>NC_059368.1:21460502-22099430 GCF_019703515.2 Myxocyprinus asiaticus
GGGTTTCAGGGAAGGTGAATAAACCTGGCTGAACTAAAATAGTTTTCACAACTTAGAAGATCCACTTAAAGGGATAGTTCAACCAAAAATGAAAATTTTCTCATCATTTACTCACCCTACAAGATGTGTATGACATTCTTCTGCTGAACACAAACTATGATTTTTTAGAAGAATATTTCAGCTCTGTAGGTCCTTTCAATACAAGTGAATGGTTCCAAAACTTTGAAGGTCCAAAAAGGACATAAAGGCAGCATAAAAGTAATCCATATGACTCCAGTGTTTAAATCCATGTCTTCAGAAGTGATATGATAGGTGTGGATGAGAAACAGATCAATATTTAAGTAATTCTTTTACTATAAATCTCCACCTTTGACCAGCCCCAACCAGTAGGTCTGAATATGAAATTGAAATGGGTAGATTTACGGTAAAATGGACTTAAATATTGATCTGTTTCTCACCCACACCTATCATATCATTTCAGAAGACATGAATTTAACCACTGGAGTCTTATGGATTACTTTTATGCTGCCTTTATGTCTTTTTTGGACCTTCAATGTTCTGGTCACCTTTCACTTGTATTGTTTGGAGTGGTTCTCAATCCGGTCCTGTAGGCCCCCCAACACTGCACATTTTGTATGTTGCCCTTTTTTGATACACCCAATTTAAGTCTTGGAGTCTCCACTAACGATCTGATGAGTTGAATCAGGTGTGTTTGATTAAGGAGACTTCCAAAATGTGTAGTGTTGGGGGGCCTCCAGGACCAGATTGAGAAACACCAAGGTCAGATATGAAATATTCTTCTAAATATCTTAATTTGTATTCTGCAGAAGAAAGAAAGTCATACACATCTGGGACGGCATGAGGGTGAGTAAATCATGAGAGAATTTTAATTTTTGGGTTAACTTTCCCTTTAAGTGTCTCACTTCACCAGTCGTCCCACTTTATTCACCCTATATGAAAGATATGCCTTCTATAATTGTCATATAAATTGCAGAGTATAAAATGAAGTGTATCGCTGTCATCTAAACTGCAGACTGGCATAATGCCATCTGTGGTGACACAGAGTGGAACAGCCTCCATTGCTCATGCCAAGTGTCTGGAAGAGAAAGAGGGAAAAGTCAAATAAGATGAATATTGGCCAGGGGGAGCAAGTGATTTCACACACACCTTGACTCTCCCCTTCTCTGTACCCTCCTCCCTTTCCCCTCCATCCCACAGGAACCCTGCTCTGTGCAGATAAGGACAGCCTGCTGCTAATTTTACGCAGGAATGGCAGGAAATATGAAGTGAAGACTTTGCTTTTCCACAAACAACAGAGTAGCAATCCCGGCCTTGGAGAGGATCCTCTGTGCCACAGATCAGAGCAGTCTGGGACAAAATAGAGAAACAGACAGACAGACACATAGAGTGAGAAAGGAGGGTCCCTTTAGCTGAGAAGTTGCATTGGCACAGATCTAGGCACAGAGAAAAGGAAAAATTAAAAGGAAGAGTGAGTGGACGAAAAAGTTGGAGGGGAGAGAGAGACTGTGTCCTCTGTTCTCCCCTGTATCTCTGGAGGGAGCTATGGCAGATAACAGCACTCATCCTATTGTGGAGATACTGGAGTCCTTTGGATTGAGTAAGATATTTTACCATTTTTATACTCCTTTATAAAGCATTCTCTCTCACACACACATACACATACAGACAAGTTTACTTACAATGTTATGTTGTCCACTCTGAAATTCTGTGGAAAGCTCAAGAGAAAAGAAAAAATGCTATGTTGAGAATTTTTAAAAGAACTCATTTCTCAACAGAAATGCAGTCAGCAGCAACAAAAGATATTGGCAAGAGTTGCCTGTAAAAAAACAACACAACCAGTGTGAGCTTTCCAAATGTAATTTCCAGATGATCCTTCACTCTGGACTGTGATTCCATTCACCCAGGGAGAAAACTGCATATAAATATTCACATTAGATTACTTACAAGTCTGTATGGAGTTTTAGTTGTCATATTCCTATTATAATATGTTGAATAGTTATGTCTTGTAGTTAAAAGTACAAAGAATTACTCAAAGATACTGAAAGAGCATACTTCTGCACAGATCTCTAAATAATATTAAAATAACTATTATCATTATTAAAGTTAGTATCATTATTAAAATTATTATTTATTTTATTTTTTAAATATTCCTTTTATTTTTTATTTCTATTATTATTAGTAGTAGTAGTAGTAGTAATAATAATTATAATTACAATTATTGTTTTTAATATTTTTTTACAATTACAACAGTTTTTACATATTATTTACATTTTTTTATATTGTTATTTACAACCTCAGTCACCATTCACTTGTATTTTATGGGAAAGAGCAGTGTCAACATTTTTCAAGATTTTTCCTCATGTGAGAGTGAGTAAATGATGTGAAAATTTTCATTTTTGTGAGAACTATCCCTTTAAGAATTGAAATTTCAAGAGAAATTTTATTGGGGTACTGAATCACTGAGACTTTGAAGGACCTTTAATGAGCTACACCATATCAAAAGCCTGTGTGCAAATATGACTGGTATTTCTCCAGACAATGGAATCCCATGAAAGGAAGCTTCCTAAAATTTGAACTATTTAATTCAATTAAGGATAAGAAAACACTGGGTGTGCCTTCTATTGTGGAATTTGACCCTGCCCGCTGTATGTAATTTCGAAGCTCTGGACAGGCGTTCCTAACTGACCTTCAACCATTTCCTACAGTTTCTCCTTAATGATCCTAAAGCACTAAGCATTCATGTCATGTCAATAACTTGCAGTAAACAAGTCATTTAACTATATGAAATGAATAAGAAAAGTTTTGGTCAGGAATGACTGGCAACCAGACATTCGATCAGATTTCCATTAAAGACAAGATGTATGCATACTGTATGTATAGGGTTTATGCATTTGTGAATATGTTTACTGAATTACAGAGTGCTGATTGTGTAAAAACTGTCAAAAAAACAGTGACCATGTTTCAGGCATAAATATTTAACATAAATATTTTAATAAAGTATTATTTAATGTGATGGATCATGCAGGGATGTCTTGGAAGGTCTAATTAGTGTTTTTCACTGGTTAAACATAATATATCATAATATCTGGTTAAACATAATATATATTTTCACTGTTAACTGTAAAATAAATCATACTTTTAACTTATAGTAAAATTACATTTTCTTGTTTAATAAAATATAATTATTCGCTGTACCTGGTAAGGTTAACCAATTAACAGTTTATTACTATAGCATTTTTACAGTACTTTTCTGTTTAAACTACTGACATTTTTCCATCTCCTCTTCTTCCTGTAGGGGATGTGATCCTAGCCTTCTGTTTTTCTATGGTTGTTGGTCTGCTGTTGGGTGCTCTGGTCTATGTGACCTTGACCTGGATGTCCCATCGTCGTGCTTCAGCCACTATCACCCGGCTGCCTGTCCACCAGTCCCGTTCCTCCACCCGCTCATCCTCACCACGCTCTCGGCATGGCTTCAGTCGACATAGTAGTGGCAATGACCGCCGCAGCAACAACAGTCTGGCTAGCGCTGCCTTCTCCTTCCATCGGCAAACCTCTTCCTCACCAACAGACTATGGTGACTCAATGGGCCGCAAATCTAGCTTCCGGGCCTCTACCTTTCATCCTCTTCTCCAGTGTAGCCAGATTGCTCGAGAGGCAGAGGAGGGTGCCCAGGGCAGCCTGCCACGAACCCCCACTCTCACTACAAGCCCTGGGGCAGCTGGTTCCAACAGCACCGTCAGTTCCATGGTTACTCCACCCAGGGTCAGAACCAGACCGGATTCATTCTGGGGCAACAGCAATCTAAGGGGCTTCCATGCTGGCCAGACCCCACCACCTGCCTATGAGAGCATCATCCGAGCCTATAAGGAGACAACCACATGAACACTAAAGCATTGGGAACAATGAAATATACACATAGACTTGGACTAGAAAATTGGACAGCTAAAATGTTCTCAGTTGAGATATGGATGTCTTAAACTTTAATCAGACATGGCCAGTTCTCCAAAGCTTTTATCTTATATTTGTTCTGTGTGTGTGTGTACATGTTTATACTACATTATGGGGACCAAATGTCCATAAAACCTGAGATGGCTTATTAAACATCCTAAACAATGTTTTTTTGAAAATGTAAAAATGCAACAAAAAAACAAAACAAAAAAAAAAAGGGTTCTGTGAGGGTTAGGTTTAGGGGAAGGGTTAGGGGATACAAACTGTCGTTCGATCTCCATAAAATGCATGGAAGTCTATGGAGCGTCCCCACATTGATATAAAAACAAGTGTGTGTGTGTGTGTGCGCGCACACGTGTGCATATTTCTGTTTGTGCATAAGTGTGCAAGCGTGAATGAGAGAAAGAGAAGAGCAAAAGAGAGGGAGAAAGAAAGCCAGAGATTTTGAGGGTTGGGTGATGAAGTAAATGTTAGCACAAACATTGAGACCATTATATGGTTGTTAGAGCACAAAATGTCTGTTCATACAAATTCCTAAATGTACAGTTATTGCAAACACTAATTTAAAACAATTGTGCACCAGACTCAGATTCTGTATTTATTGGTTTGTGTTTATGGAACTCTAGTCTTTTGGAATCATTGTTGCATTTCTCAGCGCAATTATACTCATAGGAATAAACTGGCACAAAGCATTTTGCAATTGCTTTTTTTAAACATCCTCTTTTATGAACTGCTGATCTTGTGGTATGCCTTCATCTTCATAGAAAATCAGCATTATACACACCATTAATTTGCCATTTTAGAGATTTAAATGTGCCCATGTTTCATCCAGGACAACTGTTACTGAGGAATGAACAAACCAAGGACAAAAGCATGATGTTTCTTAGGTGTTTTAAAGAGGTTTAATAGCACATATATCCTGGAAGTGAATCCATCACACCCCTTTATAAGAGGAAGGAATTCTCTCACCTTGTTAAAATGTAAGAAATCAACACTTAGACATTGCTGTGCCAGCTGCAAAAGACAGACATACAGCCACCAGATGGATGGATAGACATATAGGTGTGTGGATGGGACAGAAAGACAGATGACAGCAGACAGATAGATCAACGTTCTGACAGAGCCACAGAGTCGGAAATAGGGTTGCCACTTTTGAAGTTTTAAAATAAGGGACACTTAAATGGGTGGGTGGAATCACGGCCCCTAACCACATCCTCCACAGTTTTAGCAATAAATGCGTTGATTTAATATGCATTATTAATAAATATTGTATATCCTTTCTTATGCTAAAATGAGAACTTTCCTGATTCATGACTTATAAAAAACCCCCACATCATTTATATGTTAAAAATATATTTATTTTACAGTGCGTCTGGAAATTATTCACAGCGCTTCACTTTTTCCACATTTTGTTATGTTACAGCCTTATTCCAAAATGGAATAAATTCATTATTTTCCTCAATTCTACAAACAATACCCCATAATGACAACATGAAAGAAGTTTGTTTGAAATCTTTGCAAATTTATTAAAAATAAAAAAACAAAGGGAAAAAAAATCACATGTACATAAGTATTCACAGCCTTTGATCAATACTTTGTTGAAGCACCTTTGGCACTAATTACAGCCTCAAGTCTTTTTGAGTATGATGCTACAAGCTTGGCACACCTATTTTTGGGCAGTTTCTCCCATTCTTCTTTGCAGGACCTCTCAAGCTCCATCAGGTTGGATGGGGAGCGTCGGTGCACAGCCATTTTCAGATCTCTCCAGAGATGTTCAATCGGGTTCAAGTCTGGGCTCTGGCTGGGCCACTCAAGGACATTCACAGAGTTGTCCCGTAGCCACTCCTTTGTTATCTTGGCTGTGTGCTTAGGGTCGTTATCCTGTTGGAAGATGAAACTTCACCCCAGTCTGAGGTCCAGAGCGCTCTGGAGCAGGTTTTCATCAAGGATGTCTCTGTACATTGCTGCATTCATCTTTCCCTCGATCCTGACTAGTCTCCCAGTTCCTGCCGCTGAAAAACATCCCCACAGCATGATGCTGCCACCACCATGCTTCACTGTAGGGATGGTATTGGCCAGGTGATGAGCGGTGCCTGGTTTCCTCCAGACATGATGCTTGCCATTCAGGCCAAAGAGTTCAATCTTTGTTTCTCATGGTATGAGAGTCCTTCAGGTGCCTTTTGGCAAACTCCAGGCAGGCTGTCGTGTGCCTTTTACTGAGGAGTGGATTCCGTCTGTGATTTTTTTTGTTTTTTATTTTAAATAAATTTGCAAAGATTTCAAACAAACTTCTTTCACGTTGACATTATGGGGTATTGTTTGTAGAATTTTGAGGAAAATAATGAATTTAATTTATTTTGGAATAAGGCTGTAACGTAACAATATGTGGAAAAGGGGGCCTGGGTAGCTCAGTGGTAAAATACGCTGGCTACCACCCCTGGAGTTTGCTAGTTCAAATCCCAGGGCATGCTGAGTGATTCCAGCCAGGTCTCCTAAGCAACCAAATTGGCCTGGTTGCTAGAGAGGGTAGAGTCACATGGGGTAACCTCCTCGTGGTCACTATAATGTGGTTTGTTCTCGGTGGGGCGCGTGGTGAATTGAGCTGCGGATGCCGCGGTGGATGGCGTGAAGCCTCCACACGCGCTATGTCTCCGTGGCAACGCGCTCAACAAGCCACGTGATAAGATGCGCGGGTTGACTGTCTCAGACGCGGAGGCAACTGGGATTCGTCCTCCGCCACCCGGACTGAGGCGAATCACTATGCAACCACGAGGACTTAGAGCGCATTGGGAATTGGGCATTCCAAATTGGGAGGAAAAAGGGGAAAAATCAAAAAAAAAAAAAAAAAAAAAACAGTATGTGGAAAAAGTGAAGCGCTGTGAATACTTTCCAGATGCACTGTAACTTTTTCGATTATTTGTCTTCTTTATCTTATTTATGTATACATTTTGGATGGTTTATACATATATGTTTTTTTTAATCATTTTTATTTATTTTATTTGTTTATTTTTTTCCTTCACCTGTACTTGTCTTTATGATTGTATTCATACATTGTTTGATCTTACTGAAAATATATATATAGAAAAAACTCTACAGTATTAGCACTATTTGTGGACTTCTCAGATGGTCCTTTACCACACCCTCCACAATATTAGCACGTTTTAGCACAATGTGTGGATTTTCCAGACGGTCCCTTACCCTCCGTAGGCAAATTTTCCAACTTATATAAATGTTAAATTGGCAATCTGGAACGATTTCACCGTGATGCCATCTGACCAGCTTAAATACGGGACAAATCGCGTCCCGTATTGATTAAATACAGGACGCATCATTTTATCTTTAAATACGGGACGATCCCGTATTTTACGGGACGGGTGGCAACCGGGTCCAGAAATGTGCATATTCAGAAAAAGTGTCAGTGTTCACAGTTTTCAGGGAAATCAATATAAGAATAGTTTATTTATATTAAGTTGAGAAAGAAGAAAGTATTTTAACATTTTTAAAAATGACATACTTTAAACTTAATTTCCTGGCATACTAGGTAGGCCTACTTATGCTGAACAATTTAATGCGCACAATATGGAGTATTACGGTAGGCCCTTTTCGATGCTTGACATTTCCGTTAATTACGGTAATAATGTCGCTTCACGTCAAGGTTCGTTCACACAAAAACACATTTCCTGTTTATATATTCTGTCAAAAGTAATCGTGTTTTCGCTCAAACCGCGTATATTTTAAGGAACTTCTGCACATTCAACGTACGGGTTATTTAACTCTCAATCTTAATCAGATTGTGAATTTCGCCAGAGTGCTATCAAGCTAACTAACTCGACATTGCATGTACAAGCCGACAGCTTATTTAACCTCATCAAATGACGAATTACCATCGGAGTAAGACGTCTAGGAACAGTTAGCTTTTAATGAGAATCAAATCTGCTCTAAATCACAAATATTGTTCACTTCGTTCGAGTAGAGATCAGCTGACAGTGACCTCTCTGCTGGCATGTCACGAGTCCTCCACCTCCTGTATGTAGATCGATCGACGTGAGAAGGTCACTTTAGTCAGCAAGTAATCATAAACAGCTGTAATATATGTCTCACCGGCCCTCTGGCCTGGTTATCTGCGAGTGAAGACGCAAATGTCTTTGTCTGCCCTGCGAATGATCCGCTGCCTGAGTCTGAGCACCTCTGGACCTGCTGTGAAGAGAGCATTGCTATGGAAAGACCTCAGTAAGACTCCAAACCTAGTGAAATGCCTGTCTAGACCGCATTTTTGGACATCTGTGGTGCATATGATGCCCAAAACTGTCTAGAATAGAAGCTCACAAGGTTTTGAGCGACACAGCCTTTGTTCATTTAGTCACATCCCATCATATTGTCCTACTACATTCCTGAAGGTCCTTATAGTGTGGCTGTTGGTCTCTTTCTTGTCTTTAGGGAAAATAGCAAAAGTAACAGGAGCAATAGTATTGGGGTAAGTTTGCAGGTTTTTTTTATTTTATTGTTTTTATTATTATTATTATTATTATTGTATGTATGAAATAATATGTTATACTGTGACAGAGAAAGTCAGAGAAAGCAAGTTAAAAGTAATTTATGCCTAATCCTATCCCTTTATGAATTTTATTTTTCACCCCAAAATAAAAATTCTCTCATCATTTACTCACCCTCATGCCATCCCAGATGTGTATGACCTTCTTTCTTCTCCAGAACACAAACAATAATTTTTAGAGGAGTATTTCAGCTCTGTAGGTCAGTGGTTCTTAACCTTTTTTGATGAACGCCCCCCCACTTCATTCCCTTACAATTATAAACAGTAGACTTACTCTAAACATGTAAAAACAATAAACACAAAATATAAATATTTATAAGTTGTAACAAAAATTAATTATATTCCCTCACTCCCCTAATGTAGCCTATGACAAATTTAATAGAGCTGAAGTAATGATATGATAACATTTATTATCAATCTATTTCTGCCTACAGTTAGTGTTACTATAGTCAATTCAAGGGTGATGATGTAGAATTCTGTGCCGAATTCAAATGGTTTACTTCTCGCACCATGCTTCTCACTGATTCTCGCAAAGCTGTGCGTTTAAGAGATCGAGAGCGGTCTGCGAATAAAAACGCACCTTCTTTGTGCTCGCGCTGCTCTGTCCATGAGCCGTATCCATCAATCGAGCCATACATGGGCATTAGCCGAGGTTGTGCCTCCACCTTTGTATTTGACGCTGCTAGACTTCAAAATCAGATGAACCACGGTACAAATGCGTACCAACCCATATAATTGAGAACCAACTAATATAGTCCAAGTCTAGATCAATGTTTTAATGCAAAGAGGAACTTGACGATAGATTTGATTATTATGACTGATAAACGGCCCCCGTTTGTAACCTAATGCCCCCCTCTCTACTAATTTGCTCTCAGAACCCCCTTGCATCCTTCGAACCCCTTGTTGAGAACCCTGATGTAGGTGAATGGTGACCAGATCTTTGAAGCTCCAAAAAGCACATAAAGGCATCAAATTATAGGTTACGATTTAAATCTATGTCTTCAGAAGTGATATGATAGGTGTGGGTGAGAAACAGATCAATATTTAAGTCTTTTTTTTACTATAAATTCTCCTCTTTTCCCAGTAGGTGACGATATGCATGAAGAATGCGAATTGCCAAAAACCAAAGTAGAAGAACTCTTAGGAGAGAGAAAATAGTTATAATAGACTATTTGATAGTGAAGGTTTACTGTATATTAATAAAAGGACTTAAATATTGATCTATTTCTCACCCACACTTGTCATATTGTTCTGAAAATATGGATTTAATCACTGGAGTCATATGGATTACTTTTATGCTTTATGCTTTTTGAGCTTCAAAGTTTTGGAACCATTCACTTGTATTGAAAGGACCTACAGAGCTGAAATATTCTTCTAAAAAATCATAGTTTGTGTTCAGCAGAAGAATGTCATACACATCTTGTAGGGTGAGTAAATGATGAGAAAATTTTCATTTTTGGTTGAACTATCCCTTTAAGTGGATCTTCTAAGTTGTGAAAACTATTTTAGTTCAGCCAGGTTTATTCACCTTCCCTGAAACCCCAACATACATTCTGATATCAAGTTTGGTTTCACAGAGGCTGTGTTTTCATCACGTATGAAGTGGTTACTCTGAACCAGGTCATCACTATCGACACCAGTGCCATTCTAAAAGAGAAACACAAGTCCTACATCTACCTGACTCATGCCACTAATAGAGAACAAGAGAGTCTTGCTTCTGGTACATTCTGTCAGTTTTTACAACAGACATGAAAACATTTACTGATCAATTGCTTGTTTTGAACATGAGTAACACTGAGTTTATTTGTTTAAAAGCAACAATCTAAGATTTGTGTGAGAAAAGAACAAGCTAGAACAGTGCATAAATTGTCAACAAATGCTTGCAGGGACATCATAATTATATTTTAGTTAAATTATAGGTTATTGCTCAATATTATAGTTTTTTTCATGCATTAGTTGTTACAACTGATTGAGAAATGTATTAATTACTCTTAACAGACCTTATGCCTTTTCTAGGCCTCACAACCAAAACTAGGAAGGAGCTTCATAAAGCAGCTAGAAAATTTCTTGAAATTACTTCAAGATTTCTGCTTCACCCACTGGACGGTGAGTTGTTCCTCTGTATTTGATGTTACAGTCATGATACCTGTTAGTGGTTTTACAATGTTGAAAAAAAATTTTGTTAAAAAAGTACATACAACATTTTTAATTCTATCATCATTTTCTCACCCTCATGCCGTCCCAGATCATGTGTATGACTTTCTTACTTCTGCAGAACATAAATGCAGATTTTTAGATGAATATCTCAGCTCTGTGGATCCATTCAATACAAGTGAATGGTGGTCAGAACTTTGAAGGTCCAAAAAGCACATAAACGCACCATAAAAGTAATCCATATGACTCCAGTTGTTAAATCCATATCTTCTGAAGCGATTTGATAGGTGTGGGTGAGAAACACATTACTATTTAAGTCCTTTTTTAATGTAAATGTTCCTCCCTACCCAGTAGGTGGTGATTCACGTGAAGAATGTGAATTGCCAAAAACAAAAGAAGAATGTGAAAGTGGAGAATTATAGTAAAAAAGGACTTAAATATTGATCTGTTTCGCACCCACATCTATCATATCGCTACTGAAGACTTGGATTTAACCACTGAAGTTGTATGGATTACTTTTGTGCTGTCTTTATGTGCTTTTGGAGCTTAAAAATTTTGGTCACCATTCACTTGCATTGTATGGACCTACAGAGCTGAAATATTCTTCTAAAAATCTTTGTTTGTGTTCAGCAGGAGAATGAAAGTCATACACATCTGGGATGTCATGAGGGTGAGTAAAAGATGAGAGAATTTTCATTTTTGGGTGAATTATCCCTTTAATGTTACCATACTGAAACGAACTGCATAGTTAGTGTTATCAAGGGACCCCCAAGCATATCAAAGGACATACTTAGAATATGGACAGCCTGCTAATTTCAAGGTTTTTAGGGCAACATCAGGAAACATCTGCAGCAAGCGTTTTGTTGAATGATAAAGATGACAGTTTTGGAACTGGCATGGAATGTTGTTCTGTTGTAAATGGAGCAGTTTTTCTCATGTTTTTATCCTGATTTGAGACGAACCCCTTCTGCAAAATCTGCCTTGTAATAGACTCTAGATACTTTTTTATCGCAGCACACCTGAAAGCATCAGGTTTGAGGCTGAAGAGCAGTTCATAACAAATTGATTGAGCACAAGACAATTTAGAAGAGTGAGCCGTGGCAGTAGGCTAACAGACTGTAGATTGTTGTACTACCCATTGTTAACTGACATGCCAAAGGCACATTTTCTTAGTATATATTTGCTAAATATTTTTACTATTGTGCTTTATTGAAGTTTTTCCATGTTTATCACATTTACTTTTAGGCAAGGGAGTGTTTGCAGTTTGATCTTGTACTAATGTGTGTTTTTGTGTGCTCACTATCTCTATCAGAGCATCTCAGTCAGCTGGATGCAGATCCTCATGAATGTGCACTATGGGTCCTGTTGAAGAGAACCTTTTCTGCCGACCAGATCGTGAGACAGCAGGCGGTGCAGGACCTGGCCCAGAACCACCACTGGCAGGGTGAAAAACCGCAGCACACTTGTCAAATTTACTAAAAAGATTTACTGAGATTAATTAAATGTCTCACTGGTTAGACTTGATTAATTTAAAAACCCCATCTTTGACCCCAAATCACTTGATGAATGCAGTTTCCTTTCCTGTGTTGAATTATTTCCTATTGAAGGATACATCAGGAAGTTTACGTGCGACATATCGAAGGGCTTGTCCATTTTTTTCACATAGCCAGTAGCATATATATTACATAACTAATAATTGTAATAACTAAACTGGCCCCCACAGTGAACCTGGTTTCTCACAAGGTTATTTTCTCCATTAATTGACATCTTATTTAGTTTTGTGTTCCTTGTTACAGTCGCCTTCGGCTTGCTTACTGGGGTTCTAAATACAATTATTATTTAATTATTTATTTGTATACACAATTTACAATCATATTTAATCAAACTACACAATGATCACTAATGTATGATTTTCTGTAAAGCTGCTTTGAAAATATATGTGTTGTGAAAAGCACTATACAAATAAAAATGACTTGTCTTGACTTGGCATATAGTTTACGTCACAGCCATAAACCATGATTTGCTTCTTGCTAGGTGGTGGCAGGTGGAATTAGAGGAAGGGTCATTCTATTTCTAGAAAGCATTTGAATGGACAGAAATCTGTGTAGTGCATTGTAAGTCTTTTTTATCTGTTTCTTTACTGGAAGAGAGGTACTGAAAACTTTATATATGTTAATCTGCTAAATTTTGTAAAAGTTTAGGAGTACACTAGCATACAGGTGGCTTCAAAGCTAATAG
The DNA here is from genome assembly GCF_019703515.2 of Myxocyprinus asiaticus. NCBI lineage: Eukaryota > Metazoa > Chordata > Actinopteri > Cypriniformes > Catostomidae > Myxocyprinus > Myxocyprinus asiaticus. The sequence continues at coordinate 21,473,416 of NC_059368.1, forward strand.
ACATGGACTAAAAGACACAAAACTCCGATTTTGATTTCATGGGGTCTATAAAGGTGCATTAGTGAACTGAAGTTTAATACATGGTAACACTAATAACAGCAAATTCCGGTATTAGAACACCTGTTCCATTTGTGTACATCTTTATGACACTATGGGCTCTGATTGGTGTTTTGGCCTGTCTGTCACAGATTATCAGTACCAGACAGCAGCACAGGTGGTAGATCAGCGCACATCTGTGGGTCTCGCCCGCTTCCCTAATGTGGACCTGCGCTTCTTTCTCCCTCCTCCTCCACTGCCGCACACAGAGGATGTGAGTTGCTGTAATTCAAACATTATTGGGCTGCTGTGTAAGAAATTCAGATGTCAGCTACATGTGTTAATATTCATGTTTTGTACATTGATAGGCTATATCAATAGAAGATGGCCTTAGGCAGTTGCTTGCTTCCATGCCCCAGTCGGAGGTGGATCAGTGTGTGCAGTACTTTACCTCCCTGGCACTTCGAGAGAGCAGCCAATCACTAGCTTCTCAAAGGGTTAGACAAACACATATACAGTCAAGCTATTTGATCAAAGTGATTGGATTTACATCCAGATGAAAGAGCAGATCCATTAGCTGTATCTTTTCCTGTGGTTATAGGGAGGGCTGTGGTGTTTCGGAGGAAATGGGTTGCCCTACGCCCAAAGCCTCACTTCCACCCCTTCAGAGAAGGTGGAGATTTTCTGTCTGCAAGCACTGGTGCAGCACTCTAAGGTGAAGATTCACAAACTCTGCAAACTTCCTTTGTTTTTAATCGACGGTATTGCAGTTGCTGTGATGTGTTTGCGCACTTACACTGTGGAGAACAAGGACATAATCAATCATTAAAAAAATGCTTGTGAATGAGTGATGTTTACTAGATTAGCTTTGATCGTCGTCAATCCAAACTTTGAATTTAGCAGATCATCATTCTCAAAGACCCCATGAAATCACTTGACAAGTGCAGTTTTCAGTTTTACAAGTGCAGATTTATTTACTGTAATTTAACAGGAGGTTTGGATGGGGCATGTCGAAGGGCTCATCTCAATAGGCTTTAGTTATGTCACAACCGGGGACCATTTTCTACTTGCTAGCTGTGATAATATTTACACCGTTTTTTTTATTTATTTTTTTTTGTCTTTTTATGAAAATGTCCTTTAAAATGAGTAAATATTTGGTCATCATATAGAAGATACTACATACAAGATACTGTACAACTGTCATTGTTGTGAAAACCTGAGCTCCTAAAATAATAGCATGTAATGAGTATACTAAAGCAGTGGTTCCCAAACTGGGTGCCGCCAGGACTGGCTATTAGTGCCACATAATTTCTTTTCTGTTAAATATTTTAATAGCCACCAGTTAAAAGTACCAGCAGTATCAAGTACTGACTCAATTCTGTGGGTGCACGCTGTTTGTCTACAGCCGTAAGCTTTTTAGATGCTCACATACGTATGTGCGAGTGCGTGTTTCTCGTGGTGAATGCAGCTCTGCGCATGAATATTTATATTCGCTTGACACGATATGAATGTAAATACAGACGTTAACGTATTATGGTGGTGTTAAGAGATGGGACAAAAATCTGCACCGTCTTTATGTAATATTAATGTAAGCCATTAAAGTATTATGTGATGTAGACAGGACGAAAATCTCAAAATATCCGATCTGTGCGATGTGTAAATGCAGCCAAATAGAGGTGCTGCAGCTGTTAAAAGCCCATTGTTAATATTAATCAAACAACAATATTGACAAGAATTATTAATGTATATCTAATTGTCACACTGACTCAGGCTGAGTGGAATCCATGTGCGGTTTATTTACACAACAAGTTCAGAGTACAAACAGCCGTGGGTAAAATAACCAGGGCAACCAACAATATCAGAGACAGGGCAGTAACGTAGTCAAACAGGCAAAGGATCGGGGCAGGCAGCAAAACAGCAATAGAGATAGCCCAGGCAAACACAGTAATAGGCAGGCAGCAGATTTACAAGGTAAATCCAAAGCAGAGTCAAACAAGGGTAGATCAACAGAGTAAGTAATAACGCTCAGAAATGTAGCCGGGGCAAACAAGACTTCGCAATGAATGAACACACACATCAGGCTTAAATAGTCTGAGTGATATGAGGCAGGTGAAGAGTAATCAGTCCAGGCATGTGGGCACTTGGGAAATGTAGTTCAATATTAATATTCAGGTGAGTGAGACCTCCGGTGGTCGATTGAGTAATCTTCACCGGCGTTCGTGACAGAGCCCCCCCCCGCGAGCGGCTCCTGACGCGAGAGCACATCTGACGTCGGGGTCTTCCTTGAGGTCGAGGGGCCGGTTTCTCCGGGTGAGTCCTATGAAATTCTGTGATGAGATGGGGGTCAAGGATACCATCCGCCTGCCTTGACCCAGGACCTCTCCTCCGGACCGTACCCCTCCCAATCTACCAGGTATTGGATCTGGCTTTCCCGACGTCTGGAATGTAGCAGATCTCGTACTAGGAATGCCTCCTTGCCATCCATGATCATGGGTGAGGGGCCTGCGCCACCGCCTTCCTCCTCCACCCTCGGACCACCGGCAGGTTTCAGCAGAAAGACATGAAAAGTGGGAGAAATACGATAATTAGCAGGTAATTGGAGGTGATATGACACAGGATTGATTTGTTTTAGGATTTTGAACGGACCCACATACCTGGGACTGAGCTTCCTGCAAGGTAGACGGAGACGAAGGTCCCAGGTTGAAAGCCACACCCACTGTCCTGGAACGTAGTTGGGACTGGGATGACGATGGTGGTCCGCTTGTTCCTTTCCCCTGTTGATGTCACGCTGCAGATGGACATGAGCTTGATCCCAAACAGCCTCACTATGCTGAAACCAGTTGTTAACAGCAGGTACATCAGACGGTTCACCAGACCATGGAAATAGAGGGGGTTGGAACCCCAGAACACACTGAAAGGGCATCAATTTTGTGGAGGGTTTGAGGATCGAGTTCTGCGCATATTCTGCCCAGGGAAGAAAGCGGCTCCAGTCGGCTTGATTCTGTTGACAGTACATGCAAAGGAATTTGATGAGTTCTTGATTCAGACGTTCCATCTGGCCATTAGATTGGAGGTGATAACCGGAAGTGAGACTTATATTGACATTAAGTAGTCGAAAGAAAGCTGTCCAAACCCTTGATGTAAACTGAGGGCCCCAGTCAGAGACAATGTCTTCAGGAAGACCATAGTAGTGGAACACATAATGGAAAAGATGTTCTGTGGTTTCAAAGGCTGATGGAAGTTTAGACAGGGGTATTAGTCGACATGCCTTAGAAAAACGATCAATGACAGTTAATATGGTGGTGTTACCTTGGGAGATAGGTAGATCGGTGCCAAAATCGATGGCGATGTGGGACCAAGGTCTTTGTGGAATGGGTAGAGGTTGTAGCAACCCTGCCGGTAGTTGTCTGGGGGTTTTTGCTGTGGTGCAGGTGTGACAGGTGTTCACGAATGTACTGGTGTCTGCCTTGCCTGTAATGTCTCCCACCAGAACCAATTTCTTAACAAACGTACTGTGGTAGTGATGCCTGGATGGCCAGAGCTTGTGGAGGAGTGCACCCAGCGGATTACCTTTTCTCGTAGAGTACGTGGCACAAACATTCAGTTGGGCGGACTTTCTGGAGGAGCTGGGTTCTGTGCATGTGCCTGGGAGATTTTGGACATGATGTCCCACTGGACCGGAGCTAGGATCAGAGAAGATGAGATGATGGGTTCTGAAGAGGGATTCTGAGGAGTGGAGTCAAATTGACGGGATAGTGAGTCGGCTTTGATGTTCTTTGATCCTGGATAAGTGATTGAAAAGTTAAAATGAGTGAAAAATATCTGGCTTCTGGCTTGTCTGGGGTTTAGTCTTTTGGCTGAGCGCAAGTATTCGAGGTTGCGATGATCGGTTAATACCAGAAATGGATGTCTGGCCCCCTCCAGCCAGTGTCGCCATTCTTCGAATGCTGCTTTCTTCAAAAGTTTACGTGAGTAGAACGCACAAGGGAAAAGCTTAGGAGGATTACCTTGGCGTTGAGAGAGGATAGCGCCAATACCAGTGTTTGATGCATCTACTTCAACCACGAAAGGTACGTTGGGATCAGGATTATGCAGAAAAGGAGCAGAAGTGAAGCGACTTTTCAATTCATTATAGGCTTGGATGGCGTCAGAAGACCAGCGAAGCTTGGTATTACCTCCCTTTGTCTTGGTGGTGAGTGGAGCGGTGACAGTGCTGAAGTTTAGAATGAATCTTCTGTAAAAATGTGCAAATCCTAAGAATCATTGTAGTTCCTTTACAGTAGTGGGTTGAGGCCAGTTTAGAACTGCTCGTACCTTGCCCTCGTCCATAGACACCCCTTCTGGACTGATGATATAACTGAGGAAGGAAATTGAAGTTTGGTGGAATTTACATTTCTCTGCTTTGGCATACAATTGGTGTTCCATGAGATGCTTCAGAACTGCCCGGACATGCTTGATGTGTTCCTCCAGGGTGTCTGAATAAATCAGGATGTCATCTATATATACAATTAAGCCCTGGTTAAGCATGTCTCTGAATACATCATTTATGAAAGACTGGAACACAGATGGACTATTTGACAGTCCGAACGGCATAACGAGATATTCATAGTGCCCGCTGCTGGTAGAAAAGGGATGACAAAGAGGCATGATGTTTCAGTGTGTAAAATTCCAACTTGCAGAATGAGGTCAGTGGTGGTGTACAGAACCTGGCCGGTCCCCAGGGGACGCCTATCTAGCGCTGCCACTGCCAAAGGAGAGTCGCAAGGAATTAGTGGTTTCTTATGCTGTCGGGCTAAATTTTCATCAATAAAGTTGCCCGCTGCCCCCGAATCTAACAAGGCCTTAGTGATGATGGTATCTGACAGGAATGTTCATTTTATCGGCACTTCAATAACAGCAGTGGTTTGAATAGAGGGAATCAACACACTTACCCTGTGATTGTGTGTTTGAGGGGGTCGTGTTGGACAGTCAACTCTTAAATGACCCGTTTGGCCGCAGTATAAACAGAGATGCTCCTCTGTGGTGAGATGAGTTCGACCAACCTGCATGGGTTCTGCGAAATCACTGGGTTGATGCGTTTGAGTGAGAGGACTGGTAAATTGATTTGATCTCCTGGAGCAAATGAGACTGTCAATACGAATAGCGAGGTCGATGAATTGGTCCAGGGTTCTACCTTCATCACGGCAGGCCAGCTCAGATTGCATGTCAATATTTAATCCTTCACAAAACAGCAGTTTTAGTGTGTCCTCCACCCACACAGTCTGCACATTGAGAGTTCAAAAAGACAGAGCGAATTCAGCTGCAGTATTTCTACCCTGACTAGGCGCAACTCCTTCCTCCCTCAGAATGTTCGAACACCTCTCTCAGCCGTTGAACAAATTAATTGAAAGTGGTGCGGTTTAGTCCTTGATTGGCCCAGACAGCTGTTGCCCATTCCAACGTCTTACCCGTGAGCAGAGAACACACAAGAGAGATTTTACTATCATCAGACGGGTATTACGAGGGCTGTTGAGCCAGGAACATAGAGCATTGCATAAGGAAGACTTTACACTTGATTGGGGTGCCATCAAATTTTCCTGGAAAGGCTAAACATGGATTAGCAGTCACTGTACTATGAGGCATTGAGACTGGTACCTGACTCGCTTGAGGCATTGTGGAAGCGGATTCAGGTGTGGGCTGATGGAGACTCCGCACGGATTTCACAAACTCTTCCATTAGTGTGGTGAGTCGGCAAGTTGTTGTTGGTGAGATGCCAGTAGGTTAGCTTGGGCAGAGAGTTCACTGGACAGATGCATGAGGACAGCTGGATCGGTAGTTGGTGAAGTCTTCTGTAACACTGACTCAGGCTGAGTGGGATCCATGTGCGGTTTATTAACACAACAAGTTCAGAGTACAAACAGGTGTGGGTAAAATAACCAGGGCAACCAACAATATCAGAGACAGGGCAGTAACATAGTCAAACAGGCAAAGGATCGGGGCAGGCAGCAAAACAGCAATAGAGATAGTCCAGGCAAACACAGTAATAGGCAGGCAGCAGAGAATCGTACAAGGTAAATCCAAAGCAGAGTCAAACAAGGGTAGATCAACAGAGTAAGTAATAACGCTCAAAAATGTAGCCGGGGCAAACAAGACTTCGCAATGAATGAACACACACATCAGGCTTAAATAGTCTGAGTGTTATGAGGCAGGTTTAGCGTAATCAGTCCAGGCATGTGGGCACTTGGGAAATGTAGTTCAGTGTTAATATTCAGGTGAGTGAGACCTCCAGTGGTCGATTGAGGAATTTTCACCGGCGTTCGTGACACTAATAATCACACAGTAAATTTAAGTTGTTCTATTTTTCATTGAATTACTTCTTTAATGATTTTATATCACTTAAATTTTTTCCTAAAAATACTTAAAGCACTGTTGACTGTTCTCAATTTTATTACTATACTTTTTTACTAGCTCTTAAATAATTACTTTAAAACTTGAAGCAATATTTACATTGAAGTTACATTATTTTAAATTAATTTGTTAATATTTATATCAATAATTAAACTTAAAGGAGTGTTTTCAATCTCATATTTGTTTATTTATTTATTTATTTTTTTCAAAGGTCGGGGTGCCGTGGGGAAAAAACACTATAAAGGGTTGCTGCAGTTTAAAAATGTTTGGGAACCACTTTACTAAAGTATTAGCCTCAGACAGCTAATTTGCAACTTAAGTTACGGAACAGAAGTTACACATATTATGACTAGTGTGTAACTTAGATCAAGTTCATCTGTTCTTTACATATATGTTGTGGATATTGTGATTAAACTTGTGTATAAATAGGATACATCTGATAGAGGTAATTAACCCATTTAAAGCTGTTTATTTTGCTTGTGTTCAGTGCATTCAAATCGCGAAGCTCCAGCAGGTAAATCCCTTACATTATTGGATTAGATGAATCCATATCTAATATCTTCTTCTATAAACAGATGTTTAGATGTTTCTTCTGTTTTTATTTTGCACTGTTAAAATATTGTAGTGTTTTTTTCCTCGTCATATTTTTGTCAACAGTATGCTTTAATAAAATTGTTTAATTATTGTTATGATGCATCTTTTTTGTCTTGAATTCATTATCGTTGACAAAATCAAAAAACCCTTTGTCAATGAACATTTTCGTCAAAATTTCATTGACAGGATTAACACTGTTTGCTAGTAGGTTGCAGGTGGTATTAGGGGAAGCGGTCATTCTTATTCTAGAGAGCATTTCTTTGGACAAAAATCGATGTAGTGCAAGACGAGTCATAAATGTTTTTGGTCCATTTTCCCAAAAGAGAAAGACTGTAAATTTTATATTTGTTAATTTTGACAACTTTAAATACACTAGCATATAGATGTCTTTAAAGTAACAGACATGGACTAAAACCACAAAATTTCAGTTTTGATTTCATTGGGTCAATAAAAACATTTGGGTTTTTCTTTCTTCATAGGTCCCCAGTCATTGTGGCCACATTGTTGCTAATGGAGGATTGCAGCTTTTGCAAAGAGTCTACCAGCTTCGCCAGGACTCTCCGAAGATTCAGCGCAACATTGTGCGAATTATTGGAAACCTTGCCTTGAATGAGAGCGTGCACACAGCCATACTTCAGTCAGGTTAGCTTTGGTTATAATCTTGTCTTGATGGCAGTTTAATTGAAATCTGATAGAACTACTATGGCATTAATAGTTAATGAATGATGTTTGGCATCTAATAGTGTCTTTCACATTCTGGTTATATTGTAGGTTGGGTGTCTGTCCTGGCACAGATGACCCAGTCACCACACATTATGCAGGCGTCTCATGCAGTCCGTGCCTTAGCAAATCTGGACAGAGATGCAGTAAGGGAGAAGTACCATGATGGTGTTTACATCTTACACCCACAATGCCGCACAAAGTAAGCATGCTAGCTGATTTAGACTTCCTAGACAAATAGACCCTGTTTACACCTGATAATAAGATGCGTTTCGGGTGATCCAATCACAAGTGGTCAGCGTTAGTTGTAAACAGGGTGCAAAATATATTGTGATCGGATCACAAAAAACACATACAGAGTAGGGATGTGCACGGATAGTCAACATTCGGTTAACCGTTCGATGCACCAATATTCAAATATCAAAATCAATATTCTGTTAGTTTACACATGCAATAGAGGTCTTCAACCTGCTCCGAGCTTGACGAGTTCCGACAAACCATCAGGTTTTCCGGCCGTGTTTGGGTTAGTTTTTCAAGTATTGAGTGAGTTAAGGGCTGTTCAAACATGCTTTTGTATGCATCTGCACTGTTTTTGTATTAAAGATCAACATCTTAAAGACAGACATCTTTGACTGTTGCGCTGAATCTCACTTTTTTTTTTCAGCGCCTCGTGCAGAATCGCTGCATTTTTAGACACCAATTCAAGTTAAAAATACTTTTTTTATAAACGCATCTCCAAACACCTGCGTTGCGTTTCATTCTTTGTGTTGCGTTCTGAAGGAGAGCACTTTATGTGACTGTTTGTTACACTATTAAACATGATTCCAGTTTATTTTTCACTGAGCAATGTTTCAGTACTTGATAAACGGTAAGACAGTGTTTTTCCCTTTTGCTCTGGTGTGCATATTAGTACAATAATTGGACGGTTTGATTGTTTTTGTTTGATTTAATGTGAGATTTTATCATTTGAAGATGTATCTATTGTGCTATTAAGACTCATAGCTCACTGTGCACTTTATTTGCTGTTTTGAGTAATGTTTAAAGAAATTCCATAACAATAAACATTTCTTTATTCCTGCGTCCCGACTCCAGAAAAAAAACAATTAACCGTTCATGAAACCTCGCGGTTAACCGAATGTTAAAAATGGTAACCGTGCTACCACCCCTGGAGTCACGAGTTTGATCCAGGGTGTGCCGAGTGACTCCAGCCAGGTGTCCTAAGCAACCAAATTGGCCCAGTTGCTAGGGAGGGTAGAGTCACATGGGGTAACCTCCTTGTGGTCGCAATTAGTGGTTCTCGCTCTCAATGGGGTGCGTGGTAAGTTGTGCGTGGATCGCGGAGAGTAGCATGAGTCTCCGCATGCTGTGAGTCTCCGCGGTGTCATGCACAACGAGCCACGTGATAAGATATGTGGATTGACTGTCTCAGAAGCGGAGGCAACTGAGACCTGTCCTCCGCTGCCCGGATTGAGGTGAGTAACAGCGCCACCACAAGGACCTACTAAGTAGTGGGAAATGGGCATTCCAAATTGGGAAAAAAGGGGATAATTTAAAAAAAAAAAAATAAATAAATAAATAAATTAAAAAAATTTGGTAACCGTGCACATCCCTAATATGGAGGTAGTCAAAAATGCATGTGACTACATCACATTTGAGATGTCTGAATGCTTCCCAAAAAGCAGTGAAGTGCCACCCTACACCTGTCAAACAACTGCTGTGCTACAGTTAAAACGTTGACAGTTACGAGCGGCCTTAAAATGAAATAACGGTCCAAACGAATAATGTGAAAAAGCGAACACATACATATGCATGAGAACTTCACAAATCTTTTTCAGTGTGTGTATGATATCAATATGCAGTGACAACGATGTGAAGTGTGAATTTCTAAAGCTCCTTCAATACAGATAATCCACTAAAATAACTGAGAATTCTGCTCAAAATGTTGCGTTTGTGCTTAGTTTAAATTTGAACTGCATCTGGGAGAAACAGCCTGCCGGTTTTATTTGTGCTTTCTTTGTCTTTAACTTTTTGCACTTTAATGTCATGCGGTGACACACATACAATCAATCATCAATCACTAGATGTATGTTGTCATGAAATCAGAGACCCTCCCCTTGAAATCTGAACACAAGTGGTCACAGGCGATGCATTTAAGTGACCGGGTGTAAACAGCGATATGTCTTGCCTGACCACATGTGATCGGATCGCCCGAGATGCATCTTAATACCCGGTGTAAACAGGGTCACATACTTTTCTGCTAGTGAGTGAATTTGTCCTGTTTCTTTTGACAGTATGATTAGTGAGGTATAATCATGTTTTCCATCCCATTTTGTTAACCACCTGTATTTAGCCAGCCAGTCAAAGCTGATGTTCTCTTCGTACATGGCCTCTTGGGTGCAGCTTTTAAGACGTGGCGTCAAAAAGACTGTGATATTATGGATGAAGACAATGTGGAAGGGATCCGAGAGGACTACACTGAATGCTGGCCCAAGGTCATATATTTTTCTAGTGAGCATAGACTTGAAGAAGCTTTGGGGCAAAATCACAGAATTACACAAATATTATCTGTGTAGACAGCATTACAGGGTTTCAGAGGCATTTTGAAAGTCAGCCCGAAGTCTTAAGTCAGCCATTCAAACCTCATTCAGGTTTACATTTTTCACAGTCATGGTTGGCTGCAGACTGTCCAAACCTTCGAATCCTCTCTGTTGAGTATGACACCCATTTAAGTGATTGGAAAGCCAAGTGTCCTGCTGAAAACCAAAGGTGAATAGTCGTGGTATGAATTTTCAATGAAGCATATACTTGTGTGGTTAACTCATTATTGTATAACCCTATGAATGTTTTGTGCTATACAGGAAGTCCTTAGCATACAGGAGTCAAGAACTGCTGAGGAAATTGAAGGATGCAGGTGTAGGTGACAGGCCTGTGGTCTGGGTAGCCCATAGTATGGGAGGTTAGTCTATGGTGGGTCTTAGAATAACCAGCACCCAACTATCAGTGAAACCTCAATAATCTATCTGTTCTGACATCATCTTTATGGTCAATGCTTCTGTCTGTAGAAGTTTTTGGAATAGACAGGGTTCGCATGATCATGAAACATCTGTAAATATCAGGGAATTTGTTTCTGTAATTATGATTTTTCAGGTCTGGAAAAGTAATGGAAATTAAAGGTGCACTCAGTAACTTTTTGTTAGTGTCATCTTGGACTTACAGTGACACCTAGTGGTGTTGATGCAGCATCATTGAAAATCAACAGTTTTCAGTTACAGATGCCATTGTAGAAATTTACTATTCACAATCAGACATGATTAATTTAATTAATGAATAAAAGTGTCCAATAACAAGACAGTTACTGAGATTAAGCGAGTTGTATTCAGCTGGTCATGTGATTCAAAAATGGCACCCCCCATTAGGGTGCCCCTGCCCCATGTAGAATAAAACAGCTTTTATAAAAAAAAGTGTTATGACTGGAGTCCTCATCTCATGTTAGTGGCCATGATTTTATACATATGTTTCAAAATTACAATTAATTTCTTTGAGTAAAATGTTTTAATGGGGGAAAACATTACTGAGTGCACCTTTAATAAAACCTTAAAAAGTCATGGAAAATTCCATAGTAAATATAATGCTTTCTAGTAATGCTTTGCTCTGAAATATTTAATTGGCTAGAAATTGCACTTCATGAGTTCAATCAGTAAATAAATAAATAAATATTCCATTTTAAAATCCTTAAAATCTACTGGAGAAGTCATGGAAAAGTAATTGTAATTCATTGTTCAAAAGGTGTGGAAACCCTGAACAGAATACAATAGAATAGCAGTTGAGACAGTCTGATTTTAGCTTACTTTTAGAGAAAGTTATAAAAGTTGTTACTATTATGGTGATTATTACAGTAACTCTCATTATTTCTTGTGATGTAGGTTTACTTGTTAAAAAGATGCTTTTAGATGCCTCAAAAGATCCTGACCTCAGTGCACTGATTAAAAACACAAAGGGAATTCTGTTCTACAGTGTTCCCCACCATGGCACATTCATGGCAGAGTATTCTGTAAATGTCCGATACCTTCTGTTTCCTTCCATAGAAGTGAGGGAACTATGTAGAGGTATATATTATTTTTACTCTGAATATTAATTCTTCCTGTTATTGTCCTATGTCCCAAGTCTCATTTACACACATCATTTTTCTGTTGGCTTATTTCTGCTCAGACTCTCCAGCGTTGCGAGACTTACATGAAAATTTTCTCAACATTGCAAAAGAACGAGAGTTCAAAGTCCTCAGCTTTGCAGAAACACTGCCTACTTCCATTGGTCCAATGCTTAAAATATTGGTAGTTCCATCTGAATCGGCTGGTAGGTCAAAAACATTAAATTCTACATTAAGCCATCATTATATAATTTGTTATAACAATGTTTTATATATTATATGTTATAACAATGTTGTATATAATGTTAATGTTTTGGTAGTCTGAAATGTTCATAAAACAAATTTAAAACAGTTAAAACTGCCCCTTTGAGCAATAATTATGTGCAATACACAGCTTAGTCTATTTATATTTATCCAACATATCCTACCTCTTCTGCCATACATTCCCTTGCACTATCTGTATATACACGATTTGTATTTGTACATACATATATACACTGGTGGCCAGAAGTTTGGAATAATGTACAGATTTTGCTGTTTCGGAAGGAAATTGGTACTTTAATTCACCAAAGTGGCATTCATCTTTTCACAAAGTAGTCAGGATATTACTGATGTAAAAAAAACAGCACCATCACTATTTGAAAAAAGTCATTTTTGATCAAATCTAGACAGGCCCCATTTCCAGCAGCCATCACTCCAACGCCTTATCCTTGAGTAATCATGCTAAATTGCTAATTTGGTCACTAGAAAATCACTTGTCATTATATCAAACACAGTTGAAAGCTGTTTGGTTTCTTAAATGAAGCTTAACATTGTCTTTGTGTTTGTTTTTGAGTTGCCACATTATGCAATAGACTGGCATGTCTTAAGGTCAATATTAGGTCAAAAATGGCAAAAAAGAAACAGCTTTCTCTAGAAACTCGTCAGTCAATCATTGTTTTGAGGAATGGTTTGAGAAAGGTTTTACAATGCTTGAAATTGCCAAAAAACTGAAGATTTCATACAAAGGTGTACACTACAGTCTTCAAAGACAAAGGATGACTGACTCTAACAAGGACAGAAAGAGATGTGGAAGGCCAGATGTACAACTAAACAAGAGGATAAGTACATCAGAGTCTCTAGTTTGAGAAATAGACGCCTCACATGTCCTCAGCTGACAGCTTCATTGAATTCTACCCGCTCAACACCAGTTTCATGTACAACAGTAAAGAGAAGACTCAGGGGTGTAGGCCTTATGGGAAGAATTGCAAAGAAAAAGCCACTTTTGAAACAGAAAAACAAAAAGAAAAGGTTATAGTGGGCAAAGAAACACAGACATTGGACAACAGATAATTGGAAGAGTGTTATTGATCTTAACCCCATTGAGCTTTTGTGGGATCAGCTAGACTGTAAGGTGCGTGTGAAGTGCCTGACAAGACAGCCACATCTATGGCAAGTGCTACAGGAAGCGTGGGGTGAAATGTCACCTGAGTATCTGGACAAACTGACAGCTAGATTGCCAAGGATCTGCAAAGCTGTCATTGCTGCACGTGGAGGATTTTTTTGATGAGAACTCTTTGAAGTAGTTTAAGAAGTTCTGAAAAAAAAATTCAAATTGTAATAGTCATTTTTCACATTATTAATGTCCTGACTATACATTGTGATCAGTTGAATGCCACTTTGGTGAATAAAAGTAACAATTTCTTTCCATAAGAGCAAAATCTGTACATTATTCCAAACTTTCGGCTGCCAGTGTGTGAGTCTGTGTGTGTGTGTGTGTATATATATATATATATTATTCTTATTGTGTATTTATATATATACTTATATTTTCTATTTCTATATATATATATATATATATATATATATAATATTTGTATTCTATTTTTTACAGTATTGTTGTATTGTTGTGTACTGGAAGCTTCTGTCACTGAGACAAATTCCTTGTATGTGTAAACATACTTAGCAATAAAGCTCATTTTGATTCTGAACTATGTAACAAAGTATTCAGGTTTAAAATGTATTCAGAAAGTAAATGCTCCAACTTATCAGTTAACAAAGTTTCATTCTTCTTTTTCTCCTTCAGAGCTGGGAATTGGGGACCTCATCCAGGTGAATGTAGATCACCTTAACATCTGCAAACCAGAAAAAAAGGACTCCTTTCTTTATAAACGTAGTTTCCAATTTATTCAGGATGCTCTTGGGGGGCCGAGAATTCAGTGAACTTCTAAGTCAACGATTTACAATCTTAAAGTGATCTCTTGCCATAATTATACTTTGCCTCTGAAGAATTCAACCACTTACATTTTATAAGATAATGTTATTTATGACCAAAATGAATTTTCAAAACTGCATAGCTGGAAAAGGAGTAAATGTTTTATTTGTACTATTTTTGTAAAATCTATGACACTTAAATCTGCATAGATCTGCATAGGTCTATCTGGCTGTAAAATGGAAACTCCACTGACTTTTCACTTTTATTATTTTTCCTGATTTTTAATTCTTGCCATAATGAAGATGCTCTGTTTGAATCCCTTGGATTAACTTTTAATATATTAATGTGGAATCTAAAGCAAGATAATGTACTGTATTCAGTATTTCAGTCATTCTGTGTTAGCACTTTTTCAGCATTTCATTTTAACTGGACTATACATGCTGTAACACAAAAATAAATTAGTAAGAAGTTTATTATGTTAACTCAAAGCACAGTTCAGGAGTCAATTTGTTTATATTATTTATTTTTCTTGGAACAAAAAGAGATACTTATAGTTTTTCTTTTTGTTATAACAGACAAAATCAGAATTGCCTTATTTTCTTAACTCACCAGCCTTCTTTGTATCCTTACCTCAAATGCAAAAGTTGGTACTGATGTTGGCTGTAATTTGTCGATATTTTTGTACTAATGTATTAACTGTTGTACTTGCATTGAACCATGCTTCTTTGCCATTGATTTTGGTGTTGAGTGTTTGCAAGACACAAATATTGTCAAATCTTCAGTACATTAAATAAAGCTGTGCATCCTAACTTCACATTCCACTTAAATCATATCATCATTTTATCTTAACTATGGCGTAAATGGATTATGTAAATCTTTATGGCAGTTTTCTCAGTGTTAAAGGGATAGTTTACCCAAAAATGAAAATGATCTTATCAATTAATCACTCTCACACCATCCCAGATGTGTATGACTTTCTTTCTTCTGCAGAACACAAACAAAGATTTTTAGAAGAATATCTCAGCTCTTTAGGTTCATACAGTGCAAGAGAATGGTGACCAGAACTCAGAAGGTTCAAACCTCACATAAAGGCAGCATAATCTGTATGACTCCAGTGGTTAAATCCATATCTCCTGAAGTGCTATGATTGGTGTGGGTGAGAAACAGATCAATATTTAGGCCACTTCCACACCACAATATGGAAGTGGAAGTGAAAGTGTAAAATTAGAGTAAAAATAAATAAATATTGATCTGTTTCTCAACCACACCTAGCATATCGCTTCAGAAGATATGGATTTAACCACTGGAGTAGTATGGATTACTTTTATGCTGCCTTTATGTGCTGTTTAGACCTTCTGAGTTCTGGTCACCATTCACTTGCATTATATGGACCTACAGGGCTGAGATATTCTTCTAAAAATCTTCGTTTGTTTTTCAGCAGAAGAAAGAAAGTAATACACATCTGGGATGGCATGAAGGTAAGTAAATGATGAGAGAGTTCTCATTTTTGGGTGAACTATTCCTTTAAACACGTACAAAGCACACGTGCTGGTCATACCGTAATGCGCTCCAGTGCAGCAGGTGGCAGTAGAGCTCCATACGTCTTAACGAATGTAAGTTAGTAGAGCGAGATCATTGTTACTAGCGTTGATACTAGTCGGGGGTGGTGAATGTGTGATTGAAACACAAAATAATAATAATCATGTAAGTGTCATTTTCCTGTGATTTAAAAATGTTGGTCTATAAATTATTAGAAATTGAATATGTGGCGGACGGAAATGCTTGTGTAGCATGTGAAAGGGTTTGAATAAGTGTACAAACATTGATGTTGGACTGCGGACTTAAAAATGCTTTTTTATTATTATTATTATTATTATTTTTATTTATGACTTCTTCCTTAAATAGATACAGTGGTTTTAACTGAAGGACGAACAGTGTTAAGACATCCAGCCCAAAATGGTTAATGTTTTGAAAGGAGTTCTCGTTGAATGGTAAGATTTACCTATATCATAACTATTTAAAAATGCTATGCTGTAGTGCACCTTCAGTTATGATTCCCTTTTTTAATACTCAACAGTGATCCAGCTATGAAGCAGTTTCTTCTGTATCTGGACGAGACGTCAGCACTGGGGAAAAAGTTTATAATCCAGGATTTGGACGACACACACGTTTTCATCCTGGCTGAAGTTGTGCAGATCCTCCAGGAGCGAGTTGGAGAACTAATGGACCAGAATTCATTCCCCGTCACTCAGAAATAAATGTGTACCTACTACCTACGGTCTGTGGTAGCAGGTGAAATTAGAGATTATTTGAGCCAATTGCACAACAAAGCATCAACAAAGATGCACCTGCAAGATATAGATGGTAGTCTACCAAGATGTTGCCTATTCATGGTTTAGATGGCTGTGGCATCCAAATTTGAAAGAACTTGCAAGTTTTGCAAATTCTTTAAGATTAAGAAAGTTTCAAAGAGTTTGTTATCATTGCTATGTTCTGACACTTTTAGAAATGTACGGTTAAAACTATTTGTGTTTTGCGAGGGAAATGGCATTCGTAAAAATATTAATTACGTTTAGTTTTTCAACGTTGCAAAATAAAAACAAATTCAAAATTATAATTTATCATGTATATCCATAATATATATGGATGATGTACAAATGAAAGAGATGCAGGCTTTGTTAGTAAAATAAATAAAAAAACAATATTACAAATGTTCTCAATGTCTTCTTGATAGGTTTCTTGGATTGATTTGCAAAGTGGGAAGCTACCTTATCAGCAGGTTTCAGGTGTAAATTAATGCTGGGGCACACCAGAGGACTTTTTGGCTCCCTTCCTGTTTATTATTTACCCTATGGATTTTTTAGTGACACACAAATTTAAGCAACCTGCAGAAACCTGACTATAGGCTGTTCTGACAGTGGAGAACTTGAAGTGTAAACAAAAAGCTGGTGAAAGACTTGTGGCATGGGGAGAAAAACCTGCAATAAAATAAAACATTCATGAATTTGCTGCATATCAGAGAACCCCTAAGCCCAGCTGTCTTTATTAACCTTAAAAAGGTTTTTGTACCTTGGGGGATATAAACATTTAAGAGGTTGGGGAGAGGAGCAATGAGTGAGTCTGCCACATTTTTTGTGAAAAATATCGAAAAGGGGGTCAGTGCAAATACTGAGGACATGCGACTTTATAAAGTCTGGTATCAACTCACAGTCTTCATCTAAAATTAAAAAGGCAGCTGACCTCGGGGCAAAAGCTCCTATCTTATCATTGTTATCTTCATGAGCATTATTTTAGACAACAAAAAAAAGAAAGCATGGAAATGTATTATGTGGGTCCTGATGTGTTGGAAAATAGTAATTATTTTTTAAAGGTACCTTTATATGCTTGCCCTTTTTAGGGTCAAGGGAAAGTACAACAAAACTGACTGTTGTTGCACATGTAGATTTTTTTTTTTTTTTGTTAAATGCACCCAGATTCATTTCATGTAAATGTGTACATAACTGACTCATTACACTTGTAATGTATTGCACTGTAAATTCATTGTTGAACATAATATAACAACATATAGCCTAACAGTTGTATCCTATATATCTATCTGTATTTCTGTCTGTCTATCTATCGATGGATGGACAGATAGATAGACAGACAGATATATAGATGGATAGAGAGATAGATAGATATACAGAGAGATAGACTGACAGACAGATAGATAGATATACAGATAGCCGGATGGATAGATAGACATAGACAGACAGATAGATATACAGATTGATAGATAGACAGACAGATAGAAAGACAGACAGATAGATAGACATATATACAGATAGATATGTAGTCAGACAGACAGATAGATAGATAGATATACAGACAGATAGATAGATAGACGGATGGATAGATAGACAGACAGATAGAAAGACAGACAGATAGATAGATATACAGACAGAAGGGTAGATAGACATATATACAGATAGATAGATAGATTTGAACATTTGTACGTCAGCATAATTTCAAGACACATGGCTTAGCAGTTTATTCTTGAATAATAATAATAATAATAATAATAATAATAAAATCTTGAATTTGCACCGCATTTTGTCGAGCCCGTCCTTCTCCAGACAGCGCAGATGTACTCGTCGTGGCGCTTGATTGTCTGTGAAGTTCTCTTCGAGCGTGCGCACATCCACCACCTCCACTAACGCACAAAGCGCTTCTGCTCAGGTTTACTGTAAATGACACCTCCAGTCTTACTACTATTACCTATTTCATGGACTAAATTCACAGGAGCACCAGAAGCCATAATATGAAGAAACGCTACATGGACATAGGCAGGCTACGGAAAATGAAAAAGATCAAACTCACAGAGAAGATTTCCGAAAGGTATGACACGACACCTCTTTGTTGTTTTGTTATTGCTGTTATCCGTTATTCACCTGAATGGCTCGCGCGCGGATTGATGCACACAATAAACAGGAAAACGGATTTTAATTGCGACGTAATACTGACTGCACAAAAGGCCAAATCGATAACATGTTGTCTAAAAACACTGCAGAAAAACACGAGCGGGCCACGTTATTGACAACATTGAATATTTGAACAACACATTTGTATCGTCCCTGTAAACTTATTATCACCATTGCATATTTGATATGGTATTGTGTTATGGTATACTTATAAACGGCTATTATTGGTGTTGTTTACTGCGACGTCTTCTAACAAGTAGTCTTATTATCTCTCGGTGACATTACGATGTCTGAAAATCAGACTGTCTGAAAACACAGACAAACCGCTAACGGCCTCCGACGAGGCAATACAAGAAAAAGGCGCAAAGGAATTTATGCAAAAGGAAACCTCGCGAATTTTTCTCAGGGATTATGACTACTTTTGTTTTATGAGTTGTATCTCATTGTATTCAAAGCTATCATAATATTCTGCATTTAGAGCAGTGTTCTTACTTTGTTGGGTGTATTTGTATTATTATTTTTTCCATTTTCCGATTTCAGGCTATTGTTCGCAGGCACGTTAACGGGCTAGTTTTATGTAACCCCGTTTCTTGCATGTATAGTGAAGTTATTTGAAGAATAGCCTTCTGTATTAAGAACGCTTCATACTGGCATTATTCTGCACAGAGTTCTCCTAAACGAGTTCTTGTTCTTTAAATAGCCATGGCAACACTGTAGATTCGTCGTTTTGGTGCTGATACAGAAGATGAAATGTTGCCATGGTTACCAAACACAAAGGGATGTGGAGAGTAGAAAGCCCGAACAAAGGAATGGAGCACAATAGATTGTGTGACCAACAAATTAATTGTAACATCTTTAAGAACTCTGACACTTTCTGTGCCCTTATATTTCACATTTATTTTGGATCATTTTTCCTTTGAAATACTGAACAGCTCTTTTCTTGTCTCATAGTAAACACTGAGTTCATACAAAAAGCCTGAACACAGATAACAACACATGTTTATTTCGTAGTAATCTGTGTAAATAGACTTAGTAGGCTACTTAAGTAGACTTAAATATGGAGAATTCATGTTCGAAATCGAAATTATTTACATTTTATTAGGGGGGGAAAAAAATGAGAAAAAAGGCTCTCTTTTTTTCAAGCCAAATGTGGTTTATGACATATGGAGGAGAAAAAAACAAACAAACTAATCTTTAATAAAACAAAGGCCTATGTGTAGTGTTATTTATGACATATAAAATATTAATTATTTAATCAAGCAATACATTTTAAATCTGTTCTTTATTATATAACAACCCACAATGATGATGACGATGAGTTGATGATGATTTGAAAAGATTGTTTATAAAATTCCATTTAAGTCACTTTAAATTTCTCATTTTCAGTGCTTACTCCGTTCTAAAGTTCATGATTGTCTGGATGCTGGTGCTATTAGCTGACTTCATTCTGGAGTTCAGACTGGAATACCTGTGGCCTTGTTGGCTCTTTCTAGGGACCGTCTACACCACATTCCACTGTCATGGGCTGGTAGGCAGGTTTCTACTATAGTCTATACACTATCTTTTTCTAATTTACTGGTAGGCTAATAACTGATTAAATGTATTTTTCATGCTTCTCTGTTCTTTTAATATCCCATGCAAATTATATTCTCATTTTATGCTGTTTTGCTGCATTTAGGTGTACTTAAGAAGACTAATTTGTTATATACATATAGAATGTAGTATGTACTTAATAGAGATTTAAGAATCTGACCACTCCTTTTCTTTTACAGGCCATCTGTGTGATTTTTGTGTGTGCAGCATTTACTCTGGACATATTCTGTTTAGTTTTTGTACCCCTACACTGGCTGTTTTTTGCAGCCAGTACATATGTCTTACTCAATTATATGTGGCATACAGGTAAGTCCTCAAATTAAGTTACCATTTCATTAACAAATACAGTAGAGTGAATGCTGAATGTATTATGGATTGGCTAAATTTTTTGCAGAAAAGGGAATTTGTATGTCAACTGTGACATTATGGATACTCTTAGTGTATATGGAGGGCTCTCTACAGCTGAGGGACCTGAAAAGCCCTCATGCAAACCTGTCCCATCTATTTGCTGCACACTGGTAGGTTCAGACTGTCAAATTATTTTAGAGCTGTATATCGGTTGGGACTGTGCAATGCATGCACTAAAGACATGCAATAATAACTCAGTTACATGCAATATTTCTCCCAGCATTGGTTATCCACTGGTGTATATGGGATTTGATGCAACCTGCTACTTCTCGAGTATTTTTAAGCTGCGCACTCAGAAACCTGTTCAGAGTGAAAATGACCTCCATGTGGATTTCTTGCAACAATCCCTACCTCCATACATGCACCTGCACCCAAAATTGTGGATGGAAGGTACAGATAATTTATTTTACTATGCCTTATACACTACCAGAACACTAAATTAAAAGTTTGGACATACCTACTACTCATGCTTTTGACTGGTAGTGTACATAAATCTATATTTTTTCAATAGCAATTGATTCTTTCTTTATGCAGTAGTTGCATTTTGGAAAGTCTTTCTAAAATGTTCAGTTTAGTATTGCTCCATAAATACAGTACATACAAATTTAAATGATGTGAGATATATATTATGCATTTAAGTCAAGTAATTGAAGTATATAATTCACTTGTACATTGTAACAAATGCACATATACTGTAGTCCTAAAAACCTGCACCTTGTGTGTACAGATCCCAAATGGAAGATGGCCAAATCTAGGCCAACGCAATACCAATGTCCAAACGATGCTGTCACATCAGAGGACAAACAAAGCATGGAAGACTGCCTTCAAATCCACAGACTTCCTGGGAGACCTGAAAAAGACATAAATCTACAAACTCCAGGGCTCAAGCATCGTGGAGGGGAACTTCATTTGGACTCTACATCCATGCTAGAAATTCCTGAAAGTCTACCTCAGGAGGATCAGAGCAGCAAAGCTCAAAGACCCTCCAAGAGCTCCCTGCCCAAATTGCAAAGAGGTTCAGTGAATACCCCTAACAGCAAAGGGGAGAAGAGGCAGAAAGCCCCCAAAGCCATCAACTCTACAGGGGAATCTTCCGAAAGGTGCTCACCAAACATCTCAAGTCCTCCAAACCCACATGCTGACAAGATATTAAAGTATGTTTATTTTCCCATTACTATACAGTATGTGTTTTAATATGCATATCCTGTATGACTCGCTTTACTCTTAAAACTGTTTTAAACTGTTTTTTAAACGACCTGATATTAAAGGAATAGTTCACCCCAAAATGACAATTCTCTCATCACTTACTCACCCTCATGCCATTCAAGAAGTGTAGAACTTTTAGATCTTGTGTAGAAACACAAAGATTTTTAGAAGAATATCTCAGCTCTGTAGGTCCTCTCAATGCAAGTGAATGTGGGCACCATAATCTTTAAGCTCCAAAAATGATATAAAGGCAGCATAAAAGTAATCCATACAACTCCAGTTGTTAAATCCATGTCTTCAGATAACTGTGGATGAGAAACAGATCTTTAAGTACTTTTTACAAAAAAAATTATCCATTGAATGGACAAAAACACATGCATTGAATGGACCTTCAGAGCCGAAATATTCTTCTAAAAAACTTTGTGTTCAGCAGAGGAAAGACATACACATCTGGGATGGCATGAGGATGACTAAATGATGAGAGAATTTTTCTATTACTTGGTGACCTATTTCTTTATTTGAGTGACTACATGAAATATTTGTTCTTTTAAAAGTTCATTTGTCACATAGAGTGACCATTTAAAATGAAGCAGTGAATGCAAAAAAATGGTGAAAAAAAATCATGACTTTGCACCTAAAATATACACTTTTTTATTTACCAAAAATTTTTGTTATGTGTCACCTACCCATAAAATTCATATAGTGTTTGCACAGGTATAATTAACTATGTAACATTTTTGTAATTACATTTAATTAATTGTTAGCACATTTACACAGTGATCTCCATCTGTTCTCCAGGTTGGAACTAGAAATGAGGAAACTAAAGGGAGAGCTGCAAGCGAGCAGACAGTGTGAGCAAGAACTGCGCAGTCACATTTGTAATGTTACCAACAGTGAACACAGTCTGCGCCCTGAAGTCTCTTTGCTCAGGCATGCAAATGAACTTCTGCAGAACAAGTGAGTTCTCTGATCTCTTTCTGTTGCCTTTCTGTTGCTCTTGGCATTAGTACACTGGGTTTATGTTCGGTCATGCTGCTTAAAGATTGACTGCTGTTTGTATTTGTATATTAAAGGAATAGTTCACCCAAAAGTGAAAAATCTCTCATCATTTACTTATCCTCATGCCATCCCAGATGTGTATGACTTTCTTTCTTCTGCTGAACACAAATTAAGATTTTTAGAAAAATATCTCAGCCCTGTATGTCCTCACAATGCAAGTCAACTGGGTCAAAGCTCAAAAAGCACATAAAGGCAGCATAAAAGTAATCCAAGAAGCTATGTGATTGGTGTGTGTGAGAAACAGATCAATATTTAAGTAATTTTGTACTATAAATTATTATCCCTGCCCAGTAGGTGGTGATATGCACAAAGAATGTTAATCGCCAAACATGAACATAAAAAATGGCTTAAAAATTGATCTGTTTCTCACACACACCTATCACATTACTTTTTGGATTACTTCTATGCTGCTTTATTTGTTTTTTGAGCCTCAAAGTTTTGGACCCTGTTGACTTCCATTGTATGGAAAAAAAAAGCTAAGATATTTTTTCTAAAAATTGTAGTTTGTGTCCAGCAGAAGAAAGAAAGTCATACACATCTGGGATGAGAATGATGAGAGAATTTTCATTTCTGGGTGAACTATTCCTTTAACCATATACAAAACGCTTCACAAACTGATCTGTCTTTTATATGATTTGAATGGGAAAAATGGAACATAACTTTCTAATTTCATATGAATGAGGTGCTCCGGGAACATATGTGAATTTTTTTCTTATTGGAAAAGTTTACCTTGATGATAAAAGCTAATGCTGTTCCTTTAAACTCTCTGGTGTGCTGCTGTGCAGGATTCAATGTCTAACAAAATCCCGACAGAAAGACAAACAAAACAGTTCTGTGCTAGAGAAAAAAATCAGGATGGAAACAGAGGCTCGGGTTACGGTAGAAAAACAACTTGCAGAAGTCAGAACCCAAAAATTTGATGAAGCAATTCTTTTACTTCGGAGTGCATCACACAGGTAATTTTAATATTAAAGCAATAGTGGCATTCATAAACATATAAAGTGGTCCCAAAAAGTATTTGGACAATTAAGCCACAATTAAAAAAGTATCAATGTGATTTTATTAGATACAGTACAAAATATTGAGTATTTATTTGAAAATAGCACAAGCTTTTTTTTAAGCAAAAATATTTAATAAAAGAAGAAAATTTTTAAGTGTGACTAAAGTGTCCAAAAACTTTTTGGGGCTATTTTATTGATCACATATTGCTTTTAAACTAGTGATATTTGATTTAAAGGTTTGTTTAAGTTTAAAAGGGGGGGGGGGGGGGGGCTGGGTACCTCAGCAAGTAAAGACGCTGACCACCACACCTGGAGTCACGAGTTCAAATCCAGGGCGTGCTGAGTGACTCCAGCCAGGTCTCCTAAGCAACCAAATTGGCCCAGTTACTAGGGAGAGTAGAGTCACATGGGCTCTCTGTGGGGAGCATGGTGAGTTGTGTGTGGATGCCACAGAATAGCATGAAGCCTCCACATGCACTATGTCTCCACAGTAACACACTCAACGAGCCACGTGATAAGATGCGCAGATTGACGGTCTCAGATGCAGAGGCAACTGAGATTCGTCCTCCGCCACCCAGATTGAGGCGAGTCACTATGCCACCACAAGGACATGGAGCACATTGGGAATTGGGCATTCCAAATTGGGGAGAAAATGGGAGAAAAAAAAGTTTAAAAAGGAGAGGCAAAATTAAGCATTGATTTTCCAGACAGAACATAAACCTTGTTCTGGAGTAAATTATTTGTCATTGGTAACATTTAATTTTTTATTTAAGTCATGGACCAACTAGGCCTACTCTGTAAAGGCCTGTTTTTTTAAATTGTGGTTAATTGGCAATAGAAATGTTAAATCAATGCCGAATAAACCAGTCTATGTATTTTTTCCATCCATTATAGGCAAGAACACAGTGAAACTCAAATGTTGAGGAAAAAAGCTAAAGATCTAGACTCAGAGTACAAACAACTACAGCTGGAATATCAGGAGAAAGAAAATCGAATGGTAGCTCTAGAGAATGAAGTGGAGGTAAAGGACATGGTTCGTAGATTTGTTCAGTTTACATACTGCGTTGGATGGTTGTGATGTTCTGTTTGTGGCTTACATTTTTGTGTTGTTCATGTTATAACTTCTGTAGACCAGATTAGCTTGCTGTGTTTGGTGTCATGTTACACCTGTTTGTGTGGATGAAAGTTTCAGTGCAGAATGCTCATGCTTAGTCTTTGTTTTGTATTTTATTATTGTCATTATTTTTTGTTCTTTGTCATGTTTAAATTATGTCAGTGCTTCTGGTGCCAAGCATGCCAAGACCAGTGTTGGTTATAATCGAATTACTTTTTAGTACTACAAGTGCTAGTGTAATGAATTACATTTTAAATTCTTGTAATCAGATTACAGTTACTGATTTTCAATTGAATAACTTCTAAGTACGTTACTTGGGTTACACATTTCTAAAGTAACAGAATACATGTAAAATATGAATTATGTTAATTCGTGTTTGTGTTTCTGTAACAACTGATGAGCCATTGTAAGAGAGAAACACGTGGTGCTATGAGTATGACTTGTGTGTGACAATGAACAATACAGAAATATAGACATTATTTTGAATTCGTTGAGCAAAAAAACTAGTAATTAGTAGTAGTAAGTAATTAGTTATTTGTATTTGATTACTTTTTGAGTAACTTTCCCAACACTGGTCAAGACTGCAGGTCTTTCAGAAACTACTGTGCAACCTGAGAAGCTGTGTTATGATGAATTTAACATCAGTCAGGTGTTGGTGTTCGTTGTAAAGCATTTGCAAACTCTTGAGGAAATGTCAAAATCTGACCTCTAAAGAGAATTAAACTCTTGAACTGATATTTATCAAGATCACACAAAATATTTGTGTACAAAAATGCACATTATTTGCTGCTGCATTCGTTAAATATAAGGCAGTTATAATTGCTTTAGGACATACTGTATTTGTTATTTGTAGTTTTAAAGGTAGTATTAGAAGACTTTTGTTAGTAGAATTACTAGAATTCCTGTATTTGGATGGCTGGCCATCTAAAATGTATGATCTACTGCCAGTAACTTCAAGTAGACAAATAAGATGCCAATGAGCTCCCAAAACCATTCAATACAAAATCTTCATATCACAATTATTTTGTACTGTTCTATGTTTTTCTGTTCTGTTGTGTTCTGTTCCCGTCTAATATCTGCAATATTCTCCTGTCCTCCTTAGACCCTCCAGAGGAACAGATGCACAGAGCAGGAAGCAGACGCCTTGCTCTCAGCTCTCTCCTCCTTGCAGGACAAGGCACAACATCTAGAGTACAACCTGAGTGCAGAAACACGTCTCAAACTGGACCTCTTCTCCGCACTCGGTGATGCACGCAGGCAGCTGGAGATAGCTCAAGGTTCTTCCTCTCATTAAAAATTATTTTCTCTGCAGTCGTATTAATATCAACTTGAAAGTTGTTTTACTGAACTACTAATCTACTAATTACTCTACAGCAAAGTTTTCTAACTGGGTGTTTGCAAACCCCCCATTCAAATCCGGTCCTGGAGAGCCACCATCCTGCAGAGTTTAGTTCCAACCCTGCTCTGACACACCTGCCTATAACTTTTAACCCTTGTGTTTTGTTCATTTTGTGTTCCCGGTCAAAAATGACCGGCCCACTCATACTGCATATATTATCACAAGATATTGCATTAGATCTTTTTATCAACTTCTTTTTTAGAAATTATGACTGGTTTTGCACTCCTTTTTTGAACCTATTTAAAAAAAAAAAAAAAAAAAAAAAATATATATATATATATATATATATATATATATATATATATATATATATATATATTAATATATGTATTAAGCTTATATATAAGTGGGATGGCACGCCCTGCGGAAAACAAAAAATAATAATAATGATGTAATCAATTAATGACCACTTGCATGATCTGAACAAAATTGGTGTCATTTTTAAAGCTTAGAATCTGGACTTTACAATGCATATAGTTGATCCTACCAATTCTTAAATAATTGTTTGAATTTGCTGACAAACAAGAACTGTTTCGTTCTCATCATATGCAAAAAAAAAAAATTATCACAACAATTATATTCAGTTGGTAAATGTTGGTAAAAAGTTGGTAAAACCATAAAAAAGATGAGATAGCCATGTGTTATATATCGTTGGAAAGGTCTCAATTAGTAGAATGCAATGAGCAAATTTGTTTCACTCAGGAGGCCAAACTGCAGTGAGTTTTAGTGTATGAATTTCCCACAGACACCTAAATATAATAAACAGGAGTGTCTTTTTGTCACATTTTTCCTTATTACTTCCTGAAACATACATATAACATGACGTATCGTAACTTACAGCAGACTATCCCGATTCAAACAAGCCCAAGCGCAACATAATATAAATCAGATCTTAAAATATTCCTCAGAGTGTACTTGGAAAGACAATGCACAAGAGGACACTCAACACACGATGTGTATGTATTTGTGTGTGTGTGTGTGTGTGTGTGTGTGCACATGTCCAAGGACTTTGTGTGTGCAAACACACATCCACATGTGTGCTCATCTAAAGGACAGGATGCTCCTGAACACTTAATATTTCTGTATTTTGTAGTCTAATCCATTCATTTCTAATGGCCGGTTATTTTTGACTGGGAACACAAGTGTAACAAAGTGAAATAAAACCAATAAAATATAAAGAAAATGGTCCAGTTTTTTGTGTGTGTGTTTTCTGAAACCATATGTGAACAAAGTCAAGGAATTTTATTCCAAATGAAAAAATAATAATAATAATAATTGTGCTGGTAAAAATGACCAGAACACAACATAAGGGTTAAGTAATCCTGATGACCTTGATTAGCTGGTTAAGGTGAGTTGGAACTAAAATCTGCAGAATGGTGACCCCCAGCACCGGATTTGAATAGCCCTGCAGAAGTGTGAAGGAACTACAGGTTGTTTGTTAAATTGTGATAGAAATGCCAATGCTAAATTAAATGTACATTTTGACATTGTTAAATAAAGAAAAATAAATATAAAAATAAAATTATTTAAATAAAAATCATTTTAAAATAATACACATAAAAAAAGTTCATTCAGTTGTTATATTTGTTATTACATAAAATGTACTGTATTTGTTATTTTTCTTATAAATGTTATTTTTTTGCAAAAAACTTGTGAAATATATTCTGTTTTTGAAAAGGCTATAAGGCTGTATTATTTGAAATCTTAGGGGAAGTAAATATTTTAAATCATAGGGTTTCAGCTTATAGAGAATGTTGCACAGAAACAGATTTCAGTACTTTCAGCAATTATTTGAACATTGCATGAACATGTATGTATTTGAAGGTTCTATACACTACACTGCTAATATAAAACTTCTTTCTTTACAGTTAAAATTGTGAAACAGGACCTGGAGGCAAAAGATATGAAGCAGAAACTTGCTGAAGTGATAGCTGTTGCTCCAGGCATGTCTTACATGGCCCCAAGGTCATCTATGCCTCAGTACCTCAAGTTCTTCAACTCTGAGCGCTACATGCTCAATCCCAGAGCGCTCATGTACCAGTGTCTTAAGAAATAGAACTGGCAAGGACAAATCGGATGGCTTTTGAAGGATTTTTTTTGACTCCTCTTCGACATTCCAATCATGGGGCAACTTAATTGCTACAAGGTTTGCCTGAAAACTTTGCATTCTGACAATGTCAACAGCCCCTGGTGAGTCTATGGCCGTGTTTCCTGATGTCAGCAGAGACACTGAGGACGGTTCTAGGCGACCTTGCTTTGAGCCAATGGTTCAAGATGAAAATAAAAGCTGACTGTAAATACACGTAGCTGCCCAGCGGATGACCATCAAATACCAAGCAAAATGCCATAAGCTACGTAAACAGCAAGCTATCAGTTTGAAAAAGTGTGAACTTGACGGTCATTCTATGTGACACAAGTAATAAACCTTGTGAGGACCACAGTTCATAATGAGGACAAGATATTTTGTTATGAGTGTAAAATGAAGAGGCCGTGACAATAAGCCAATGCTCAGTCATTCTGCGCCTCATTATTAACATGAATTCAATTTATATAAGAAGCCAATATCAATGTATGTGAATATTTAAGTGCTTTGTACTGTTTTGCATTCTTTTTACATTACACACGTTATAAAGGAAGTGACCAACGCCTAAAACGTTTGTAGGTTTTCATGTTTCTGAAATTGTTGCCTTTTTATGTATCAATGGGATGTTTTTTTTATAAGAAATTTATTTTTCTGGCTTGACTACATTTTTTTTTCCTAAACCAAAATGAAATAATGGTTTACTTTTATAACTCTACTTGTTGGTCTGCATGCCAATTTATGTAAAATGATTGTTTTGAAAGAAGGAAAAAAAAAAAAAAAAGGGTTTGATGTCTAATTGTGCATTTGTGCAAGGGCTGTTTTCTTCCAGTGATTTTGGGAGCAGTAATAAAGTCATTTTCAAAGATAACCCTCTATTCTTTTTCACAATGATTTTATGACAGGAGGCTAACTTTAGTCCTTTTTAAAGACAGTTCAAATAAAAAATAAAAATCTGTCATTAATTTCTCACCCTCATGTTGTTCCAAACCTGTATGAATGTCTTTCTTCCACAAGACACCACAGTTGTAACAAAGTTGCACAAAATGCAATAAAGTTAACTGGTGACCAAGGATGAAATCCTGCCAAACATCTCCTTTTATGTTCCACAGGAAAGGTCTCAAAAATACTGGTTTGGAACAGCATGAGAGTGAGTATATGACAGAAATGTCATGTCGGGTAAACTATCCCTTTAATATTGTACTCAGGTTATGAGCTAAAATAAAATCCCAAAATTTTTGGATGACATGAAATACGACACACACAGAATGGAAGGACTCCATATCTAATCTTTATATCAAGAAATGGTGCAATTTGGAAAAGATAGTTGTAAAAGCAGTTATGAGTTTCTCAATGTTCTGCATGAGACAAACTAGACACTCAAACTTGAGTTCAAGGCTCTGGCTATATTCTTCCAAGAAATATACCAAACTGGGAGGGACTGACAAAAGTGTGTGTGGGGGCGGGGGGGGGGGGTGGGTTTAAACACAAAATGAGTCATACTAGTCCATTTTAAACTCATTGTTAGAATTCGTCTATGCCAGTCTTTTAAAAAAAAAAAACCTTGATGTTTTGAAGTAAAAATCAGCATCTTGGACAGAACAATTGAAAGGAATAAGCTTCACAATTTACTGGAACAAAAAAAAAAAAAACTACTTTTTCTGTTGTTACAGATAATAACAAGGCTACATTGCTTGCATCACTTTCAAATGAGCCGTTTGTAACAGATGTACCATTGAGGTGAATATAAAATGTATTGCCACCAACATAAAATGAGGTAACAAACACAGCCAAGTTGGCTAATCTGACCCAGTGCAAACAGAAATTGCTTGCCAATCTGTTTAAATTGAAATTATGCTATCCAAAAACACACCACCAGAAAGGAAATTTACTAACTGCAAATGTGCCATACAATTATTTTAGTATACAAGTATGCAGATCAGTTGAGAGCTGGATTAAAAAAAAAAAAAAAAAAAAAAAAAAAAACCACTACAGGATCTGCACAATGAAAAAATAATAATATAATGTGTTCTTCTGTCTATGGGTCCTTTGAACATAGATTGATTGTGTCTTTGTTGAAGGCACATATTAAACACATTTGGTGCATTGTAGATCTATAATATCTTTATACTGAAACTCCTAATTGTGTCACATACAGGGAAAAAAAGACAAATCAAGAGCTCTTATCTTAGAAACCATTCAAATGAAAAATTACAGCATACATTCACAGAAAAAAAAAAAAAAGCCACCAGAGTGGAAAGTGAAAAAGGCTTAAAGATAGACCATACGCATATAGATAAATAATCTGCTTGCTTTTTTCAATGTTCTGAGAACCCCTTCCTTTCACAGTCTTCGTGGATCTTGTATCGTAGATTAAAGTTAACCCCAAATGAACAGTAAAGCCTATGCTATTTGGTCATTTCAAAATAACTCATTAAAATTATAAATCATTCCTCTGACAAGGAAGAACGGTTAAGGGAGAATCAGAAACCAAATGAAAACGGTTATATGCCAAATGCACGAGATGTGTCTAGAGAGACAACAAAAAGAATTTGCTGAAGTGCAAACCAAAAGTAACCGATCCCACACATGTGGTAAGCAAAATTTTTCAAAAATACAGCTTGTAATACTGACTTAAATAATAACAGAGTAATTTTTTTTTTTCTTCTTTTAAAACAGAGAAGCAGACTGCTACACTGACAGAATAAATGTACACGGGACCCATCAGCAAACACTTTCCACCACCTAAAGTGGTGTGAAGAACAGAGTGCAGGGGTCGTTTTCTTGTTGAGGCTCAGTTCAAGGCCTTTTGATCCCTCCCCACCAAGCTTGCACTAGAGTCCTATCCCATGCATGAAGATAAAAGATGGTGGAGAGGAGCAGGCAGATTCCACCCTCTGCTACGAAGAAACGGTGACTGGATTCAGAGTGCCATTACGACTGTAGAATTTTGAGAAGGCCTCCTCCAGCACAGTCGTAAGACGTGGTTGATCCCCCTTAAGCCAGACAGATAGAACAAGTTTGAAAGAGTGGAGACAGGAAAAAGAGAGAAAATTAGCAAGATAACTGTATGTACAAATGTGGTAAATGGTACAGAAAAGCAACATGGAAAAGGTACATAAGATAATCCAAAGATAAACTAAATGTAAACAAAATGAACAAGTGGGTATCAAATATGGATGGGAAGGACTGTTGGCTAATCGACTATTTCTCCAACTGACTAGTCGATTAGTGAAGTTTGACAAATTTTTTAGCAGTGGTGCTTTAAAGGGGATGAATTTACAGACACAAGTGCTCAGACAGGGTTGTAATGTGGAGTACTGTCAGCCAGTGTTAATCTAGTCAATGAGAGGGTCGAATGCAGCATTTTGAACGCAGCATCATTCCAAATCTATAGTTTTCAGTTAAAGATGTCATTGTAGTAAATCACTATTCACAGTCAGCTAAAATGTATTTAATCCAAGAGTGAAAGCGTCCAATAACATAGTGATTACTGAAATTAAGAGAGTAGTATTCGGGTAGTCATGTGATTCCAACATGGCAGCCCCCATGAGGGGACCCTCTCCATGTAGAATAAAACAGCTTTAACAAGGTTATTGATATGACTAGAGTCCTCATCTTATGATACGAGTGGTAATAATTTTATACATGTTTCAAAATTACAATTTATTTCTTTAGGAGTATAACTTTTTTTAATGAGGAAAGAAATTACTAAGTGCACCTATTAATAAGTCGACAACATGTAAGGTCATGTATACTCATTCAACGGCTTTCCTTTATCGGAGTAAGTTTATTTACACTGGCGGCCAAAAGTTTGGAATAATGTACAGATTTTGCTCTTATGGAAAGAAACTGGTACTTTTATTCACCAAAGTGGCATTCAACTGATCACAATGTATAGTCAGGACATTAATAACATGAAAAATTACTATCACAATTTAAAAAAAAAAAAAAAAAAAAATCTGTACTTCTTGAACTACTTCAAGTGTTCTAATCGAAAAATCCTCCACGCAATGACAACTTTGCAGATCCTTGGCATTCTAGCTGTCAGTTTGACCAGATACTCAGGTGACATTTCACCCCACGCTTCCTGTAGCACTTGCCATAGATGTGGCTGTCTTGTCGGGCACTTCTCACGCACCTTACTGTCTAGCTGATCCCACAAAAGCTCAGTAGGGTTAAGATCCATAACACTCTTTTCCAATTATCTGTTGTCCAATGTCAGTTTCTCTTTGCCCACTCTAACCTTTTTGTTTTTCTGTTTCAAAAGTGGCTTTTTCCTGAGTCTTCTCTTTACTGTTGTACATGAAACTGGTGTTGAGCAGGTAGAATTCAATGAAGCTGTCAGCTGAGGACATGTGAGGCATCTATTTCTCAAACTAGAGACTCTGATGTACTTATCCTCTTGATTAGTTGTACATCTGAAACCTTGACCAGTGATCTTACCAGCTTATCTAATGTGCACAAGTATAGAGCGCATCAATGTCAAAAGCAGAGAATAATCGGATTATTTCAAATCTCATCTGAGTGCGTTTTCTTTCTCAATCATTCATCAGATTTTTGAACAAGCTGATTTTTCCAACACATTGGTGTGCATATAAAAGCTTTGCACATCCCTAGTATAAAAAAGCTAAACTCAGAAATGTTTATTACAAAAGAAGCTACTGTGCAGTGAGAGATATAAGAGAAAGAAACATTGGAGTCATAGTAACACAGATGGTACTGCCTCATCCCTCACAAAAGAGCCAAGTCTGACAGATGACAATGCTGAAGCAATTAACTGAGATTGTTCCTTCCTTATACTCAAGAAACAACAAGTGACTGCTTATTAGTACCACAGAGGAACAAACCATTACAGTGAAAACCACTGTTCAGAGCATTTCATGACACAAAGAAAACTGACAAAGAATAGCAAATAGTTGAGGGTACTACTCTTTCGAAAGACAGTTCTAACATAAAGCCATTTGGTACACATGGTAAAGCTCATGAATGCTAATTTGTACTAGTGCTGCAATGCCAAACCCTGTTGTAGTATTGTCTGCGAGAGATCTGGCCCTGGTCTGTGCATTAAGAGAGGCGAGGTAGTATGGGACAGTTCATCCTTGGTGTCTGCGTTGTTGGCGGTTCTTATTAGCTCATTATTAAAGTGTTTGTGTGCGTCTTTTCCCCATTGCTTCCTCACTCTCCTGGGAATCAGCCACTGATTGCTCCAAAAATGTCCTCAAGCAACTGAATTATTGATTCATTGCTGGAAACACTTTTGAAAATGTTGGCGCTTATGCTTTGAAAAGTCAGCTCTGTGAATTTTAACCTGGTGGCAACTTTTAAAAACTGGCCAAAAGCACCATGTAATATTACCAATAGTTTGAGCTATTTATTTTAAAATTAAAAATGCCAACAAATAGTACAATGTCATCTTATATGGCAAAGAAATACAGATTATACCTCAGTATATAAAATTACACTGCTAACATGTTGCCTAAACAATATCAACACAAGAACAGGACTTATCTAAATTAAAATACAGATATCAGAAGGAAATGTAATCTTTCATCACAAATATTAACCAAGTACACTATACTCTATATAGAGTGAAATCTAAAATCTCTTACCTCACTAATGAAGCCAAGCTGGACCAGTTCCACAGCCAACTCCTGTACATTCTCATCTAAAGAAAGAGGGCACAGTTCAAACTCAGTTTCTCCAATACTGTGCTGCAGTAACGAGTGAAATGCTTGCAGTGAAAAGTGTTTTATGTTAATAATGTTCTCTTTTCTAAAGTTGTACTTCTGATCACTCCTTCGGATGCAGTTCATTGTTTTAATATAATTCAGCATAACTGAACACGTTTATATTATTGTGCCTTTATTATTTCATAATGCACAAATGAGCATGTGTAAAGGAAAATGAAGGTCCATGAAAAAAAGAACACAAGAGCATCACGCCACAAACGTCCTCCATGTTAAGTATGCAAATGCGTATACTTGGCCAACGCATTGCAAAAGCACAGCCACGTAGTACATTACTTGTTCTTGTGTTACTGGGCTGGTAACACACAGTACTCGACAGCATTACCTTGAAATGTCTGTGCCATTAAAGCCGAAGATGATGACCTCCCTTGTGGCAATGTTGAGAATGCAACGCATACTTGCACTGCGTAAAGAACTGCATTCTGACACATTTCGGAATGCAACAGCACATGCGATTGAGCTTGCGCAACTAGATGCATTTGTGTTCACGTGCTTGTGGAGATTATGTTTCAGGCCTTAGACTGATAAAATACTTACTTGGTGCCAAATCACAACTCAAGTGTCGGTTCAGCTTATCTTCCAGTTTTAGCAATAAGGTCAGCTATAAAAAGAGTAGTGAGGAGAAATGAATACAGAGTAACACGTCAAGCTTACATCAACATCAATGAACACCTTAAGTAAGCCTTACATGATGCTTTGCTCCTTCCTCCACAGGCTCGATATTGCACTGCATTTGTACAACCTTAATGGAGAGAGAGAGAGAGAGAGAGAGAGAGAGAGATAATCTTTAACACCAACATTCAACACTAAATGACGGTTTATCCATTTAAATGACTGTAACCACCTATCTAGATTTAGCAGAAAGGGAACTAGATCACTATATACAATCCCACACATGGAGAGTCTGACTGACAGCGGGGGGTGGTGAGAAAACTGTCATTTATTCTTGAACGCTAAAACACCTCCCCATTTACCATCTCTTTAATTCATTTCTCACCTTCCTGGTCTCCAGTTCTGCAGGCTCAGGCGTGGGCGTCTTGACAGAGGGTGGCACGATGGGGGACTTGACAGCTTCTTGCTGAGGCTGCTGTGGGCAGGGCATGCCAAAAGCTGTCAACGGATAGATTCCATTCCTACATCACAAGAAACAAGAGTCTTAATTACAACATTTGTGACTGCTTTCTTCAGTTTAAGGAGAATGAAAGCTGGTTAATTCAAGCACCTTTGCTCAGTAGTGCTTATTGTGTTTGGATCTGGTAAATGAGATGTTAACTTTTCAATTTGCTCACCTCACATCTTCAAGGAACTTGTCAAGCTCCAAGGCAGGAAACTGTGAGAGTCTGATGGGTACAAAGACAGGATTATGACAGCCATTTATGTTGCATGACACATTTGTGCACTATGACAGTAAAGGGATAATTGACTCAAAATTGAAAATTGTCATTATTTACACATCCTCATGTTGTTCCAAACCTGTATGACTTTCTTCTGTGAAACACTAAGGTGATTGTTAGAATGTTAGGTAGGGATGGGACAATATATCGAATTTCGATATATCACGATCCAAAGAAATGACAAACCATATCGTGGCGTAACTAGATTTTTCGAAATTTGCAACATTGTTTTCTGTCCGTGTGATCGTAAATGAAATAACCCGTCAAACATCATAATCTCTCTATCGCACGATTTTATCACCACATCGCCTTTTTCTACACGGTTTACAAAATTCCCACAAGGTCCTTGAAGCGCTTAAATTTAGCTTTTATACCTGGAAAAATCGCCTTGTTTTGATGAAAAGCGCTTGAGAATAAAACAGATTGTTTCCGTGTAATGTGTGTCCACTGAAGATGAGGCAACTCCACTTTCATTGAATAATGTGTCTTAACATCTTTTCTGTTCTTTACAGTCAGATACAAAAGTAAAAAGAAATATTAATTTTAATCTCACGCAGCATGGATGCGCAAAAGTAACCTCTCATTGATGTTCGCTGAACTGGAACACTTGTGAAATGCATGTTGAAACTCTTAAAGTGACAGTAACCTTTTTAGCATTTACACATATCAATGTAAACTCAATGTTTTTACTTGTAAAGTGTACACATTATTTCAAACAGTGAAAGCTCATATCATTAATATATAAATAATATATGTACACCATTTCATGATATAATAATAATTACTAGAAATTTAGAATTTTTGTATTTTTACAAAGTTAAAATGTGATTATAATAATAATAATAAATGACAAATAATTTGAAAAAAATAAACTTCACTTTCAAATACTTTTTTCAGGACAGGTTTTGTTTTCGGTTCTATCACTTGATCAGTCTGAACATACCCCACTATTTTTGAAAGCTTATTTGTTTGTGATATTTTCTTATAGAGAAAGGTATATGAGTAACTCTTAAAATTTGAGCATTTATATTGCGTATTAAAGAACTTTATTTTGATGAGAATTATCATGTGTATTTTGCTAAATGTTTTTCAGAAAATAAAAAAATTCTGTAATATTTTGTAATTGAAGTGTTATTATATCAAATCAAGATTATATCGAATCGTGAAGCTCATATCATACATCGAACCACATCATGAGATAACCACGTCGTCCCATCCCTAATGTTATGGACTGACAGTGTCAGTCACCATTCACATTCAGTGGATACTTTTTCCTTACAATTAAAGAGAATGGAGACGGAGTGTCGGTCCATAACATTCGAACATCTCTCATTGTGATCCAAAGTAGAAAGAAAGACACATGAGTTTGAAACAAAATAAGAATACAGAATTTTCATTTTTGGGTGAACTATTCCTTTAACACTTAGCTCTTTTGATCCTTATGTTTATCCTCATCACAAATAACTATGCAAATGCATCACATGAGGACACTCACTTTAGCTGGACCTCTTTCCTTTCCATGATCACCTGGTTAGGGTCCATGTTCTTCGTCATTTCCTCTAAAGCATTTTCAGGGATCATGTCTAGAACCCAGAACCAAAGGGAAATTCGTTTTAATCGGTTAAGCATCACTGAATCCCATACATGAAGGTGACGAAAAGAAATGGCTGAATGATTAGATTAGCTTGGTGACTCACGCTGGTGACTGACGATACAGTGTGCAGCCAGGAGTTTCAAAAGAGGCACTTCAAACAAAGCTTGGTGGAAAAGCAGCTCTCTGGCTGTGGGCCTTTTACTGGGGTCGACTTCAAGACACTTCTGAATGAACTCCTAAAACACATGCAAAACATTGTAACTAACATAGAAACACTTCACACTGACTACTATATACATTCAAAGATTGTATTATTAACTACTGTATTAAAATGTTGCTTGGCTCCTATACTCACTCTCTGAAGTGGGTCCTCCAGAGACTGGATGGCACTGTTAATGGCTTCTTGTGACACGTATGATGACTCTCCATTACTTTGGATTTCCAGAACAGCCATCTACAAACCCAAGCAGAAAAACCCAAATCACTGGTCTGATCGGCCTGATGCTCTGATGAAGATCTGCAGTTCACAACAAAGAGCACTCACCTCTAAGGCGCACATTCCAAAAGAATAAATGTCCACGGCTGTAGTGACACTGGCAACAGCTTTGAGGGAAAAGGACAATTTGTATTAAGTCACCTTCACACAACAAGAGTACTGAGTCTGTAGAGTTTATAACATTAACTGCTGTCTCAGAAATGTTTTAGTAAAGCACACATTTTTACCTCCATACTCTGGAGCAAAGAAGTGCAAACTCTTTTGTTCCTCTCGACATGTTTTGACGTGGTTATTAATGGTGTCTGGGGCCACTACAAAGACACAAAAAACCTCAGCAACAATAACAAAATCTATAATATTTACACATCCTCAAGTGTTTTAGCCCACCTGAGCCAATTTTGATGAGCCCATTGTGCTGTATGAAGATGGTGTCACAGGTCAGGTTTCCGTGGATGATGGGAGGTTCACATGAATGCAGATAGCTGAGGGGAAAGTGGACAGAAAGCAACTTGAAGCGGAACTTCAAAACGGTAAGAAATAAACAGCTATGAGATTTACAGACAACATTCCTGATCATAGGAGATTTTGTACCCCATTCCTAAGAATGGCTCTATAGTAAGCTATGGTAAAAAATCAACTTATGATTCAAAGAAAATTCATCAAATTAAGTCTGTCTAAAGAATGAGTGAAATAAATATTAGCACACTCACCTTAAGGCAGATAATATCTGAGTGCACCATCGTTTCCATGCCTAGAGAAGAACAACAAAGAGTTAACAATGACATCTGAGCACACAAGTATGTGTCTGATATTATATTACTACAAATCCCAACCTTTGAGTGAAACTAAAACAAAACAGACCTAGGAATACAATGGGAACAGATACACAAGGCCGTGAGAGTAACAGAAGCTTTTAGCAAATAAACTGTTAAACCCGAAAATAAAGTATTGGTGCATCCTTACTTATATCATTCAGATTTTATAAACAATTCTGATCTGAACTCAAACTGTGGGCTAGTGCATACATTAAAGCACAGTCAACAATGACACATTTTGAAGCAATTCAATTAAAACACAAGATGCATTTTAGTCTGCAGTGTGATGTTTCAAAACCGCATTCATACCTTTTCATTCATGGTCTTGTGATTTTTCTTTGTCTTTTTTAGAAACTGCTTTAGGCTCCCAGAGGACATGTACTCTGTGATGAAAATAACCTGAAGGGGGTGACAAAAAAGTCTCATTTCAACACTGCATTTAAAAAAAAAAAATCAAAATGGCACATTTATAATAATGGTTCTGCATGATTCTGAATACTAGCTTTATATTAACGGAGCCTTTGATGCGTTTCTTACCCTGGCTCTGTTCTCCTTCACATCTGCCCAATACTTGTGAAACTTCACTATATTCACATGCTCCAGCTGGATTAGGTTATCAAACACTGCTTTCACTTTTTCCTGGAAAGCAAATAAACAGTGTAATCAATTTAAAAGTAAAACTTTAAACTAATAGTTCACCCAAAAATGCTAATTCTCTCATCATTTACTCACCCTCATGCCATCCCAGATGTGTATGGCTTCTTCTGTTGAACACAAATTAAGATTTTTAGAAGAATATCTCAGCTCTTTTGGTCCATACAATGCAAGAAAATCGGTGCCAAATTTTTTAAGCTCCAAAAATTACATAAATTTGCATAAAAGTAATCTGTAAAACTCAAGTGGTTAAATCCATGTGTTCAGACATGATATGATAGCTGTGGGTGAGAAACAGATCACTTTCGCATTCTTCTTCTAGTGTTTTTGGCGATTCACATTCTTCATGCATAACACCCCCTACTGGGCAGGGAGAAGAATTTCTAGCAAAAAATGACTTAAATATTTATCTGTTTCTCACCCACATCTATCATATCACTTCAGAAGATTTGGATTAAAACACTGGAGTCATATGGATTACCTTTATGCTGCCTTTGTGTGTATTTTGGAGCGTCAAAATTTTGGCGCCCATTCACTTGCAATGTATGGACCTACAGAGCTAAAATATACTTCTAAAAATCATAATTTGTCTTCTGCAGAAGAAAGAAAGTTATTCACATCTGGGATGGTATGAGGGTGTGTAAATGAGGAGAAATTTTCATTTTTGGGTGAACTATACCTTGAAGGGAACTATGACACATAGGTAGGCTATGTAATGCTCAATGTCTTGATTTTTAAAGGAACGGGTTATTAAAATAAAACCCTAAACCCCATATTATTTTAATATACAATAACATCAACTTGCTAAAAAGGTATGGAAACAAAATCACTTTTTAATGACTGTACTCACTGCACTTGTCTAATGTACTTACGGTAATGCAATCAGCAACATGGAAGGTAATGCCTGTCAAAAAGCAACCTCTAAAATTATTTACTAAATTCCACGATGAGCGTCTGCCAAGCAAAGTGTGGCGCAGCAAGTGGACTAGGGCTGGGTGATAGGACGATGTAATCGGATACTGACTATGTCTTACAAAGATCCCGATGCAGATTGCGAACAGACAATGATTGACAATATTGGGAAATGGCAAAACCATGGATCTGGGAAGTTGGCAAATATATTAAAGAGTGACCAGGGTGTGAAACTACCACCCGCCAAATGCAACGAGGCTGAGGAGGATACATTTTTTATTCGATAAGAAATGTGCATAAACTATGATGGAAATACATTTACTGAATAAACTCCTATTGAATTTAACAGGAATACAATCATGTGACTGAATAATTCATTCATAACTGGACGAACCAATGGACCAATCATCGCAACTGAATTGTTGCCCTTGTCATTCTGCATTACCGGTGTCCTAAAAATCCAAAGCCCACATAGAGTTTGCAGAGCAAATAAGTTAAACAAACTCATTTCCAGTCATGAAACAAGTTAGTGTTTTGTCTGCACGTCCTAAACCGCAAGTATTTTATTAAGAGTCACACAGTTGCTACAATTTCCACGGAAGTGACGATTTTGTTCTTTTGAACGCAAGGGATGGAAACGCGGCTTTATCCACACTTTGTTTTTGCGATACTGATTTTTCGCATAAATTAAATTCACAACTTGGATGGAAACATAGCTACTGCTTATGACTGATTCACTGTTTGTTCAGAGCAGTGCAGCACGAGCTGGAACAGGTCTCGTGGAACAAGCGCATGTAAAGAGTTTTCACTCTTTATCAGTTTTATTAATCTGAAAACTGTTTGCAAGAACATTCTCATCTGTGAGAATGCTGCAAATGATCTCTGATCAACTCAGGAGGTGCTATGAGTTTACTTAGCTTTATTTCCACACGGTTGGAACACAAACATAAATTCGATAAGAACAACATTTGGCAGCATTATTTTGGGAACAATAATTTGTTAGGCTTATTTATTTTGATTATCATTGACTTTACATTTATAATTGTCTTTAGTTCTTAACCTGTAGGCCATTAGTAATTTTCCATCTGTTGTGTTGACGGATGCTTGCGTGATGGCAAATGGAGCCGGCTGAGAGGGTAAATGTTTGGATTTGGGGAGGTGGTGAAATAAGATGTTTTGATCACTTTGTTAGTTTAATGCTTTTTTCGTTTAGTTTAAAGTGCAATTTGAATTTAGAAATTATTGCTAAAATATTTTTTACATATCGCCCAGCCCTAATGTGGACTTGCCAAACAGATGGCTGTCCACACATTTATGCCAGACATTAAAGAATAGAGTTTGATTAAAAGTGCTTACAGGCAATGACAATGTGAAGAAAAAAACAAAGAAAAAAAAACCACTTCCAACACAAGAGTGATAGTTCCATAACCACAGAGAATGGTTTTCTCACAGTTCTCTTCAATAATAGCTGAAGGCTCTGAGTGAGAATGCGATTTCCATAAAGGCTTGGCAGCTAACAGGTCAGACCACTTTGTAAAGAGCTTACTCCCAAGAAAAGCAAGCAAGCACACTTATTCTTTGAAGCAATCAAGCTGTCCTAACAAATATAATAGTAAGATAATCATTGGTAATACTAATTAATATCTTTTCTTATTAGAAAGCAAGAATACAGGAAGCATACGGTTGTATCTTCAGCCAAGAATGGAGATAACTATCAAAGGTGAACTTTCATGATGGGTGTGCTCACTTATCCTGCTTTGGCCTTACATCAGGTGTTTGCAAAAGTTCAGCTGGACTTTTATTGAAATTCATGTGGAATACATGTAATTCATTCACATGGTTTGTTTAAACTAACAGCTTACCACCAGTTCAGTAATACAGGCAACAACTAGGAAGAAAAGTGTGT
The DNA here is from genome assembly GCF_019703515.2 of Myxocyprinus asiaticus. NCBI lineage: Eukaryota > Metazoa > Chordata > Actinopteri > Cypriniformes > Catostomidae > Myxocyprinus > Myxocyprinus asiaticus. The sequence goes on from NC_059368.1 coordinate 21,515,335, forward strand.
AACCAAAATCATATCTGCATTGTTGTTAATAAGCGGCATGCTGGTGAACCCCTGGGGTAACTTGGGTTTGAATGTCTTCATGTGGCAAAATTGATCACAACAAACATTAAACTTGCAATGTTTATGTTATAGGTAATTTGACTGAGTGGAGATTCAGTAACTATTCCAGATATCAATCTGTAGACACTACCACCAACTGTCAGTACAAATCTTTCTCATAACAACAACAACAACAAAGCAGGCACAGAGTTAGTAGCTCTACCTCCTGTAGTTTGAAGTTCTTCCGCTCAGAAAACATGACCTCATTCCACACAACCTCCACACCCTCCTCTGTGTCCATGGCAAGGTAAGCATTGTCGATACCTGGTACATTGCGCTGGTTAACCTGTGGGGAGAAAAGAGCTTGTTACTCAAAAAAGATACAAAATGTGCAAAAAGTTTATTTAATTTAAAAAGCACAATCCATCTTATAGAGCAGGGCTCAGCAACCTGTGTCACGCGGAGGGATAATCACTAGCATGCCAGCAACGGCTAGAGAGAAGTAGACTACTTTATTTATATAAATTCCGCACCTGCTTTCCAATCTACATCTTGATGTAATCCCTCAGCATGTTTTCATGAGCAGAATGGGAGGCTAAACAAAAACTTAAAATGTGATGAGACTGCAGTATACCCAACAGACTCGTGCAGCGCGTGCAAGCCATTCATGCATCACGAGCCTGCAGCGCTTCAATTTCGGTTAATCACGTGAGTAAATGCGCCCACTTTGCTGCGGTCAGGCTGCGCAGATGACGGCCTACATTCAGTGTTTCATTCGTTTCTTTTTGCTTTCAGAACACATAATGTAATAAGGAAAACACCACTATTAATCCTTGAGATTTCCAACCCAGCATACAGGTACACCCTCCTTAAAACATGGTCACATTCAAAATTACATTATAAGAGAAAACAAACTCATATCATGGGGTTCAAAAATCTATTCAAAATATAAATGAAACCTGGAAATAAAGTTTTAGGATTCTGCTGGTGCAATTCACTGAAAAGGGCCAAATGTGCGAATGTGATGAAACGGCTTGTGATGTGCGAATGGCTTGCACACGCAGCGCGAGTCTCGTCACACTTTAATAGTGTTTAGTAGAGCCCGACCAATATGGGATTTTTGAGACCGATACCGATTTTAGAGGGGGAAATTCACCAATTACCAATATGGTGGCCGATATATTTAATGTTTGAGCTGGAATGAAAACAGACCTTTTCTATGTGAATTTTTCACCAATTTTGCACCGATATGACAATGCAACGGTACTCAGAAGGCTGCTTTCTTAAACAAATATTTTTGTTTAACAGATATTTGACATTATACATTGTTGACAAATTCTAGAAAATAAAGAATAAATAAAAATACAATATATAGCTAAATAAACATCAGTACTGTTTAGTATCAGTCAAATGCTGACCATTAAAATAAAGAAAAAATTGAAATAAAATAAATAGCTAAATAAACACCAGTACTATTTAGTATGTCAAATGCTGACTATATTAATACTGCCGAGTCAAGAGATAAACAGATAAGCAGTGGTGTTACACCATATTCTGCTATACAAGTTCAGGGGAAAAATTCAACGGTGGAAAACCAGACTTTTAAATATTACATTTTATAAATGCAACGACAGGAATTGTCCGGTTGAAGGGGGTACCAAACTGTGAATCCTGAACAAAACAGTTTGTTGAATACATGTTTACTCATTAGCTTCCACTCAGCTGACAACAATGAAAGTAGCTACATGGTTAGCTAGTTAGCTATAAGCTCGTTGCCACGGAGAGTAAAAGACGGACGTTGTTTATTTTACTTTCCAGCACTGTGTCTCACCAACTAGGTAACAACATAGCATGAAATCAACACTCAGCAGACACAATCCACCACCACACCGTTGTCTGTTGAGCTGCAAAAAGTTGCTCTGATGTTTACCTTTCAATCTGCTACATTAATTACTGCACTGACAAACTATAGCTGGCTAACATAGCAAACAGATGTGATAAACATGAGTGACATGGTTGTCAGGGACAAGGTTAACGTTATATTGAAAAAGGAAAATGATGGGGTCATTGTTTATTAAGTTTCCAGTATGTATTTCACAAACTAGTTAACTTACCGAGACACCGCTGAACTCCGCCCTGTCTGCAGAGCCACTGTCAGTTCAGAGTCAGCTCTGTAAACAATGGAGTCGGAGCGCACTCTGCTGGACAAACTACGATATGACACCAATTCTAAAGCATTGTTTTCTGCATTATATGTTCTGAAAAAAGTTTTCACATCGGCGCATATCGATAAAATATACACAGATACCGATATATTGGTCGGGCACTAGTGTTTAGTCTCCCATTCAGCTCATGAAAACACGCTGCATGATCACGAGAAAGGATTAGGCTACACCAAGATGTAGACTGGAATGCACGTGCGAAAAACGTCATAAATAAATAGCCTGCTCCTCTCACGCTGTTGCTTGCGTGCTAGTGATAACATGATTACAATGACATAATATAAGAAATATTTAAGATTCCACACAATTTCATGATCAGTCATCAAATAAGCAAATTTGTGACCTTAACGGTGTCAACTCATTTTGGACAAAAGGACAGGATTTCTTTCATTAAAGCACTTATGATGCTCTGTGAAAATTCACATTCAGGATCATGATTATATCATATCATCAGGTTTTGCACACATTTTTTACTTAAATTTATGCTGATAATATCATCTGTATTGAAAAATAAATTATTAAAGTAGAAAAATGCAAAATAGAAACATTTTCACAAGTGGACTCAAACTTCCGAAAATCACATACATGCGCATGTTTTTTTTTTGGGGGGGGGGGGGGTCGGCACAGCCAAATAAAAAAATGCGGTACCTCTTCTCTCCGTTTCTGCCAGCGCCCACAGGGGCTTTCCTCCAGAATCTCTGATTCATCTTCACTTTCCTCCTCCTCATCCTCAGTTGCCGATGGAGCAGGTTGTGTTACAGTGGAAACTGGGGGAGACACTGAGGAGACCCCCTGGCCGGTAGGTGGTGAGGCTGCAGACTCAGACTTCGCATCCATTGTGGATGCAGGGGTGGGTGCGGCAGTCTGTTTTCCTTCTTCTGACATCGTTGACTGAAAACTGACAGCCCTGTCCTGAACTGCCACAAAACAAGAAGTCTGGCTCACTCACACCTCGAGGACAGGAGGCAGAGAGCTGCAAAACAATCAGGAGCGATTCGTCACAAACAGTATAAATGTTGTCTTAAATATACACAGGATCTTTCACAAGTTTCAATATGCAATTGTTAAACTTAGAAATAACTTTTCCTTTTCATGTATCTTTTAAGAATTAGCCTATTAATAACAACTTGATAAGTCAATTTTGTCAAGACAAAGCTTGATGTCGGCTTGACAAAGTCTTGTCTGAAAGTTTAAGCTAGTTTTAAAGGTTTGAAGTTTAATGGTTTTACAGACATTACAGTAAAACAAACAGCTAGCTAGATAGACAGATACATGGTCATACAGAAACATGGTCAGACAGACTTTCAGACTGACAGACAGATAGATGATAGATAGAAAGACAGATAGACAGACAGAGTGTGTGTGAGAGAGAGAGAGAGAGAGCTTAAAGGCCCAAACATACTCTATGCAAGTACGTGAACGCAGACGCACCTTACTACGCAAGCTCGATTTCACGTGTCATTGTGTTGTGAAATGTGTCAGCGCTCAATTCATAACCCAACGCAAATACGCGCTGCATTCTCAGTGTTGCCACAAGGGGCGCTAGAGCGGATTTTCTTCTTTCAATCAACAACTGTCATGGCGGAATCGGGCAGCAATTTGAGTTGAAACTTTTAGAAAAATATATACGACTTTTTGTCCCCAGTCCATTCAAACAAACTTGTTTTTTCTCCGTGTCTCTCTCCACTCCTCAACTATCGACTCATCTACCAAATCTGGTTTCGTGGTCACGCCTAAAACAAATCTATTGCCCCCTTGTGGTCTGAGATTTGTAACCGCCAGAGCAACGCAAAAGCGCAAGTAATGTATGTATAACGGGACCACGTTTGGCCAAGCGCTCGCGTCTGCGTAGTTGCATGAAGTATGTTTCGGCCTTTAAGCAGCTTAAAGCAGATCAAAGGCCTTTTGTGGGTTTGTTTACATTTGAATTTTTGGACAGTTGGGAGTTTGAATTAACAAGCTTTCTTTTGGCCTGTTTGAACATTCTATCACTAGCTATGTTTACATCCAAGATGTGAATTAAATACATGTAAAAAATTTGAATATCACAGAAACAATGTGCAAATAAAGCTGCGTTTCAATCCCTTGTGTTCAAAAGGACAAAATCGTCTCTTCCGGGGAAACTGCAGTCACTAGGAGGCTTTCATTAATAAAATACTTGCAGATTAGAACACACGGACAAAACACTGTAAAGAATGTGTCTCATGTCTCGGAGCGACAGCGTGTCACACAGATCTGGAAGCACCATGTGGGTGCATTCCTCCATCCTTATGACTTAACCGCGCAGATCTACAAGACATTTCCCAAAAATGGCTATAAACCTGCTCTTTGGCACAGTTCAAGCTTGTATTCGACTTATTTGCTATGCAAACTCTATGCAGGCTTTGGATTTTCAAGACACCAGCATTTCAGGATGACCAGAGAGTAACAATTCAGTTGCGATGACTGGTCCACGAGCAGGGTTGGGGAGTAACAGAGTACATGTAACAGGGTTACGTATTTAAAATACTAAATATAAGTAACTGTATTTCACTACAGTTACAATTTAAATCATTGGTATTTAGAATACAGTTACATTCAAAAAGTATTTTGATTACTGAAGAGATTACTTTGCATTTTATTGTCATTTGTTTCATTTAATATTTAGTCCTTTCAGATGGAAAACATTTATACATATAAATGATGTGATCCAAAGTGCATTTGAACAGCGGTGAAACACTTTCTTATGATGTGTTACATTCATACGAACAGACAGAGAAGTACGTTTGAAGCAGTAGAAATAGAAATAAACCTTGTGTAAACTGTCAGCTTTACGCTAAGCTAAAATGTTATTTCTAGCCATTTTACATGCACATGTTACCAGGCACGATCATATTTGTTTACCAAGAAAATTCACGTTGGATCATAATTAATTTTTTTCTAGTAAGACCTTTGATATTAGGGCAAAAATCTTATTCTTGATCATTTTTGTATTTTTTTTCCTGTAAAAATCCTTAAAACAAGAATAATTTGATTTATCTTGTTTTAGAAACAACACTGCATAAGATATTTAGGTATTTCAAAGAATGTATTTTTAACATGTGTATTTTGTCTTACTGTACTGACAGAGTTTTTATAGTCAAAACAAGTGAAAAAATCTACCAGTGCTGAAGAAGTGATCCAAAGTATTTAGAATACGTTACTGACCTTGAGTAATCTAACGGAATATGTTACAAATGACATTTTACAGCATGTATTCTGTAATCTGTAGTGGAATACATTTCAAAAGTAACCCTCCCAACCCTGTCCATAGGTTAGTCCAGTTAAGAATGAATTATTCAGTCACATTAATTTTTTAAGTGCATCTTGTACTCCTAAAAAATTAAATGAGTTTATTCTGTAAATGTATTTCCATCATAGTTTATGCACATTTCTTCTTATCTAATAATAAATAAAAAAATCTTGAATTTATAAACATTTAATTGAATTAAGTTTACTATGTGCATTTTGGGGATTTTATTTGCATCTTGGTGTTTCCATCCAGCAGTTTCTATGCGATATCCCACTCTGTGCATAAAACTACATGGATGGAAACCCAGCTACTGTAAGTCTATGGGATTTATTTTGTTTTTTGATCATCCGCTGTGCAAAAACAGTATGTCTTATCAGTAAGAAAAGACATAACAGTCTGAAAGTCTGTGCAAAGTTTGGTGGATGGGGCTTGAGAGCTCTAGGAGGAAAATCTCTGTCAAGCCACCATAATAAATATATTGATGTTGACTTTTGAAATTAAAAAAATCTGATTAACATGAACCTTCTTTTACATGCTGACCTCAACAACAATGATACACAACTAGATAAGACTGTAAAATCAGCTGGAGCACAATCAGATATGTGGTGCAGTGATGTTTACATTATCTTCCTCTGCGGGGTTTCTCGGAGTCATGACCTCAATTCAACTCAAGCCACAGAGAATATTCAAGCATGAAAAACAAACTATCCGGCAACTATCCAACCTGACTGATAAGATAAACCCCTAGAAAATAAGCCATACGGTGACCCACCAAATAAACGTTTAATGTTTATGATCTTACTTTAGTTTATCCTGAAATGAGCGGTGTCGCCAGCTCGCCGGAAGCAGCTAACCGTCGCTTCCTCGATATATCAACACAGAGGTGGAGAATCCTCAGAGGAACACGATAAATCCTCAAGCGATGTGGGTCGGTTTAGGAGTCCAGCTCTCGGGGATTCAGTTAGAAGTCCACAAAATTCCTAAGATATGAAAATAACCGTTCAGTTTTCCTTTAGCCGACTTGCGAGCGAGATGCTAACAGTGTCGCTCCGCGGCCTCGAGAGCCTTCGCGATAAATATACGTGGAAAAACAGCTTTCTTGGGTGATACGGTTAATGTTAAAGAAATCAGTTAAACAAACAAAGCTTTACAGCCACGCTGTGCCGGAAAATGGCCTAAAACAGGAGTACAAATAAAGACAGGCTGACAGATTTGAGGCGGTTTGTCGGATAGCCGCAGATGCTACACTCCCAGATATTCGCTTTCTTCACAAGTCCTTAAGTAATTTGTTTCCGTTCAGGAGACTTAAATATACAAATGCGAACAGGTTCGAAGTGGCAATAAATTAATTATACATCGACATGGCTGGATACATATAAACCGCGACAACTCTGAATGCTGTGTCCTGTATGAATCCCCTATGTCTAGCGAGTGAAGTGTACACAGCGCCCTCTATTGGATGAAATGATTCTGCCACAATTTAAAGGCGCACTCGCGATAGGAGAAAGGTGCCAAGCGTTGTTCCTGGCAGGCTGCTCTGCTTTACAGGCTCCATGTGGTTAGGATTAGGGTGGGGGCGGGGTTAGGGTATCTGCTGCCTGATAGAAACAAACTGTGGCCCCTTTGTTCAATGGGCGTCATTTTTTTATTCTTAAAAAAAGTATTACTCCTAATGAAATTAACTGCAGTTTTGAAACATATGTATATCATGATGACTCGCATGAGATGAAGACTCCAGTCATATCGTTAACCTTATAAAAGCTGTTATAATCTACGTGGAAGGGGTCCCCTCATGGGGGCTGCCATTGATAGGATCACATGACCAGCCGAATACTTCTCTCTTAATTTCAGTAACTACCCTGTCATTGGATACTTTCGTACGTGGATTAAATTAATCATGGCTGACTGCAGATAGTGTTTTTCTACAATAGATGTGTTTGCAGGGTAAACTTCGACAGCGGTGAATGGGAGATCACAGCAAATATTATTTTCACTTACCCATTTGCTCCAAGACCAAAAGAAAAATGTTTCAGCAATTATTGTACCATCTTGTACTGTTTGCACACGTTTGCACATGCACTTTATGTAGCATTGTGTATGTCTTTTATTTCTGTGTAGTCTCATGTAGTTCTGTGTTTGTTTTATGTTGTTTCATGTTGTTTTTATGTAGCACCATGGTCCTGGAGGAACGTTGTTTCGTTTCATTGTGTACTGTACTAGCTGTATATGATTGAAATGACAATAAAAGCCACTTGACTTGAAAACAAATCCACTCTTATGTTTGAATGACTTTCCAGAAGAGGAATAAAATAGAGAGCGTTGGATTAAGACAGTAAAATGGAAGAAGATGCCAGATTTACTGTCACTCTCTCAGCAGCTGTAATAAAAAAAAAAAAACCTCGCAGCTGTGGTAATTCATTTTTTTTTTAAACTAATTCCAGGGTAATATAGTACAAAGCATAATGTTATAAATTTACACTCAATATTTTAAAAATGTATAATATTAAAAAAAATAATTTGCGAGATTTACGCTGATAAATAAGGCATAAACGCATCATCACAGTCTGGTGAAAAAGATCTATGGCATCTTTAACTAAAAACTAAGTGTCCCCTAAATGTCAGTGCAAGTCCAAAATGACATGAGCAAAAACTTATGAAAGGGAGACTAGTGAAAATAGAGAATAAACACATAATTTATTCATTTTCATCCAGGGAGATCTGATATATTATGAAATAAGAACACATCCAAACAATTCATTATATACCATTTTTTAGTCCCCACAATAATGTGCGTAAATGGAATGTGAAAAATTATAGTACTTGAAAGACTATGCAAATATTAATGCTTTAAATAATATAATTCTATATTCAAATGACCTCATTACATTGAATGTTTATGTCGGCAAGTGGCCAGTATCATTTTGGAGATAAATATAGTAATTTTCAAATTTCAGTCCAATTTTGTGTAATAATTTCTTACACTTTGGCAGTCTGATCAAATAACGAGTCAAGAAGAATTTGTTAAAAACTGAGGTAGACAGGTAGTTCAATTGTGTATGGGTTATCTGTGTATTTCAAATCTTAAACTGGACCTCAGTTATTCCCATAACCCACACTGGAAATGTCTGAGGTCATCCACTGGGATGCATGCCCCCATTTGACAGGCAGAAAGAGAGAAACCCTCACGTCCCTTTAGGAGGTCTATAAATAGAGTTCACTTCTAAGATGAAAGGGTAAAAGTTGGGCTGGGTGTACTGTAAGTGTATGCAAGCATATGTGTGCATGTGTCAACTGGTCTTAAGCAATAGAGAGTTTATTTGTGCACATGGCTAGCCAGCGGTGTGCCTCCACCAGAATATAAAGGAACTGTGGATTGGAAGGAGTGAGCTGATCAGCAAAGAAAATTGATCTACCTCAGCCTTTTTGGACAGATACTGAGCCTCAAATTCACTCAACTGTCATATAGCACCATCAACCATAAAGGAAAACCAAAAAGAGCAATATGGGAGTAGAGGAGAAGTTGTCAGAAACATCTGTCCAAACAATTGAAGCTGCTCCACAGACCTTGGGCAGCAGTGTAGCAAGTTTTGCTGCCCCTAGTAACATCTATTCAGCAATTTTAAGCCGTAATGAGGCTGTTAAAGATGCTCGACGGCTCAAGGACTTTCAGGAGCTCAGAGACAAATATGTGCACAAGAAGGTTCTGTTTGAAGACCCCCTCTTTCCTGCTCAAGACTCCTCTCTTTTTTACAATGATAAGTACCCTCTTAAGTTAGAATGGAAGCGCCCATCTGTGAGTGACATACCTTAGGTGGTGTGAAACTTGGTGTTTTTTATTGTGCTTAAATTATTTTGAAAACATCAATTTCACATGATTTCTTAACATGATTTTTTTTTTGTGTGCCCAAAATACTTGCATAATAATAATATATTCATAGCTGCTTAAAAGCTGAAGTGTGTAATTTCTGTGCCACTAGCACCACTAAATGGAATGGCAAAAATAAACATTGTTTTCAAACAGCTTTTCCCGAATACACCTCCGGCTGCTGTTGATCGAACAAGCAGGTAGTCCTACCCCCAACTCACACCACTGGTTGAGTCAGGGCTGGACGGGCCACTCAAAAGGAATTTTTATAACACCACAGAGACACAGTGTTAACAGTTTTCGAGAAATTGGCTTTCTTATAGTTAAAGGGATAGTTCATCCAAAAATGAAAATTCTCTCATCATTCACTCACCCTCATGCCATCCCAGATGTGTATGAAATTCTTTCTTCTGCTGAACACAAAGATTTTTAGAAGAATTTCTCAGCTCTGTAGGTCCATACAATGCAAGTCAACAGAGTCCAAAATTTTGAAGCTCAAAAAAAAGCACATAAAGGCAGAATAAAATAATCCATACAACTCCAGTGGTTGAATTCATGTCTTCAGAAGAGATATAAGTGTGGGTGAGAAACAGATCAATATTTTTTACTAAAAATCTCCACTTTTAAACAGTCCTCCTAAGTGCTCTTCTCTCCTTAGAGTTCTTCTTCTTTAGTTTTTGGTGATTCACATTCTTCTTGCATATCACCACCTACTGGGCAAGGAGGAGAATTTATAGTAAAAAAAAAGGAATTAAATATTGATCTGTTTCTATCTGAGTATGCAGCAATGCTGCGGCATTAGTTCAGATATTTCTTACAGGCATGCTATAAGTGATCCTTCAGTGTGTGTGTGGAGTTTATGGCTGCGATTTAGCACGTTCTAAAGTCTCAGGCTGCTGACTTGCCAATTCATTTCATGCTGTGTGTCAGTGCTGGACAGGGCAAAGTTCTTCTGCATCAAAACCCTGATTATGAACTTGGTTTGAAATGTGACTGTATTTTCTCCTCACCCTTTGAAACTAACTATCTACGAGGAGATTTATCATATGGCTGTAAATTGGTTTTCACTTATACCCATTTTTTTGGAATTTAATGTATTGGAAGTCAGATTTATGGGTTACAAAGTTGTTAATGAAGGTTTAATAAATAAAAGTGCAGCTAGTAATTTATTCCTCAGTAAACAGTTTTAGTCCTGAAGAAATTAAAAGTAATTTTGAAACATATGTATAAAATCACGACCACTCACATGAGATAAAGATTCACTCCAGTCATATCAGAAACCTTATAAAAGCTGTTTTATTCCACATGGAGAGGGTCCCCTTATGGGGGCTGCCATGTTGAAATCAAATGAGATCACATCTGAATACTGCTCACATAATCTCAGTAACTGCCCTATTACTGGACACTTTCACTCATGGATTAAATTAATCATGGCTGATTGAAAACTATTGATTTTGAGTGATGCTGCATACACACTGCTAGGTGTCAGTGTAAGTCCAAGATGACAAACAAAAAATTATGTATTTTAAATTAGAGTGTTATGAAAATTGCTGGTAACTGTCTAATTTTCATATCATGTCACCAGAGGCTTTTACCAACATGCTTCACTAAAAACATAATCTCTGTTAAATAAACATGATAGTACTTGAAGAATTTTTATTCAAGACAGTATACATAAATGCTAATACATAATTCTGTAGTCAAATACATCATTGGATAGAAAGTCCACATATGTTGCACTAAAATGTGGAATGAAACATAGTCCACCTGTACTGAAAATTTTAAAACTGCAAAACAGCATTTGCAATAGTCTCTTTACTGGATATTCTGTAGTGTTTTATGTCAGTCCATCTCATGTAGCTTATAAAAATTTGGCCTATTTTTAATTTTATTTTAATTGATGTGTGCTATATACATTTACTAGCTTCGCTAGTAATATGATACTGCTGTCGTGGCTGGCCTTGTTTACTGAACACTGTTTATATGCCTGCAAAGCCTTGGCTTGGTCGTTAAAAATTTTTGGGGCGTAGCTTCAAATAAATAGTCAAGCAATTTCACATGTAATGTGTTTACTGACACTTTAAAAATAATCAGATGGAGGATGGTCTCAATGGAGATGCATAGTGTACATTATGTTGCCTTGACATCCATTTCAGAGTGCAGCTGAACTTTATGACCCAGGACAGCTGTTGAATCGCTGTGGTCTTGGTGAGATCCTCACAGATATATGCAAATGATTTTTGTGAGACAAGCAGAAGTAACAATACAACCATATGTAAAATAAATGTTTCTAAACTGTGGTAACTTTCAATGTTAATCTTACTCTTAAAAAGTAATCCTTAAAATGTATTCAGGTTGACTTAGTGTTTCTATGACATGAATAAAACCAGTTAATTTCGATGTTACCACATGATGCATATTTTTGGTTACGATTTGAATCAGTGTAACAACAATAATGTTATTAACTCTAAATGTGTCTCCTTTTCCTATACAGGATATTTGTAGCAATCCACAATTCATTGTTGGAGGAGCCAACCGGACCGACATCTGCCAAGGAGACCTGGGTAAAAAGTGCAAATTTATGATATTCTTAATACGCCAATTACCTCCTGAGATACACAGAACAACCATGCTACATGTATTGAGAGTGAGACAGGTTGATGGATGTGCACAGCTGAAGTGGTGGTGTTGAAGAGAGGGGTGAGACTCTGGAAAAGGGGTTGGGGTATTTGGATCCTAATCCACATAAGACATTAAGTTAAATGATTCCTGTTCAAAGCATGGCAGTTTCACCAAAGATAGCCTGTGCTTGTGACCTGTACACAGGGAGCCCATCCATTTCCTTTCCACTCACCATATCGAAACACCCGTGTTGAAAAAATAGATTGGTTGCATGACACCAAGGGTTTGTAGAAATGAATAAAGTGTTTGCTGTGGTATCTTTGGCTTGGTGGGATGTACTACAGAGGCATCCAATGAATGCATGAGGCAGAGTAAAGGCATAAGGCCTTTAAACCCAGTTTCGTACACCCTGAAATTTAGAGTATTTTTGTTTAAACTCAAATGCCATGTAAAAAAAAGTTTACTGTAATGTATTTAATTTGTATAGTGTATATTTAAGCAATATCACACGTGCACACATTGGTCTGTAAATCAGCACGGTTGTGTAGACAGGAGACTGCAGGTATAACCACAGCCATGCTGATATAAGGATCAACTGCACACTTGATCATGTGATATTGCTTTTATATAACTGTTGAAAACAAGTAAATAATATTAACGGAGGGTCTATTTAAAATAAGTGCAAATAGTTTTTCTCTCTCCCCTTTTCTCCCCAATTTTGCATGCCCAATTCCCAATGCGCTCTAGGTCCTCTTGGTGGCGTAGTGACTCAATCCGGGTGGCGGAGGACAAATCTCAGTTGCTTCCGTGTCTGAGACAATCAATCCACACATCTTATCACATGGCTTATTGAGTGTGTTACCGCAGAGACCTAGCGCATATGGAGGCTCACGTTATTCTCCGCAGCATCCACGAACAACTCACCACGCGCCCCACATTATAGCGACCACAAGTAGGTTAACCCAACGTGACTCTACACACCCTAGCAACCGTGCCAGTTGGTTGCTTAGGAAGCCTGACTGGAGTCACTCAGCACACCCAGGATTCGAACTTGCGACTCCAGGTGTGGTAGTCAGTGTCTTTACTTGCTGAGCTACCCAAGCCCTGCAAATAGCCCATCTTGTTGGCAGAAGCTATTTACACAACGCCCACCACTACTCAGACCAAACTCAAGACACACATGACAGATTAATTTGGGGTCAACTGCTGATCAAATGAAGGCAGGCATATTTGAATTTTTTCACGATGTGGCAGAGACATTAAACTGGTTAATAGGTTAGACATTTAGTGGATTAAGAGATTAGATAACTAAGTGTCTATTTGCACTCCTATAGTTTGGTGGAAACACAGAAAAGCATCTAATGCTATCTGCACTTAGTGCAAAGAAGATGCTTTTCGTTGCTTTTTACACTTAGTGAAAATAGCATCTGTCACTATTTGCACTTAGTGTAAATAGCATCTATCGCTATTTGCACTTAGTGCAAGTAACCTCTGCCCAATATTAATTAACTTACATTTCGACGCCATGCGATGGGCAGACGAGTGAGAGACAGCTCTGCGCACTTTGCTAATTTTTAAAAATTATTTTCATGATATAATCCGGTGAAATTGAATACACCCAGTTACAAATTTACTGTATGAGGTAAACATGGCAAAGAAGTCAAAATCCTCGGGCTCTGGAGACATTACTTACAGGTTCAAGATGAAAGCCCAGACAGGCCTGTGGACCGGGGACTCGATTTGGATGGCACGGCGGGAGAAGGAATCCAGCGTCAACTGTCCAACCTGTCAGTGATGTTGACGAAGGTACTTGCGGACTTGGAGGATCTCGCTGTAATACGTCGATCGATTACGGCAATGGAAAACAATTCTCTGAGCTAGTCACAAGAGTGACAGATGTTGAAAAACGAATAGATTATTTGGAGTCATCAGAGAGGGAATTAGCCGCTAATCTGCCCGCGACCAAGGTTGATTTGGAATGTGTTCTTGAAAAGCTTGAAGATCTTGAGAATAGAAGCTGCAGGAATAACATTCGAATTGTTGGAATTCCTGAGCATGAGGAGGGCAGAGATATGGTGAAATTCCTAGACGAGCTTTTCCCGAGTCTGCTCGACATAACAGGCCACAAGCTGGAAATCGAGCGAGCTCACAGAGTCCCAACTCACAGATCTGCTGAGGGAGATAGGCCCCGATCGATTCTGGCCAAATATTTGAGGTCATCCGATAAAGATCTCGTGTTGCGCCAGGCGAGGAGCAAAGGAAAGATTTCTTGGAAGAATTACAATATTTTCTTGTTCCCAGACTTTGCGAACTCAACAAGAGAGAAACGCGATCGGTTTAAGGAATGCAAGAAACTCTTACATCAGTGGAAGATCACTTTTGCTCTGATGTTTCCAGCCAGACTGAGAATAAACACCAAGGACAGCAGCAAAGTATTTACATGTCCCAATCAGGCAATGTCTTTTATTGAAACAATGGGTGAGTAACCATTGGGTGTTTTTCTTGTGAGTGGATTGACTCACTGTACATACTCTGGCTTTCGGAGAAAGCTGGGCGCCATTTTTGTTTCCTTTTGTGTTGGGTCCGCCGAGCAGCTGGAGTTTGTTTTGTTTTGTGGATTAACACTTTTCCTTAAAGAAACTTTTGCATTGACGGAAGATCACTTTTACAATGAACGGATGACTGCAAAATATCTATATGCCCACACAAAGGATGTCTTTTATAAAGTTGGCAGACTGTGTAAATCATGAGATATAATTTTGTGGATGAATCTGTCAGTTCCTTGTGCTTATGCCTCCTGTTGGCTGGAGTATGATTATGGTTTTATTGTTGAATTGATGTTGAAATGTGGTTTTCATCATTTTGTTTTTGGCACACAATTTATTTTTTCTATTATATCAAAATGTCAAATGTTAATATGAATGTACCCCATAAAAAAAGAAGGAAGGTTATTTCTTTTCTTAAATGTAAGAAATATGATATAGTGTTTCTTCAAGAAACACATCTTTCCCCGCAGGAAGCTGACAAATTTGGGAAGATATGGGGTGGACATGTTTTCTTTAGTGTTGGCTCAAGTAAGAGCAAGGGAGTCATTATATTGGTAAATAAACATTTACAATTCAAATTTCTCAAACAGTTTTATGATAAATTAGGAAGAGTCATTATTGTTTTAGCAGAAATTCAGGGGCACCTGGCACACCTCATGATACAATTTTGGGAGGAGACTTTAATTTTTTGATGGACTCAGTCCTTGATCATAGTGAAGCAAAAGTGTGTAAGCCCCCTAGAGCAACACTGATGCTTAACAGGATGTGTAAAAATCTTGGTCTTACAGATATTTGGAGACTTTTGAACCCATCTGGTAGAGACTATACATTTTTTCCATCAGTCCATAAGATTAATTCTAGAATAGATTTTTAAAAAAAAAAAAATTTATATCCAAATCCCTAATTTCATTTGATGTTGATTGTTCAATTGGAAACTTTTTAGTCTTGGATCACGCCCTGGTTTTTAGAGGTGTTGCCACATATAGAGAAAAAGAAATCATATAGTTGTCACCTTAATGTGTCCCTTTTGCAAAATCCTGATTCCCAACAAATGTTAAAGACTGAAATCAGTGTTTATATGGAGACCAACTGATCCTCTGTATCCTCTGTGGGCGTGGCTTGGGAGGCACTTAAGGCAGTTCTTAGGGGTCGGATTATACAGTATGCCTCATTCATCAAAAAATCCAAAAAATTGTGGAGTTGTAAGGAAATATTAAAAGTGCAGAGGCAGAGCTGAAGCGCCAAATGTCATCTGATGACCTCAGAGAATTGACCCGATTGAAATATAGATATAATACTATTTTGTTGCAGAAAGTGGAGTTTTGGTTATTCAGGGTAAGACAGTCATACTTTGAGTCAGGGGACAAAGCAGGGAAGCTTTTGGCTAGATATATAAAGCAGAGAGAGTCTTTTTCTACCATTCCCTCAGTGAAATCTGCTGGTGGTGAAATATTTACCTCAGCCATTGATATTAATAATACTTCTAAAGAATTCTATCTTGATCTCTATAGTTCCACATCTTCGTCTACTGATGAAGATATTAGAAACTTTGTGGAACCATTAGATCTTCCTAAACTGACGACTGAGTAAAAAACGCTCTTGATTCTGAGATAACCTTGGAGGAGCTTGACGAGGTAATTAAGTCCCTATCTACTGGCAAGGCTCCGGGGTCAGATAGTTTTGCCGCAGAATTTTTTAGATCCTATGCTACAGAACTGGCTCCACTTTTGGTAGAAGTTTATACTGAATCATTAAAGAATGGAAAGATTCCTCCAACCATGACACAAGCCCGGATCAGTCTGATTCTTAAAAAGGACAAAGATCCAAGCGAGTGTTAAAGTTACCGTCCAATCTCCCTCATCCAACTAGATGTAAAAATTTTGTCAAACATTTTGGCTAACCGATTTAGTAAGGTTATGACATCTCTTATACATATAGATCAGGTGGGGTTTATTCGGGGCCGCAGCTCTTCTGATAACATTAGGCGTTTCATCAATATCATGTGGTCAGTAGCAAATGATCAGTCTCCGGTCGCTGCCATCTCACTTGACGCTGAAAAGGCATTTGATATGGTAGAATGGGATTATCTTTTTAAGATTTTGGAAATGTATGGGTTCGGGAGTACATTTATTGGTTGGATTAAGTTACTTTATAAACACCTTGTAGCAGTGGTACAAACAAATGTATTAATTTCAGATTATTTTACTCTGGATAGGGGCACTCGTCAGGGTTGCCCTCTTTCCCCATTATTGTTCTGTCTTGCCATGGAACCATTAGCACCTGCGATATGAAAGGAGGATGATTTTCCAGGGGTGATTGCGGGAGGTGTGGCACATAAGCTTCTGCTTTACGCAGATGATATTTTATCATTCGTCTCCGACCCCACTAGATCTATGCATTGCCTCCACAGAATTATTAATTCCTTTTCCAAGTTCTCAGGATACAAAGTTAATTGGTCTAAATCCGAAGCTTTGGCTTTGACAGCTTACTGTCCAGTAACGGCCTTCCAGCCTGGTGCCTTCCAGTGGCCCAAACAGGGCATTAAGTATTTGGGAATTTTATTCCCAGCAAATTTGTCTGATTTAGTCAGAGTTAATTTTGATCCCTTAATAAAAAGGTTTTCGAATGATGTGGACAGGTGGGCTTCATTACACTTATCAATGATTGGGAAGGTTAATGTAATTAAAATGAATTGTATTCCAAAATTCAACTACCTGTTACAATCTCTCCCTATAGATGTACCTCTCTCTTATTTCAAGCAATTTGATAGCATAGCGAAGTCCTTCATTTGGAATGGTAAGCGTGCCTAGGTTAAATTTCAATAAGTTACATAGGCCGATTGACAAAGGTGGGTTAGGCATACCAAAGAATTTGTTTTATTATTATGCATTTGGTCTCAGATATTTGGCTCATTGGTTGCTTCCACCTGAGAGAGCCCCTCCCTGGTTTTGTATTGAAAAGGAAGCTCTTGCCCCTATCTCACCTCTGCATAGCCTTTCGATCAAATTAATCGGAGAAGTTAAGTCACACCCCGTTATTTTTCATTTACACTCGATATGGAAAAAAGTGTCCAGAGTGTTTAATTCGGATATTTATTTAAACGTAACCTCGAGCATATGGCAGAACCCTAAACTATGCATTAATAAGTCCCCTTTCTGTTGGTCAGTTTGGATTGTGAGGGGGGTTAATACACTCGGTGACCTATATGAGAGTGGGTATTGAGACCTTTTGAAAATTTAATAAAACATTTTGGGATTCCCAGATCTCAATTTTATAAGTATTTACAGCTGCGCCACCTACTCTGCACTGTTTTTGGGAGTGGCACGCACCCCCCTAGTGCGGTAGATACTCTGGGAGTGGTGACTACTGCTTTTGGAAAAGGTCATGAGGCATCAGTGTATTACTCCCTGCTAATTCAGAGTCTGGGGGACGGAGCTTTAAATTCCCTCAAAAAAATTATGGGAGGAAGACTTAAATTTGTTTTTGGAGGAGGGAGTGTGGGCTAGGATTCTTAAAAACGTCAAGTCTACATCTAGAGATGTAAGGGTGCGCCTTATGCAATTTAAGATTCTACATAGATTTTATTGGACCCCTTCTAAACTGTATAAGCTTGGTCTTAAGGACACACCCACCTGCTGGCGATGCCATTTAGAAGATGGAGACACCAGCCATGTTTTTTGGGGGTGTCGTAAGATACAGGAGTTCTGGTTGAGGGTCCAGAATTTTATGGCCGATGTATTGGGTACTCGGATCTCCTTTTGCCCCAGGCTCTGTATTTTGGGTCGGTCATTGATGTAGGAGATAAGTACATGAAGAATTGGATCCTGGCCAGTGTTATGGTGGGCAGACAGGTTATCCTTAGAGGATGGAAGTCAGCTGGAGCCCCCTTGTTTCGTGAGTGGTGCGAGGAGATGGGCAGGGTAGCAGCTTGGGAAGAGTTGTCATATAGAAGGCTAGGCAATATGGATATGTTCATCAGGAGTTGAGGCAGCTATTTGGCCTTTTTGGAGGGCTCTCGGGGAGGGGCAGTGGAGGGAGACGTGTTGTTTTAAATGTGTATGTTGTAGCTTTTTTGTTTTTGAACATATACTTTTTTGAAATGTATTTCTAAATATTTTCTTCTGTTTTATTGTTTGTTTGTGTGTCTTTGTCAATTGTATTTGACCACTGGGGTATCTGTTTGTGTTGGGTGGTGGGGTGGGGTGGTTAATGTTCGGGAGGAAGGGTTGTAAATAATATAATGTGATTCCAAATATTCTGTTATTATATATATATATATATATATATATATATATATATATATATATATATATATACATATATATATATATATATATATATATATATATATATATATATATATATATATATATATATATATATTATATGGAATCAATAAAAACTTTTAATAACAAAAAATAACTTAAATTTCAGATAAAAACTAGTGGTACACAAATCAGTGTTTTTGAGTGAATCTTTTAAGTGAATGCAAGGGCATAGATTTGGCTTGAACATTGGGGGGTTGCAGCGTGAAGCATTTACATGTTTCCATTGATCGTGGTATAAATAATGGGTACCTTCTTGTTTTGATTACACCCCCCCCCCCCACCCCCAATCCCCCCTGCAGTGAATGAATCGTTTTGTTCACTTCTATTGATTCAGTGCTGAACAACTTTTAGTCAATGATTGAATGACTCACTCATAAAGGATGCTTATTTGTCAACACCTGCTGGAACAAGTATGCAATCTCCAGAAATGGAGACTAAACGAATCAGTGAATGAAATCAAAATGAATTATGAATCAAAATCCCCACCACTATTTGGAAAGTCTCAAAAGAAAAGCAGTGAGCAAAAAGTAAAGCATCCCAGTGCTTTTGGACTACAGTACTCTTTGAACGCCGCTAGTCCAATCATTCGCAAGGACCAAAACCAGAGACTATTTAGCCTGAGATGGAGCATTTGTATTAAAATGAATGGGAGAAATTGTAACACATTTAATATGGCGGATGTTGAACAAGAAGTCCCATCTTACAGGTAAAAGAGCCAATCACCTTTTAGATACAGACAACACCTGTCAGTGAACTCGAGAAAGAATGTGCATGTGCATTAGCTGGGCCAGCCCGAATATTTATTTATTTATTTTTCTTTTTTATTTATTTTTGCTTGATCTGAACTAAAGAACAACAATTTAAGATACTGTTATGAAAATCCAAAATACTGACCCAAGTAGAGTTTAATTCCCTAAACTAATGCTGGTTTCACAGTTGCCCAGCTGTTACGACTCTGAGTCCACTGAGAAGTTGGCATTGTCCTGCCCGACAGTCGATACTCACTCAGACCAGAGAATCTTGTATCCTGCTATTCCATGCTAACGATTTTACCATAATACTTATTTCATATCTAGACTCATGCTGAAGCATAATAACTCAGTCGGACTCTAGTTTCTCTTTGTCTCATTTATTAGTATACGGCTGGAGAGATCTCTTTACAGCAGAGACTCTATGGAACAAAAAAAGCTTTTATACATGATTGCATATGTAACTCCCATAATACTTGTTTACTTCATTCTGATTGGTTAAAAACCCATTTCAAGGGTAAAATAATATGTGTGCATGTTTAACACAGACAAGTAAGTAGACAGTTCCTGTTTTTTGTTATGTCAATGTGTAAAAACAGACACAAATCTTGCCATGGAAACTTGCAGTTCCCTATATTCCCAGACATACATCATGTTCCAGACATCCTCTCTAAACATTTATAAACATTTCTTTACTGTCTTATGACTCTCTCTCATGCTCGTTACTTAGACTTTCATGCTTGTCACCCCAGAAAATCCATCACAATACCATTGTTGTCAAATTTTACTTCTGATTTGAAATATGTTCTTTGATTGTAATAATGACCTACCGTTTTGGAGATTTCGGTCTTTCCCCATTCAAGTAGATAGGGGCTGTACTTGCATGCTGCTTGTATCCATAGAAAAAAGCTGCCTGGGAGTGTTTCCAAGATGGCCGTTAGTGGACTGACTTGAAAGGGACTTTGCCAGAACTAAATGTTGTTAAATGTCTATAATGCACACTTTGCGCAAATGCAAACAAGTGCTACATATGAGAGGCCTTTGTAAAGGTCATTTCTTAGCAAATGAAATAGAAGCAAATATAAAAAGACTTAATATGCATAGTATTTACATTTTATGAGCCTTAATGCATCAGAATAAAACTGATTATTTTGAACTGGTACATTATATGTAGTAAAATTAAATTTTTTGTTGTCCATTAACCCTTGTAGGGGACTGCTGGCTGTTGGCTGCCATTACTTGCCTGACCCTGAATGATATACTCCTACAAAGGGTGGTTCCCCATGACCAGAGCTTCACTGAAAACTATGCTTTCATTTTTCATTTCCAGCAAAACTGGACCTACCTTTATTTCAAACAAAACTTAATATAAAACAAATAAAACAAAAAAGACTTTACTCTCTGATAAATGAAGCACAAACTCCACTATACAAAATTCTATCTGTTTGTGCACCCACATTTCGCTTCAGATCAGGATTAACTTACTTTTCTTTATTCTTGTAGTTCAGGCACTATGGTGAGTGGGTGGATGTGGTTGTGGACGATCAACTTCCCACATACAAAAACCAGTTGGTGTTCACCAGGTCTGGACAGAAGAATGAATTTTGGAGTGCTCTTCTGGAAAAAGCATATGCAAAGTAAGTTCAACAGCTTCGTTTTTTATGTTTTTATCACATAATACTCTATGAAGGTGGCAAAGATCCTTTGTTAGCACCAAAAATCAATACACAATTTGTTTTATTTGTCTGACCCAGGATACATGGCTCTTATGAGGCTTTGAAGGGAGGACTTCACTGGAGGAGTAACAGAGTTCTATGAGATTACAGAGGCACCGAAGGAGTTGTACAACATCATGAGGAAGGCTTTGAAGAGAGGCTCCCTCATGGGTTGCTCCATAGATGTAGGTATCCCTTCTCTTTTAATATAATGAATGCTGTTTAGTGTTATAAACTTGCAAATAAATATGTTTGACATTTTGCTGTTTTGCCAGTTAACCTAAAATGCACCTCATGAGGTAACTAAATTAACTGTTTTTGTTCAATCAAAGAAATTATTTGTTTTACTAAATAAACACAGCCACATTGGGTACACCAATAAAAGTAATTTTTAAGGGTCAGTTCAGGTAGAGATAACAACTGCACATGTTCACTTTTTACAATGCAGATATTCACTTTTTTCCTTTGATTTTCCAAACATATATTTTTTTTTCATCTGACAGAGGCCTAGAGCTTCATCTTATTTATAATGACTTACAATATTAATTATATATAGTTAATGATAACTAATTATTCATGAATTAGGGGGTATGAAACACAGCAAATAAAATTGCCTATAGAAACAATTACAGCAATAATAGAACTTGGACATTAATTTAAACAGGATGATATGTTTTCCTTTAATACTGATTTTTAATTAATTGCCATTTTGCCATTCCTTCCCCATAGACTTTGGTTCCAACAGCTCAGATGACTAAAACTGTATCTGGACTTGTGAGAGGCCATGCATACTCAGTCACTGGAGTTGAGCAGGTGGGGCTGTTATGTACTTGAGAATATGTCACAATTTAGATAGTCTGGAATTTTAAGGATATATACGCAGTCCAAAAATTTAAATCTAACCATTTTTCAATGCAATACCAAAAACCTCAGGGTAAACGTAAGGACGGTAAGGACCTATTGATCCGTCTGGTTCGTGTACGGGACCCATGGGGAGTTGCCCCCCCTCCTGCCTGTAAATCTAATGACTGGGCTGCACTAGCCACCACTCAGCAAGACAAGGAGAGACTCCGACCTACAGAGCAAGGAGAGTTCTGGTAAGTTCTCTTATAATTTATTACTAGGACAAAATTCTGGTTTCAAACAGTTTAGTGATCAATTGACACACTGCGATTTCCTCTCTCTGTTTGAAATATTGCTTCTCATTTGACCTGTGAAATTATATTGGAAAAATTAATGCAATTGATAGTCATAAATGATACCTAATGATACCTCATTCATCTTCTTCTTCTCTCAAGGATGTGCTTTGAGGAATTTCAGAAGAACTTCACCAAACTGGAGATCTGTAATCTGACCCCAGACACTCTGCAGGATGACCAGTTGCTCAAGTGGAATGTGTCAGTGCACGAGGGCCGATGGGTGAAAGGCTGCTCCGCTGGTGGCTGCAGAAACTTTCCAGGTATCCAGTATAATGTTGTGAACATTGGAACATTGTTGATAGACTCATTTGCCCTCATTTAGATGTTGTTGATGGAAACCTGACCTAGCATTTGGCCTCTGATGTGTCAGTGTGAGTTTGAATCCAGCTTGTAACATTTACTGGTCCTGTTTCCTTCCTCCTCTTCACCCCATCATATCCTGTCATCTCTCCAATGTCCCTGTTAATGAAAAGTAATGAATAGGCTAAGAATAATAGATAGATAGATAGACAGACAGACAGACAGACAGACAGAGAGATACCTAGAGATTGTAATCAGAAGTTAATCAGAGGTGAAAGTAACTTCACTTTCTGTGAATCCAAAATCACAATCCCCACACCAATATTCAAACTGCTTTCTGTCCATTTTGTCACAGAAACATATTGGACAAACCCTCAGTACCGTCTGTTTCTTTTGGAGGTGGACACTAAAGAGAAGACCTGCACAGTGGTGGTAGCACTAATGCAGAAGGGCAGGCGAAAAGACTGCTGCTCAGGTGGCACCCTACACAACATTGGGTTCGCCATCTATGAGGTTGGCTGAAGCAAACACATCTTAGACATTGTAAACTTTAATAAAACCAGTTAATTTAGATGTTACTACATGAAGCACATTTTTAAGTTACCTGCAAAAAAAAAAAAGAAACCTTTTTACAGTGCAATATTTCAACTTACTGTAAAGGGGTCATGACATATTCTTTGATATACTCTGTTTTAAGCGTCTTTGGCCCTTTAAGATTTCAATGTAAACGGCCACTGTTATGATTGGCTAACATCCTGCACCCCTTTCAATACAGCCATATTTGAAACACAATCCGAAGAAAATGAACAAACTCCACAAGACCATAACATTTAGAAAATTAATTTCAGGATTAACATATAACGCACATCTAACACATTTCATCTGAATATATTAAACTGTTCACACAGCATCATAAACTATTAAACAGTCAGGACATATGAAATATTCATGAATGAAATTGTTTACTTATGGTCCAGTTGTGTTTTAACTGCTCCTTAGACCTTATTCACACTAGCGCCATCTTTGATTTTTAATGGGAATGACAATGAGGCTGTGAGGGAATTGTCTTTAGATGCAGAAGAAGAAAATTAAGTCATATGTTCTTCATGCTGTTATTTTGCACATTATGAAGTGTGCGTATCCCCTGAGATACGTTGCCAGTTTGAGGGAAGAAAAAGGGTTAATCCACAATATTACACATACACATTTATTACACGTCATACATGCAACCTTAAAGCTAAACTTCTCTCAGTTTTGTTGCACACATAAACACAAACACACACTCACACTCTCTCTCTCTCACACACACACACACACACACACACACACACTCACACACACACACACACACACACACACACACACACACACACACTCACACTCTCTCTCTCTCTCACACACACACACACACTCTCTCACACAAACACTCTCTCTTTCTCTCTCTCTCTCTCTCACACACACACACACACACACACACACACACACACTCACTCACATTCTGTCTCTCTCACACACACACACACACACAAACAGACACACTCTCTCTCTCTCTCTCTCTCTCACACACACACACACACACACACACACACACACTCACTCACACGCACACATACACACACATGTACGATATGTTTTAAAATAAGAGGGGAAGTCAGAAACTCATCATGGTTTGCATTAAATAAAACAGAAATATTGATGACTGAATTTTTTTGTACCTTAATAGGGCAACATATCCTGGGAGATACAACTCATAAAATCCAAAATATATAAAATATTAAAAAAATTCCTTTGGCTATCTGTTACTTAATCCAAATGATATAAAAAGTGACATGAAATTATTTTTTGCTAATCATTTTCCACTCTTGCCTGTTTTAGGGTTAAACGTGGCACAAGATGCATGATAACGGTCAAAGCCGATTGTCTTGTGCATGTTTATGTAGAAAAACATTTAAATCCAGATGTAGTAAGTTAATTCTCCTTTGGAGTAGATGAATCTCCCATGACAGGACCTCTCTCCTCTTCACCTGTGACTGACTGAGCACCAGTGGGCGGGGCCAAGGGTGCAATGACGGAAAATAGGCGTTAATGTCTTGCTAAAGAGACAGTCATATGCAGATGTCTTTGTCCTTGTCACAAGTTCCACAAATTACAAACGAGCTGTTTCTGGAGCTTGGTTTAATTAAAAGCTCTTTTTCTATTAACTGGGGAAGTTTTCAGTTCTGAACATTACAGTATGTTTTTATAGTACAATGACCTCTTATATGTCAAAGGATCAAGGAAAATTTGATTCCTCATGTCATGACCCCTTTAATTAAGCCCACTTAATCTGAAATCATATATATCTGTTTCACTCTAAAAAGTGGAAACCAATTATTATCCCAAGCAGCTATTTCTACCTGGTCTAACCATTAAAATTAGTTTTGTTGGTGTAACCTATGTATTAAGGTTGATTCAGTGATGTTAAATAATATTTCTGACTTGTATATTACCAGTAAAGTTATGTTACAACTCAAACCGCATTTTTTAGGTTAACATTTTTTTTTTCAGTATACTTTTTAAGGCTTGTCACTGAGACACTTCAATTATCCACTGTCTTCCCCAGGTTCCGAAGGAGGTATAAATACACCATGAAGAGACCACACAGATGCCATCCATGATACAGTATATCTGTTTGGTTGCATATCAACATTTTTATTTTATTTTATTTTATTAATGTTTGCCAGTACTTTGTTTAATTTAAGCCCTTCATTCATAAACATTTTAATAATTAGCTACTGCCAAGTTTAATTAAATGAACTATCTATACTTCAATTAGAATTTTAATTTGATTTTAATTTTGAAAAATGACTTCAACAGACATCACCCTATTAAGTCACTCCATATATACAGTAGCATGTCCTGTACACTTTAATAAATGTGGTAAATTGCATCTTTTCCTTGTCCTTAAAATGTTCTCTTTCTACAATCCACATTTTAGATGAAGGGCAACCAGCAACAGCTCCCAAAAGATTTCTTCCTTTATAATGCCTCCAAGGCTCATTGCAAGTCTTACGTCAACATGCGTGAGGTGTTGGAGCGTTTCTGCCTGGCTCCTGGTGAGTATGTCATCGTCCCGTCCACCTTCGATCCTCACAAGGAGAGCTAGTTTCTTCTCAGAGTCTTCTCTGAGAACAGGAGCACATCAGAGTGAGTGTTAAACCTCTAATTCTATATGATTGTAAGTTTAACATTTCGTGATTTCATCATTAAAAAACATGAACTATCATAATATAATGCTTAATAAATCATTAGTTCATGTGCATTCAAATAGATGTATAAGTCATGACACTTCTTAAATTCAGATGTTGTTGTTTTTTTACACATGCTCGTATTTAAATGTACAGTGGCCCAAAAAAGCACTTGGGCACTTTTGGACACTTAAGTCACACTTAAAATGTCTTAAAATATCTGAATGTCATTGCATTTTAAACAAAATATCAAACCATTTTATTCAAACCATCTGCAAACAAATGATACTAGATTGCTTTCAGAACTAACTTCACTTTTCTTAGACATCTTTGCAATTACATTTTACCCACTAGTGTCAAGGTAATTTTTTAGTGGATGTGTACATTTAGTTCCTCTCAAGTTCACACAGGGGTCCTAGCAGAGTAACCACAGGTGAAGTTCAATACATTAACTATGGACATGTTTCACAAAAGTCTGGCAAACAGAAAGTGTCTAAATGTCTTAAAACAAATGTTTTATAATTTTAAATCGAACAAACCTATTTTTTGTGAAATGTGTGCTTGTGCTGTCTTTCTTTAAAATAAATGTTATTTTGTTACATAATGAAAAGACATTCATGCATTTTTAAGTATGGCTTAAATGCCCAAGTACTTATCTGTTAATGACTTTTTACTGAAAGTTATTATAGAGTTTTCCATGCAAGCTCTTGTTTCAAGTGTTTCAGTCAGGCATGTTTTTAAATGACCTCTTGACCTGTATGTGCTCCTGTGCATTTGGCTGACAGCTGCATGTTTTCTCCCAGGGTTATAGATGCAGAGATTGAGACGGAGCCTGTGGTGAGTCAACACCTGTGTCTGTCTATCTATCTGTTTGCCTGGTTCTGTGGCAGCCCACAATATGTCACCCACTCTCTATGCATGTCTAAATCAGTTAATGACCATATGAAGTTGCCTGGAGAATTTTGTGACCATAAGAATTTTGTAATACGCTGCAGCCAGTATAAGAGCCTGATTACCCATATTTACAGTATTTTTGGAACAAATGTCGAAATATTTGGATCAAATTCTAACTGGACTTAAGCTCGTTATTTTAACAGCATGTCCTATTTTTTTTTTTTTTTTTTTTTATGTCACCAAAGAAAATAAAAGGTTTTAAAAAATGTTTCCTAACATGTTTTACTTTCTTGGACCAGCAGACAGATATTCTCAAGAAGAAAATCAAGGTAAAGTAAAAAATGGAAATAAGATTGAGAATCTTTCTGTGGATCCTTCCTTTTAATGTAGATCATAAAAGAACAAGGGAAAAAAAAAAAACATTCTCCAGCAGGATGCTCTATTAATCTCATGATGCTCTACAAATTGGCTATACTGCTGTTGACAGTTTATTTTTTTTTCTGGAAATGTTAATACTGCTTCAGAAAAGAAAATTAGCATGTGCATAAGCTGACATCACAAATGTTCATAATGACACTTAGAATCGTAAAGTATGCAAAAATTTGAAAGGAAAATTGCAAAACTGCCTCTTAGTAACAAAGTCTTAAAAGGCTTAAAATGTAAGAGAAGTCTTAAAAGGCAAAACTCATTATTTTAATGAGATCTAAATACCCTGTTTAAAAAGCAAATATTAAGCTGATTGGTCTTTTTTTAAGTAGCCTACGTTTTAAGTATGTTAACACCTTCTGTTTTTAAAGCTTTTAAATTCAAATTCAGTTTCAAAATTCAGTTTAAATTTGGATCTTATTTCACTTATAAATCAAAAACCTTGACTCTAAAAACCTATTAGAAACTCCTTGGGGAGGGGGGCCTGGGTAGCTCAGCGAGGACTGACGCCAACCACCACCCCTGGAGTCGAGAGTTCAAATCCAGGGTGTGCTGAGTGACTCTAGCCAGTTCTCCTAAGCAACCAAATTGGCCCAGTTGCTAGGGAGGGTAGAGTCACATGGTGTATCCTCCTCGTAGTCACGATTAGTGGTTCTCGCTCTCAGTGGGGCGCGTGGTAAGTTGTGCGTGGATCGCGGAGAGTAGCATGAGCCTCCACATGCTGTGAGTCTCCGCGGTGTCATGCACAGCGAGCCACGTGATAAGATGTGCAGAATGACGGTCTCAGAAGCGGAGGCAACTGAGACTTGTCCTCCGCCACCCAGATTGAGGGGAGTAATCGCACCACCACAAGAACCTACTAAGTAGTGGGAATTGGGCATGCCAAATTGGGGAGAAAAGGGGATAAAAAAAATAAAAAAAAGAAACTCCTTGGGGAACCGCATGGTGAATCAGCTTTTCGTTTTGGCCTTCAAATCGATATAATGACTGAACATTCAATATGTTTAATACATTGTTAAAAAAAATAACATAACACTTTTTCATTTTTAAAATTCTCATTTTCTCATTTTTAGCCATTTAAAACTCTTGAGGAGGAGACCGAAGAGGAAAAACAATTCAGGGCTATATTTCAGCAGATCGCTGGAGATGTGAGTGCAAGGATGGAACTTCATCTATGAACTTCATAGCATCCTTTCTAAACCATACTCTAATAGTGACACCATTATTTCGACTCTGTTGCTCTTTGCAGGACATGCAGATTAATGCCAATGAACACAGGATTGTCCTTAACAGGGTGGTTGCCAAACGTTAGTGGAATCTCCTGTTCTGCTACTGCTTTATTGGTACTGTCTATATCTATCTATATATTGTTTATCAAAATTACTGCTCTTTCTCTTCTCAGATAAAGAGCTAAAAACAGAGGGTTTCAGTCTGGAAAGCTGCAGAAGTATGATTGCACTCATGGATGTATCCTTTGCTAGATGTGCTGTGCATTATGGGTAAATAATATACGTATGTTGTGTACTACTTCAGAACAATGTTAGAAATTAACTTTTATGTTAAAGGACAAAAAATGTGCCCCTTGGATTTGATTTTCAGCTAAAATGCTGTCCTCTTTGAAGGCTTTTTTTTGTTCTTAACATTTAAAACATAAACAGCCTCATCTGTTGATGACAAATACTTTTTTAATCAAATATTTAATTCAAATGTATTTATTACCTCTTATCCTAAGAATTAAATCAACATCAACTCATATTTATTACCATAATATGTATAACAAGGACTTTAAAAGAATATTAAACTATATCATCTGTTACAAATTTAAAAAACATAAGAATTCATTATGAGGGCATTTTTGCCCCGAAAGTTTGAGTTTCAAGAGCATTTTTGTCATTTTCGGTGGCATATTTGCCCCAAGCCCCCCTTATTTTTTGACTCCGCTTCGGAACCATATAAAGAAAATCACAGTAGCTCACTTATTCTCTGTTGCCTTGGTTGTTACAGTTAAACATGCAACCAGCTTATATGGACAGTAAATAACAGTGATAAGGATAGAAACACTGTTACAAGTGGCCAAGATACTGTATATTTTGTGTCAGTTTGGTGGTCATTTCAAGTGAATCCCAGTGCAGAGACTCAAATAATATTTCAAGCACTCCAAAGGGTAAATTATACTTTCTTTTTTTTTTTTTTTTTTAACTAAGACTTTAGAGCTACAAACAAAAAGCTCTACAAGAAGTGCAAAGCTATCAAAAATCTCAAACTGACACCACCCAGAGGATCAACAAAGTTCACAGTGGAACCATTATAATAAGAGACAGCAACTGTGGTAGACCGGTCAGCATAAACAAACAAGTTCACAAGTAAAGTAAAATTATTGTGGTTATGGGGGCGTGGTTGTGTGTCTGTCTATGGGAGAGAGGGAGTGGAGACGAGCCACACCACTCCCTCTCTCCTGCAGACAGACACACAACCACGCCCCCATCACCACAATTATGTCCTACTATTACTTTCTAGAGTTGATGTCGCCCCCTGGTGGCCTGGATGACATGACAAACACTGATATGTAAATATACAGTACTGGACATATTTGTTATTTACATATTTATCTTAACCATGAAACCTTAGACTGATGGAACAGGCCATCTAAACCTTCAAGAGTTTAATCACTTATGGAACAAGATTAAAAAATGGAAAGTATGCCAATATTCTCACATTCTAAAGTGTGTGAAAGAGGACCTTTAGCAAACAATGCATGTTCTTGTTTTATTACACTGTGCATATGTATTTGCCATTTATTGTTTCTCTGACCACTACTTGTAGTTGGTGTTCACACGTTACGACACAATCCAGTACAAATCCAGTACAATCAGCAGTTTTGAGATGAGGAATGCTCTAACTGAAGCAGGTGAAGCAGCCACACACCTCATAGTTACTTGTCATTTGCTGCTATACAGTTTGATATTGTGTGGTTTTATGTGCTCTGGGAACCTGAACTTTTAGTACCCAGACACCTGAGTAGGTTTCTGTCCCTCAGGTTTTCAACTCAACAATCAGCTCTATGACATCATTGCCATGAGATATGCCAATGAACACCTGGAGCTGGATTTTGACAGCTACATTAGCTGCTTAGTACGACTTGAGGGAATGTTCAGTAAGTGTACATTTAACTGTTAATGTTTTTTGTTTGAAGTGACATTTGTTTACTAAAGTATCTTTAAGTTGCAATATAACCAGTATTTTGAGATGCTGAGAATGGGCAGACTTCCCCTTTTAACAGCTGTAAGATACTTATAATAAAGGGGAATCTCTTACAGGGGCATTTAGGGCTTTTGACAAGGATGGAGATGGCCTTATCAAGCTGAATGTTTTTGAGGTAAGCTGCATGCATTTAAATAAAGGTCATATGTGTTCTGATCACTGCAGGCTATTGATATTTCTTACACACTCCTATTTTCTATATTATATGCACAGTGGCTTCAACTGACCATGTATGCCTAAGGAAAATAAGTGGACCTTTCCAATTTTCAGCCTCCATTATGTGGAGCATTACAGAAAGAAAAAGAAGATTTTAGTCAATTACAGCACACCGCTGTGGCCTTTCCGTTAGAGAATGCACACTTTATAGTGCGATGAAAAGTTCTAAATCTTCAGAGGATTGTGGCCTGGGAAATCTTCAGAGGAATCTAGGTTGATGACGAGCAATAGGATGGACCATTAGCCCATTAAACTTTTTGGTCTGACTCAACAAACGTTTCCCTGACATTTTTAGCCTCAGTCTCATGAGAATTCATCACAGTACAATGAGGAGGCGAATTCGTACCAATTCGTGCGATTTACACATCAACCAATCTCATACACTTCACAAACACGTGTTTTGGAACCCTGAAGTGCTTTCTTCTGTATTACACATCAGGGCTTTTAACATAATTTATATGCTTATGTTTATGCTCTGGGTAGGGTAAGGTATTACACTCTATGGTTATGTTCAGAGATGGGGTTTGGGTTAGAGTTACAAAAACAGTTTTGGATTAAATGTACAACTGTTTGTCAATAAATGTGTATCAGTAACGGTTGTATTTGGTTAGATTTTATGAGGTGGAGTGCCACCTCTTTTGTGCAGGCATTTTCCATACCCGACAAAGCACCAGCACAAACGCAATATCCACAACTGCTTCAGCTCAACAGAGGGAAAACATGAAGCCTATCTCTGAATGAGGCATTTACAGTTAATTCTGTATTCTGTGTTTAGTGTACGTCATAACTAAAAAAAAAATAAATAAATAATAAAACTAAAAAAAACCCTATGGAAACTAACTAAATAAAATTGTTTGCATTTCTCCAAGAGTGGGTTATTTCTCTATAAGATAATTTAACCACAAATAGAACTAAATGTGAAATTGCTCACACGTTCACTAGTGATTGCCACACAATGCACTACATAGGAAATAGGGAGCGATCAATTAGATCAGCCTGTGCTTAAATGGATAGTTCACCCAAAAGTGAAATTTCTCTTATCATTTACTCACCCCCATGCCATCCCAGATGTGTATGACTTCCTTTCTTCAGCAGAACACAAACGAAGATTTTTAGAAAAATATCTCAGTTCTGTTGGTCCTCACAATGTAAGTGAATGGTGATCAGACCTTTATAGCTCAAAAAATCAATATGACTCCAGTGTTTAAATCCATATATTCAGAACCAAGGTTATTATTGTAAACTAAAACTAAATGTAAAAATTTTTTTTGTAAACTGAAATAAAAAAATCAACAAATTTGGAAAAACTCAGACTAAACTAAAATAAATTTTCATGGCTCTGAAAAAACGAAAATAAAAATCTTTAAAAAATATTTATTTTCGTTTTTGTTGCGATAGGTTTTTAAACCTTTAAACCCACTATCACCTTAACATGAAGGTGCCATTAGGTGGCGATGGCACAGGCAGATGGCCTATTGCCCTCATTACATTAGCAAAGACAGAGTGGGAGGGAATCACTACAGTACATCATGGAGAGAAGCAAAGAAGGTAGAAAATTAGGGTGACCAGAAGTCGGTCCCGGATTTACAAGGTGTGTCCCGTCATTTTGGTTTCAGCTGTTAGGCTCACTGATTTTCATTTTATTTTATTTATTTTTTTATTAAATATCCTCAATGTCCATCTTGGTATCATGTCCGGTATCAATTGCAGGAAAGGGAAGATATTTTATTGCATTGCACATTGATTTGACGATACTTTAATTCTATCAATCTGCAGCAATTCGCTCAGAATCTATCTGGTTACCATGACAACGACTCAAGCGCTTGGCGCTCTCTGCTGCTCTCTGTCATCATCCAACGCAAATTAGAAATGCCCAAATGAAAATGCATGTTCAACAAGCTGAAAGAATACGATCTATTTCTTTGCACAACACGTGAAAATGCAATTGAAATGTTTTGCTGTTACTGTAAATGTTCACTTTCCCATGGCCACAGTGTTAAATAAGGTCATATGCAGGTCATATTCATACAGCTGTATTTTTTTTTTTTTTTTTTTAAATAGTACAAGCACTTAAATGTGGAAATATGGAACTGTATTTTAACTTTTAAGTTCCAATGTTGCAAATGTTGTGTAAAAATGTGTAGCTGACAAGAAATGTCAAGCACTGACAAATATATGTGGTTAAAATCATATAAAACAATATAAATTAAAATAACATTTCACATACTAAAAGATGTTATATTGAATTTAGCTATATTTTAATACAATGTATGTACATAAACTCAGCAAAAAAAGAAACGTCCTCTCGCTTTCAACTGCTTTTATTTTCAGCAAACTTAACATGTAAATATTTGTATGAACATAAAAAGATTCAACAACTAAGACATAAACTGAACAAGTTTCACAGACATGTGACTAACAGAAATGGAATAATGTGTCCCTGAACAAATGGGGGGTCAAAATCAAAAGTAACTGTCAGTATCTGGTGTGGCCACCAGCTGCATTATGTACTGCAGTGCATCTCCTCCTCATGGACTGCACCAGATTTGCCAGTTCTTGCTGTGAGATGTTACCCCACTATTCCAACATGGCACTTGCAAGTACCAGGACATTTCTGGGGGGGAATGGCCCTAGCCCTCACCCTCCAATCCAACAGGCCCCAGATGTGCTCAATGGGATTGAGATCCGGGCTCTTCGCTGGCCATGGCAGAACACTGACATTCCTGTCTTGCAGGAAATCACGCACAGAACGAGCAGTATGGCTGGTGGCATTGTCATGTCAGGATGAGCCTGCAGGAAGGGTACCACATGGGGGAGGAGGATGTCTGCCCTGTAACGCACAGCGTTGAGATTGCCTGCAATGACAACAAGCTCAGTCCGATGATGCTGTGACACACCACCCCAGACTATGACGGACCCTCCACCTCCAAATCGATCCTGCTCCAGAGTACAGGCCTTGGTGTAACACTCATTCCTTCGACGATAAATGCGAGTCCGACCATCACCCCTGGTGAGACAAAACCGCGACTCGTCAGTGAAGTGCACTTTTTGCCAGTCCTGTCTGGTCCAGCGAAGGTGGGTTTGTGCCCATAGGCGACATTGTTGTCGGCGATGTCTGGTAAGGACCTGCCTTACAACAGGCCTACAAGCCCTCAGTCCAACCTCTCTCAGCCTATTGCAGACAGTCTGAGCACAGATGGAGGGATTGTGCGTTCCTTGTGTATCTCGGGCAGTTGTTGTTGCCATCCTGTACCTGTCCTGCAGGTGTGATATTCGGATGTACCAATCCTGTGCAGGTGTTGTTACACATGGTCTGCCACTTCGAGGAAGATCAGCTGTCCTTCCTGTTTCCCTGTAGCGCTGTCTTAGGCGTCTCACAGAATGGATGTTGTAATTTATTGCCCTGGACACATCTGCAGTCCTCATGCCTCCATGCAGCATGCCTAAGGCACGTTCACGCAGATGAGCAGGGACCCTGGGCATCTTTATTTTGGTGTTTTTCAGAGTCAGTAGAAAGGTCTCTTTAGTGTCCTAAGTTTTTATAACTGTGACCTTAATTGCCTACCGTCTGTAAGCTGTTAGTGTCTTAACGACCGTTCCACAGGTGCATGTTCATTAATTGTTTATGGTTCATTGAACATGCATGGAAAACATTGTTTAAACCCTTTACAATAAAGATCTGTAAAGTTATTTGGATTTTTACAAAATTATCTTTAAAATAAAGTGTCCTGAAAAAGGGACGTTAAACTGTTAATATATATATATACACATACACCGATCAGCCGCAACATTAAAACAACCTGCCTAATATTGTGCAGGTCCCCTCGTGCCACCAAAACGGCGCCAACCCAATCTGAGATGCTGTTCTTCTCACCACAATTGTACAGAGCGGTTATCTGAGTTACCGTACACTTTGTCAGTTCGAACCAGTCTGGCCATTCTCTGTTGACCTCTCTCAACAACAAGGCGTTTTTGTCCACAGAATTGCCGCTCAAAGAATATTTTTTGTTTTAGGCACCATTCGGAGTAAATTCTAGAGACTGTTGTTTGTGAAAATCCCAGGAGATCAGCAGTTACAGAAATACTCAAACCAGCCTATCTGGCACCAACAATCATGCCACGGAGTTAACTTCACAACACAATGATTAAAAGCTAATAAAAGAGCTACAAGAAAAGTGAACACTTGCGTGTTTTAGATGTTGTGTCATTTGTCTCTGGATTCAGATGAGTCGTATTTAAAATATCCTGGAAATAAAGTAAATAGAGTAAAACTTTTTATACATTGGATTTCAGTTACTTGTTACAACTTTTTCTAAAATTCTCATACCATTTTTTCCTCTTGGAGCAGGTTTTAAAGCTGTTGTGATCCTCCAGTTTTATTTCTCCAGGTGTGTCATTCTCATTTGATTTCTCTTTCTTAACCCATACAGTACAATGAGACTGAACTTCTTCACAGATCTCTAAACTTTGACACTCATTTGTATTGTAGGTTCCTGAAGTCTCACTCTCAAACACCTTAACCAGTGAAGTTACAGATGGAAAAGAGGCAACATATGGCTCTTGTGCATTAATGCTTTCTCTAGAGGAAAATTGTGAAAGAGATGTTAAGAAGGTGGTCTAAATGTCACAGTCCGATTTTTGTCAAGTTGACCTAAAAGACCTAGATAATTCGATTGTCACTTGGCTTCGGCCAGCACGTATACAGGTATGTACGTTAATCAGACTACAACACAGCACTAAAGTGTGGTTCCGGAAGTAAATATCACATTCATTTTTTCCATTGGGGAATTGATTTTTAATGCTAACTTTCAAAACTTTAAAGACAGACCTACTGTGAGTTTCAAGGTTATTAATCAATAGTATATGCTTGTGTTTAAGCCATTAGTCCTTGTTATTAAAACTTCATTTTTTTACTTTTTTACATTTGTTTAATAGCTGAATTTCTGGTGAAGTACACATTAAACATTATCTCTAAAGTAAACGATCAACCAATCACAGAATTACAGCAAAGCGCGCAAAAACAGCTATGCAGCGATCACCCACTCCAATGATGCACTCTGAATGAGGCAGATGAGTCAGTCTCCCTTGTAAGAAATCACAGTCTGCCTCTGAATTTCACTCAACCCAATTTGTGCGTACACAGCTTCAACCCAGATGGCTTAATTATCATAGAGACGAGCTAATATCATCCACACCTTTGTCACAACACATGGGTCATCACTTTCTCAGAGACATCAAACAATTACAGCATGGGAGCAGCAATGGGCCATCGAGAACCATCCCAGATGACAGGGCACCACAAATTTTGCCAAATCTAATTTACATTAGGAGCATTACTTCGTTTACATCCAAAGCATATACTCATTTACATTATTGGCAGCAAACTGTTTTTACACACTACATAAAGGTTTGAGTATACAGTGTTCATACTTCAGTCTGACTCTGCTGAATCCAAAGTGCTTTGTGTACTTTGTCACTGCTACACTGCAATAAAGACATTAGCATCTTCAACCAAAGACCAAGACGTCCGTTCTGTCCTTTGTGTATTTCTTTCCTTACATCCTACACTCTCAAAATACTGAATAAAATCGGAATATTTTTCAATGCAATCAAAAATATTGTTATTAAACTTATAAGCAACATTATAATTACACTTTATCAAGTACACCTGTACACCTACTTATTCATGCAATCATCTAATCAGCCAATCAAGTGGCAGCAGGCAATGCGAACTCAGTGATTTCAACCATGGCATGATTTTTGGTGTTAGATGGGCTGGTTTGAATATTTCTGTAACTGTTGATCTCCTGGGATTTTCACGCACAACAGTCATCAGAGTTTACTCGGAATGATGCCTAAAACAAAAAACATCCAGTGAGCGGCAGTTCTGCGGACAGAAATGCCTTGTTGATGAGAGAGGTCAAAAGAGAATAGACTGGTTCTGACAGAAACTACTGTAACTATGATAACCACTCTGTACAATTGTAGTGAGCAGAATTACAGCCTGAGCTTTCTGTTCTTGGCTGACAGAAGTAGAACCCAACGTGGTCTTCTGCTGTTGTAGCCCATTCGCCTCAAGGTTTGACATGTTGTGCATTCTGAGATGCTATTCTGCTCACTACAATTGTACAGAGGGGAAATCTGAGTTACCGTAGCCTTTCTGTGAGCTCGAACCAGTCTGGCCATTCTCCGTTGACCTCTCTCATCAACAAGGCATTTCTGTCCGCAGAACTGCCGCTCACCGGACATTTTTGGCTTTAACCACCATTCGGAGTAAACTCTAGAGACTGTTATGTATGAAAATCCCAGGAGATCAGCAGTTACAGAAATACTCAAACCAGCCTGTCTGGCATCAA
This sequence comes from Myxocyprinus asiaticus, assembly GCF_019703515.2. Taxonomy (NCBI): domain Eukaryota; kingdom Metazoa; phylum Chordata; class Actinopteri; order Cypriniformes; family Catostomidae; genus Myxocyprinus; species Myxocyprinus asiaticus. The sequence continues at coordinate 21,552,571 of NC_059368.1, forward strand.
CAATCATGCCACGGTCCAAATCACTGAGATCACATTTTTCCCCCATTCTGGTGGTTGATGTGAATATTAACTGAAGCTCCTGAACCGTAACTCCATGATTTTATGCACTGCACTGCTGCCACACGATTGGCTGATTAGATAATCACATGAATATATAGGTGTACAGGTGTACCTAATAAAGTGGTCGGTCCATGGCTTAAAACTACTTTTAGTAAGGATTTTATGAAATCCCTATGGAAAAAATTAATAGGAAAAAGCTTCAGAAAACAACACAGATGAAGAAGAGGGCAGACAGAGGTGAAAGACAGAGGAGACAAGCAACATGTATTAACCTGTCATGTATACTTGGTCAGGCACACTAAGATTGTAGCTAGATTATGCAAAAACCGCCGTAGCTTGATTATAACTGTGCATGTAAACAAAATGACAGTAAACCACAGTGTCTTGTAGCTCATTGCTTTACTCACCAAGGCATGCCCTGCCTTGCCACTTCTGCCCCTTTTCCATCAGGGGTGGGACATCTACCACAAGTAGGCATTCAAGTTGGATTCTCTGATGTGATATCAAGACAAAGTCTTTTCTCAAGTGGGAAGTTTGAAATGTCCATATCAAATATTACCTAATTTCTCCTTTTAGGCAGTTTCTGGTTAAGCTGTCTGGATGTTGAATGGTTCTGTTGTAATTTTTCCAAAGTGGAGAAAAGATTGCATGTTGGTGGCAACTGCTAACTTGTGAACGCCTCATTCAATGGGACAGGTATTGTAAAATGACTCTGATTCTTGTTCTCCATCTGGCAATTCTGAATTACGATATATTTTTTTGCTTTCTGCTTCCTTTTGCTTTCTGTCTGCTTTTTCACATTTATAAAATGTTAAATCAAAATGATCTTATATTTTAGATAATTAAAAGTAGCCACCTTTTGCTCAGATTACAGCTCTGCACACGGTTCCATTATTTTAATTGAACTTCATGAGGTATTTACCACTTGTTTACTTGGCTGCTCTATTTCACTTGTTCATTGAAAAATGTCAATTTTCATAATCAAGTACATACTAAGGCACAATATATACAGGTGCTGGTCATATAATTAGAATATCATCAAAAAGTTGATTTATTTCACTAATTCCATTCAAAAAGTGAAACTTGTATATTATATTCATTCATTACACACAGACTGATATATTTCAAATGTTTATTTCTTTTAATTTTGATGATTATAACTGACAACTAAGGAAAATCCCAAATTCAGTATCTCAGAAAATTAGAATATTACTTAAGACCAATACAAAGAAAGGATTTTTAGAAATCTTGGCCAACTGAAAAGTATGAACATGAAAAGTATGAGCATGTACAGCACTCAATACTTAGTTGGGGCTCTTTTTGCCTGAATTACTGCAGCAATGCGGCGTGGCATGGAGTCGATCAGTCTGTGGCACTGCTCAGGTGTTATGAGAGCCCAGGTTGCTCTGATAGTGGCCTTCAGCTCTTCTGCATTGTTGGGTCTGGCATATTGCATCTTCCTCTTCACAATGCCCCATAGATTTTCTATGGGGTTAAGGTCAGGCGAGTTTGCTGGCCAATTAAGAACAGGGATACCATGGTCCTTAAACCAGATACTGGTTGCTTTGGCACTGTGTGCAGGTGCCAAGTCCTGTTGGAAAATGAAATCTGCATCTCCATAAAGTTGGTCAGCAGCAGGAAGCATGAAGTGCTCTAAAACTTCCTGGTATACAGCTGCGTTGACCTTGGACCTCAGAAAACACAGTGGACCAACACCAGCAGATGACATGGCACCCCAAACCATCACTGACTGTGGAAACTTTACACTGGACCTCAAGCAACGTGGATTGTGTGCCTCTCCTCTCTTCCTCCAGACTCTGGGACCCTGATTTCCAAAGGAAATGCAAAATTTACTTTCATCAGAGAACATAACTTTGGACCACTCAGCAGCAGTCCAGTCCTTTTTGTCTTTAGCCCAGGCGAGACGCTTCAGATGCTGTCTGTTGTTCAAGAGTGGCTTGACACAAGGAATGCGACAGCTGAAACCCATGTCTTGCATACGTCTGTGCGTAGTGGTTCTCCCCCACATTTTTGAATGGGTTTTTTTTCCACAGTCCTCTCCAGGGTGCGGTTATCCCTATTGCTTGTACACCTTTTTCTACCACATCTTTTCCTTCCCTTCGCCTCTCTATTAATGTGCTTGGACACAGAGCTCTGTGAACAGCCAGCCTCTTTTGCAATGACCTTTTGTGTCTTTCCCTCCTTGTGCAACGTGTCAATGGTCGTCTTTTGGAAAACTGTCAAGTCAGCAGTCTTCCCCATGATTGTGTAGCGTACAGAACTAGACTGAGAGACCATTTAAAGGCCTTTGCAGGTGTTTTGAGTTAATTAGCTGATTAGAGTGTGGCACCAGGTGTCTTCAATATTGAACCTTTTCACAATATTCTAATTTTCTGAGATACTGAATTTGGGATTTTCCTTAGTTGTCAGTTATAATCATCAAAATTAAAAGAAATAAACATTTGAAATATATCAGTCTGTGTGTAATGAATGAATATAATATACAAGTTTCACTTTTTGAATGGAATTAGTGAAATAAATCAACTTTTTGATGATATTCTAATTATATGACCAGCACCTGTATATATCAGTCTGCTAAACTCATTTCAAGGACTTAAGCTTTAAGATCAAAAGGTTCACAAGAAACATATATTAAGTCACGTGTGTCCAAACTTTTGACTGGTAGTGAAAACTGATAAAAGAATGCATTAAGAGGACAATAAAATATGATCGAGGTATTTTAATGACTCAACCACCATTTATTAAAAGCATATAACGGCTTGTCTTGGATGTGAAATAAGCTTATCTTTGCTTGTCTCTTTGGGCACAAAGGGCTTTAAGGTCTTTTGGCACTTTGTAGTTCATTGTATTTGTTCCTTCACATCGTCTCTTCTGGAGTTCAAGCAGATTGATTTTGTGCTCATGAGTAGCAATATGCTTCTTGTACAGCTCTAGTCCCATCACAGATATATCACAAGCCCAACATTTATGCACTTGTTCACTGTAAGAAGAAATGTGTCCAATTTGTACTTTTTATACATGAGCAAGCCATGATAATTATCTTTTTAGTTCCATTATGTACCTGCCCTTTAGTTTCTCAATTGCCAGTTGGTGGCCTTACGTATGCACATGTCTGTCCAATTTCTGTGAAAACAAAAATGAACATAATTATGAAAAAAATATATATAGATCTAGAGTACATATTGATAGCTGTAATGTGCTAACAGGCTAAAATGACCATTAAACATTAAATTTAAGAATGCAGTAAATGAGACAAAACACACTGTTCAGTTCACTCTCTTGGCCACTGGACTAGCCAATTCATACACAGACAATAGAAGAGTGCGTACACACAATGAAGAATAAACATTTTTATGTAACAACTTATATATTATATAAAATATAAATCCTGATGTGTGGGAAATACATACACACTTTTCGATGCACATTTTGTGTGCACGCAGCATGTATACATGGCCCCTGGAGTCCAACGATCTCAATTCAACAACACCAATCCCAATGTTTTGCAATGTTGGACAAGTTGTTTGTCCACTATTTCCTGTAAACTGCTTTACCTATGCTTTGGTGTCATGTAACGATGCCTGGTAACTGTCATTGGTGCCATGCACCTGGGATTCTGATCAATTTAGGGACAGCACCACATATGTTGTTAATTAATTATGAATATATATAAAAAAAAATTAAAAAAAAAAACTCTCAAAACTATGGAAATTTTTAGTTTTTACTTTTCTTTTTTTTTTTTTTTAAGATTGGCCATATTACTTGTCTGTGGCTGACATTTTGAATTCCACTGAAAACTGTTGTTTTAACAGTTGGAATGCACTTATCAATCAATAATCAATCAACCAATCATGGCCGAAATTGGTTTTTACCCTGTAATCAGAGATTGGCTGATCATGCTTGAAGATAAGGCTGATATTTTTTTTCTGAAATGCAAGTTGTTGTCCAGTGTAAGCCGTGCGCAACGTCTTATCCAATTTTCATGCCAGCTTAAGTGTGCACGGGTGGGAGTGTTTGCGCTATCTGTGGGTGTATGCACGCAAACTGTGGGTGTATTGTATGTTAATGAAGTGGTGCAAAGTGCAATTTGCTTTTTCTTGAATAAATATGTCATAGAGCCAAGACGTTTCAGAAACACGTCTGTTTTCAGAGCAAAGTCTGAATTCAGTTCCCACATTTGCAGTTTGGAGATTCCACCAGCAGGTGGTAATTAAGTTCATGTCCAAACTCTGAAAATATAGTGGAACATTAAGTCCCTGAAAATCACAGTTATAGCCATTTATGAAACAATTTTATGAGATTTGTGTTAAACTATCTATAGTTTATGGTTTACTTTCAATTATTTTTATTTTATGTTTATTATTATGTTTATATTTACAATTGTATTTATGATCTGATTTGTACTGGTATTTTTAAACCTTTTTTAATTACTGCAAAAGAAGCCGGTGGAAGAAGTTCGAAAGAGTAAAATGTTTGTATTTGATATTTTTTTGGCCACTTTGTTATTTTGATTATATTTATGTTTCCTTTGAAGTGTAATTACAATTTAGAAATATTTTTGGTTTAATTTGTTCGTGTTTCAACTAATTTAATTTTTCAAAATCAAAATCGACCGGTAAAGGTGAAGTGCCTGCTGATACAATCACTGTTAATACTAGCCATGATTTGTGTCAGAATATGAAAATGATTAATAATACTTACATTCTCTATAATTTAAAATCCTGACAAGGACCACATTTTCCAAGCATATAATAGTAGTGTGTCCCATGTGATAGAAATATGCCTGACATTCAACAAGGACACAGTTCATGCACAAAAGAGCATAAGCCCATATTTCTATTCTTATAATTCATTGCATACAGTCCATTTACTCTACCAACTTCTTATGAATATGCTCTCTTTTCTTTTATTGCTGGTGCTTGACAGGGAATGGACTATATAATAGAATGCTGATGGTGTAATAACCAGAGAAGAACTTCCAAATTAAATTGCACTTGACTCAGCTCATTAGCACATTTTGCCAAACCCACTTGCACCTAGACTTAGCGCATGCTTGCCCGAAAATACCAAAACTTCATGGCCATACCCATTGACTTTGCATATATGACTTATAGCATAACACTGCACTTAGTGCTAGTGCTCTTAAAATTTGGCCCTTTCTCTTTTCGGCTAAAAAGTCTCAAAGCAACTGAGAAACTTTGTCCAACCAAATGCTTTCTAGAATGGGAATGCACCCTCCCACTACATCTGGCAGCCTGCCTGGCTGTGTTCTAACCCCTGCTAATGATGCCTTCACACTTTGAAAGGAGCACAATTAATGCTGTAGGGTCGCTCCAAACAGAATTTCCAAGAAGAATGACTAAAAGGAATAATTTAAGTTCAATACAAGTTTAGCTCAATCAACAGCATTTGTGGCCTACTGTTAATTACCACAGGGTATAATTTTGACTCGTCCCTCCTTTTTTTTTCCCTTTTCAAAAGCAAGAATCTGGGCTCCAGTGAGGCACTTACACTGGAGGAGAATGGGGGCAATTTTTGGAGGGTTTAAAGGAAGAAATGTGAAGCTTTTATTTTAAATAAGAACTTTTTTTTTTTTTTAAGTTTAAAGCTGTTTAAATTGTTGTTTTTACAGTCATTTTTGGGATTAAGCATTTACAGCATTACATTGTCATGGCAACAAAGTTGTAAACTTGGATATAACTTAAAAAGGTTAGTATATGATTTTATCACACTAAAATCATGTATGCAAACATATAAAGTCTTGTGGCCAGACTTTAAAAACAGTGAGATTCTTTTTTTTTTTTAAATCCCCTTTTCTCCCAATTTGGAATGCCCATTTCCCACTACGTAGGTCCTCGTGGTGACGCAGTTACTCACCTCAATCCAGGTGGCGGAGGACAAGTCTCAGTTGCTCCGCTTCTGAGACTGTCAAGCTGAGCATCTTATCATCGTTGTGCATGACACCACGGAGACTCCGCATGTGGAGGCTCATGCTGTTCACAAATTACCACGCGCCCCATTGAGAGCGAGAACCACTAATAGTGACCACGAGGAGGTTATCCCATGTGACTCCACCCTCCCTAGCAACCGGGCCAATTTGGTTGCTTAGGCGACCTGGCTGGAGTCACTCAGCATGCCATGGATTCGAACTCGCAACTCTAGGGGTGGTAGTCAGCGTCAATACTCGCTGAACTACCCAGCCCCCCCAAACAGTGAGAATCTTAATGTTTATGGATTGGCCCCATTCACTTCCATTGTCAGTTCCTCACTGTAACCCAGATTTTTGCTTCAACATTATGCCACATTAATCACGATTAAATAATGGTACATGATACATTACAACATATTAAGTCATCTTAAATATGTATTTTATATTTTGTATCAAAGAACTTACAAGAAATTTGTTAATCATCAAATATTTTAAAGGAATATTCCAGGTTAAATATAAGTTAAGATCAGTTAACAGCATTCGTGGTATAATACTTATTACTACAAAAAATTATTTTGACTTGCCCCTCCTTAATACAAGATGATTGAGCTTAACTTGTATTGAACCCAAAATGTTCCTTTAAGTTTAGAGACAGTGCCACCTATTGGTCAAAAATCATTAAAGTGCAGATTTGTGTTTATTAAAGGGATAGTTCACCCAAAAATGAAAATACTCTCATAATTTACTCACCCTCATGCCATCCCAGATGTGTATGACTTACTTTCTTCAGCAGAACACAAATTAAGATTTTTAGAAGAATATCTCTGCCGTGTAGGTCCGTACAATGCAAGTGAATGGTTGCACCATTTGGATATACAGTGCATCCAGAAAGTATTCACAGTGCTTCACTTTTTCCACATTTTATGTTACAGCCTTATTCCAAAATGGATTAAATTCATTATTTTCCTTAAAATTCTACAAACAATTTTGAAATCTTTGCAAATTTATAAAAAAAATAAATAAAAAAAAGTACATAAGTATTCACAGCCTTTGCTCAATACTTTGTTGAAGCACCTTTGGCACTAATTACAGCCTCAAGTCTTTTTGAGTATGATGCTACAAGCTTGGCACACCTATTTTTGGGCAGTTTCTCCCATTCTTCTTTGCAGGACCTCTCAAGCTCCATCAGGTTGGATGGGGAGCATCAGTGCACAGCCATTTTCAGATCTCTCCAGAGATGTTCAATCGGGTTCAAGTCTGGGCTCTGGCTGGGCCACTCAAGGACATTCACAGAGTTGTCCCGTAGCCACTCCTTTGTTATCTTGGCTGTGTGCTTAGGGACGTTGTCCTGTTGGAAGATGAAACTTCGCCCCAGTCTGAGGTCCAGAGCGCTCTGGAGCAGGTTTTCATCAAGGATGTCTCTGTACATTGCTGCATTCATCTTTCCCTCGATCCTGAGTAGTCTCCCAGTTCCTGCCGCTGAAAAACATCCCCACAGCATGATGCTGCCACCACCATGCTTCACTGTAGGGATGGTATTGGCCAGGTGATGAGCGGTGCCTGGTTTCCTCCAGACATGACGCTTGCCATTCAGGCCAAAGGGTTCAATCTTTGTTTCTCATGGTCTGAGAGTCCTTCAGGTGCCTTTTGGCAAACTCCAGGCGGGCTGTCGTGTGCCTTTTACTGAGGAGTGGCTTCCATCTGGCCACTCTACCATACAGGCCTGATTGGTGGAGTGCTGCAGAGATGGTTGTTCTTCTGGAAGGTTCTCCTCTCTCCACAGAGAAATGCTGGAGCTCTGTCAGAGTGACCATCGGGTTCTTGGTCACCTCCGTGACTAAGGCCCTTCTCCCCCGATCGCTCAGTTTGGCCGGGCGGCCAGCTCTAGGAAGAGTCCTGGTGGTGCCAAACTTCTTCCATTTATGGATGATGGAGGCCACTGTGCTCATTGGGACCTTCAATGCTGCAGAAAGTTTTCTGTACCCTTCCCCAGATCTGTGCCTTGCTACAATCTTGTCTCGGAGGTCTACAGACAATTCCTTGGACTTCATGGCTTGGTTTGTGCTCTGACATGCACTGTTAACTGTGGGACCTTATATAGACAGGTGTGTGCCTTTCCAAATCATGTCCAATCAACTGAATTTACCACAGGTGGACTCCAATCAAGTTGTAGAAACATCTCAAGGATGATCAGTGGAAACAGGATGCACCTGAGCTCAATTTTGAGTGTCATGGCAAAGGCTGTGAATACTTATGTACATGTGATTTTTTTTTCTTTTTTTTTTTTCGTTTTTTATTTTTAATACATTTGCAAAGATTTCAATCAAACTTCTTTCACGTTGTCATTATGGGGTATTGTTTGTAGAATTGTGAGGAAAATAATGAATTTAATAAATTTTGGAATAAGGCTGTAACATAACAAAATGTGGAAAAAGTGAAGCGCTGTGAATACTTTCTGGATGCACTGTATCAATCCCCCGCTAAATATTCTGAGCAATTACTCCAGCTGAAAGAATTAAATTGTGTCGTGCATGGCAGTGTGATCCCAAACACAGAGATTATGTCACAATTGCATCTTGATCTACAGATAGCCTCCCCAAAACATAATTTTTCAAAGATTTAATGTCCCTGTCCGAGTGTTTTTGAATCAGACCGTTAAAAACTGCACTGTAATCTTTGATGCCACTGACGTCACCACACCCGAACTGGTGAAAAAAAAAAAAAAAAAAAAAAAAAAAAGCGCTAGCCGCTAATGTCTGAAAGACCTAAATGGTTGTGATCAATGATCAATCAGTGATGTAAAGTATTTTCGCGTGATAGTGCTTGCTTGGCCTCCCCTCTCAGCACCAGAGGACCTGGGTCATTATCAAAATATGGTGACAAACATGTCCCTTGACTCCGACTCATGAAAATGATTTTAATAGTCAAGAAACACGTTTAAAAGGCATAATTCTATAACCTAAACTTTTTATTAAATAATAATAATAATAAAAAATTTCTTTTCTTTTCTTAATATATTTTAATTTGTCAACTGCCTGAAGAAAAAAAAATGATCTGGTTCACCACTTCTGTGACACAGTTATATGTTTATTTTTTACTCATTTTGCTTTCTCAGCTCAAGCCTTAGTGTAAGACCTAACAAGTGTGCAAAAAAAAAAAAAAACAAAAAACAAATACGTTGATAATTTAAATAATTTAAGACTTGATTTCATCTCAGTGATTTTCCCACCGTGTTTAAATTTATTAATTTACATTTTAACAGTAATTTTTTCACATGGTTCATTTAAATGTCATTGGTGTTACATTGTTTAAAGATGCACTCAGTAACTTTTGTCTAGGTGTCATCTTGGACTTACACTGACAACTAGCGGCTTGGATGTAGCATCACTTAACATCAATAGTCTGAATCTGAATAGTTTCAGATGCCATTGTGCCTTTCGAAAGACCGTCATAAAAGTGACACATTCTAGTTATTTTTTGTAAAATGCTCCGATTATTGATCGATTTCTTTGACCACACACACACACACACACAACAGGCCAATTTTCCATTCCACTTCTTGCCATATCCATTATATTCTGAGCATTAACAAACAGCATAAAATAGTACAATTATCAAATTCTACACCTGCTAATGGTATGTGATGCTATATGATCCTGTTTCAAAATTAGTATTTTTCCCTCAGCATGTTCTTGTCAGGCTTTGTGAGATTCACCCTTAACTATAGGCCTCCTACTTGTATCAAACTGCTGAATAGCAATGTCGAAAATCTAAATACACTGTGATGTATCAAAGAAACGAGAATTGCTACCAATTCCATCTTAATAAAATACAATTTAGGTATGGAAGATATCCAACCAATAAAGAACTTAATTTGCACAGTTTTATTGAACATCTTGCCTAAAGTCTCCATTATTTCACACATAAGACTATTAGCAGAAGTATAGCACAAAGTGAACTGAATAATACTTTTTTCAGAATTTGATCAACAATTTCAGTGTTCAAAAGAATGTTTAAAATCAAAGAAGAAAGATGCAGAGGAAACATGCACTTAATAAATTCACTTATCTGTGAATTTACTGAGCAGGTCCAATGTCTGTGGGATAGTGTCACTGCCAAAAATCTGTAAATATACATTTTTTCCTCAAAAGGTGCACAACAACAAAAGATGAAGGATGACAGAGAGAGAACCTTTATAACTATCACAACTGACACTTTATGAAAAGAACATTTGTACATTTCTTGGCAAGGGTTGGTTACTCTAAGGTAGAGCACTGCACTAATCTTGGTTCATCATTGGCTTTACAATGTAGCCAGTGCTCTCAGATGAGATGCATGCTTGGAGAGGTCAATTTTGTGCTGCAATTGAAAGACGGGCACAGTGAAGATGCAGGAATTGCTGGAATTGGGAGCTGTGGCACAGCTGCTCTGCAAGGCTCACTAGGTGTGTAAGAGAAATCTTTCTTCTTACATTCACAAAGTTGTCAGGAGGCGTTTAGTGCCTCCTGTTGGTCTGAGTGAGTTGAACACTCTCCTACTGAAGTGTCAGAATCGCTGGTATCTGATAAAACATTTAAGCAAAAGCAAAAATTCACTATAATAAAAAAGCAGAATTATAAATATCATGTGATGTTAATCTGGTATCTTAAACAGCAAAGAACTGAATTTCTGCAGTGGGAATATTGTTGTGCCCTCTTCATAAGCTCATAACTAAAAAAGGTAGTCAAGATACTAAAAGGGTTCTTACTCTTCAGGTCCTTCAGGATCTTTATGCGCTTTGTCCTGAGAAATGCCATCTCTGAGGACACCTGACAACCAGAGAATTACTATTGTTAGGTTAATCTGTTTATACTCTATGGCTAAACAAAACATTGTGGGGAAAACCAAAAACAGATTGCAGCTTAGAAAAAGATGTAAGGGAAAAGATATTTAGCAAAGCTGCTAGTCAGAATCACTAAATATTTTTGAAAAACTACAGGTTATAAAATGTTTAAAGATAAAATGGGCTTCCAATGTTTAATGCAGCATATACACCTGTTGTTTAACTGCTAGAAGATGATGAACTTCTGTGTAAGCGTTCTGAAGTGTGGAATATGCTTTGAACAGCTGTTCGCCTACATTCTCCAAAGAGCTATTCAGCTCCTCTTCTTTCAAAGACAGTGTCATCAATTCATTCACATGCTCTAAAAATCATATACACACAATGATCAATATCTTGAGACTTGAAAGATCAAATAAGCACTCATTTTCAGTTTAACATCAAGCAAATTAATCATGACTATAAAGTTTTGTGTAATGTCCTACATTTTACAATGTACCCATTCACCTTGTATTTAAGTTTGCATTTCCTTCCATTAATAGAGGAGATAACTACACTTTGATTAAAAACACGAATTAAAGCTGTAAGTGTACACTCACTTTTTTTAGATGTTGTGTTTGTTTTAGGACTCAGTTGAATAGTATTTGAAATATCCTGTAACAAAAATTAAATAGATCTTCGATACATTTTAATGGAGTTACATTTTACAACTTCTCTCTAAAGCACTCATACAGTACCTGTTTTTTCCTCTTGGTTTGCCAAGAGACAGTTTCAAAGCAGTTGTGATCCTTCAGTTCTGTATACACTGTATAATGCGGTTGAACTTCTTCAAAGTTCTCTTTTATTTGGCAATCATTTATATTGTAGGTTCCTGAAGTCTGGCTCTCAAACATCTTAGCCAGTGAAGTCTCAGATGGAACAGGGACAACGTATGGCTCTTGTCCATGAAGGCTTTCTCTAAAGGGAATTTATGAAAGCGATATTAAGGAGGTGGCCTTCATCTAAGGTCAATTCTTCTACTTCAGTGACTAACCTTTTGGTGTCAGATGCTAACAAGCTCTTAATCTCTTCCCATTAAGTTATGTTAACACTCAACAGACTATAAAAAAATTAGTATCAGGGACATCAGAGAAAGAATTTTCACGAGGGGCCAAATTCAAACCTCCTAAGCAAATAGCACTAAAATCGGCTGATGTGGAACAGGTCAGGTTGCATAAGAAGTCAGAAAGTAATAATTTATTCACCTGGAAATGCCCAGTTCCTGTTGCAGTTTGCTCTTGGATGTTTGAAGACACTTGCCCCTCAGTAGTGAAGAAACCCCTCTTGCTGCTCTCCAGTTGGGCTTGTTGAGCTCCGTCTGGCTTGAGGAGCAGCTCAGCACAGCAGTAGCAGTTCGTTTATTTTCAGAAGGACCAGTCTCATTTCTATTCTCTGCTAGTGTGCTTATATCCACAGCTTGTAACAATGAATTTGGCTTCATCTCTCCTTGTTTAAGGCTTCTCAATGTGGAGATGACATCACTTGAACAGGACTCCTCTACATTCTTCTCACGGTCAAGGTGGTTAATAGATTGTTTGGATGTCCATCCTTTGACAGGCCTTCCTTTTTTCTTGACATGCTTGTCTTTATGATCCTGATTGTCCAATGATTTAGGAATAGTCCCAAGCATTGTAGAAAGGTGACACTCATCTCCTTGGACCAGTTCAGGAGCACACGTAGGCTCAGCAGAGGCACCAAGTTCATCTTCAGTTGTACACACATTGGACACTTTTCTATCAGGGATGGGACATGTGCCACAAGTAGACATTTCTTGTGATGAATTCTCTGATGGAACCTCAAGACAAGGTCTTTTCACAAGGGGGCCACTTAAACTGTCCATATCAGGTGTGCCCTCTATTCTCCTTTTTGGCAGTTTGTTGATCAGCTGCATGGAGGCTGAAACGTTCGGTTCTAACTTTCCCCAAGAGGAGGTGAAGTTGCAAGATGACGGCACACAGTCACTTGTGAACTCACTTGTTCTCATCTTGGCATTCTTAAATTTTGCCCTTTGTGCTTCTATCCACTTGAGACCTTTGGCTCGCATTTTCAGATTTCTTACAAAAAAGAAAACAAGTCTTCTGTTTACAACCATCTATCGCCATTCATAACATTATTGACAAATGTATTTTAAAAAGCCCATTCAATCATGATCAACACAGTTTAGTCAATCAACCATCATTCACTCAAAACACATGCAGTTAAACATATAACAAGTCTTGAGTATGAGCTGACAAGCTTACATTTCTTGGTCTCTTTTAGCGCAGAGGGCTTTAAGCTCCTCATCAATATCAACACTGTAGTCCACTTCATTTTGTCCATCATCTCTTCTCTTTTGGAGATTTAACAGCATGTGTTTGTGGTCACTAGTGACAATATGCTTCTTGTACAGCTTTAGTCCAGTCATAGACATATCACAGGCCCAACATTTATGTACTTGTTCACTGTAAGAAGAAAAAAAAGTGTTCATTTTACACAATTTTCCCTTTAATGCACAACATGACAATCAATTTATTTTTTTCAATACCTGCCCTGGAGTTGCTCAATTGCCTGATGGTGCAACATACTGTGCATATGTTCGTCCAATAACTGTGAAAATAAAGAGGAAGGTACTTTTGAAAGAACAGATATTGGGCCAGTCCATAGCCATGTGCTCAGCCTCAGTGTTCCATAATATGTTCAATTTGGGAATGCAAAAAACTAATGTAGTGAATGATTAGATGAAACATGCAGCCCTGTCATCACATCATAAATGTGTATTTCTTATTGTTTGGGTGCTTGGCTTTACTGAAAGTGTATTATTTTTAACTATGCATAAGATTTACCGTCCTGTTTCTTTTGCACTTTAGCATTTAAAAACCAATGTTTTAACAAATTACTAACCTGTTCAGGAAAACGATGACGGCAGACAAAACACCTCTTTTGACCTTTTTGTTGGTCCCTAAATGGATATACAGTTGAAGTCAGAAGTTTACATACACCTTAGCCAAATACATTTAAACTCAGTTTTTCACAATTCCTGACATTTAATCGTAGAAAACATTCCCTGTCTTAGGTCAGTTAGGATCACTACTTTATTTTAAGAATGTGAAATGTCAGAATAATAGTAGAGAGAATGATTAATTTCAGCTTTTATTTCTTTCATCACATTCCCAATGGGTCAGAAGTTTACATACACTTTGTTAGTATTTAGTAGCATTGCCTTTAAATTGTTAACTTGAGTCAAACATTTTGGGTAGCCTTCCACAAGCTTCCCACAATAAGTTGCTGGAATTTTGGCCCATTCCTCCAGACAGAACTGGTGTAACTGGGTCAGGTTTTTAGGCCTCCTTGCTCTCACATGCTTTTTCAGTTATGCCCACACATTTTCTATCTATTTGTGATGGCCACTCCAATATCTTGACTTTGTTGTCCTTAAGCCATTTTGCCACAACTTTGGAGGTATGTTTGGGGTCATTGTCCATTTGGAAGACCCATTTGCGACCAAGCTTTAAATTCCTGGCTGATGTCTTGATATGTTGCTTCAATATATCCACATAATTTTCCTTCCTCGTGATGCCATCTATTTTGTCAAGTGCACCAGTCCCTCCTGCAGCAAAGCACCCTCACAACATGATGCTGCCACCCCCATGCTTCATGGTTGGGATGGTGTTCTTCGGCTTGCAAGCCTCACCCTTTATCCTCCAAACTTAACGATGGTTTTTATGGCCAAACAGCTCAATTTGTCTCATCAGACAAGAGGACATTTGTCCAAAAAGTAAGATCTTTGTCCCCATGTGCACTTGCAAACTGTCTGGCTTTTTTATGGCAGTTTTGGAGCAGTATGATGGCTGCATGGTCCCATGGTGTTTATACTCGTGTATTATTGTTTGTACAGATGAATGTGGTACCTTCAGGCATTTGGTAATTGCTCCCAAGTATGAACCAGACTTGTGTAGGTCCACAATTTTTTTTCTGAGGTCTTCTTTTCTGATTTCTGTTGATTTTTCCATGATGTCAAGCAAAGAGGCACTGAGTTAGAAGTCCTTAAAATACATCCACAGGTACACCTCCAATTCCTCCTATCAGAAGCTAATTGGCTAATTGCCTAAAGGCTTGACATAATTTTCTGGAATTTTCCAAGCTGCTTAAAGGCACAGTTAACTTGGTGTATGTAAACGTCTGACCCACTGGAATTGTGATATAGTCAGTTAAAAGTGAAACAATCTGTCTGTAAACAATTGTTGGAAAAATTACTTGTGTCATGCACAAAGCAGATGTCTTAAACAACTTGCCAAAACTATAGTTTGCTAATATGAAATCTGTGGTTTGCTTAAAAAATTAGTTTTAATGACTTCAACCAAAGTGTATGTAAACTTCTGACTTCAACTGTATAAAAAAAACTTGCCTACTTTGATCTTTGACATAAACAAAATAAAAAATAAAAGCAATTTATCCACTCAAACATTGTACATTAAATAATTATTTAACCATGCAGACAGATGTCTAGAATGCGTGAGATGACATTGTGCTTACCTTTGTAGCTCTCTTTTGGCATAAAGGGCTTTAAGCTCATCATCATTAAGTTCAACCATGTAATCCACTTGAAGACTTCCTGTACATCTTTTCTGCGGGAATTTGAGCAGATTGCTTTTGTGCTCACTAGTGGCAATATGCTTATTGTATTGCTCTAGTCCCGTCATGGATATATCACAGGCCCAACACTTATGCACTTGTTCACTGTCAGAAAGAAGCATTACATTGTTTACTTTTTATACCAAAGATCGATGTGATAATCAATGCTTTTTAGTTCCATACCTGCCCTTGAGTTCCTCAATTGCCAGATGGTGAGCATAACTATGCATATGTTTGTCAAAATCCTGTGGAAAAGAAATTCATTAAAAAAAAAAAAAAAAAAAAAAAAGAGGTCTACAACATAGCCATACCCATAAAAACATATAATTTTTAAAGAAATAGTGCACTCAACCGACTACAGAAATTCTGCAATTGTTTAATTCCCCTCATTTCATGCCAGACCCGTATGACTTTCTTACTTCCATGCAACACAAGAGCTACAGTTTTGAAGAACATACTGTTGTAGATTAAAGGAACATGGTGGAAATAAATTAATATTGGTAACTGTGAAATTTGATTTGGTACAGTTTAGTCTATACACATTTTTGCTCTGTAAATGAAAGAATAGCAATAAACCTAGACAGAAAATAAAACTCATTTGTGCAATAAAAACGACATTTCCCATGATTTTATGTGGCGTCACCTAAAAGACAAAAAATATATATAATGCACAATTACACACCTAATGTGTAGCTTTGCTCTTCATTTTGTTACATTGTTGGCTGAATGCGAAAGTGTAGAATAACAGTAAAAAAAGGTCTGTTTCTCACCCACATCTATCATATCACTTCTGAAGACATGAATTTAACCACCGGAGTCATATGGATTACTTTTATGCTGCCTTTATGTGCTTTTGGAGCATCAAAGTTATGGTCACCATTCACTTGCATTGTAAGGACCTACAGAGCTGAGATATTCTTCTAAACAACTTCATTTGTGTTCTGCTGATGAAAGAAAGTCATACACATCTGGGATGGCATGAAGGTGAGTAAATGATGAGAGAATTTTCATTTTTGGGTGAACTATCTCTTAAAGAGTACAAAAAAAAAAAAAAAAAAAAGAGAAAAGAACAAAAGTAAGGCATAACAAAATACACAGCACAAAACTGCATCATCACATCAGAAAGCAACGTCGTTTTCAAGTCTTTGTGTACTTTTAATGCCCCTGAAAAATAACGTTATTTCTCAACCTGGAACCATTACACTGTCGATTCTTAAAGGGAAGGTAGTACTGTCCTGTCACTCTTGCATGAAAACAGTATTTTTTGAAACAGAATTGAAGAATTGTTCAAACAAACAGCCCAACCTGCACTCCGTATTCTTCACAGCAGAGTAAACATGTCTTCTTATAAACGTTCGTCGTCTTCTTCTTCTTCTTTTTGTGTTTCATGACTGTTCTTTATCAAATAATTAAAAACAAAGAGCAAAACCACACAGTGCAAATTCTCGTCCACAAACACTCAATATATGTACAAATATTATAAGGCAATTTTACGAAACAGAGCTTGGGTATCTATTTTAATTATGCTGGACTTTCCGACGAATTACTCAAGTTGAAAGAATCTTCTCGTGTGAGAGAGTAATAACCCCATCGCATTTTGATCTTTAGAGCTATTGGTGATAAAGAGAACCTTTCCAAAGCAACATGATTCAGGAGTTTTCGGTCAGTTAAGATCGCTCTCCACGTGTTGGCTAAATAATCCGTCGCTGTCTGTAACGGCGATGACAGTGCTCGAACGCCATTGGCGCGGCCTTCTCTGGCGTCACCAAATGCTTTGACGTAACCGACGTCTCAGAAAGCGCGAGGAATCCAGAAGATGATTATTAACTTTTTTCGGCCCACACATTTTTGATTGAAAAATAAAAAGTCTCGCAACATCGAGAAATACGCGATTTCTAGAAAATGCATCAGCAGAAATTGCCACCCTCGTTAGAATAGATTGTGATACATTTCACCGATTGGGGGCGCCACCACTGACCGATTGTGAACAGAGATTTAAGAGAGTAAGACGAAAAACGGAAGTATACCACTATAGCGCTCATCTGTGCTGTCTTTTTATTTTTCTTATGTTTGACCAAAAATGTGCACTGGTTGTGTGCAGAAAGAATATCCTGACAGGGTGAGTTCATTATAATTTGTGATCGCCACACTTTGTACGAATTATCAATGGAGCGCTTGTTGTTGACAGTTCAGTCTCTCATCAGCTTTGGAACTGCATCACTAGTCTAACAGGAATAGTTATAATATCATATACTCTCATGTCATCCCAGATGTTTATGGCTTTCCTTCTTTTGCAGAGCACGAATTAAGGTTTTTTAGAAGAATATCTCAGCTCTGTAGGTCCATACAACGACAAGTGAATGGTGGCCAGAACTTTGAAGCTCCAAAAAGCACATAAAGGCAGCATAAAAGTAATCTATTCAACTCTAGTGGTTTAATCCATGTCCTCAGAAGCGATATGATAGGTGTGGGTGAGAAAAAGTTCAATGGATCTGTTCCCAAATTTAGTGAGCATCCTCCAGGGGCAGCATTTTGAGACATCATAGGCATGCTCCAGACGAAAAGGCTGTTCCAAAAGGTAGGTATCTTAATTATGCTGCCTCCTAACATACCTCATTTTGCCCCAATTCTAAGGTATCATCGTATGTATCCTTCTCTGGGTATGCGATCCCAGAATGCACTGTGATAAGCTCAGCAGCAAAATAAATCCAAGATGGTGGATGAGGCGAGATACATTTTGATTATAAACATACATTCAATATTGAAAAGTATTGTTAAAAAATAATGGACTATTATACCCAAAATGTGTGTGAGCTATGCATATTAATGCTCATAAGAGTATCACGTCTTTCCTCTCGTATCACCTGTATTGAAATCAGTTGCAAGTCGAGTCTCCTGTGCAGAGCACTACTTGAATGACGTGCAGAGCTATGTAGAGCGTTCCAATCCAAATCGGTCTCTTTTGAGGCATCATTTCAGTGAATATACTGCAATAGAAGAGAGCTGCCTTTGTAGGCATGAGACAGCGAGGCAGCTCACTAAGTTTTGGAGCAAACCCATAATTTGAGTCCTTTTTACTGTAAATCTCCACATTTGATCGGCCCCGACAGATTGGTGGCGATATGCACAAAGAATGCGGATTGCCCAAAAACAAAAGAAGAAGAATGTGGAAATGAAAGTGGAGATGTACGATAAAAAAATTACTTAAATAGTGATCTGATTCTCACCCACACCTATAATATCAATTATGAAGATGTGGATTAAGCCACTGGAGTCGTATGGGTTATTTTTATGTGCTGTTAGGACCTTCTGAGTTTTGGTCTCCATTCACTTGCATTGTATGGACCCACAGAGCAGAAATATTCTTCTAAAAACCTTCGCTTGTGTTCAGCAGAAGAAAGAATGTCATACACATCTGGGATGGCATGAGGGTGAGTAAATGATGAAAGAATTTTCATTTTTGGGTGAACGATCCCTTTAATAAATCCTTCAAGGCTGTATTTTAGAGCTCCTTGTTCAAGGCTGGTTTTTTAACAGTTTTTTTTTTTTTTTTTTGCAATAGGCATTTACCTGCTCACATTTATGCTTGTTGAGTGTGAGATAGCATTTGATAGCACATTTCACACTACTGCATTTAGATCTGTTCCCCCGGCCTCTTTGTGTTAAAAGTCCTCATTTGCCAAAAACTTTAAAAGCTACCAGCCACACAGCCTCTTTATGTTTGAGCTTTGTTGGGTTGCTCATGCTTGGTACACATTTGCCCTGTAAATGCTACTAAGAGCATTTCACCCTTGGTGAAAATAAATTATGTAAATTAACATGTTTAATCATATTTTTGCCTGTAAAGCTATATTAAAAGTACATTTCATTTGCTATGTGCATAGGGTAATACCTGTCTTGAGAATGGTTCGTATCTGATTAATTTTCTTGGCTGTGCCAACTGTCACCAGCGGGACTTTGTACTGATCAGTGACAGGACTCTGGTGAATGAGGATGAGGAGGAGATTGTCACTTACCTTCGTGAGTCACATCAGCAGCACATAGAATGTTCATTGAATGCCAAACATCTCTAAGCAACTTCATGAGTAAACTTTATTTTTTTCCCTAGATATTTGCAAGAACTGTGATCATGTTATAGCCAGACATGAGTACACCTTCACTGTGGTGGATGACTATCAGGTGAGCGTTGTCCTTAATTCTACAATGCAGAATCAGAATTTCCTTTTATTGGCAAAGTAAGTTGCACATAGGAATTTGACTTGATGGTTGCTCCAAGGGCACAGTAAACATGCCATATCAAGTGCTCATTATTAAATCACACTCACTATGTTTTTTTTTTTGTTGTTGTTTTTTTGTCAACTAACAATGTCCAACAGTGTATGTACATGCACCACGTGAGATTTATGTTATTTTTATCATTTCTTCTGAAAGTCATGAAAATTCCCACAACAGTGTCATTTTTACTAAATCTCAAATTCTATATTGTGTTTAACTGAATTCAGTGGTCTAAATGACATGATGGAAATGGCATCCTTAAAGTTTTTGAAGTAAAATGGCCAATGCCTTTGTCTTACGAAGGCTAATTTCATAGTTTACATTTTATATATCCTCCTAAATATACACAAATACTATTTTACATTTTTTGCATAATTTGGCAAAATTACACCTTGATTAGAAATAAAAATTCTGCTCACAATTGATATTTACCTTGAAATTTCTCTATTTTCTTTAAACATCACTTGTCTCATATTTAATCTCAAGCTTGCTCTTAACTGACACGTTTGTTGTGAAGTACACTAACTTTTGAAAAAACCTTATTAGAGACAAAATTGTTTAGTGTGGTGGAAATTATGCCACAACTCAGTCGTAATTTAAAAATATACATATATATTTTTAATGAAGTCATTTTCACACAATACATTTTTGAATGGGTTATATTTATTTCTCTCATTGTTTAGATTATCATATTTTTGAATCATTTGTATTTTTATAATGGATTTACATTGTTTAATATTGAAAGTCTGGTCTTGGGACAAGGCTTAAACAATAAAACCAATACACAAAAGGCTTTTGAAAATTACAAAAAATAAATGATTAAGGCTTGACAAAGAGTTTCTATGTCAGTTTTAATGTAAACATTATATAACAAAAATAAAAGCTAAAATCAATAATAATTTTAATAAAAATCAAAAACTGGGACATAAAATTGCCCTAAAAAACACTCATACAAAAAATATACACAACTTACAGTACAATACAATTGTGCAATTTACATTACACAAGTAGGGTATGTTATTATGTAGGTGGTGGAGAGTGCAACTGTAGTGAGTAGAATTCATAGAGTAGATCAAATCTATCAAATAAATAAAGTTTCACTTAAAGGTGCACTCAGTCATTTTTCCCCATTAAAAAAGTTTTACTCCTAAAGAAATTCATTGTACTTTTGAAACATATGTATAAAATCATGACCACTCACATGAGATGAGGATTCTTGTCATATCAGTAACCTTAAAAAAGCTGTTTTATTCTACATGGGGCAGGGGTGCCCTCAAGGGGGCTGCCATTTTAGAATCACGTGACCAGCTGAATACTACTCGCTTAATCTCAGTAACCGTCTTGTTATTGGACACTTTCACTCTTGGATTAAATTAATCATGTCTGATTGTGAATAGTAAATGTCTACAATGGCATCTATAACTGAAAACTATTGATTTTGAATGATGCTGCTTCCACACCACTAGGTGTCACTGTAAGTCCAAGATGACACAAGCAAAAAGTTACTGAGTGCACCTTTAATGGAAAGCGATGAATGGAAAATAATGATAGAAAATAGGGCCTTTGGAAAAAACAAAAAAAACAAAAAAAAAACGTTGTTATAGAATATGAATACTAAAGTGTGAGTTAAATGAATAGGTTTTGACTTTACAGAGTCACATTTAATTTTGTTTGATTTTTCAGGAATACACAATGTTGTGTATGTTGTGTGGAAAGGCAGAGGATTCCATCAGTGTTTTGCCAGATGATCCCAGACAAACAGCACCTCTCTTCTAGAGTATTTACCCAGAGCCAGAGATGGGACATTCTCCTCTTAGCATGGTTATGAATGTTTTGATGGAGCCATGACACATGCAGGGTTTCGCATAGGTTAGCACTGGAGAACGGCATACATATACTCCAGGTGAATATATCGCAGGATCCATTGTGTTCTTTGTTTCTACCGTTTTTAACAGTGGCTCTTACACAGTACTGCTCTGACTCATAAAGATACATGAATCTGAGGCAATTCACAGATATTAAAGTTAAATAAGAACAAGTGTTCCTCATGGTTGTAAAAACCTCTTGATCATCCATTGATGTTTTAAACTTGATTGGTGGAAATGTTCTACAAAAAGTGGTTTGAATGGACTAGCAGTGTGTAACACAGGTAGGTCACTTAAAAAAAAGTATAAAGAACACATTTAAATTAGGCAGATGAAATACCTGCAAAGTACACCCAAGATGTTTTTTTTTTTTTTGTATGCTTTGTCTAAATAAACTATAAAACAATGCTCCATTGTGTATATATACACTACCAGTCAAAAGTTTTGAAACACACTAAATTTTTTTCTTCACATTTTAGAATAATAGTAATGTCCTCAAAACTATGAAATAACATAAATGGAACTATGGGAATTATGTTGTGACTAAACAAAATCCAAAATAAATCCAAACTTGTAATATTTTAGCATCTTCAAAGTAGTCACCCTTTGCCTACAATTTGCAGACATGTACTCTTGACATTTTCTCAACCAACTTCTTGAGGTATCACCCTGGGATGCTTTTTAAACAGTATTGAAGGAGTTGCCATCTATGTTGGGCACTTATTGGCTGCTTTTCTTTATTATTTGGTCCAAGTCATCAATTTAAAAAACATTTTTTTTTATTTTTATTAAATTTGAGTTTTATAATGAAATGAATTAATATGGTGGCACAATTATATTTTTGTCTACAAAACTCATTTCAAACATTTAAGCATACGCCTTCAGATCAAAAGATTTTTAAGATCATGAGAAACATTTCAGTCAAGTGTTTCAAAACTTTTGACCGGTAGTCTGTGTGTGTGTGTGTGTGTGTGTGTATATATGTGTGTGTGTGTGTATATATATATATATATATATATATATATAAAAAATCTGAAACCATACTAAATTTAAATATACTACAATGTTGTCACAACATTATACAAAGGCATCAGGTACTTAAGAATACTTATTTATTCCATTAATATGAATACATAAACATTCCAAAATGGTGACATTTTTTGCATGATTGAAACATGTTAGCAAAATACAGTACAAGAAGCATGATGCGGGGTTTTCTTTTTAATATATTTATATCTATATACAGTTTAGATTCTGTACAATTCTTAAGATAGTGAAACCATCAGTCATATTACAGTGGTGGGTCTACTGATGCATTTAAAGTCAATGTACTTCCAGAGGACAAAATGGACAGTCCAGAACAAAACAACTATTCTATATGCACAGCACACAATGAAGTCGTAATAGTGTGAATGGCTCAGTATATTGTGAAATATTCTACTAGTGGTGCAGTAATTGCAATCCCTTCCCTTGTACATCTGCATGGGTCTTGGATGCTTCAGACAATTTTCAATGAAAGCCAAAAATGTCACAATTGAAGGTTCAATCCCCAAAACCGCCATGGCATAGTCCATTTGTCAAACAGACTTCACGCTGATCTATTCAAGTAATGTAGAATTGGGGCTATAGTGTTCTGTGTTTTGAATCAAGAGTACCTTGTATAATTCAGTTTAAGGGTCCATAGTGTTCCACTGCAGTATATCAGTAAGTTATTACTATTTACAGGGACTGTGTTAGTATTATATTGCAGGCATGGAAGAGATTATACTTGGCAATTGCAAGGTTGCTGACCCTTAATGTGATGGCAATTCCACTCAGTCGCAAGTAATAAAGCTACATTGTCAGGTATGGTTACCACATCCAATAAATAAATACATTCTATAGATGATACAGTTTACAGTACATACAGTACATTCCCTGAAATACATATATACACATGCTTGCTTGGACCATAGTTATCGATACATAAATGATATTACACTGTATAGATACCCATCAACTGAAATGAGTGCTTAAGAATAGTTCTAAACTCTCTTGACACATGAATCGGAAATAAAATAATGTAAGGCTTCTATCTGCTTTCACAAAACTCGAAACATGCATCTGTTGGACAGAATACAATGAGTTACTAAGTACAGCCCCATTGCTTTCAAATTTCAAACATTCTCACTATTAGAGACCTCACATCTGACACGTATGTGTAAACCAGAAAGTGAAAAATAGACGAGACAAAAACTGATAAATTAAACACTATAATTTAAAAAACAAAATAAAAATCAATATTTGGCACAAACTATATGAGGTCTACAAAATAAATAAATACAAATTATTCCAATGACCATTTTTTAAGAGAAAGTAACAAAATGTTCAGCATGTTAAAGGGGTCATATCATGAGAAATCCAATGTTCCTTGACATTTGAGATAAAAGCTTGATGTACAGTACTGTGCGAAAGTCTTAAGATGTTTCACAAAAGCTTTTGTCTTAAGATGGTTATTTATATTTTCAGCTTTAGTGTGTCAATAGGAAATATACATTTTAGTCACCCAAACATTACTTTTGCAAATAGAAAAGATTAGAATAGAAGAACAGGGAGCCCTGCAACAGATGGCATGTCCCCCACAAAGCCCCCCACTGAACATTGTGTCAGTCTGAGATTACACGAAGAGACAGAAGCAATTGAGACAGCCTAAATAGATAGAAGAACTGTGGTGAATTCTCCAAGAAGCTCGATACATCCTATCTGCCAACAACCAAGAAAAACTTTGTCCAGGTGTACCTAGGAGAATTGGGGCTGTTTTAAAGGCAAAGGTGGTCACACCGAATATTGATTTAGATTTTTTATGTTTACTGGACTTTGTATGACATTAATTGATAAATGAAAACTATTTATGGCATTATTTTTGAAGACATCCTCATTATGCAACATTTTTCACAAGTGCCTAAAACTTTTGCACAGTACTGTATATGAAAACATACTATTTTGCAGAACTCAAACTTCCTTCCCAGTCCAAAAAGAGCATTTATTGGAACTTATTGAAGCAGCTAAAAACAAGGAGGTCTGATATACTTGGAGCATTCCCATTCTCAACAGCATGCTGCCATCAGTGGTTCAAGGGCAATTAGTTTTGAAAACATGTTTTTTATGCCAATCAGTAAATACAATGTGATTTATAACACTTTATTACAAGAGAGCCGAAGCTAACCAGCCAAACCTCGACCCTCTGACAAAAAAAAACAACTAGTTCTGCTGTTCTTTCTGGCTGTGTTAAGCACATGCTGCTCTACATTTCCATTTGAAGGATCCCAATGTTAGAAAAGAGCGGCTGAAAATTTGGGAGATATTTTTTTTACTGAACATGACAGCAAACCCACATCCGGTGTATATAAGCACTGGAGCACTGCGCTGTTACTCATTTCATGCATGGGGGGGTGTTACTCAAGGCGCAGCCACAAATGGGGGTTTAGGTTGGTTGGTTATACTGTTTTGAAAAACTACTAACATTATAAATAAACCTAAAAAAAAAAAAACGTTTGATATGACCCCATTAATAATATTTAATGTTTTAAAAAAGACATGATGCTTTCAAGTAATCACAACCAATAATTCTGGTTTCAGCTTTCATCCCGCTACTTATCAAAATACCACTTGGAAAAAGGCTACAGTTCATCAGGCTTCAAACTTGATACCGGGTTAAAAGCTACTTGTAATATTTTTTAAACCAGCTGTCAAATTACCAACAACTCACACCATCAGTAACATATATGCATGTTTTTCTCTTTATTCGCTCATTTTGGTTGTGGTTTGCTCTCAAGACTTCCCGCTCTGACTCTGCTGCAGAGGCCTGAGCCATGATTCACCCGCAAGTCACTGATGCGAGGGGGCGGGGAGGCAGAACAGCTAATTGGTGACTGGCTGTGAGCACCCTCAAATCGGGAAGGGGAGGAGCTTAGTGAGCGCTGCAGGGAGGAGGCTGTGGTGCGTTGGTAACAAGAGGAGGAGCTGACAGCCAGGCCGCCTCGCTCCTGCATAAGCTGAGTGAGGTTGTCCAGGAGATCTGTATCACCAGTGCTGCTAGCACGAATGCAGTAGCGTCTCCGTCTGGTATAGAGAATAAAATCCATCATCACATCAATTATTCACTCATGCACTGTAAAAGCCAGAGGTTAATAGGTATGGGAATTGCAAGATGATTCTGGTTCTGATTTTCCCTAAGGATTTGGTTGCTTAACAATTACATTAATGACTCTTAGTGCTTTTGAGTAGGCACCAAATAACTGATCCTAATTATATTATACCATTTACTATATTTTGTAAATATGTATTCTAAACCCAAAACAAATACTATACTTTCAGGGTTCCCACCCTTTTGACCAATGAAAATCTTTTCCATGACCTTTTCAGGTGTTTGTGTTTCTGGATACTGATGTGTTCAAAATCATTTTGATAGTATTGTAACTGCTCTGACTGATTTAGTGAGTGATTAAGCCGTTTTAGATGATGATTTCATTTGCGAGTTATTTTGACTGATTCATTGACAAGAACTTGCTCATGAGTCATTCATTCATGAGTCAGAGTATTTTAGTTAAGTGTTCCATCTGCATCGGCATTAGAATGCAGACGTTAAAGAACCATTCAAATTAATTAAACCTGGTATTTTTCAATACTGAACCAGTTATGAATAACAATTGGTCCTCGATTCCCAAACCTAGAGGTAAGGCTTGGTTAGTTGTTTTCCATTTATGCTAACACATGACAATAAAGACACATCAATCAACTAACAAACAAAGACAACAACAATGTATTTGCTTCTCTTACCTGTTGTCGCCACCTGTACGAAGGGGCGGTTTGCCTGGTGGCGGCCGAGGAATAAGCATTGGCGGCCGAGCAGACAGCTGATCCGGCACTAGTGTGGGGCTTATGGGTCTTGGTATTTTACTCTTGCTTGAGAGAGGGCCTGAGGAGGAGGACAGAGAGAGAGGCTCCTCTCCCTGCCAGTCAGACCCTCGAGAGCCAGTAGGGAAGGTGAACTTGTCACGAAGCTGTGCAGAAGGGAAGTGCTCACAGGACAGCGAAAGAGATGGAGACAGTGGGGCTGGAAAACCCCTGCAGGTTGGAGAGTCTGGGTCACGGACTGGGATGCGACTGGCTCTGGGGGAGAGTTCACGAGGTGATGCCGGAGCTGCATCAACACTGAGTCCAGTCATCTCACCCTGGTTGGGTGTTATACAAGGTCCACCATCAGGACAGCCTGAGTCACTCTCCACATCTTTTTCAGAGGCTTTGACAGAGATAATGTTTCCGTCTGCAGGAAAAGAGCACTTATTGGGGCTTTTAGGGGGTGAATTAGCTTGCACATGATTGTGCCCTGCAGCACCTGATGGATTGTCAGGCTGAGAATTGTCTCCAGTCTTTTGCTGCAGCTGGACACACTGTTGCACTGCATTAGATGACTAAGGGAATAGTGACAAGAGACAGGACATTATTGATGGAGCTCTGCTGGAATAAACTGTTGCTTTGGCCAATCGGTTTTTCATAGTGCACCATCCTCTGTCTGGCCAAAATATGAGCTCTGGTGAAATGTATTCTATTCAGTCTCACTCTGTGTTCTATCAAACACATTAAACTGTTTAGTGCTGTCTTTGTTATAGAGTAATGGGCCAATTTTAGTCGCTGGCCAAAATCTACAACATAGTGCTGTAGCAGTAAAACCACAGCAATGCACCCATTTAAAATTGCTGCTTACTGCTACATTTTGAGACATGACAGTCCTTATACAATGAAACTGTTTCATCATGACAGACTCAAACTTGTAGGGTACCACATTTACACTGTGTCCTAACCAGACATGACATGTTGTTGATCGCTCGATTTCTGTTTTTGCAGGGTCATGCTGGGTAGCCCCACCCCTAGTAAAATCTGAAATCTCACTGGCCCAAAATCCAACTCAGTAGAACTACAGTATATATTATTCATCAAATATGTTCTGATCTGCTGTTTTTGTACAGTTTCGTTCAGCATTTTTGCTTTCAGTGTGGACAGACAGATTACATCTTGTCTGGTTAAGACACAGTGTTGCACTTATATTTAAATTAATTAAATGTATAATCCTTTGCAGACACTTTCTTACAAAATCAACAAGAAATACTTGTGATGTTGCAAAATGTACTTTAGAAGGTTGCATGATATACCCACCTGCTCAAGATGGTTCCTGCTGAGATGGACCATTGATGCAGGCTGGATTGTGGGCAGTCTCCTCAGTCCAGACAGCCCAGACAAGCCTGTTACGCCAGGCAAGCCTGGCAAGCGGGTAAAAGGAGGTCCAGTGTGGCAGATGCCTGCCTGGAATTCTCCTAAGCCACTCAGGCTGCTAGTGCGCTGAGGGAGGGGGTCGGACCAGGTGCGAGGGAGGGCGAGGGGGCTGGAGGAGCGTGGTGAGATCCCTGAGCGTTCCTCCTCATCAGGTTTAGAGCCAGCTGATCCGCTCCCACCCTCAAGCTCCACTAGGACCCACTCCTGTGAGTCGCCCTCTTGGGGGACTGGACTGAGGTTGACTGCAACATAACCACTGCTGGCTGCACCCTCCTCATCCTCCAAGGAGCCCTGCTCAACCCGGCAGACAGACCTGTCCTGTGGCAAGCATGGCCGCTGCTTCCCTAAACTAAAAAGACAGAAAAGCAACAGAAGAAGTGGTTATAATGTCACTAATACATCAACACAAACTATGGCACTTTTTCCAGGATTCATATCTGTTTTGACCAATGAATTTCTATGACTGCTCCATGACCCTTCCATTCTTTCATGATTACTGATAAGGGTTAATTAAATGTATATGTCAGGCACCAATCGTTGAAATTAATAGATTTAAATGAGTATTCTTGTGAGTGTAAAAATGTCTCCAATAAGGCCCTCAAATTACCAACTGATATAATGGCAAGTGGCAAGTTTTGCTCTACACAAGCACTCAAAAAGAGCAATATTTAGCCAATGAAAGAACTGGAATTTTTTTTTTTTTTAATAACATTTTAAAATTGTCCTAATTTCCAGGCCTGGAAACTACTATTCTAATACTCCTTGAAATGTCCAGGTTTTCCATGACCGTGGGAAGCTAGCTGAACATTTATTAGCAAGACTTATTAAGACTGTTTAATACTGACTAGGCCTCCAGAAAGCGTTCAATGGTGGGTTTAGGCTCAGGGGTTAGTCTCTTGTCCAGCCCCATGCTCTGGCTGTGGCGCATCCTTCTCAGTAGAGGAGCCACACGGTCAATGAGCAGGGTCTCTGAGCGCACACGTCTTGGAGATCCTTGGATGGAGCCACTGTTGGGGCTCTGGTTGCCCTCTTTGCTTTGCTCCTCCTCACTAGCCACCTGAATAAAGAAACACATATAAAGCTCATGACAAAGAACAGCTAAATACAACTGACATTACATACTATATATACAGCAGCAAAACATGCACCCCCTATTCTTTTGGTTTTAATGAGGACTTTTTGTTACTGTAATTTTAACACTTTGTTTTCACTGAATCTGAGCATATTTGAGCCAAACCCATGTCACATGATATATCATAGTCTAAGAGACATGATTTTGGTCATAACTTATTTTTGAAATTTTGAGAGTGTGTATGACCTGAAACATAAAAAAAAACATATTAGCAGTAAATTGTCTTTTTTTCTTGCACTCATTTTCTGTACCTTTCTGATTAGTGGCTGGACGTGATTGAGATTTCGGTCGTGGCTGTGCTCCATATCTTCCCACACATCCACTCCCTGTACAGGCTGGGTTGGGATGTGGGCGCAATTATCAGCCTCACTGAGGCGCTCACCCTGAAGAACATCCTCTGTGTTCTCACGTTGCAGATCCCCTGGGATCATAGAGGCATTGGCCATGCTGGATGGAATCAAACGTTTCTCAATTAATTAAGACCTCAAACAAACAGTTTCTACAGAGAATCAATATATCATAAATTCAAAGATGATTAATGCTTGTTGCTTCATAGACGTTGAATACCTACCCCAGGTATGCGGGTGTGAGGCGGGTCAGCTGCTGGGCTGTGGTTGCCAGGGTTCCAACATTAAGTGTGTCCTCTGAATCAGTCCTCTCCCAGTCATAAGGGTCATTTTCCACCACATTATAGCTCTTCATACTGTTGTCAAAGACTGACGTCAGGAGCTGAAACGAAAAGCGAGCAAGCCAATGAAGACATGGTGTCTACACTTACAAAAATCACTGTCAAGTCTCAGTGTTCATTACCTGATAATCTGGTTTAGTGTAGTAATCCAGATTGGAGATATGGTCCAGAAAAATGCTAAACTCAGCCGGGAGGTGCTTGAGCATAAGGCGATGGTCATATGTCTCCTTCATATTTCCGACCTGTTCCTGTATTAAGAGCAATGACCACTAAAGGTTAGTTCATTAAACAGACACACTACCATCAGCAAACCTTTTGTTCAAGGCAGGATACAGCAGGAGTAGTGCTTACTTTGTCCTTGACCTTTCTCCAGGGTAGCTGACCCACCATGAACTCCACAAGCATATAAAATAAAGACCAAAGGTCATCATGTCGACTCATTTCCTTTGAAATGAAACGGAGTAGATGTGCATTTTAGTGGAACATGAATGACTCTGATCAAGTGCGTTATAGATGCCTGTCCAACATGCTTAATTGGTTTGAGAATTGAGTGTTTGAAAAGAAAGATTACAAGGTACCTTATTCTTATGGGCATTAATTGAAGCATAACGGACAGTTCCTCTGAATCCTGCCACTGCACGTGGCTTTGGACAGTAAAGAGAACAGGCAGAGAGAAGTAAATACAAAGAAACAGATTAAGCAACACTATTATATGATGACAGCACACTTAAAGTGATGTTTCATAAACATAGCAATAAAATATATCGGATTACTCACTGGACGGACTTCTTGACATGAGTTTGTAAACTGGCGTGCCAAACCAAAATCAAGCATATAACAGGTTCGGCATGTACTTGTTAGACGGCCCATTGCAAAGTTGGACTGTTTGAAATAGAAAAGGTTTGATTTAGTGCTGTCAGTCTATTAAAATATCTAATCACGATTAACTTGATTTTTCATAGTTAATTGCAATTAATCGCAGAATGTGAAAGTGCTGAAATTTGATTAAATTTTTATGAAAGAAAACAAAACAATATGTAACATGTGTTCAAGGAACATATTCCAAACAAAGCCTTCCACAGTATAAAGACAGAAATGCACTAAAATAGCAACAATTTGAATTAGAGATTAACTAATTGAAAGAAATAGTCCCCATAGCTTGCATTTTCGTTAATGCAATGCGTATTAAATCTCTTAAAGGGTAGTTCACCCAAAAATTAAAATTCTCTCATCATTTACTCACCCTCATGTCATCCCAGATGTGTATGCCTTTCTTTCTTCAGCAGAACACAAAAGCAGACTTTTAGAAGAATATTTCAGCTCTGCAAGTCCATACTATGCAAGCGGATGGTGATCAGACCTTTGTAGCTCCAAATATCACATAAAGGAAAGATAGAAGTAATCCATAAGACTCCAGTGTTTAAATCCATATATTCAGATGCAATATAATAGGTGTGGGTGACAAACAGAACAATATTTATGTCCTTTTTTACTCTAAATATCTACTTTAAGATATGAAAGTGAATCTAAACAGGCACCACATGTGACTTTCAGATGAGAAAGTGGAGATTTAGAGTAAAAAAAGGACTTAAACTTATATCTGTTTCTCACCCACACCTATTATATTGCTTCTGAATATATGGATTTAACCACTGGAGTCGGATGGATTACTTCTATTTCCTTTAAGTGATTTTTGGAGCTACAAAGGTCTGATCACCATTCACTTGCATTGTTTGGACCTACAGAGCAGAGATATTTTTCTAAAAATCTTTGTTTGTGTTCTGCTGAAGAAAGATAGTCATACACATCTGGGATGGCATGAAGGTGAGTAAATGATTAGAGAATTTTCATTTTGGGGTGAACTATCCATTTAAACACCCATCCTCCACAATATTAATCTAGCAGCTGTGTCTATCCACTTTGAGAATGGAATGCACATGAATCACACAGAAATCACTGTTGTGTTTTTTTTTTTTTGGTGTGTACGTCAATTAAATTGACTCTGGACACACCGCAAAGTGTTCCGCCCTATTCCAGCCAGTATTCAGAACTCACAAGGAGATGTCGGAATCAGTAAATGCATTAATCGCAGTTAAGAAAATGTAACTTAATTTAAAATGTTTTGACAGCGGTAGTTTGATTTAAAGGTTATCCTTTACTTTATAGATGCTCTGTTATCAAATGAATAATAGCCTAAGTTAAAAGTGCTTTTAGGCCAGGGGCTATTTGTTCAAGTGTAGAATTCTGTCTCTCATCAACAGAGCACTCTTACTGGTTTGATGTCTCTATGCAAGAAGCCCACTGAGTGGATGCTCTCGATGGCTTCTAAGATTTGTCGGCCCAGCCTGAGTGTGGTGGAGAAGCTGAATGTGCCGTGGGCCATGGTGCGCCGAAGGTCTGCCAAGTTTCTTCCCTGCAATTCAATTCAATGTCATAGAACAAATAACATCAGGTGACTGAGATCAGGGTAGTTGTGTTTTTATGACTTGAGAGTGGTCATTCTCCATAAATTCAGAATATAAAATAAAGAATCGAATGACTCACCTGAAGCTCCATGACCACATAGTTGAAGCGGTCATTGCGTCCACAGCCGACAAAGCGACAAACATGGTCTTTACCTTCAGAATGAGTCAACATCCACAACAGAAATTGGTAAATGGTAAACAAATCTAATGAAATGTTTCCAATAATATCCTTACTAGAGTAGCACATTGTACAAAATGCTCCTGGTAAGATTATGACTAATATAGAATCGTTAGAAATATCTAATAAGTATTGTGTATTTTTCTTATAGTGTCATGTCATATTAGTTGAAACCACTAATCAATCACAATTTGATGAAAGAAGTCATTCATTTAAAGGGATAGTTCACACAAAAATGAAAATTCTCTCATCGTTTACTCACACTCATGATATTCCAGGTGTGTATGACTTTCTTTCTTCACCAGAACACATTTAAAGAAAAATAGAAAAATATCTTAGCTCAGTAGGTCCTTAAAATGCAAGTCCGACATTTGAAGCTCCAAAAAGAACAGACAGTCAGCATAAATGTCATTCATATGTCTCCAATGGTTAAATTGATGTCTTCTAAAGCAATACGATAATTTTGGTGCTAAAAAATTAAAATTTAAGTACTTTTTAACTATAATCAGACGCTTCCGTAAGCTTCACGAGATCGCTGAGTTCACGTGGTCTCTCGTGTTGCGTATTCACGTTCCCATGTTAAGGACGTAATCTCAAATTCTTCAGTCAGTTGAGACATCCACTATAAGCACACAAACCACCATTGTGAGTAAACAAACATACAAATACAGATCTAGACCAAAACCAACAAAGTTTCTGAACAGTGTTCCTTCTACACAGTTGTAAACAGCGCTGCTCTTCCGGGTGTGTCGCACGTGCATCAGTTCTCACATGAACATGCTAACATGATTACGTCACATGCGCATACTGCTGCTGACCGGAAGGAATGCTTTTTTTTTTTGGGCATTCCAAATTGGGAGTAAAAAAAAAAGAAAAAAAAGGTACTTAAGTATTGATCTTTTTTGCACCAATTCAATCATGTCGCTTTAGAAGACATTAATTTAACTACTGGAGTAATATCGATGTCGTTTATGATGACTGTTCTTTTTGGAGCTTCACAAAAGAAAATTCTCTCATCATTTACTCACCCTCTTGACTTTCTTCACTAGAACACATTTGAAGAAAATAAGAAAAATATCTTTGCTCAGTAGGTCCTTAAAATGCAAGTGGATGGTGATCCGATTTTTGAAGCTCCAAAAGCTTTTTTAAGCGACATGATTGAATTGGTGCAAAAAAGATCAATACTTAAGTACCTTTTTTTTTTTTTCTCCCAATTTGGAATGCCCGATTCCCAATGCGCTCTAAGTCCTTGTGGTCGCGTAGTGATTCGCCTCAGTCCGGGTGGCGGAGGACGAATCCCAGTCGCCTCCGCGTCTGAGACTGTCGACCTGCGCATCTTATCACGTGGCTTGTTGAGCGTGTTGCCACAGAGACATAGCGCGTGTGGAGGCTTCACGCCATCCACCGCGGCAACCACGCCCAACTCACCACGTGCCCCACCGAGAACGAGCCACATTATAGCAATCACGAGGAAGTTACCCCATGTGACTCTACCCTCCCTAGCAACCGGGCCAATTTGGTTGCTTAGGAGACCTGGCTGGAGTCACTCAGCACACCCTGGGATTCGAACTAGCGAACTCCAGGGATGGTAGCCAGCATATTTTACCACTGAGCTACCCGGTAAACTTCACGAGAAGGTGGAGTTCAAGCGGTCTCTCATGTGACATATTCACATTGCCATGATACGGACATAATCTCACGTTCTCCACTTGGTTGAGACCTCCAGGATAAGCACAGAAACACACCATTGTGAGTAAAGAAACAGATAATAACAGATCTAAACCAAAACCAATCAAGCTACTGTACAGCATTCCTCCTCACTTGTAAACAGCGCCGCTCTTCCGGCTGTGACGCACGTGTCTCAGTTCTCACGTGTTGCCAATGCGATTACTTCACACGTGTGTACCGCTGCAGAACAGAAGCATGATTTAGAGTTTAAAAAAGTACTTAAATATCTATCTTTTTCAAACCAAAAGCAATCGTGTCACTTTAGAAGACATCAATATAACAGCTGGAGTCATTTAGATTATGTTTATGCTGACTGTCTGTGATTTTTGGAGCTTCAAAAATCAGATCACCATTCACTTGCATTATAATGACCTACTGAGCTAAGATATTTTTCTAATTTTCTTCAAATGTGTTCTGGTGAAGAAAGAAAGTCATACACACCTGGGATATCATTAGGGTCTGTAAATAATGAGAGAATTTTCCTTTTTGGGTGAACTATCCCATTAAGATCTGTATCTTAACTGTTTGTTCATCCTTACCCTGAAGCCTTTTCAGAACCGCTACCTCCATCTTCAGGACCTGTTTGGGTTGTTGGGCAGACTCTACTTTGAGAGCCACATTCACCAGGTTGACCTGGTCCAGGACTTCATAGATCTCACCAAAACCACCACCACCAATCTTTTTCAACTGTACAGCAAAGAAAACTTGAAATGAATGACAAAGAAATTCTGATTTATAAACTAAACGGTTGTTCTCCTAAGGCGTCTTTACATTTCATAATTAAGTTTCATATTAAAAAGTAAAACTTCATATTTTCATTTGTTTCATATTTCTTTATTTATACATTTATATTTAAAACATTAATATCATAACATTATTTATGCAATTGTAATTGCTGTGTTCTTATGCCTGCTCTGATCAGCATGTGTAAATCCAACTTCAGATGCGGCTTCTGTGCCACCTGTTACACCTTGCAATTTAAAGGTCGCTCTGTACTTCAAAAGACTGCTTTCAAACTTCTTTGGAGCACAGATGATACATGACAGTTCTATTTTTGCATGAAATGATGGCTTTGCAAAAAAATGTCCAGGTAAAACCATTTTTGTCATGAAATAAAATACTATCTTGTGACTATATGTCAGCATGCTGTATACTTTTTCTTGATGGTGTCAGCATTACTTGACTCACCTGCAATGTATCAGTTAAAAGTGTATCAGTGTATCAGTTGAGCTAAAAACAAATCTCCTTGTCTAAGTGAACATTTACATAAATTAAGCTGACAACCATCAGTACATTTCCATGAATCTAACCATGATTATTTTAATACACTGACATCCATGTCCTGATCTTTCAACCCTAAGAGTGCATCTTCTCAGGTAGCTTAATTGGAAAGGATTCTTAAACATAAGGAGCTCACCACTCTCCATCGCTCCCGGACCATGCTCCCGACGGCTAGGATATCGGACTGCTCCCCTGTTCCACTCATCCTGATGCTCAAGAGTGGACTGAGCACACTCAAAGATGCTCTACACCTCACATCAGTTTGCTCGGTCCCTCACTGATAATCAGAGTAATATCAGCAAAACAGGTCTGTTTAAAAAACTGTGGATTTGATTAAAACAGACATGAGAGGTTCTAGATAGGTTTGTAGATATCAGGGAGATTGCCTCACCTATAATGGCTGCAAGCAGAACTTACTGAACATGCTTTAATGCTTAAAACATGACAAATATCATAATGACAAAAACATTGTACTGGCTGCATCCATAAACGGAAGTGGCTCATCTGTAAAGGCAGCCAAAACTACATGAATCTGACCTGTACTGAGGATGTCCTCTGAACAGAATAAGCAAGATCTGTAAAATAACCTGTCCTGGTTCTTTTTGACTGTTACTGCTAGGGTGCAGAGCAAAACTGATGGAGCTAAATACAGTCAAATCCTTGAGGAACTGGCTTACTGTAAGCCTGAAAAAGAGCAAATTCACCTTATCTCCAAGACAGTGACTCCAACATAATATCTAAATCTACAACACACACACACACACACACAAAACTAATCCTAGCCTGAGATCATTTTATACAGGTGCATCTCAATAAATTAGAATGTCGTGGAAAAGTTCATTTATTTCAGTAATTCAACTCAAATTGTGAAACTCGTGTATTAAATAAATTCAATGCACACAGACTGAAGTAGTTTAAGTCTTTGGTTCTTTTAATTGTGATGATTTTGGCTCACATTTAACAAAAACCCACCAATTCACTAGCTCAAAAAATTAGAATATGGTGACATGCCAATCAGCTAATCAACTCAAAACACCTGCAAAGGTTTCCTGAGCCTTCAAAATGGTCTCTCAGTTTGGTTCACTAGGCTACACAATCATGGGGAAGACTGCTGATCTGACAGTTGTCCAGAAGACAATCATTGACACCCTTCACAAGGAGGGTAAGCCACAAACATTCATTGCCAAAGAAGCTGGCTGTTCACAGAGTGCTGTATCCAAGCATGTTAACAGAAAGTTGAGTGGAAGGAAAAAGTGTGGAAGAAAAAGGTGCACAACCAACCGAGAGAACCGCAGCCTTATGATTGTCAAGCAAAATCGATTCAAGAATTTGGGTGAACTTCACAAGGAATGGACTGAGGCTGGGGTCAAGGCATCAAGAGCCACAACACACAGACATGTCAAGGAATTTGGCTACAGTTGTCGTATTCCTCTTGTTAAGCCACTCCTGAACCACAGACAACGTCAGAGGCGTCTTACCTGGGCTAAGGAGAAGAAGAACTGGACTGTTGCCCAGTGGTCCAAAGTCCTCTTTTCAGATGAGAGCAAGTTTTGTATTTCATTTGGAAACCAAGGTCCTAGAGTCTGGAGGAAGGGTGGAGAAGCTCATAGCCCAAGTTGCTTGAAGTCCAGTGTTAAGTTTCCACAGTCTGTGATGATTTGGGGTGCAATTTCATCTGCTGGTGTTGGTCCATGGTTTTCAAAAAACACAAGTCACTGCACCCGTTTACCAAGAAATTTTGGAGCACTTCATGCTTCCTTCTGCTGAACAGCTTTTTAAATATGCTGATTTCATTTTCCAGCAGGATTTGGCACCTGCCCACACTGCCAAAAGCACCAAAAGTTGGTTAAATGACCATGGTGTTGGTGTGCTTGACTGGCCAGCAAACTCACCAGACCTGAACCCCATAGAGAATCTATGGGGTATTGTCAAGAGGAAAATGAGAAACAAGAGACCAAAAAATGCAGATGAGCTGAAGGCCACTGTCAAAGAAACCTGGGCTTCCATACCACCTCAGCAGTGCCACAAACTGATCACCTCCATGCCACGCCGAATTGAGGCAGTAATTAAAGCAAAAGGAGCCCCTACCAAGTATTGAGTACATATACAGTAAATGAACATACTTTCCAGAAGGCCAGCAATTCACTAAAAATGTTTTTTTTTTATTGGTCTTATGATGTATTCTAATTTTTTGAGATAGTGAATTGGTGGGTTTTTGTTAAATGTGAGCCAAAATCATCACAATTAAAAGAACCAAAGACTTAAACTACTTCAGTCTGTGTGCACTGAATTTATTTAATACACGAGTTTCACAATTTGAGTTGAATTACTGAAATAAATGAACTTTTCCACGACATTCTAATTTATTGAGATGCACCTGTATGTGTGTTTAATTGAATGTTAGAAAACCTCTGCTCGAGGAACATATAAAATCATTTAGGCTATAATGTGCAATTTTGCTAAGAGGGTAAACATTGCAGCCCAAATGCAAAAATATGGAAATTGTCAAAAGTGAATGATTGCAATTACTGACATTTTTGACACACACCTAAAATTATTTTAGTAATGCATATAGATGCTCAGTAAAAAAATAAATAAAAAAAACTATTATTAAATAGTTTAAAATGTAACTAAATTGATCATTTATAAACCTTAGCCGTGCCTCGTCTTTGGCTCAGTCAGTAATAATGCTGCACAGATTTAATTCATTTAAAAGGCTTTCATCTACGGCTTTAATCCTAAAATCTGTATTAAACTAACACTATTATCAGGTTTTTCCACTGGTCTGGCTGGCAGAACTGATCATAAATTGCATGTTAGTCTAAAACCAACTGCCATAACAGCTTCATGCAACACTGTTCATGTTTGAATGGAGATGGCAGCAGCTCGCCTATCGTATGTCTTTATTAACTGCCTATATTACTGGTGTTCATGTTATTTTACGCTAACATCCACAAGCTATGTTGCAATCCGCAGCTGTATTGTACATCTTGATCGTGGGATTCTGTCCTTTCCGCATCGCGATATACAGAGGGAGGCATAGGACACATACTAGCTAAAGCTAAAGCATCAGCCAGACCGGACTACTCAACAAAACAACGATTACGCGCCAGCTAATTAGCCAAACTGCATATCAGCCCTGCAGCAGACATTTTCTGTAACATACGGTCGCCAGGTAACTATTAAACAGTGGTAACGCAATGTTTTGACAGCTGTAAAACTGCGGATTATCTGGATTCAGGTGACCGGAGTGTACATTACCTCTCTCTGCAACGGTAGTCCATTCAGTTTCCAAAGACTTTAAAACATTCGCTTTCAGTTCTGCAGGTCATGCTGATACAAAACGATGGACATAATAATCCCATACCGTTTGAGACACAATACAGTGACTAAAGTACACGTTGTGTCTCACTTTTCTCTCAGCAGTAGTAGCGGCGGCTGAGCGAGCATCCCGATCTGTGACGTCACAAGCGCCCGAATGGTTTTGATACCAAACATTGATTTGAACAATAATAATAATAATAATAATAATGTAATATTACAAATACAAATAAAATAAAAAAAACATGCTCAAAATATTATTTTAATTAGTCGTATTGATTGCGGAGTCTGTTTCAGACTTTGCATTGGGATGTTCTGCCTATACAGAGTGTAAGTTCATTTCTATGGTGTTTTACATGTATTGTTTTGTAGTGCTGAACTGTAAATACATATAAATGTAAAGTCAAGCTCAAAGTATAAAAAAAAAAAATTGCAACAGTATCAATATTTTGGTCACATATCTTCCTTGTGGTATTACACAGGTCAATAATTCAAAGTTAAAGAGGGAAAAAAAAAAATGTGTGCAGCCAGAACCAGGCAAAGTGTTTCTTACACATGTATAAGATGTGTGACACAGGCATTACATGTAATTAATCCCCACAAATCGCTAACATCAATAACAAGTCTTAATACCGACAAACAAATGTTTCTAAAGAGAATGTGAGAGGAATTTATACACTTATAAATGGGGACAAATTTGTCAAATGATTCCTCAATGAAATTCAGAGAACATCAATGGCCAAAACATAAAAAAATGGCCAACTAATTAAAATCTTATGCTGTTTTTTTTGTGATTAAGATTCTTTGTAGCAAAGAAAAAATATTTATAATGACACACAATTATAACTTTCACGTTCTCAAAAGCTAAATGTACAATTACAGCTCTCCCAAATTTAACAGCACTTTCTTATCAGTGCATAGCACCCGATTCACAGATGATTAAAAATATTACTCAATTAAAATGATTGGTAAAATAAGAGGAGATGTGCTCTAACAGCACATTACATTGGCAAAAAGCTAATTGCTTTGAATCTGAAACCTCTAAAAACAGCATTAAAAAACATTTGTTAAAATATTGAGTTTCAATACAATTATTTAAAAAAAAAAAAAATTCCATCCCTTCCTAAAAGTAATGCTTTGCATATAAAACTATTTTAAAATCTAAGCATTACTGCACTATTTACAGTTATGAGAGAAAAAAAAAATAGTTTGCAAAAAAACAAAAAACAAATTAGTGATGAGGTCAGGGGTGTGGCTCCCAGCTGAGTGTTGTTTCAGACTCTTAAAACAAAACTAAAATGTGATGCTCCCTTGCCGCAATCTCCATCTCTTATCTGATTTTGACAGAGATTACGACTACAAATCAATCCTTATTTTCATACAGGTACTCACCTATTCATTCATTTCAGTTCTGTGCGTAAAATGGAAATAATTGTTAAAACAAAGCGAATGCCTGAACACTCCACACATACAAGAGCACGGCATTGCTAGCAGCATTTTGTTCAAAGTCTAAGTTTAGCTCTCCTGTGCTGCTTTTTCCTCGCCAAGCAGTCTCTCTCTTTCGGGAGCATCTCCCTCTTCTGCTCTCTGCTCTCCAGAGCAGCAGGGCAGTTTGGCTATCAAAGGCTTGTGGAGTCCATTGTACAGCGCTGTACCCACGAGTAGGATTATGAAGCCCAGGATCTGTAGGCCATGGAATACCTCCCAACCCAGTGCCAAACTCACAACCCAGATGACTAAAGTACGCAGACTGTCAAGCACCATGCGAGTGGTGGCACTTATCTCCTTGGTGACGCTGATGCCCGCAAAGTTAAAGAAGGCGATGCTAACGGTGTTGCCCAGCAGTGCCAGGAAGATGAGAGGCTTGTGGCCGATTTGACAGAAAGCATCCAGTGCGTCCTCAAGGACCTGTCGTGGGTTATCTGCAAAACTGCCCACATAGATGTAGAACATCGGGATGAGGAGGATTGATAGGATGACAAATCCAAAAAGGCCTGAGAGAGAGAGAGAAGAAAACTAAGCCGCTGGAAAAAGACTCAAAGTACTAGTGTTTGACTATTATGGATTTTTTAATGGACAATGCTAAAATCTAAAAATATGATAATAAAAATACCATAGTTTAACCACTGTATTTGTAAAGTGGCATAACTTAGATCTTTCGGGGGACAGTGCAAAGAAACTGGCCATTTTTCTTCACCCCTTGGGCCCGTAGTAATTTCTATGGTTTCTTTTGGTTGACCGTTGCGGGACCCCTTTCAACCCGGGCCCTAGGGCGGCTGCCCACCCTACCCTCCACAAGATTAGCCATGGTTAGTCTATAGTAAAACCATGGTTACTATATGGATGCATTAAACTGTATTAAAACCATGGTTTCCACCAAAAAACTATGGTTACTACAGCCTACAATATTATCATAGTAAAACCATGGTTTCTGCCAAAAAACATGGAACTGCCATAATAACTACTATAGTAAAGCCTTGGTTTTACTACAGTGACCATAGTTAAACTATGTTATTTGTATAGTAAAACCATTACAACAAAATTATGATTTTAATTACCATAGTTTTCGTTTTCCTGTAATATTTCTATGGTTTCATGAAATATGGTTTACTAAGGTTATAAAATATAATGGTAAAACATGGTTACTGTAGCAAAACGAGGGAATGCAAAACTATTCCGAGGGAACACAAACTCTGTCCTCTTAGGGGCGCAGTATGTTTTGGAACCAACACTATGCGAAATGACAACTGTTAATTGGCCAATCAGGCGCAGTTATCAGACAAAATGGCCAATTATCAGCAGATTAATCAGCCTGGCCAATCACTAGTAACTACACTGTAATGATCAAATTTGGGTGTAAGCCAGTCAACCATCAGTTCCCATCTATATCATTTGATCTTGTCACAGATTTCATTCATTTAACAGTTAGCATTTTTCACCAAATTTGTTCATTGTTTTTTTGTAATCTTATGTTGCCTTGTGTTTACTTTTCTCTTGATGCACTTTTAATGAGTACATAACTATCAGAAATCAGCTTATTCCCCAAAAAATAAAAAATAAATAACCATTGAGTTATTCTCTGGTTTTGACATCAAAACATAAACAGAAATGCGCACAATGGATAAGTCGTGCAACAACACAACTGAAAACAAAAGAAGCAAGTAGTTTTGTGCGCAGAGCGCCAATAGGAAGTCGTGTAGTTTGCGCTTGGCTTATTCAGGCGTTATTTATATGACCTCACACATTCTCAAGTTATTAAACATAATCGGTGTAAGATTGTGCATGCAAAAGTCTGTAAACATTATGACACAATTGTTATGTAACATCAATATATTTGGATCAAACATGGTCAAAAACATTTACCCTCAGTCCCAACAGCTTTTAGAGGATGCACATTGTGTTTGTAAACAAACTTCTCCTCCAGGACCATCTGGACTGCAACAATAATCTGTGCCATGATGATCAAAAGGTCCCCTATGAGGGAAAGATCAAAAACAAATCAGTGCAACAGTCTTTTGAGATAATGCTGTTAAAAACAATCAAGAAAAAAGAATAAACAACAATTCACATCTGTGATGATGGGATTTTCTGATTAAACCTTGTCTTAAACCTGCATTATTCTTAGACCGAGTGCCTTCTCCAGTTATCTCCCCAAAGCCTACCTTGGAATAATCAGTCACTCTGGATGATTACAAATAATTCTGCAGAACATTACCTGTGATAACCTCACTGAGTTTATGAGTGTCATCTCCATGGCGGCTCACAAAATCAGCCAGTCCAACCACCACCAGCCCAAAGATAGTAACTATGATCCCAACCCACTGGCTGGGCTTCAGTCGTCGTCCTAAGAAAGCTACAGACAGCAGTCCAGTGAAGATGATTACAGCTCCTCGCAGCATCTGGAAACTGGAGGCGCTGGTCATGTTCAGAGCTAAAGACATGAAGAGGATGGAAATTATAAAAAGTGGTTCTATTTCTATGTAAGTCAATCTATCAATAAGACTGGGTATTTTTAGTTATTTTAAGACTAAACTTGTTTATGCATTTTCTAAGATAAGGTTAGATAAATGTAACTCTACATTGGCCATTTTAAGCAAATAGAGGTTAAGGAACTAAAGACTATCAAGAAAACATAATATGTAAATATAACCTTACTCTGTGAAGGGGGGCACTTACTCACCAACATACATGATGGATGTTCCGATCATGTCACAAAGCGCAGGGGGAAGGAAAAGAAAGGGATTGAAACTCTGGCCTGGATCCATGGTGGGCTCAGGTTTGCGTCGATCATGACAAAGGAGTATGTAGAACACCACCAGGCAGGACAGCTCACCCAAAAACATTCCCACAGCCTGGATGGGAGAGAGGGGTAGTGAAAAAGAGAGCAAGAAAAAAAAAAACACAGTAAAGGAGAGTAAACAAAGATGATATGCAAGAGTATGTAGAAAAAGTAACAGAAAGGGGAAAAAGTGAACTAGGGTGAGTCAAAACCAGTTCTCACTTTGCTAAAACATAGAAATCGACATACTCTCAGTTCTCTGTTTCTTAGAATGGCTGACAAAAATGTGCTGAGAAGGAAGTTTGAATGGTATATTGTTGTCTTGGTAAGAACATATGAAGATAGTTACCTGTACAAAGGGGTGGGAGAAGTTGTGCTTTGGGGCGCCATGACATCCGGGTGCAGAGAACAAATCAGCCCATCTGTAAAGTGAAGAGTCAGATAACTGTCATTATTGGTAATGTGATGTTATATATTTTAAACTGCTTTCTCCTTTCCTAGCTTAATATGCATAGACAATTTAGCAGAGATAAGCCAAAACACTATGGCGCTATCAAAACACTGATCTGTTTGTTTGAGC
Organism: Myxocyprinus asiaticus; assembly: GCF_019703515.2. NCBI lineage: Eukaryota > Metazoa > Chordata > Actinopteri > Cypriniformes > Catostomidae > Myxocyprinus > Myxocyprinus asiaticus. The sequence continues at coordinate 21,596,154 of NC_059368.1, forward strand.
ATCCCGACAAGCCGCCACAGCAACATTGGAGCAACCGATTGTGTGAGGTTGAATCGAAACAATGGGGACAAGTGTGTTTTCAGAAAACCTGTTCGCAAACGGTCATTCATTTGCAATGGCCCCTTTTTAAAGTATAGGGTTTTGGAAGCGGAAGTAAATGATTGCAGGGTAAACTTTGATAGCGGTGAATGGGAGACCACGGCAAATATAATTGTTGCTTACCCTTTTGCTCCAACATAAAAAAACAAAACAAAAAAACACTATTATTACATTTCCACAACTTTCCAAATGAAGAAAAAAAATATAGAGCGGTGGATTACTACCGTCAGAAGAAAGAAGACAGCAAATTTACTGTCACTCACTCAGCAGCTGTCTTAGAAACCTCACCGCATCTGTGGTAACTCGTTTTTCAAAACTAATTCCAGGGTAATATAATACAAAGTATAATGTAATTTACACAAAATAATTAAAAAATTACATATACATTTTTTTGCTGGATTGCTGGATGATGCTAAACAAGGCACAAATGCGACATCACAGTCTGTACACACTACACATTAAATAACTATACTGTATTGATTATCTTTTCCATCTGGTAGTCACTCCAAGTTTAATAAGTAACTATACACAATAATTCAATTTTTACAACCATGTAATGTAAAAAGTTATGACTGACATAATGCATGATGCCAAAAAGACTTTGATATTCCCCTCTGGAGTTTTAGGATTATCCCATTAAAGGATTATTATCAATTTAACACTTGTGCGTCCTTCGGGACATTTTTATCTTTTTCATTTTTGTTTTTAGATCACTTTGTCTGTGTTAAAGCCAATGGCATAAATTTTGCCAAAGGTGTGTATTTTTGGAGGAATTTTGATATTTCAACCTCAGTTCCTATAATACATCTATAATACACCGTGTACACAAAATAGTTACACTCAGGGCCTTCAGGACAAAAATGTCCCCATTGAAACGTCAATATTTGATCCCTGTGCCATTAAAGCATAAAATCATGAATTCTGTGATATTATGCTTTCATTCCGGAGCCCTGCCTTCAAAATTTAAATGTTTAATATTTTCCACCAGATGGTGCCATTTTTCTCATGTTTAGCCTATGGAGCAAATACATGCTTTTTTCCTATTTTCTGTTTGTTATATTATAGAGTACTGCAGGCCAATTAAATAAATGATGCAGCTAAAATTGTGTGGGTGTGTTTTGTATGTGTGTATTGAGAAATTTGTGTGTGTGTAAAAAACAACAGTGACATAATATAAACAAACTGGCATTTAAAGGGTTAAAATCCTGAAAATTAATGAATATTTGGTAGTTATGATCAGGACTGGTGTTGGTTAAAAAAATAAACTCATTGAAAGTGGAAAATAATATTAATATATAATATTATTATGGCAGTTTTTTGACGCTGACATTTCTGTCCTCTTAGGACCTCTGAGTAACTTTTTTTTATTGACGCACAAGGGTTAAAGTAATTGTTATATGAGCACAAAATGCATGTACATATTTCTCTGATGAAACAAATGTCTTGTCCAGGTTTGATAAAAATCAAAAAGTGTAACAACACGGATGCATCAGCATCAGTGTCAGATGTTTTAGCAGATAGAGTGTGAAGTATCCAATATCTGTTTCGATGAAACATCAAGCTTCGCTTTTAGACATGAAGAGAATGAAGTTAAACATCAAATTACATCGTATTTGTAACAGTGATATTCTTGACCCAATGGACATAGGGATAACCCAACACTTACGAATACCCAATTTAATGAAAAACACGTATGATGCGATTGTAAAGGGACTGACTAATGGTCACAAGAGTTTGGGTGGCAGAATTGCTGATAGTGCACGATCAGCATGTCACGACACGTCGGGTAATCACAGCTGCACGTGAGTCATCTTATCTTATCAAAATGTGTGATTTCTTTCAGCCTCGTAACTTAATCCGTGTTGATCAAATGCATCCAAATTACTGAAAGAAACTAAATCTTGCGATCTCCTTTCTTTGATCTCTCTCTCTCTCTCTCTCTCTCTCTCTCTCTCTCTCGATTTTTGAATCCATTTTCTTAAATTGACCCATTCAGATGTATTAGGCAAAAATATTAGGCCCGTCTTCGCAAAATAACGCAACAGTGTAGAATTTTCTAAAGGACGACAAGAAAACCGCTTGAAATACACTTGTCTGCTATGTTTATAACGGCAAAGGTTGGGTCAAGTAAATGTAAACAATCACCGAGTCTTCTACTTACTTCGCTGATAATGTGTTAAGAGAGCCTGTGGTGAGCATCAGACCGGCGAGAAAGAGCTGATATTTTGTCCAAGCCATGGTGAGTGTGGGACTGAGTGATCGCGAGCATCAGACAGTCCAGATGTCCTGAGTTTTGTCTCTCTCACTGATGATGACTACAGTTAATTATCTGAACAAGACAGGTCGTTCTCATTCGCCTGTATGCCAATCACATGACAGCGATCGATCATGTGACACATCAGCTGACGTGTTTCCGTAGATGTGCGCAGATCTACTTCCTTAAAGAATATACCCCTTTAAATATTATTTAATTAAATTATATTATATATATATATATTTTTTAATAATATTTAATCAAATGCATATGCATTTTAATCAAATGCATTATGCATTTTATATATATATATATATATATATATATATATATATATATATATATATATATATATATATATATATGTACACATACACTGATCAGCCACAACATTAAAACTACCTGCCTAATATTGTGTAGGGTCCCCTCGTGCCGCCAAAACAGCACCAACCCGCATCTCAGAATATCATTCTGAGAATGATATTCTTCTCACTACAATTGTACAGAGTGGTCATCTGAGTTACTGTAGACTTTGTCAGTTTGAACCAGTCTGGCCATTCTCTGTTAGCCTCTCTCATCAACAAGGCATTTCTGTCCACAGAACTGCTGCTCACTGGATGTTTTTTATTTTTGGCACCATTCTGAGTAAATTCTAGAGACTGTTGTGTGTGAAAATCCCAGGAGATCAGCAGTTACAGAAATACTCAAACCAGCCCGTTTGGCACCAACAATCATCCATGCGATTATCTAATCAGCCAATCATGTGGCAGCAGTGCATAAAATCATGCAGATATGGGTCAGGAGCTTTAGTTAATGTTCACATCAACCATCAGAATGGGGAAAAATTTTGATCTCAGTGATTTGGACCATGGCATGATTGTTGGTGCCTTATTAAATCTACTGTTGATTGAAAACAATTTTTTATCCAACACATGTGGCTTTGTTTTACAAAGGTTGCAATGCACATAGAACTTTCTACCTCAACTTTCTTTTTCATTGTCTTGGTTTGTTGAAGATTACATTTTTGTAACAGGGAGCTGGACATCCAGTTACCTGTAGAATTATGCTTTACACACTCACTTAATCCTGGTTTTAACATTTACATTTAATAAAATGCTGTAGGGTACAATGGGGCTAAAGGCTGCCCTGGGGTAAAAGTCTCCATTGATTTTATTTTCTACCAAAACACTAAATAGCAACAAAACTACCACAGAACTTTCCTAAACAGCTGTTTATCACTATGCACTGCAAAATATTCCTGTTCCATGAGATCATTGCGTGTAATGTCTAATTAAGGTTGATTTTGAGGCAATTTGATCTAATTTTTTTAATTTTTTAAAAATGTTGCAACTTTATGTAGCTTATGAAAATCCCTGAAATAAACATATTTTTGAGACTAAAACTAATTTGTCATTTTCAGTTTTAAGGTAATTAAATCAAGTGTAAGGATAGTATTTGGGGTAAAAATCCCTCCTGTTGCAGGGGCTAAAGGCCCCTATAAAAGCACATTGTTTTTCATAAGTGGGGGGAATAGATTTGTTATGAAGAATGTTCAAAGTAGGCTAACATTGACTCATCAGATCACAATAAAGATTCGTTTGTTTTTAGAATACTTGAGATGTGTATTGATGTGTTTGAAATTAAAAGGAATTTAATTTCTTAATTTGTTACTCAAAAAAACGTCTTGCTGTCTCAAACTTATCTGCATTAATTGACAAATTGTGCCCTATAACTATTGCCCCTGTATCTACACAATCTACACTTTTATCAGGTGTGGGGTAAAAGGCTCCATCACCACCTTTTTTTAAAAACAGAATTTTAAACTAAACAACCTTCCGTTATTATTTCTTCTCACACAAATTATGTTGCTCCATCAATATTCAATAATAATAATAATAATAATAATAAATATATATATATATATATATATATATATATATATATATATATATATTATTATTATTATTATTATTGAATATATATATATTTTTTTATTTATATTTTTTGTTTTGTTTTTTTTTTTACCTTGATACATTTTGTGACCATAAAAAAAGCGAAATTTTTTTTATGAGGTGCCTTCAGCCCCGTTGTACCCTACTACATTTATGTCAGTTAATGTTGTCCACCATACAACTCTCTGCAGCATTTATAAAAAGATAATGAAAATATGACCATTCATAATTATTAAATTATGAAAATAATGCTAATAATAATGCTAATAAATAATAACTGTAAAAAGGTAAACTTAAAATAAACATTAGATAACGTTCTTTAGACTTTAAGTTCTTATTAGGTTGTCATATTTATTATGACATACCTAATTATTGGTAGCCCCCCAAAAAATAACCACACTAACATTAAGTTAACGTTAGTGTGTGGCGACATACAGTTCCACACGAACGTATTAACAACAACGGCACTGTCTACACATCCTGTAGTAGGCTATACCTCCGGTAAAAGTGAAACTGAGATGAAAATATAAGGGCCTCTTATATTAGTTGGGATTACTAATTAAATATAAATATTACACATTGCATTCCAGCAGGGCGCGCTCCGCCCAATCATAGTTTGCGCTTTTGCGCCTTGTTTCGCGTCGCCTTCGATCTGACACACACTGATTGGCCTCGACAGTGCGAGTTGTTTTGTTGATAAATAACTTTGATGAAATATTTTTCGAGAGGATCCTCGATCCTTACAGATCCTGCAAACGAGGTCTGAAAACTTGCGCTAGGACCGCAGAATGTAAACGGAAAACAGCTGGACTACGATTGTAAAGTTCCAAACACTTTGGAGTCGTTAAATCTGTCAGTGTGCATTGTAGAAAGGCCTCTCGATGATGCAATATGACATGTTTTCGTCTATACTTCGATGTATCAAATGTGCGCACCCACATTTAGGCGTTTGCGTTCGTGGTGTGTATATGGGCATGCACGCTGTTGACTTTGCCCAGGGTTGGAACTGTTTTAAGGAACTGACTGCTGTCGTCCGAACTTGAAAAGTAAAGTAAAAGGAAGGAAGACGTGATCAATGCCACACTGCAACAATGTAAGTACATGACAGTCTCGAACTCGACAGTTCAATAAGCAAAGACCCATAAAGGGAGCAAAGTGCATTGAAATGCAAGACTTAAGCAACAGATACTGTTATTTCGTTTATTTAAAGGAAAGTAAGGGGGTTTGCTGTGCTGTGCAATGCAATATTGCACATATTTTTTATTTGTTTTATTTTTTTGCTGTAACAAAATAATTTAATCGTTGAAGTTTCTGGTCTGGGAGGGGTCATCAATGGGTAGAGAAGTAGTTCTGCTTGTTCTCCCTCTCCTGCATTCTCTCCCCATCTCTCTCTCCCTTTCCCTCTTTACTTCCTGTCATTCTTGTTGTCTGGCACTGCACTTTTCATGCCCCTCCCGTGTGTCTGCCTTCTGCATTTGTGTTTGTCAAGTTCCCTGGTTTTAGACTACTATATCGCTTCTCTGTGCCCAGATCGCGTAATTTAGTGTCCTGTCATTCGTGAGGCAGTTTTGACACTTTATGTCCTTTTCGTGATGTAGGTAGTGTATGAAGGTAAATCAGTAGCAAAACTCGAGAGCTGACAGCACTGATGTGAAAACTTGTAAAATACAAATTTGAAGTTGAATGTTGCAATCTGCACTCACAGACAATAATTCAAAGCTTGTGTTCTGAATTCACAATTACAGAAAAATAGTCTCAAATGTGTAAAATTACATTCACATAAATACAACTACAGGCACAAACTTGTATTACATATTAACTTTTGTATTTTAATTCATTTCCACAGTACAACTACAAATCGGCACTTACAACCTCTCAAATCTGGCACTGCAACTTCAAATTTTCCCGCCTTGACTTTTGCAACTACTTTTGCAAAAAACCTGTAACAAAATTCACTTGTGCACTTGTAAAATCCTGATGCGAGAGAGCAAGACCAGTGTTCGGCTGTGGAGAGGGCAATGAAGTCGTTTTATTTGTTGATGTCTAGCCAGTGAAATGGGAAGTTTTTGTACGCGATGACGTCACGCCACAGCGACAGCCGGCAACTTTTTGTTATGGCAAAGCAGAGCTGGTGTTATGGATCAACTGGGGATCATGTTAACTGGGGATGTGTACGTGCATGTGAATAATTTCACTTCTCTTTTCAGTAGATTTGTTCAATGTGATTTGCCAAGGAGTAAAAAAAAGACGTTTTGCACATTATAAAAAAATGCTGGTATCATTATTAACCCACTTTGTTTCACTGATGTCTGTTGTAATGAATTTGACACAGTTTAAAAGTAATTTTAACTGTTTCCCGTGTTAACGTGGGACATTGGTTTGAATAGGAACTGGAGATTACACTTGTCAGAGCAGTAAATCACAAGTGGAATTATTTTATTTGCAACATTAAAGCATCATAGGCTGAAATGTCTCAATAATATACTTTCAATTGCTTTGATCTCTTTCTAATGAATAATGACCTTATTAACCTGAAAATTAACAAAGTGATGGATCTAATAGGATTACTGACAGTACATTCAGTGACCCAGGTTCAAATCCAGGCCAGAGAGGATGCATTTGTAGCGTTGCTGCAGATTTTGATGTATTTTTACAGATCATAACAATCATACACAGACAAAAATGTATGTGTTATAAATAAATCAATTAAAATGAATTGAATTGAATAACTGAATCTCACAGTCAGCAATTACAGTATAATCTATTGAATTTTCGGAGAATGCTTGAATTACTGAGAAAAAAAAATATGAACTACATTTTCCATATATTCTTAACAGGCTTTTTAAAACTGTCAAACCAATTTAAGATTGAAAATCCTAAGATTTTGCCAAACAAACAGAATCATTAAGTTTCTGAAAGATCATCAAAGGCAGTGTCATGGATAGTTATAAACATACAACATTGTCATGCACATAACCTTTGAAAAGTAAAGAATGCTGTTATAACAATGTAAATAAAAATATAGATGTTCACAGGAGATTTAAACCCAGGTCACTATGCACGGTTAGCAGACACGTTACCACTAGACCAACTGAACCAATGAAAAGAGATTAATAATTTTATCATGGTATTATTTTTCATACAGAAATAAATGTAATTTAAGTTTATAGGCCAATTATTGAGACATTTCAGCCTAGCATGCTTTAATTTTGCAAATAAAATAATTCCACTTGCGATTTACTGCTCTGACAAGTGTAATCTCCAGTTCCCATTCAAACCAGTGTCCCACGTTAACATAGGTAACCATGTTACTCTGTGAAGCCGTTAAAATTACTCTTAAACTGTGTAAAATTCATTAGAACTGACATCAATGAAACAAAGTGGGTTAATAATGATACCAGCATTGTTTTTATAATGTGCAAAACGTCTTTTCTTTACTCCTTGGCAATTCACATTGAACAAATTTGCTGAAAAAGCATGTGAAATTATTCACATGCACGCGCACATCCCCAGTTAACACGATCCACACCGGTGGCATTCATTGGCTAGACATCAACAAATAAAACGACTTCATTACCCTCTCCACAGCCGAACACTGGTCTTGCTCTCTTGCATCAGGATTTTACAAGTGCACAAGTGAATTTTGTTACAGGTTTTTTGCAAAAGTAGTTGCAAAAGTCAAGGCGGGAAGATTTAAAGTTGCAGTGCCAGATTTGAGGGGTTGTAAGTGCCGATTTGTAGTTGTACTGTGGAAATGAATTAAAATACAAAAGTTAATATGTAATACAAGTTTGTGCCTGTAGTTGTATTTATGTGAATGTAATTTTACACATTTGAGACTACTTTTCTGCAGTTGTGAATTCAGAACACAAATTATTGTCTGTAGGTGCAGATTGAAACATTCAACTTCAAATTTGTATTTTACAAGTTTTCACATCAGTGCTGTCAGTGTAAGTTTCAACTTACGAGTACAAATATATATTGTACAAGTTTTCAAATCCAAATATGCAAGCTCTCGAGTTTTGCTAATGATTTACCTTCATAGTAATATGTCATCTTAAGTTTAGTTGGTAAACTCTCTTTATTCAAATTCATTTGTACTCTTCTACTGCTGTCGTAACACTTTAGTTAACTAATGTAACAACATTAGTTAACATGAACTAACATTGAACAATATTTATTTAGCATTTATTAGTCTTAGTTAATGTCAACATATACTAATACATTTTTAAAATTCAAAAGCTGTATTTGTTAACATTAGTTAATGCACGATGAACTAACATGAACTATTTATGTCATTTTTCCCAAAAGTAAAAATTCCCGACCAGAGTGTCATTTACAATTTTCCATGTGATGGAAATACATTTTTTAAAGTTTTTGAAATAAAACAGCCATCTACTTTGTCTTGCTCAGGCTAATTTCATATCAAACATTTTATGTATAAATACACATCAATTAAATAATATTTTCACACTTTTTCCCACATAATTTTTGCAAAATTGCTGCTTGATTGAAAATGACTGGAGTTTTTTTTCTTTCTTTCTTTCTTCAAATATCACTTGTCTCGTATTTCATCTCAAGCATGCACTTCACTGACTTTTGTCAAAAAGTATACCTACACCAGTGTCATAAATTAACTTTTCCATTGAAGGGCAATATTTGCTCCCAGATTTGATTTTAAGGGGCATGTTTACCTTTTTTGAGGCTGTTTTTAACTAACCATATAAAAAATGTACATGCTGTCATCCTTTTTTGTCTAATACATCTATTTTATAAGCTAATTAACAAATTCTCAATCTCAAACTCAGTTTGTTAGATAATGTGTATAACAAGGCTTAGAATAGAATGTAAAGAAATAGATGTTTTAAATAATTGTAAAAAACTATTTTTTTTTCCAACACATTTTGAATTTGGGGAGGGACAGTTTTTGGCATTTTCCGTGGCATTTTTGCCCCAAGCACTGGTTAATTTCTGAGCCTGGCCTACACTAGCCTTTGAAAAAACTTCTTTGGTGAAAATGTTTGGTGTGGTAGAAATAATGCCAAAACTATGGGACAGCCGTAATTTTTAAAAGAAATGGTAGAAATAATTTTGCACACAATTAATACTGAAATGGTTTGTTTATTTCACTCTTTGTTTAGATTATCATAGTTTTAAACATGTAAAAATTGACATTTTTATTACAGATTTTCACAGTTTAATATGAAAGTCTGTGTCTGGGACAAGGCTAAAACAATAAAATCTATACATAAATGGCATCCGAAAAGTACCAAAGATAAATGATAAAGGCCTGGTCAAACATTGTGACCTTCATTTAACAAAAAGGAATTTAATAAAATTAAACCCCTTGGTCATGACAGTGACGGAAATTTAGTCTCTTTTTACTATTCGGTTTACAGTTAAGACAGTGGTTGTTAAAAAGCTAAATGTTCATTTTTCTCTCCTTTTCAGAATGTGACTGATGAATGACTGGGCTTTTACATTTTTACACCTCCTTTATACTACAGTTTAGAAGCAAGAAGGGAGGAGGGGCACCTTGACCCTATAAAATCCTGCATGGGCTCTGCTCTGTAAACCAGCTCTTTACATCCAGTCACGTGCAAACCTAATCAGGCTTTTTTTTCAAGTGGCCAGATTTTCCCTGGTTTTTGCTTGTTTTGTAGTTTCACAGAATTGCCATGAGTCTCTCTCCACATCAGAGAGGAACCATAAACAGCATCAGTAAGCAGAATGTTGAAGCTATTGATCAAACAATGCAACATTCAGGGGAGCTGTTGTACAATGTGGGAGCTCCTTCCTTGGAGCAAATCCACGGCAGTCAAGGAGGAGTGGTGGATTCTAGCCCTGAAGTCCAGGGCTCTGCTGGTTTCAAATCTGAAAAAGGATATCAGGTCTGGGGACATTTTCAGCAGTCAGGGTCAGTGAAGTGGATGCGTCAGGATCCAATGCAGACCTCAACATGGTTTCAGGCCCTCCCAAACGTGACCAAGTGGACACAGAACTTGGGCCCTTCTGTTAGTGGTATGGATGACCCAAGGGCCTTTAACAAGGTGAGTCATGAGATGGATGCTATAAAGCTAGAGAAGCTTTCACCAGGTTCTGTGCAGTCCTACCCAGATACTTCTCAAGGTCCCGGGACAGAATGGGATCATCATGCGATGGCAGCAATGCACCATGCTCAATTTCAGGCCCTCCAACAGGGACACAGGCCTGCGGACCTACAATATCAGCCTCAAGGCATACATCACAATATGCCAGATTCTATGCTGCAACCTTTTCAGGTGGCATTTGGACCTACCAAGCAACCCCAGGCACCTGGCTTCCATCAAGTGTTCCAAGGCAACAATGCATCTTTAAATATGAATTACAGTGAGCAGCCAAAATCACAACAGCAACTCTTACAATTGCAACAACAGCAGCTGCATCGCCAGCACCAGATGCAACAGCTGCAGCAAATGCGTCAGTTGCAGCAACAACAGCAGCATGAAATTCAGCAGCAACGGCTCCACCACATGCAACAGCAATATCACCAGCAGCAGAAAATGCAGGCCCAGCTACAACAGATGCAGCAGGGACTGCAGCAGCAGCACACACAAGGTTTTCAGCTACCAGAGTCTATGCCATTGCAAGAAAAGCAGCGAGTCAAACAAGAGACAGGGACACAGCATCTTGAATCAAGCCTGTTGTCTCATCAGAGCCAGCTCACTGTCCCTCAGACTCAGCCACAGGAACCAGTCCCTCAGGGATCACATTACCAGGACTCTTGTCCTGCAAAGACGTCTCCAGAACTGCAGGAGACCCAAACCAAACCTCAGGCCCTCCTTCGCCGCTCTCGTCGGCTCTCCAAAGATGGTGTCTCTCATCAGGGCAACCAGACCTCTAAGGACAAGGTTTCTGCCCAAAATGGAGGAGTTTGTGAACCCTCAGCAGGGGTCATCCAAAGCACTCAGAGACGACGGAGGGCTTCAAAAGAGATCAACCTTGAGACTCTAGCTCAAAAGGCTTCAGAGATGGAATCTTTGCCAGCAAAGGTGAGCACACAAGGATAAGGATAGGATTTCACAACAGTGGTAGAAATATGTTTTAATATTAAATGGAACATATATTACAATGTAAATATGCTATGTTCCAGCCATATTGGGCAGGAAATATGTTCTTAAATACATGAATTAGCAAATTACCTAAGTCTTAAATATTTGAAATTGTGCCAGGTTTTTCTGCTGCTTGGATGGTCTCTTATGTTTTTGTTGTTTACAGCAGCTTTTGAATCGACTCATTCACAAATAGCTCAAATAACAAGCAGTTACTGTCTCACCAACAAAAGTCATGAAATTTAATAAAATCCAAAAACTCTAATATACTATACTATAAATATAGTTTTCTATAGTTATGCTCTGCTGTAAAATATTGCATTTTGCTACTGTGTAGTCAAATTTTGTATGATTTGTGAGCAGATTTTTCTTTGGAGTTGGTTCTTTTCATTGAATTGGTCTATCTTTTTCACAAATCAGTCTGAATGTTTCATAGTTGATTCAGTCTGAATCAAAATTATTTTTAAAATCCTTATCCAATAATAATGAACAGCTCAAAAAGTCATAGAAATTCATTGGTCCAAATCTGTAGTGATTGCTGTATAGTGCTACAGGGTCGATGCTTTGAATGATGAAGCACTGAATGATGAGCAACAGAGTTTGTGAAAATATTTAGTACTGAGAAGCATGATAGTGAGCATGACTCTGTGAGCTGACAGTGAACAGCAGTGTGGGTACAGCTGCATGTCCACACACCTACACATTCCACACTCTCTTAAAATTAATTCAGTTGATCTTGGGAGGGGCTCATTTACCAAGCCTTGTTTGCCAACAGGTATCATATCCAAGCATTACACAACAAGAAGTTTATGGTATGAAATTATTCTTTAAAATATCCTAATATTGAAGGACAGAGATATCTGTATTTATATGGGATGGCTATGTAAGAAAAGGACTGAAAAAAATAAACATGGAATGTAAAGGTGTTTTTAAGAGCTGAGTCAGCCATTTTATTCAATCGATAAAGCTCAAAGTGGTTTATGTATACCACTGTAACACTGTTAGTTCCTGCACATAATTAAGTTTGTAAGACATTAACATCCCATCAACACTGCTAGCAACTTAATCTAGAACCCTACCATTATAGTCAACCGATGCTATCCATATTGTCACTTGTAGTGTAAACTGTTTGGTCGATTATAATAGAAGCAGTAGTTCTGTGAAGTTGTGTAGATGAGGTTGTATACAATGATAATGGCGAAGCATTAGCAGATATAATATTTGCTTTTAATTTTTTTTTAAATGTATTTATTATTATTCATTTAGTACTAATAGTGGGAGCAGGGTACCAATTGTCAGGGGTTAAATTGGGATTTTTGAGGAGAGAGAAACCTGAAACCGCCCTACAGCCCCACCCCTGCCAACACACGTTTCTTCAGAATTGGAGCACCATTACAGTAGTGCCACTCTTTTTTAATTTTATTTTTAATTTAAAAACTATTTTTTTTTTTATGTTCAGGTAGCAAGTGGAGGAAAAGTCACCAAGTCTTGTACCACTTAGATAAAGGATACTATTTTGACTAAAGAAACAAAATCAAAATCGACTCAAAAAATACATGAGGTTTAAAGGTGTTTTCAAACGAGTGCACTCACTAAATGTAGAAGTAGTGCATCAGAAAATTGAATTTGAGTCTGCCTGCAGGAAATAGAATAAACTGACGAACAATCTGCTAATATTTTTTCTTTTTTGAGTCGGAGGTGCCGGAATTATATTTCATCAGCTGCATTTTTTATGCAGTTTCTATCAAATGTGTTTAAATCCTTCTCGTGCAATCATAAGCGACTAGTAAAGTCTTGGAAATTCATTGGTGAAAAAGTGTGGGGACACTGTGGGAGTATTTTGGTAGCAGTTGTCATTTGTAAAAACAAAAAATCCTCCATTTTATACCTGTTCTTATGTCTCTTATATCTTCTATTAATAGCGTGAGGAGAATACGTCTGGTAGGCCATGTAATGTGGTCCCCCTTGTCATCCCTGTCTCAGTGCCAGTTCGTAGATATCAAGTCCAGCTAGATGCCCCTGGCAGCTTGGAACAAGTTGACCGGCATCCCTCAGGGATTCCTCAACAACAAAACCAGCCTGAACGCAAACCCTCGGTTATTGTAGTACGCCGGCGCTCTTTAAAGAACTCAACATCTGAGAGCTTCAGCCAGGTACAGAAGTTCATAAATGTGCACAAAGCTTTTCAAATTATTTTCTAAAACTCCTTTATTGAAAACTTTTAGGACTTTTAAAAATAGTTGTTGATAATTTTGGCCATTTAACTCCCATTCATATCTCTTTCCACCATTTGAATTGAAATCAGGGTAAGGGCCAAGAGGAAAGATCCCCTGATAAGTCCAGGCGTCGCCCACGGCCCGAGCCCCTGGTCATTCCACCTCCCAAACCATGCGCTTTCATCGCCCCTTCTTACTACTCCAGCGTCACCTCCTACCAAAGCAACCTCCGATCCTCAGTGCGCCTGCCAGAACATGCGAGCATTATCCCCCCCTACACTCCACCGCCCATTCTTTCACCTTTGCGTGAAGGCTCTGGGCTCTACTTTTCTGCTGTCCTCTCTTCTATGGCAGCTGGCAGCCAGGTCCTGCCACCCCCACCGACACCTTGGAGTACCACACAAAGCTTGCTGCATTCAAGTAAGTTTCTTCTTTCATTACTTTTTGTTTTAAAAGACACCTTGTAACAATTTCCGATAAGGTTGTATTCGTTAACAATAAGTAACTACGTTTGTTAACATGAACTAACCATAAACATTTATTTTTGAGCACTTATTAATTCTGGATAATGTTAATTTCAACAAATATATATTTTTACATTAAAGGTGCACTCAGTAATGTTTTCCTCATTAAAAAAAAGTTTTACTCCTAAAGAAATGAATTGTAATTTTGAAGTATAAAATCATGACCACACACATGAGATGAGGACTGAAGTCATATCAGTAACCATATAAAAGCTGTTTTATTGTACATGGAGAGGGTACCCTCATGGGTGCTGCCATGTTAGAATCAATCAAATCAAATCAAATCACTTTATTGTCACACAGCCATATACACAAGTGCAATGGTGTGTGAAATTCTTGGGTGCAGTTCCGATCAACATAGCAGTCGTGACAGTGATGAGACAGTACCAATTTACAATAACATCAAATTAACACAACACAATTTAAACATCTGATATACACATCTGAATCACATGACCAGCCGAATAGCCTACTACTTGCTTTATCTCAGTAACTACCCTGTTATTGGACACTTTCACTCTTGGATTTAATTTCTGTCTGACTGTGAATCTACAGTGGCATCTGTAACTGAAAACTATTGATTTTGAATGATACTGCATCCACACCACTAGGTGTCACTGTAAGTCCAAGATGACACAAGCAAAAAAGTTACTAAGTGCACCTTTAAAGTTGTATATCTTTACATGCATTATAAACTAACATGAACTTACGAAGAACAATTGTGTCTTTTTAAATTAGATTAATAAATCCTGTAAAAATATGTAGTTCATTATTAGTTAATGATTCCTAATGTATTTCCTAATGCTAAAAAATAGAACCTTATTGTAAATTGTTACCAATACTTCTTCATTCTTATTTATTCATGGAACTTAAAGGTGCACTAAGTTTTTTTTTTTACTCCTTAAGTAGAACACATAAAGAAATGAAAAGCATTTGTGACAAATCATGTACACTCACATGAGATGAAGACTCTAACACTACTTTTAAAACCAAATTTTTACACTTTTCTCATGCAATCATTTTATGGCTTATGAATAGCACATTTCCACAATCGTATCAGTTTCCTACAAAGTATTGCTTTTGTGTGATGCTGCATCCATGCTGCTAAATGTCCGTATAAGCCCAAGACAATCATCTAATTAGTAAGCACATCTATAAAATTACTGAGAGCTCAGTTCTGTGTATTTAGATTAATTGTTTTTCTTTTGTGAAATTCAGTCAATTTGTTTGCATGATTAGCATGATGTTTTTTCTTTTCTCTTTCTCTCTCATTTGCTGACTTCACTGCTGTACTTCAGCCAGTTCCGATATCACACCTCCCGCACTCCCGCTGATTGGAGAGGCAACGCCTGTCAGCCTTGAACCGTAAGCCGTCAAATTTTTTAATGAGTTATTCATAACAATCACTTAAAAGTCCACTATTCTAATTTTCCCATCCACTATATTGCCTCTCTCTTGTACCTTTTAGTCGCATAAACTTAGGTTCTCAGTATCAGGCAGAGATTCCAGAATTACAGGATCAGTCACTGGCCCTAAATGACCAACATAAAGCCACTGTAGTATGGCTACCTATATCAGATGTTGATTCTACACCCACCCAAGGTACAAGAGGTAAATCACTTCAGACTGCATGGATTTTAATAAGATTCAAAACACTTAACACAGACATAGTCACCAAATAATCACCTTTTCCCAGTTGATGACCTGATGAATCTAGCCTGCTCCAGTGTCCTATGTGGAGGAGGAACCAATACAGAGCTAGCAATCCACTGCCTGCATGAGTCTAGGGGTGATGTCATGGTGAGCACAATTCAGTCATGTCACTTTCTTTTGTGTTACATGATGGTCATCAAAAAAAGGCCATTACATTTTTTGCTTTCATGATCATTGGTAAAGAGTGTGATTAATTAGACCTTGTTCACTCTTGGCATTAAGATGCGTTTCAGGTGATCATTAGTGATCAGCATTAAATACAGGTGTAAATGGGGTCTAAAATGTTTTGTGATAGAATCACAAAAACCACACACTGAGGTAGTCAAAAATGCATGTGACCACATTGCATTTTAGGTGTAAACACTAATCTGTCCTGATGCTTCCTTCAGTTAACACAGGTACTTCACTAAAATTAGAGAATTCCAGTTGAAATGTCACGCTTGTGCTTCGATTAAATTAGATTCAATCTTTGTCTTTTATGACTTCCTTGCAGTTTAATCTCATGCAGTAACACACTGACATAGTGATTGATGTATTTCATCATGAAACAGAGACCCTCCCCTCGAAATCCGAACACAAGTGGTCACAGGAGACGCATTTAAGCAGCCAAGTGTAAACAACGATGTGTCTCACCTGAGCATGTGATCGGATCACCCGAGACACATCTTAATACCCGGTGCAAACAGGGTCAAAGTGTATTTGAATATATTTAATGCATATCTTTTGTGGAGAAACAACAAATATCATTGTGTATCTCTGTAGGGAGCTCTAGAAATGATGATTATGAAGAATCCTATTTTTTCCTGGAACCACAATTTGGCCAACTACCACTATGCAGGTAGAATATCATTTTAATAGAAAGGAAGAAGTAAATTATAGATTCACTATTCACTTATAAAGCAAAAGTAATAGCGTAAATAGTAATGTTTTGATAAATTCTTTGTATTTCTGGTCATGAGTTTTTTACTTAGTAATTACAATGGTAAAGATTATCTGTAATGTTTTGTGAAGGATAGAAAGGGATTCATGTCTCTTAAATATCACCAGGGTCAGATTATTGGACGGTGGATGAAAAACTATACTTCAACAAGGGAATTTCGGCTTACAGGAAAGATTTCTTCTTAGTACAAAAACTGGTATGTAGTCTTTTTTCATTGTTTGGTGCACTTTTTTAAAGAGATAGTTCGCTCAAAAATGAAAATTCTCTCATCATATACTCACCCTTATGCCATCCCCGATGTGTAGGACTTTTTTTTCTTCAGCAGAACACAAACGAAGATTTTTAGAAGAATATCTCAGCTCTGTAGGTCCATACAATGCAAGTGAATGCACATTCTTTGTGCATATCACCACCTACTGGGCAGAGAGGAGAAATAAAAAAAGGAAGGGATAAAGCAAAGGAAAAGAACAAAATAAATATTTTCACAACAGCCCAGTAGGTGGCGATATGCACGAAGAATGTGAATCAGCAAAAACAAAAGAAGAACTCTCGTGAATGTGCATAGGAGAGCTGTCTGAAAGTAGATTTATAAAGATTTATAAATATTATCTTCTTTTGTTTTTGGCAATTTGCATTCTTCGAGCATATTGCCACCTACTGGGCAGTAAAATTTATAGTAAAAAGGGACATAAATATTGATCTGTTTCTCACCCACACCTATCGTATCGGTATTCAGAAGATCTAGATTGAACTACTGGAGTCATATGGATTACTTTTATGCTGCCTTTATATGCATTTTGGACCTTCAAAGTTCTGGCCACATACAGAATTCTGGCCATCATTCTTGCATTGTATGGACCTACAGAGCTGAAATATACTTCTACACGTCTTTGTTTGTGTTCTGGAGAAGAAAGAAAGTCATACACATCTGGGATGGCATGAGGGTGAGTAAATGATGAGAGAATTTTCATTTTTGGGTGAACTATGCCTTTTAAGGAAATGTTCACCTAAAAATGAAAACTCTGTCATTTTTACTCAATCAATTTTTGCCGTGGAACATAAAGTAGAATTTTTTAAAGAATCATCAAAGAAATATAAGTTTTGACCAAAATAAGTTCAGGTTAAAGTAAGTAAAATTATTTGCCTATTTATCTGTCTTTTTTTTTTTTTATACAGGTGAGGAGTAAAACAGTGGCACAATGTGTGGAGTTCTACTACACCTATAAGAAACAGGTGAAGGTTGGTCGCAATGGGGTTCTTACATATGGACCTTCAGACCCAGAGGTGAGCATCCCTGTGGTACAGGTTATTATTACTAACATTTTTAAATACTTTTTACTTAAAAGGTGTTATGCTGAGTTCCATGGATGTAACCACATTCCAGGATTGGGGGGACCAAGTGTATTATTTTAAGGATCAACCCTTTAAAAACCCTTAATGGACTGCCACTAGTCTGACTATTGGGTAGGACGTGCCCACTCTAGTATCTGTGGTTGTTATAGCCCTGCTGAAGTCACTAGATTTATATATGTGTTATATATATATATATATATATATATATACACAGTACTGTGCAAAAGTTTTAGGCACTTGTGAAAAATGTTGCATAGTGAGGATCTTAAAAAATAATGCCATGTTTCAGTTAACATCATACAAAGCATAAAAAACATAAAAAAGCTAAATCAATATTCGGTGTGACCACATTTGCCTTTAAAACAGCCCCAATTCTCCTAAGTACACCTGGACACAGTTTTTCTTGGTTGTTGGCAAATAGGATGTATCGAGCTTCTTGGAGAATTCACCACAGTTCTTCTATCTATTTAGGCTGTCTCAATTGCTTCTGTCTATTCATGTAATACCAGACTGATTTGATGTTCAGTGGGGGGCTTTGTGGGAGCAATGCCATCTCTTGCAGAGCGCCATGTTCTTCTGTTCTAATCTTTTCTATTTGCAAAAGTAATGTTTGGGAGTCTAAAATTTATTTTTCCTATTGACACACTAAAGCTGAAGATATAAATAACCATCTTAAGACAAATGTTTTTTGCACGGTACTGTGTGTGTAATATATATATATATATATATATATATAAAATACACTGGTGGCCAAAAGTTTGGAATAATGTACAGATTTTGAGGAAGGAAATTGGTACTTTAATTCACCAAAGTGTCATTCAGCTGATCACAAAGTATAGTCAGGACATTACTGATGTAAAAAACAGCACCATCACTATTTGAAAAAAGTCATTTTTTTTTCCTTTTTTACCCAATTTGGAATGCCCAATTCCCAGTGCGCTTTTAAGTCCTCGTGGTCACGTAGTGATTCGCCTCAATCCGGGTGGCGGAGGATGAATCCCAGTTGCCTCCGCATCTGAGACCATCAACTCGTGCATCTTATCACGTGGCTTATTGAGCGCATTGCCATGGAGACATAGCGTGTGTGGAGGCTTGACGCCACCCACCGCCGCATCTGCGCTCAACTCACCACACACCCCACCGAGAATGACCCACATTATAGCGACCATGAGGAGGTAACCCCATGTAACTCTACCCTCACTAGCAACTGGGCCAATTTGGTTGCTTAGGAGACCTGGATGGAGTCACACAGCATGCCCTGGGATTCGAATTAGCGAACTAGCGAACTCCAGGGGTGGTAGCCAGCGTCTTTTTACCACTGAGCTACCCAGGCCCCCCGAAAAAAAGTCATTTTTGATCAACTCTAGACAGGCCCCATTTCCAGCAGCCATCACTCCAACACCTTATCCTTGAGTAATCATGCTAAATTGCTAATTTGGTACTAGAAAATCATTTGCCATTATATCAAACACAGCTGAAAGCTATTTGGTTTGTTAAATGAAGCTTAACATTATCTTTGTGTTTGTTTTTGTGTTGCCACAGTATGCAATAGACTGGCATGTCTTTGTCAAAAATGTCAAAAAAGAAACAGCTTACTCTAGAAACTCTCAGTCAATCATTGTTTTGAGGAATGGTTTGAGAAAGGTTTTACAATGCTTGAAATTGCCAAAAAACTGAAGATTTCATACAAAGGTGTACATTACGGTCTTCAAAGACAAAGGACAACTGGCTCTAACAAGGACAGAAAGAAATGTGGAAGGCCAGATGTACAACTAAACAAGAGGATAAGTACATCAGAGTCTCTAGTTTGAGAAATAGACGCCTCACGTGTCCTCAGCTGACAGCTTCATTGAATTCTACCCGCTCAACACCAGTTTCATGTACAACAGTAAAGAGAAGACTCAGGAAAAAGCCACTTTTGAAACAGAAAAACAAAAAGAAAAGGTTAGAGTGGACAAAGAAACACAGACATTAGACAACAGATAATTGGAAATGAGTGTTATGGATCTTAAACCCATTGAGCTTTTGTGG
The DNA here is from genome assembly GCF_019703515.2 of Myxocyprinus asiaticus. Classification (NCBI taxonomy): domain Eukaryota; kingdom Metazoa; phylum Chordata; class Actinopteri; order Cypriniformes; family Catostomidae; genus Myxocyprinus; species Myxocyprinus asiaticus. The sequence continues at coordinate 21,616,327 of NC_059368.1, forward strand.
GATCAGCTAGACTGTAAGGTGTGTGAGAAGTGCCCGACAAGACAGCCACATCTATGGCAAGTGCTGCATGAAGCATGGGGTGAAATGTCACCTGAGTATCTGGACAAACTGACAGCTGGAATGCCAAGGATCTGCAAAGCTGTCATTGCTACACGTGGAGGATTTTTTTGATGAGAACTCTTTGAAGTAGTTTAGATTTTTTTCAAATTGTAATAGTAATTTTTCACATTATTAATGTCCTGACTATACACTGTGATCAGTTGAATGCTACTTTTGTGAATAAAAGTACCAATTTCTTTCCATAAGAGCAAAATCAATTATTCAAAATTTTTGCCACCAGTGATTATATATATAAAAATCTAGTGATCTAGCGTATATATATATATATATATATATATATACTGAATATTTGTGAATGCCTGTCTGTGACAGAAATACCTCATTTTTTTGTTTAATTATTTTTTTTTTCTCTAATACAGCTTAATGTGACACAAGAACATGTGGAGAAAGGAAATGATAGTAGACAGGAAGAGGGAACAAAAACCAATGAAGATGTCACTGTCAAAGATGTGACCAAGACACCTCAGGACATTGAGAATGTGAGTACTGAGAGTGTAAAAAGACTTCCCTTAGTGTATAATTGAAATGAATACAATCTTCACAAGTCAGTACTGCTCTGTAGTCTTTTTAAGGCCCACCATCATGTTTCTTTTGGTCCTAGCTGAGTGGAAGTGTAATAATTGAGTAGTTACTACATCAAAATCAGATGGAGCACTAAATCTGTCTGAATGGTTGTCTTTATCCCTCTGTCCAGGAGAGGGCAGACTTGGCTCTTGAAGTGAAGAAGAATGGTGCTGTGGAAGATGCTTCTGGCCTGAGACCAGAGGTTCAAGCCTCCTTCAAAACTCCTTCCCCTGCACCTCAGAAACCTCGCTCTGACAATACCAGGAAGAAAAACAGGACCTCAACTGTCAACAAAAGTCAGGGAGAGCCAGAGGGTGTTTTCCCTTGCAAGAAGTGCAGTAGGTGAGTGAGTAAGTTTGTGAGTGTAAGTGTAAAGTATTTGAATTTCACCAAATTAAAATCCAAATTTGTCATTAAATCAGTTTGACATGACAGAGGTTTCCAAACAATTTGTGTCTGTTTTCATATGAGGGTACAAGCATAAATTACACAAATAACTAGAAGATTTATTTAGACAAGATTTATAACTCCTTTTTCTGTTTGCATTGTCTACTGACACCATGATAAAACCTTGAATTAAAAGCATTCATACCAGTAGGCAGAAACTTTTGGGTGGGTGGGCCAAGAGAAATTACTGATTGCATGATATATGTAAACGTTTTACAGGATATATTTATTTATTTTTTATGTTTTTGATGTTTAGTTAATAGTTTTCATGGGCTTATTTAGGACATTTAGCTACTTAAGTTTTTCTACTTCATTAACCCTTGTGTGTCTATAAAAAAAAAAGTTACTCAGAGGTCCTTACAGGACAAAAATTTCAGCATCAAAAAACTGCCATAATAATAAACTCAGCAAAAAAAGAAACGTCCCTTTTTCAGGACACTTTATTTGAAAGATAATTTTGTAAAAATCCAAATAACTTTACAGATCTTTATTGTAAAGGGTTTAAACAATGTTTTCCATGCATGTTCAATGAACCATAAACAATTAATGAACATGCACCTGTGGAACGGTCGTTAAAACACTAACAGCTTACAGACGGTAGGCAATTAAGGTCACAGTTATAAAAACTTAAGACACTAAAGAGACCTTTCTACTGACTCTGAAAAAACACCAAAAGAAAGATGCCCAGGGTCCCTGCTCATCTGCGTGAACGTGCCTTAGGCATGCTGCATGGAGGCATGAGGACTGCAGATGTGTCCAGGGCAATAAACTGCAATATCCATACTGTGAGATGCCTAAGACAGCGCTACAGGGAAACAGGAAGGACAGCTGATCATCCTCACAGTGGCAGACCACGTGCAAAAACACCTGCACAGGATCTGTACATCCGAATATCACACCTGCAGGACAGGTACAGGGAGGCAACAACAACTGCCCGAGTTACACCAGGAACGCACAATCCCTCCATCAGTGCTCAGACTGTCCACAATAGGCTGAGAGAGGCTGGACTAAGGGCTTGACATCACCGACAAAAATGTCTCCTGTGGGCACAAACCCACCTTCGCTGGACCTGACGCGTTTATCGTCGAAAGGAATGAGCGTTACACCGAGGCCTGTACTCTGGAGTGGGATTGATTTGGAGGTGGAGGGTCCGTCATGGTCTGGAGCGGTGTGTCACAGCGTCATCAGACTGAGCTTTTTGTCATTGCAGGCAATCTCAACACTGTGCGTTACAGGGAAGACATCCTCCTCCCTCATGTGGTACCCTTCCTGCAGGCTCATCCTGACATGACCCTCCAGCATGACAATGCCACCAGCCATACTGCTCGTTCTGTGCGTGATATCCTGCAAGACAGGAATGTCAGTGTTCTGCCATGGCCAGCGAAGTGCCCGGATCTCAATCCCATTGAGCACGTCTGGGACCTGTTGGATCGGAGGGTGAGGGCTAGGGCCATTCCCCCCAGAAATGTCCGGGAACTTGCAAGTGTCTTGGTGGAAGAGTGAGGTAACATCTCACAGCAAGAACTGGCAAATCTGGTGCAGTTCATGAGGAGGAGATGCACTGCAGTACTTAATGCAGCTGGTGGCCACACCAGATACTGACTGTTACTTTTGACCTGACTGTCTGTTAATTTTGACCCCCACCCCCCACCCCTTTGTTCAGGGACACATTATTCCATTTCTGTTAGTCACGTGTCTGTGAAACTTGTTCACTTTATGTCTTAGTTGTTGAATCTTTTTATGTTCATACAAATATTTACACATGTTAAGTTTGCTGAAAATAAAAGCAGTTGAAAATGAGGACGTTTCTTTTTTTGCTGAGTTTATTATATATTAATATTATTTCCCACTTTCAATGAGTTTCTTTTTTTAACCAACATCAGTGCTAATCATATCTACCAAATATTCATTCATTTTCAGGATTTTAACCCTTTAAATGCCAGTTTGTTTACGTAATGCCACTGTTGTTTTTTATACGTGCACACACACACACACATTTCTCAGTACACACATACAAAACACACGCTGACATCCATACCAACACACCCACACAATTTTAGCTGCATCATTTATTTAATTGGCCTGCAGTACTCTATAATATAACAAACAGAAAATAGGAAAAAAGCATGTATTTGCTCCATAGGCTAAACATGAGAAAATGACGCCATCTGGTGGAAAATATAAAAAATGTACATTTTGAAGCCAGGGCTCTGGAATGAAAGCATAATATCACAGAATTCATGATTTTATGCTTTAATGGCACAGGGATCCCCCCGTTTCAATGGAGACATTTTTGTCCTGAAGGCCCTGAGTGTAACTATTTTGTGTACACGGTGTATTATAGATGTATTATAGGAACTGAGGTTGAAATATCAAAATTCCCCAAAAATACACACCTTTGGCAAAATTTATGCCATTGGCTTTAACACAAACAAAATGATCGAAAAACAAAAATGAAAAAGATAAAAATGTCCCGAAGTTCGCACAAGTGTTAAGAATATTAAAAGATCAATCAACAGTAGTCATGTTTGAGTACATTCAGACATTTTTTATTTTATTTTACATGCATAACATATAGAACCTTACTTGTGGCTAAGAACAGATATTAATTATTATAAGGGGATTTGGGGGATTTACCTTAGGAATTTTTGAAAAACAGAATGAACAGTTTAACCATGAAATGGACCAATTTTGGTAATTTTGTAACAAACGGATGAAAATGATGGATAAACATGACGGAAATAGGTATTATTGTCATGGCTCTGCTATGGTTTACTGTCAATAAAATGAATTTTTTTCTCTGGTCGTGTCACTGCGTCTCAACTCTTCTCTTATTAAAGTGGGGGAGAGATGACACCTCTGCGATAACTAAGTACTGTAAGAGAGAAAAAACAAAAAGGAATCAGGTTCCGAGGTAGAGAAAAAATATTCTGAACTATATATATGCCTGACTGTTTCCCTAAATTATGACATAAATTCATAGCAATAAATTCATACATATGATATTTGAAAATAACAATTATTCGTACGGGGAAAAAATTGGCTGGAGTTTAAAAGTCTTAGTTTTGAGAGCATATTTTATCATCAAAAATTATATATTTCAGAGTAGCTTATTTATAAATAGAAGCTGTAATAAATATAATGCATAATCAATTCATACATATGATATTTTTAACTAACATTATTTTATCTTAAATAAAGTGGATAGAGTTTAGAGTTTTAGGAGTTTTGTAAGCATTTTAACATTCAAAGTTATTTAATTCAGCATCTTATACCAACTCGATCTGTTTTTTTAACAGGTTAGAAGTGATTTATAGTCTAATACAATTCATAGCAGTCAATTCACATATATGACATGTGTTACAAATATTTTATGAGATGGGGAAAATAAAGTGGTTTGAGCTGCTGCACGATACCGGATGCCCACTGACATTAGCGGTTTGTGGTTCGAGGCCAGCAAGCTTTTGGTGCAATAGACCTTATTCACGTTAGTGCCATCTTTGATTTTTAATGGGAATGACAAAGAAGGCTGTGAGGGATAGACTACAGTCTACTTACAGTCTCTTCAGTGGGCTGTACTACAGTTTAAAGTGTTTTGGATCGTTCTGCAGACAAAACATTGATAAAATATCTGTTCAAGAACATTCAGTATACAAAGAACTCCAGACAAAATCAGATGTGATCTAGGAGCTTTATACAGCTTTATACCGTTTGTGCCATTGAAGAGATGTTAAGTCTATCCCTCACAGCCTCGTTGTCATTTCCATTAAAAATCAAAGATGGCGCTAGCGTGAATAAGGCCTATAGGGGCAAAAGACAATGATTGGATAGCCCTGAATGCCAGTTGGTGGTACCGGCCCAACCAGGCCCACCCTTGGCTACGCTAGAGATTCATACATTGGTATTTTCTGTAGTCAGTGGCTTTACGATTGTTTAAAGGAATAGTTTACCCAAAAATGAAAATTCTCTCATCATTTACTTACATTCATGCCATCCAAGATGTGTATGACTTTCTTTCTTCTTCTAAACTCAAACAAGATTTTTAGAAGATTATCTTAGCTCTGTAAGCCCATACAATATATGTGAATAAATTCACAATGGCTTACTATGAACAGTGCCGTTTCAGTAACTGGAAACATCTGTTTTTGCGTGATTCTGCATCTACGCAGCTTAGGTGTCAGCACAACATCTACACAAATTCTACTGAGTGCACCTTTAACATGTATAAAGCAGTGTCTTCAATTAATATGCATTTTGTGGCTTCAATTCTTTTTATTTATTTTATTTTTCTGGTGAAACAAGTTCTATTTATTAATTTATTTTTGTTATTCACAATTTTGTTTTTATTGATTCCAATCATAAAACATACAAACACAACATAAAATACAGAATCAATTATTTACATTAAACCCCTCCCCCCGAACATTCCCCAGCTTCAATGAATTCTGATGAGTTTTGTGCATACAGGGTTTTCTATAAAGTGAAGAGCCGCAGTGCCCACATGAAGAGCCACGCTGAGCAGGAGAAGAAGGCTGCAGCACTGCGCCTAAAAGAAGAGGAAGAGCGGGTGGCGGCTAAGGCGAGGCAGGAGGCACAGGGAGAAGGACAGCAAGCAGAGAGTAGTGGAGCTGAGGAAAGCTCCATATCCAGAAGATGAGCATGATGAAGCCTGGCATTGAGAAAGCAGTCTGCCTCCTTTGACTTTGATTCTGAAACTTTTGCATCTCTGCAACACTAAAGAGCAGTTGGGATGTTTGGAAAGATAAATGTTTATGAAATGCATTGCCCCCCCCCCCCCCCCCCCCCCATAAAAAAAAATGTTATAAGAACTTTCCTTTGGTATACATGTATATTTGAAATGGTGTAGATGTATGCCAATTTAGCATCATGAATGTCTTGCTTATTGAGTGATAATAGGCAAAGGTGCTGTTATTAAGTCAATCTGAATTGTGTTTAAAACTGAAAGAAATATTTAAAATACTTTTTTAAAGGGAACTTTAAAGGAAAAGTTTACTAAAACATCAATTAGATATGATTTCTTACCTTAAAGATTACCCTTCACTTTTAGCAACAAACCTGAAAATGTTTAAGCTGATTGTTGTGTTGAGCTTTTCTAGAAATGTACAGATTGTTTCAGATTCAGGTTTCCAGTTTTATTATGCTCATAGTTCAAGAATTGACTTTGTATGCCTTTTATATGCCCAGTAAGATGTTTTATTGGTATTATTATTATTATTATTACATGCCTTTTTTTAAATATACATATGTAATCAAGAACACAAACTAAAAAAAGTCCATCTACCTATGGATAATTTCAATTAAATATTTCTTGTTCATGTAATGTACAGTATATAGAGCAGAAAAAAATATATATGTTGATCTCTGTTTATATTGTACTGTGTACAATACTGCCCTAATGCGTGTGTTTGGTTTTCAGTACTCTAAACTTAAAAGAATGTATTAATGCTTTGAATGCACTTAAAGTAGTGCAATATGGGGATTGGGATTGAGGGATTTTTATCAAAACTATGTAAATAAAAGTTTAGTAAATCACAACAAATCTTTTTTTTTTTCTTCACAAATTTATCAAATTTTTTTTTCTTCAGAGGTTTAGTTTGCTTTATTTTATTTGACTGGCATTGCATAACATTTGTGCCTAATAAAAATAAATGTATAAATCTAAACTTGTATTCATTATATTATTATCATTATATTTGATAGAATATAATTAATATGAAAAGGAAATGTTGTGCTCATCACCATGACATTCAACATTGGAAGACTTTTAAACTATATTCCTGATCATTAATGGTTATTTAGTATAGTAGTTTTAACACTGTGTTCCTTTCACTGTTCCCATCTGCAAATAAGAACAATTAATGAATTTAGACTTGTTAAGAGGCTGCTAAAGACTGATCTAATAAAATGCCATAATCCACTCAAATAATACATATTATGTTAAATATTATATATATATATATATATATATATATATATATATATATATATATGTGTGTGTGTGTGTGTGTGTGTGTTATTTATTTTTGTATTATTTATTTATTTATTTAGTTTTTTTGCCATTTGTGAGAATGAGAGAAAATGAGAGAAAATTCAATTTTCTAAATGTAGGACATAATGTATTATTTGTGTTTCATAGTTGAATATATGCAATAATTGAAAACATTAAATTATTTAATAATTGAAATATGTAATAATGTTTATAATTTTGTGTTGGACATAAAGCTAAATATCTTTCCTCACGTAAAATACTAAAGAAACCCCTTTGCCTCTGAGCAAATGAGATTTCACTTTAAAATTCTTACCAACATCAAAGTTATCCACTAACATCCCTTTGGAGTCACTGAGACTTCCATTGTTTGGTTCTGGAACTACTTCCACCAGCTTGCATATTAACGGATAGATACTGATGCTGTCAAATGGCTCAGCCAAGAATTTATTCTTGAAATCTGGCCCAAATGCTCGAAAGATCCTTTTCATGTCAATTTCCTCATTGCTGAATCCATGATTCCCTTTGTGATATACAAAATGATCCTCTGATCAAACAACAAACAAAAATTGTTAGGGTAGAATGTATTTAAAGGGTTAGTCCACCCAAAAAAGAAAGTTCTTTCATCATTTACTCACCTTCATGTCACTACAAAGCCTTCATTTATATGGGAAAAATGCAGTGAAAGTGAATAGTGACTAAGGTTGTCAGTCCCTATAACATTCTGCCTATAACATCTCCTTTATTGTTCCATGGAAGAAAGAAAGTCATATAGGTTTGGTTCAACATAAGAGTGAGACAACTGATAACAGAAAATGTAAGTGAATGATCCCTTTAAGTAATATTCAAAATTTTAATTGGAATGCAACTGATTTGAATATGGAAATGATTATAATTCACTTAAGTTGATTTGGTAACATGGACCGAGTAAGGAAATACTGCTATAATACCATCAGATGTTTGAGCTGTTGAAGTGTCATTTAAAATCTGTAAAATAACTTACCGAGTTCAAACCCAGGTCTTCCAAAAGTACAATAGATTGAATTCTGTCAGTTTTGGCAATGTGAAAGTGTTTTGGAATCTCCTTTTCTTATAGAAAGTGAGATTTGGATGTGCATTCTTCAGGGCATCATAAACGTCCTGTTCTTTCCCCTCCTTGGGTGTTATCATTCCAAGCCCACCATAGTTGAGCATCTCAAATTGGGATAGATAAAAAATGTCATGTAATCAGAACGTTTTATCTCATTAACCTCAGGAGACTTTTTAATAGTGGTCATGCCATGGTCTAAGTAATGATGACATTAAGACAATCAGTCAAACCATTCTTGTGAAATGCATCTCTAAGGTATCCAATAATACGGTCGATCTGTTCAATTATCTTTCTTCTCTTTGAGGTTTCGGGGCCTACAGCACCCACGTTGTCAGGTTCTCCATAGTAGAGTAACCAAGTCAAAGTCCTCTTTGGTGTACCATCCCATCACAGTGTCAATGTTCTGCTGCCACTCTGTTTAATTGTCATCCAGTCGCCCGTGTTCTTCAACTAGGAAAGGATCCGCAGCTTGCCCATAGTAATTAACTCCTCCATCAGGATAGAAAAAAGATGCTGTTTTCAGACACTTTGAAATACATAAGAGACATTGGGCAAGACCACTGTGGTATTTAAAAAATTAATGAGGGACAATTTAACAGGAAATATTTCCATATCTAAAATCATCACAAGAACAATAAAACAATGAACGCAATGTAGTCAATTTTGTATCTCGTCAGAACAATTTGAAGACAAAAAGTTTGTAAAAGGAGCCAGTTATGATAATGACTTTTCCTCACCTGGTTCTGTGCTGTAATCCACAGAGGCAAAGCACCATTACCTCACCATTCCGATTTTTCCTTAAGGGGAATTCTCATGTCAGTTGAAGCATTAAACATCATGCTATGGACAACTCCATGATCCTCTATCCATCTTCCTAATTGAGAGGTAAAGATAGATTCATTCTGTTATAAACTTATGCTACCCATGACAGAAGATATGCAAGTATAAACTGAATTAAACAGAATGTGGACTTGACCATCCAGTATGGTTTTGTGGTCAAATAATGGATTGAAATGATTTAAGAATACTTGGAAAAATTCTTCATGTGTCTGCAGTGATTAATTGGACCCATATTAATATTCTTTCTGCTCTGTCCAGCGTATGATAAGCTTAATCAAAAACTGTAAATTGAGTAAGATTTGAGTGATGCAAAATAGGCAGATATACTCCACTCAATTGATCAACCAAATCAAATATGCAAGATGTTGACCCTCACTATTTAGCATGCAATACACAATTATAATAACCAAGCCAGTGTTTGGATGAATATTAGGCCTTTGGGTTCTCATGGGTTTCTGCTTGTGTTCATAGTTCTTTTGTTCAATAATTATGTTCTGTCACTGTAAAATCAGGATCATTTTATTAGTACAGTATCTGGACATGTCTTTTTATTTTTAAATAATTTTATGGAGCCTATGGAAAACTAAAAGAAAAAAAAGAAAAAAAAAGAATGTGCTTCATATCTAAATCTTCTTTAGTCTAATCAAAACTATTATTTACAATTACTGAATCAACCTAAATAAACGTACACCGACAGAACTAATTTTAAACAAGTATAATTAGCTTTTTAGGTGACAAGTGCAGGTTACCACTTTTTATAGTGTATGCAGCCTATGCAATAGTAAGAGGTAGGTGAGTGTGTTTTCAACACGTAAGTCAATTGACACATGATCATAACACAAATAAGAAGTTTTGAGTCTTAAATCTATGTAATTGTATGTAATTTATACAGTATGTAATTGTTTTGTGTAATTATGATTGAAACACAAAATGTATTAAAAATATATTCTAAATTCATTGTATGAGTCAGAAGTTGATTTCCTTACCAGTTATAGTTGTGAAGTGTGAAGCAGATGTTTTGGTGATTGCTGGGGGATTGATGTACTTTGCCTTCACTCCTTCTTCAACTAGCTTCTCCAAATTTGGTGTGTCCGCATCTTGGTCATAGTCCCACCTGAAACCATCAAAAGATACAAGCAGAAACGTGTTATATGTTCTACTTTTGGACAGTGGTTTGCTGCTCATGCAGGGGGACAACGCCATCACTAGCAGAAGTTCTGACTTCATCTTGCACACACTGTCAATCAGAATGAAATTCAGCAGAGACTGATCTTGGATTTATAAGCATTATCAGGAGACTGATAATACCTTGTAATACTGAATTTATATTTTCTGTGCTGTCAGTTTTAAAGCCAATAGAACTTAGACTGACTGGACAAATGATAGATCATACAACCATCTGTAATTTATTAAAAAATGTAAAATACTACACTGATCATGGACCTTTTCAGGGTTTGTAGACTCCCAGAGGCCATTACAGGGTTTATCTCTCACAATAAGAGATGGAACTGATAAACTGCGAGGAGTGAAATAAGCTTTGAAATAGCCCATTGCGCAGCATGAATTCATATACTTATTCTGTGCACTTTACATCTATTGAATTAAAACCACTCACTCAAAATACTAAAGGAATAGTTCATCCAGAAATGAACATTTTCTCATGATTTACTCACCCTCATGCCATCCCAGATGTGTATGACTTTCTTTCTTCTGCAAAACACAAATGAAGATTTTTAGTAGTATATTTCAGCTCTGTTAGTCCTTACAATTCAAGTGAATAGAGTCCAAAACTTTGAAGTTCCAAAAAGCATATAAAGGCCACACACAAGTAATGTGTGTAGACTCAAGTAGTTAAATCCATGTCTTCTGAAGCGATATGATAGGTATGGGTGAGAAACTGATCAATATTGAATCCTTTTTAACTATATTTCTCCACCTTTGACCAGCCCCGACCAGTAGGTGGAGACATGCACAAAGAATGCAAATCGCTTGCTGTGGTAAGAGTTCTGAAGTTAGTTTGGCACTTGTATAAGTGACCTATTGGATACATCTTACGTATATGTTTGTCCATTATATATAATGTTTACGCTACAATACCACATAGTGTAGTTTGGCCATGGCTTCCTGATATCCTGTACATTGTTTTCCCACTGTGACATAAAATATGGTATTAATGTTTGTTGTTATAAATCATAAACAACATCCCACACTTTGTAGTGTGAGAGACTTTTACTTTAGAAATACTAAACGGAAGCAGGAAGTTCTTCTAGCATCGCTTATTGTAGTTTCCGTCTTCACTCTGCACACAGGGCTGGGGATCCCTGACAAATGATGTGATTTTCAGAGTTATCAGCTTTATTTTACACAGACACACGCCATAGCGACAAAGACAGCACTTCAACATTTCGCTAACTTCACTGGATGTAACTAAGGTAAGATTTGATTCCTAATCTCTATTTATTATGAATGTTAGCTTCCTAAAATGGCCTCTTGGCTGTTTACTTAGTCAGCTGGCTTCTTCATCATAACAAATCTATATCATTATGACAGACCTATTAATTAGACCTGTCTAATTAAACTCATTTATATAATGACCTGAAATAAAAGCGTAAGCAGCGTTAAAACTTTCTTTATTGACAAATAAAATAAGAATGCCTCAAACGGGCAGTAATAACGAGTTTTTCCTGAAGTACAGTGGCGGTATCATGGTACGGTGATGATATTAGCATGTAACTATAGGCTATATCATTGTACTGAATATTTTACATGATTGTACTTCAAAGGATAGCAAATATCATGGTATTTTCTGGAATAGTTTTGTTAGTGATGGATAAATATTTACCTTTAGTTTGCCTACATGAATAAAATGGTATATGAATAAACTGTCAGTTTTAAAAGAAATGTAACTTGCATGTCTCTTGAGTACAGTCTGTACTCTGCAGTGTCTTATTGCATCTTGTACTCTCAAAGCATTGCTGTAGTGTACGAATGAATTCTGACTTCGTTTAGTGGATAATTTACATATAGAAATTTGCATGATCAAAAATGATCAAGATAAAAAAAATGTTTAATTAATTTTATTATTAACAGTTTATTGATTCCATATAACATATATAAATATAATAATAATCAAAAATAACAAAATATATAGAATCACATTATATTATTTACAACCCTTCCTCCCGAACATTAACCCCCCCAGTGGTCAAACGTAATTGACAACGACACACAAAAAGACAATAAAACAGTAGAAAATATTTAGAAATACATAATGGAAATGATTCATTCAAAAACAAAAAGGCTACAACACACACATTTAAAACAACTCGTCTCCCTCCACTGCCCCTCCCCGAGAGCCCTCCAAAAAGGCCAAATAGCCACCCAACCTCCTGATGAACATATCCATGTTGCCAACTCCTCCAAACATATCCAACTCCTCCAAACATATCCAACTCCTCCAAACATATCCAACTCCTCCAAACCCGCTACCCTGCCCATCTCCTCGTACCACTCACGAAACCAGGGGGCTCCAGCTGACTTCCATCCTCTAAGGATAACCTGTCTGCCTATCATAACACCAGCCAGGATCCAATTCTTCATGTACTTATTCCCAACATCAATGACTGCCCCATCACCTAAAATACAGTGTCTGGGGCAAAATGAAATTTGAGTACCTAATACATCGGCCATAAAACTCTGGACCCTCAACCAAAATTCTTGAATTTTAACACATCCCCAAAAGACATGGGTTGTCTCCATCTTCTGATTGACATCGCCAGCAGGTGGGTGTGTTTTTAAGACCAAGCCTATGCAATCTAGAGGGGGTCAAATAGACTATGTAAAATCTTAAATTGCATAAGGCGAACCCTTGCATCTCTAGATGCAGATTTGACGTTTTTTAGAATCCTAGCCCACACTCCCTCCTTCAATACCAAGTTTAGATCTTTCTCCCATAATCTCTTAAGAGAAGCTGAAGTTCCGTCCCCCAGACTCTCAATTAACAGGGAGTAATACACCGATGCCTCATGACCTTTTCCGAAAGCAGTAATCACCACTCCCAGAGTATCTGCCGCTTTAGGGGGGTGTAAACCACTCTCAAAAACAGTACAGAGCACGTGGCACAGCTGTAAATACTTATAGAACTGAGATCTAGGAATCCCAAAAAGTTTAACCAAATTTTGAAAGGATCTCAACACTCCACTCTCATATAGGTCACCAAGTGTATTAACCTCCCTCACAATCCATTCTGACCAACAAAAAGGGGACTTGTTGATGCATAATTTGGGGTTCAGCCATATGCTCGAGGCAACATTTAAAAAGTGTCCGAATTAAACAGTCTGGACACTTTTATCCATACCGAGTTCAAGTGCGAGATAACGGGGTGTAACTTAACTTCTCCGATTTGAAAGAGAGGCTCTGCAATGGCGAAATAGGGGCAAGAACTTCCTGTTCTATACAGAACCAGGGAGGGGCTCTCTCAGGTGGAAGCGACCAATGAGCCAAATGTCTGAGACCGAAAGCATAATAATAAAATAAAATCTTGGGTAGGCCTGATCAAGATAACATTAATGAAATGTTGGTAAATGGTTGTGTAGCAACCACAACGCTAAAGTAGCTTCTTAACCCTTATGTGGCATTGGGGTCAAAATGACCCCTTTTGAAATTTGCTTCTTTAAAAAACATGGTTTCCTTCATCTCACTGGCATGAGATTTCGTGGCTTTGCTGATGTTACCTATTTGTGCACACACAAAAAAACTGGGCTGGATTCTGTTGGTGTGGTGGTACCTTTCATGGTGTTTGGGGTCAAATTTGACCCCACATAGGAAATGGTAAAGTGAGTTTTTTTTATTTATTTTTATTTGTCAAATAAAATCAATAAATACGCCACAATGCAGAACACACACACAGAAATAAAGGGGTGGTACTATAACACATCCAACAGAACATTACACATACACAATGAACACACACACAAACACACACAGGAATGCATAGGTGAGACTGCAACAAAGAGCATTTGTTTTATAGAATTTTTAATAGAACATTACACATCCACACACACAGAAACACACAGAGAGAGAGAGAGAGATGAAAGGATGAGACCATTACACATCCACAATGAACATTCACACACACACATGAATAGGTGAGACTGCAACAAAGAGCATTTTTTATATAATTTTTAATAGAACATTACACATCCACACACACACACACACACACACACACACACAGAGAGAGAGATGAAAGGATGAAACCATTACACATCCACAATGAACATACACACACACACACACACACACACACGCACATATCAAAGGCTGATATACAGTTGTGCTCAAAAGTTTGCATACCCTTGGAGAGGTGGTAATATATGTACCATTTTTAAAGAAAACATGAGTGAGCAGGCAAAACACATTTCTTTTATTTCTTATGGGATTCATATTCAACTGTAGGTTATTACAGAATGGCAAAATCATAAAACATACATGGCAACAAAGAAAAAAAATGAAATGACCCCTGTTCAAAAGTCTGCATACCCTTAGTTCTTAATACTGTGTATTGCCCCCTTTAGCATTAATGACAGCATGCAGTCTTTTGTAATAGTTGTCTATGAGGCCCCAAATTCTTGCAGGTGGTACAGCTGCCCATTCGCCTTGGCAAAATGCCTCCAGGTCATGCAAAGTCTTTGGTCGTCTTGCATGAACCACACGTTTGAGATCTCCCCAGAGTGGCTCGATGATATTAAGGTCAGCAGACTGTGATGGCCACTCCAGAACCTTCACCTTTTTCTGCTGTAACCACTGGAGGGTCAACTTGGCCTTGTGCTTAGGGTCATTGTCGTGCTGGAAAGTCCAAGAGGGTCCCATGCGCAGCTTTCGTGCAGAAGAATGCAAATTGTCTGCCAGTATTTTCTGATAACATGCTGCATTCATCTTGCCATCAATTTTCACAAGATTCCCCGTGCCTTTAGAGCTCACACACCCCCAAAACATCAGTGATCCACCACCATGCTTCACAGTGGGAATGGTATTCTTTTCACTATAGGCCTTGTTGACCCCTCTCCAAACATAGCGCTTATGGTTGTGACCATAAAGCTCTATTTTGGTCTCGTCACTCCAAATTACAGTGTGCCAGAAGCTGTGAGGCGTGTCAAGGTGTTGTCGGGCATATTGTAACTGGGCTTTTTTGTGGCATTGGCGCAGTAAAGGCTTCTTTCTGGCAACTCGACCATGCAGCTCATTTTTGTTCAAGTTTCGTCGTATTGTGCTCCTTGAAACATCCACACTGTCTTTTTCCAGAGCAGTCTATATTTCTCTTGAGGTTACCTGTGGGTTTTTCTTTGTATCCCGAACAATTCTTCTGGCAGTTGTGGCTGAAATCTTTCTTGGTTTACTTGACCTTGGCTTGGTATCAAGAGATCCCCGAATTTTCCACTTCTTAATAAGTAATTGAACAGTACTGACTGGCATTTTCAAGGCTTTGGATATCTTTTTATATCCTTTTCCATCTTTATAAAGTTCCATTACCTTGTTACGCTGGTCTTTTGACAGTTGTTTTCTGCTCCCCATGGCTCAGTATCTAGCCTGCTCAGTGCATCCACATGAGAGCTAACAAACTCATTGACTATTTATACACAGACACTAATTGCAATTTAAAAAGCCACAGGTGTGGGAAAGTAACCTTTAATTGCCATTTAAACCTGTGTGTGTCACCTTGTGTGTCTGTAACAAGGCCAAACATTCAAGGGTATTTAAACTTTTGATCAGGGCAATTTGGGTGATTTCTGTTATCATTATGAT
The DNA here is from genome assembly GCF_019703515.2 of Myxocyprinus asiaticus. NCBI lineage: Eukaryota > Metazoa > Chordata > Actinopteri > Cypriniformes > Catostomidae > Myxocyprinus > Myxocyprinus asiaticus. The sequence continues at coordinate 21,632,199 of NC_059368.1, forward strand.
TTAAAAAGGAGCCAAACAACTATGTGATAATAAATGGCTTCATATGATCACTATCCTTAAATAAAATATATATTTATTTTTTTTTTTTTTTTTTTTTTTGCATGATCATTCAAATTTTCAAAATCAATGCCAAAATGTCACAATTTCTGCCAGGGTATGCAAACTTTTGAGCACAACTGTATATATCTTCTTCAGAAGATGATGAAGCTGCAGGCTCCTGCACAACAGCTCCACATCACAAAAGGAAAAGGTGTCAGGTGTGTCCCCATAAAAAGGATGTGAAAGGCAGCATGATATGATCCTTTTGATCTTTCATTCAAAATATTCACAAAAATATATACTCTAATGGATATCAAACAATTGCAAACACAGCACAAGTTTTATATATATAAAAAAAAACAACTAATATTTTTGTCAAATATATGTGTGGCACAATTATTGGCACCCTTTTATTCAATACTTTGTGCAACCTCCCTTTGCCAAGATAACAGCTCTGTGTATTCTCTTATAATGCCTAATGAGGTTGGAGAACACATGGCAAGTGATCTGAGACCATTCATCCATACAGAATCTCTCCAGATCCTTCAAATTCAGAGGTCCACATGGTGGTCTCTCCTCTTCAGTTCACCCCACAGGTTTTCTATGGGGTTTAGGTCAGGAGACTGGGATGGCCATGGCAGAACCTTGATTTTGTGGTCAGTGAACCATTTTTGTGTTGATTTTGATGTGTGTTTTGGATCATTGTCTTGCTGGAAGATCAAACTAGGGCCCATTTTAAGCTTTCTGGCAGAGGCAGTCAGGTTTTAATTTTTTTTATCTGTTGGTATTAGTGCTGCCTATCTCCGTGATACCATGTATCCAAATAAGATGTCCAGGGGCCAGTTGCACCAGCTGGGCCTAAGTTAAAACTTAGCCTAGTTGTGGTGTAAATGGGCACTAAGTCACAATTTACACACTACTAAATATTTGAGTATTGCACCATTAAACTTAGGTAGAACGTAACCCTATGTATAAACTAAATATTTGCGGAAGCCTCCGTCCAGGCGTAAAGGTTGGAATAAAAAAGCAGACTGATATTTTATGACATCAATGAGCTCATGTTTTACGTGACAGGCATCAATCCTTTCAACATACATTATGATGTTGACATTTATGAGAGAGAGAGAAAAAAAACGTACTTTTAAACTGCTCTTCAGCATGAAACCGATCTAACGGTGCAGTTTTCAGGATGCGTCACCCGGTGTCAAGTTTCAACGCATTCCAAATATATATATATATATATATTCTTTTATTGCGTATCGTATTTTAATGTTTTTTTTTTTTTTTTTTTGTGAAACATCTTAAGATTAACATTTTTATTTATTAAAACACAGAAAAACAAAACATAATTATAAATACACAAAATCAACTTTTAACACCCATTACCACTCCTCCTCCTCCTCCCCAACCCCACCCCAAACCTCAACAAACATCCCTGTGGTCTTAGATGAACACATATAAAAGAATACAAAAACAAAAATCAAACAACTAAAAGAGGAAAAAAGAGAAAAAAATTTATAATAAAAAAATACATATAAATAAAAATATAAAAATCACACACACTGACAATTACCCCTCTCCACTATTCCACCCGAGAACCCTCCAAGAACGCCAAATATCCACCCCATTTTCTTACAAACAAATCCGGATTCCCTAGTCTTCTATAAGACCCCTCCTCTAAGGCTGCCACTCTCCCCATCTCCGAGCACCACTCCTGAAACGGGGGTGCTCCAACCGACTTCCAACCCCTCAAAATCACCTGCCTGGTGACCATAACACAGGTTAGGACCCAATCCTCCACATGTTTATTCTCCACATTGATTTCTGCCCCATCTCCCAAAATACAGAGTCTGGGACAAAACGAAACCTGAGTGCCCAAGACATCACATACAAAATTCTCAGTTCTCAACCAAAACCCTTGGATCTTAACGCACCCCCAAAAAACATGGGTCGTATCTCCATTCTCTGATTGGCATCGCCAGCAGGTAGGTGTGTCTTTAAGACCAAGCCTATACAGTCTAGAGGGGGTCCAATAGAATCTATGTAAAATCTTGAACTGAATAAGGTGAACCCTTGCATCTCTAGATACAGACTTGACATTTTTTAGAATCCTAGCCCACACTCCTTCCTCCAATACCAAGTTTAAATCTTTCTCCCATAATCTCTTCAGAGAAGTTGAAGCTCTGTCCCCCAGACTCTGAATTAACAGGGAGTAATACACTGATGCCTCATGACCTTTTCCAAAAGCAGTAATCACCTCTTCCAAAGCATCTGCCGCCTTAGGGGGTTGTGTGCTACTCCCAAAAACAGTACAGAGCAGGTGGAGCAGCTGTAAATACCTATAAAACTGAGATCTGGGAATTCCAAAATGATGACCCAAATTCTCAAAAGATCTCAACACTCCACTCTCATACAGGTCACAGAGTGTAGTAACCCCCCTCACAATCCACTCTGACCAACAGAAAGGGGACTTGTTGATACATAATTTGGGGTTCAGCCATATGCTTGAGGCAGCATTTAAATAAATGTCCAAATTAAACAGAAGGCAAAAGGGATACATTAAAGCGGCAACTATATGATTTCTTTTTCTCCGTATGTGGCAACACTTCTAAACTCACCAAGGCGTGATCTGAGACTAAGATGTTTCCAATTGAACAATCAACAACAGATGAAATGAGAGATTTAGATATATATAAAAAAAATCTATTCTAGAATAAATCTTATGGACTGATGAAAAAAATGTATAATCCCTACCAGATGGGTTCAAAAGTCACCAAATATCTGTAAAACCAAGATTTTTACACATCCTGTGAAGCGTCAATGTTGCTCTAGGGGGCTTACACATTTTTGCTTCACTAAGATCAAGGACTGAGTCCATCAAAAGATTAAAGTGTCCTTCCAATATTATATCATAAGGGGTGCCAGTGGCTTGCAACATCCCTTCAAGATCTATAAAAAAAACCCTGATCATCAGCATTAGGTGCATAGATATTAGCCAAAATCAACCTTTGCCCTTGAATTTCAGCTAAAACAATAATGACTCTTCCTAATTTATCTTTAATCTGTTTGAGACATTTGAATTGTAGATGTTTATTTATCAGTATAATGACTCCCCTGCTCTTACTTGAGCCAGCACTAAAGAAAACATGTCCACTCCATATCTTCCCAAATTTTTCAGCTTCCTGTGGAGAAAGGTGCGTTTCTTGAAGAAGCATGTAGCAGGTGTCTAAGGTATTGGCAATAAATTAATTGCTGTCGGACCAGATAGATTTATCAGAAGATTGTGAAGGAGGTAGTGGGTTGTGGTGAGAAATAACAGACAGGTACTGAGCTGGATTTGAACTTGGAATGTTATTTTGTTCCTTTTGATAGAGAGTGAAAATAATAAAAAATAAATAAAAGTAAATTACAATATTACACAAACAATGTACAATAGAGATTAACTATGTAAACATTCCCTTAAGTGCACTTTTCTTTTACCCCAAAAATATACACAGACTGGTATTTTCAATATCAAAATGAAATTAAAGAAAATAAAAGAAATAAAGTTTCTCTCAAAATATCGCAGCTGTTTCAATGTATAAGGATCTCAATATCAATCAAACTGGTTATGGGTAACCATACACCATCAATAGTTCAGTGTTCTGTAAAATACTGATCAGTTTCTTCTCTTTTCCTTATTTGTCTATTCTCTCCAGGAAAGGAGCTAAATAGTTCTCTAAGTTGGAATTGTCTTACTTCCAAAAGCAGGGCTGATGAATGAAAGAAAGGAAATTATCCTCTTCTTTATGATTTGTTGTCCTCTTTTCTCTGATTTATTGTCCTCTTTTCTCTGTACAATGTAGAATTTGGGTGTCTCACCATCAAATGTGAAGTTTCAGCTCACAGGAGTAACACAAACCGTAGAACCAAGAAAATAGGAAAAACACAAGGAAGGAAAAAAAAAACCTGGCCTGATCACAGACCAGAGCATTCATTTAGTGGATTCAAGAATAATTTCACATCAAAGATCGAAATAACCAAATTAAACAATTATACATACAAATAAAATTTTTACAAGAAATGATGTATTATAATAATTTACCTCTATATTAATAGTTTTTTCTCTTACACAGGCGCACGTGTCCAACAGTGGCGTCGGTGAGCTGCAATGAACAAGGAATAACCCCGCGGTTCACTATGACCACATTTATAACCACTTGGATTATTCAAAATACACCATGAAAAAGGAATAAACACTATGTTTACTGCAACTAAATAACTATTATTTACTCAACAATTAAACCCTGAACTTCCCCCCGAACAAAACAAACAGAAAAAAAGAAAAACGTGCACATTAACCCCACGCACGACAGCGCCAACCGGCGTCAATCCCTCTAAACTCAAAAGGTCCATGTATGCATGCGAGAGCCCCCACGACAACTTTGCCATCGGATTGCTAAAGTCCGGTGCCTCTGCACAAATTCTGCGAGGCAAAATTACACAACAGAAAATACTTTGTAAAACAGACCCCAGCCAACAGGCAGAATAAACACAAAGAACGTGTAGATTCATTCACAGAACTGTCTCAAAGGTGTGTTCCTCCACAAAACAAGCTCCAGCTGATATAAAGCCATTCAGTTTCCTCGGACAGACAATTGTTCAGTGAGCCGGCTGTTTAGGAGTTCACCAGATGACGTAATCATTCTAATGTCCCTTAAAAATATTCCACAAAAACAAACTCCAGCCAACAGGAGGCATAAGCACAAAGAGCGAACAGATTCATCCACAACTGTCCCGAAGGAGTGTTATTCCATAAAACAAACTCCAGCCGCTAGGCGGAACCAGCACAAAAAGATCCCGGTTCCTCGGATGATCAAGTGTGTATTGAGCGAGTCAAATTCACTCGGAGGCCGCGTAAAAAAAAATACACCATGACTTACTCAGTCAGTCAACTTTATAAAAGACGTCCTTTATGTGAGCATGTAACCTTAATGTAATTTTGCGGTCATCCATAGTGTCCATTCTCAATCTGGCCGGGAATTTCAGTGTAAAAACGATCTTTTGCCAATGCAAAAGTTTCTTGAAGGAAGTGTCATTCTACAAAACAAACTCCAGCTGCTAGACGGAGCCAACGCAAAAAGAAACAAAAAATGGCACCCAGCTTCCTCAGACAATCGAGTGTATGTTCAGTGAGTCAAACCACTAATATAAGAAACATCAAATGGCTTACTCACTCCAATGTATTTATGAAGGAGTGTGCCTGTTTTGGACATGTAAATACTTTGCGACCATCCTTCGTTTCTATTCTCAGTTTGGCCGGAAACATCAATGCAAAAGCGATCTTCCGTTGATGTAAAAGTTTCTTACATTCCTTGAACCGATCGTGTTTCTCTCTTGTCGAATTCGCAAAGTCCGGGAACAAGAAAATATTGTGATTCTTCCAAGAAAGCTTTCCTTTGCTCCTCGCCTGGCGCAACAAGAGGTCTTTATTGGATGATCTCAGAAATTTGGACAGAATTGAGCGGGGCCTTTCTCCCTCAGCAGATCTGCGAGCCGGGACTGTGTGAGCTCGCTCGATTTCCAGCTTATGGCCTGTTATGTCGAGCAGACTCGGGAAGATCAAGTGTGAAGAGCTTGTCCAGGAATTTCACCATATCTCTGTCCTCTTCATGCTCAGGAATTCCAACAATCCGTATATTGTTCCTTCAGCTCATAGTTTCAAGATATTCCAGTTTTTCCTAAATGTATTCCAAGTCTGTTCTGGGCGTGGGCGGATTAGCGGATAATTCCCTTTCCGATGACTCCAGATAATCGAGTCCCCGGCTTGCAGGCCCGTCAGAGGCCTCAGCTTGAACATGTAAGTGTCTTTTAATGTCTCCAGAGTCTGAGGATTTTTACTTCTTTGCCATGTTTACCTCAAAAAGCAAGTATGTAACTGGGTGTATCGAATCTCACTGGATTATAACATGAAAATAATTAAAAAACTAGCAAAGTGTGCAGAGCTCATGATTCACACGTCTGCTTCTTGCATGGCGTCAACGCTCTCCATTTTAATGGGGGATTTAATTTATTACAGCTGACAGTTACGTGAGCAAATAAGGTTTGAACATCAACCGTAACAAGATCAAACTGAATTACACAGCTTTTTAACACTTCTTTGTATAAATATGAAGGCTGCTTATTGGATAAATACAGGTAAACATCATATTATGCGACTACGCATTACTTTACGGAGAGCTTACGACCTACTAGTTAAGTCTTGCCTTAAGAACAAGTGGTGCAACCAAATTAAGCTCTGATTTAGTTACAAATTAACTAGTAGTTACTAAGCCCTTAGTGTGAACTTTACGTCCTATCATACGTGAGAACTTACGCACAGCTGGTGCAGCCCTACCCAGGACCTCTGGCAGAAAAACAGCCCCACTATGTTAAAGATCCACCACCATATTTAACTGTGGCCAAGAGGTACTTTTCATATGGCTACCTCTCTGTGTGCACCAAACTCATCTCTGGTGTTTACTGCCAAAAAGCTCTGTTTTTGTTTTATCTGACCATAGAACCCGGTCCCATTTGAAGTTCCAGTAGTGTCTGGCAAACTGAAGACGCTTGAGTTTGTTGTTGGATGAGAGCAGAGCTTATTTCTTGAAATCCTCCCAAACAACTTGTTGTGATGTACGTGATGTCTCATTGTAGTTTTGGAGACTTTCTGACCCCAAGACCCAACTCATTTTTGTAATTCTCTAGCTGTGATCCTTGGAGAATTTTTGGCCACACGAATCATCCTCCTCACCGTGCTTGGAGACAATATAGACACACATCCACTTCCAGGTCGATTCTTAACATCTCCAGTTGATTGGCACTTCTTAATTATTGCCCTGATGGTGTAAATGGGTATTTTCAATGCTTTAGCTATTTTCTTAAAGCATTTTACATTTTGTGAAGCTCAACAATGTTTTGCAGCACATCAGAACTTTATTCTTTGGTCTTACCCACTGTGATAGATGACTAAGGGAATTTGTCTTGTGTGTTACTTCATATTTATACCCCTCTAAAACAGGAAGTCATGGCTGTACAATTTCATGTTCCTAGTCACCCAGGTGTACTAAAAAATATAAAATATGAATGGGAATATACTTCAGATAGATTTTACCCATAAGTATTTCTAGGGGTGCAAATAATTGTGCCACATATATATTTGACAAAAATATTTGTTTTTCGATGAAACTTGTGTTGTGTCAATTGTCTGATATCCATCAGGGGATAGATTTTTGTGAATATTTTGAATGAAAGATCAAAAGGATAAACAATAAAGACATATTTTTCACAGCCTTCTTTACTCATATTTGCTAAGGGTGCCAATTTTTCTGGCCACCACTGTGTGGGGCATCATTGCAAAAACTTCAAAACACCTCAAAAATATTTTTTGACAAAAATAATGTCTTTAATGTCTTTGATAATGTCTAAATATATATCCAAATGCATAACTTGTTTAAGAAAAAATAAATAAATAAATAAAAAACACAGTTTGCCACAACCAGACATATGAATGGACCTCTGCAGCCACTTGCTGGTCATATATTGTAATTTCACTTAATTTAAAAAAAAAAAAAATTTTCTTACCAGGAGATGACAGCAATCTGCCCCTAACACATGACATGATCTCCAAAATTGAGGAATGTAGATCTTCACTGAATGAATTTAACATAAACATTTATTATTTTATATGCAAATTAATGGTGTTGTTTATTACCACAACATGTGGAATGCCCAATTCCCAATGCGCTCTATGTCCTCGTGGTGGTGTAGTGACTCGCCTCAATCCAGGTGGCGGAGTTATCCGTGCACAACTCACCATGCGTCCCACCGAGAGTGAACCACATTTTAGCGACCACGAGGTGGTTACCCCATGTGACTACCCTCCCTAGCAACCAGGCCAATTTGGTTGCTTAAGAGACCTGGCTGGAGTCACTCAGCAACTCCAGGGGTGGTAGTCACATATCTCTTCTTAAGACGTTGATTTAAAACTGGAGTCGTATGGATTACTTTAATGCTGCCTTTATGTGCTTTTTGTAGCTTCAAAGATTTGTTCGCCATTCACTTGCATTATACGAACCAACAGAGCAGAAATATTCTTCTAAAAATCTTTGTTTGTTTTCTTTAGAGAAAATAAAGTAGTTTTTGTGTGAAGTATTACTTGAATTTATCTCTTGCTTTTAGTTCCAGGAGAAAAAAAATGACTGCCATCAAGCACGCCCTTCAGAGGGATATTTTCACCCCCAATGATGAGCGTCTGCTGAGTATCGTCAATGTCTGTAAGGCTGGAAAAAAGAAAAAGAATTGTTTCCTGTGTGCCACAGGTATAGAAATAGAAACAGTCCACAGAGTTCAAATGTTTAGAAACATGAATTTATTGTTTATTTGACCTGTATCGACTCTAACTATATAAATTCTAAATGTTCCTTTTCTAGTGACTACAGAGCGCCCGGTCCAGGTAAAGGTGGTAAAAGTAAAGAAGTCAGATAAAGGAGATTTCTATAAGAGGCAGATGGCCTGGGAGCTACGCGACCTGACAAAGGTTGATGCCAAAGATGCCAATAAGGTCAGAGGTCATCAGATTGCATCACATAAATAGAGCAATGTTTTAATAGCTCCACAGAGCCACATTGGCCTACAAGCAGCTTACTTATTGCCTCTGCATATTAAGCTGGGTAGGAGAAAGTAACATCGATAAATTGTGTACAGTCGAAAAAACATGATCTGCTGTCACCATTCAGGGCGAGTATTGTATTTTGTTCTGGTGTTCCCTATCATACTTGTTCTCAATTGTCCTCTCAGCCTCCAACTTACTCTCACCCCCATCCATCATATCATACTTAACATCCTGCAGGAGAACCCAGAGTTTGACCTGCACTTTGAAAAGGTTTATCGATGGGTGGCGAGCAGCACAGCAGAAAAGAATTCTTTCATCTCCTGTATTTGGAAGCTGAACCAGCGCTACCTTCGGAAGAAAGTGGAGTTTGTAAACGTCAGTCCTCAGCTGCTGGAAGGTGTGGCTCATTACGGTCCCTCGTGCTGTGGGAGAATAATAGCATGTTATTAAACTACCAGTGTGTTTCTTATGTTCAGGTACCTTGTAGTTCTGTGATAGAAAAAGGTCCTAAAGCATGTATGTAGAACTGTGCAAAGATAGGAAATGAAACTAGTTTCTGTTTTCCTGCTGCTAGTATGCTTTCTCTGGCTCTTTCTCTCTTTTTCTGAGATCTTTAGGGGTTTTGCAGTTTGTCTTTTTGTGTGTCCCTTAATGCTTTAAACTGATCTGTACTGTTCTCTCTAAATCTTTCACTGGCCAGAGCTTCCTAAGGCTGAAGGTTTGTACTGTTTTTTTTTCTTCCATCTTTTATTAATTTCCGTTCACCTTTTCGGTTTCCCCTCTCCAGTTTCCACTTCAGGCTCAATATTTGTTGTGCCCTTCCTTAATAGTCTTTCCTTTCCTCCCATATGTGTAATCACATTTTATTTGTTATCTGAATTGTGTTTGTGTGTATGTGTTCGTTAATAACGAATGTTACTTACAAAAATTACATAGTTGTAGTAGGAATGTCTGAGAGCACATACACTTGCATGCACAAGCTATAAAATTGTGGTTTCAATGAACTGCATCCATCTCCCCAGAGTCAGTCCCGAGTGGAGAGAGTCAGAGTGTTGCCGGGGGAGACGAGGACGCTCTGGATGATTACCAGGAGCTGAACACTCGTGAGGAGCAGGACATTGAGAGCATGATGGAAGTATGCGAGTACGCCATCTCCAACGCCGAGGCCTTTGCTGAGAAACTGTCCCGTGAGCTACAGGTCCTAGACGGGGTGAGTATATAAGTGTTTCTCCAGTGGAAAAGTAGATCATCAAGGTAGGGTTGCACCAGCAGTGCGGAAGGTCTCACTTAAGTTGGGACATAAAGTTCACTCAAAGGGCTTAGTAATTACTAGTTAGTTTGTGTCAGTGTTTCAGTCAGTGCTTAATTTGGTTGCACCACCTGTTCTTAAAGGAATGTTCCGGGTTCAATACAAGTTAAACACAATTGACAGCATTTGTGGCATAATGTTGAGTACCACAAAAATTTATTTTGACTCTTCCCTCCTTTTCTTAAAAAAAATAAATAAATCTTGGTTCCAGTGAGGCAGTGATAAAACCGCTTACTAACCTTTTCTGTGTAAAGTTATAGCCAATTTTACAACTTAATGTAACGATGTAGCAATGCAACATCAACAACCCCTAAAACAACTGTAAAATTACAATTTAAACAACTTTACAGCTCAAATAATACATGAGTTATAACAGAAGAATTAATGAAAGTGCTTTTTTTAAATTATAAGCTTCACATTACTGTGTTGAAATCCTCCAAAAATTGGCCCCGTTCACTTCCATTGTAAGTGTCTCACTGTAACCTAAATATTTTTCTTTTTTTAAAGAAATGGAGGGATGAGTCGAAATGTATTTTTGTGGTAATCAACATTATGCCACAAATGCTCTCGATTGAACTTAACTTGTATTGAACCTGGAACATTCCTTTAAGGCAATTCTTAGCTAAACTAGGTCATAAGCTCTCCGTAAAGTAATGCATAGTCGCAAAATATTACATAAATTTATTGACCCAATAAGCAGCCTTCAAATTTGCACACAGAAGTGTTAAAAAGCTGTGAATTTCAGTTTGATCTTATGGTTTATTTTCCTCCATTGTTCGTTCACGTAACTGTCAGCTGTAATAAATTGAATCCCCATTGAAATGCGATACGTAATATTAAAATTAACGGTATGTTTAGCCTATGTAAATAACAATATTCTGGAACTGCTTCTAAAATTAATAAGGGGTAATAAATAAATGCCAACACAACAGGCTGGAAAAAATAGACATTTATTTTAATATAATATATATTTATATATATCATATAAATCTGTTGAAACTTAAATCTTGTATGTGTTGACATTGGGCGATGCACACAGAAAAGTACACCGTTAGATTGGTTTCATACAGTAGAGTCGCTAAGAAGATTTAAGATTTAATATAGATAATATTTTCTCTCGTAAATGTAAACGAGTGTAAATGTCAACATCATCATAAACAGTACTTTGCAAAAGTTTTAGACACCTGTGAAAAATGTTGCATAGTGAGGATGTCTTAAAAAAGAATGCCATAAATAGTTTTCATTTATCACTTAATGTCATACAAATTCCAGTAAACATAAAAAAGCTTAATCAATATTCGGTGTGACCACCTTTGCCTTCAAAACAGCTCCAATTCTCCTAGGTAAACCTGGACACAGTATTTCTTGGTTGTGGGCAGATAGGATGTTCCAAGCTACTTGGAGAACTTGCCACAGTTCTTCTATCTATTTAGGCTGTCTCAATTGCTTCTGTTTCTTCATGTACTTCCAGACTGACTCAGTGATGTTGAGATCCGAGCCCTGTGGGGGCCATAACATCTGTTGTAGGGCTCCTTGTTGTTCTGTTCAATTCTATTTGCGAAGAGAATGTTGAAATCCAAAATGTATATTTCCTACTTATACACTTAAAGCAGAATATATAAATTAAACATCTTAATACAAATGTTTTTTGTGAAAAATATAATGCGCCTAAGACTTGCACTGTACTGTATATCGAAAGGATTGAAGCCTGTCGAGCAAAACATGAGCTCATTAATGTCATTAAATCAGTCTGCTTTTTTATTCCTACTGTTACTCCTGGTCGGAGGCTTCCTTAAATATTTTGTTTACATGTAGGGTTATGTTCTACCTAAGTTTAATGGTGCAATGCTCGAATATTTAGTAATGTGTAAATTGTGACTTAGTGCCCGTTTATGCCATAACTATGCTAAGTTGTAACTTGAATAGCTGGTGCAACCGGCTCCAATGAGCTGTGTGCAATAATTATCCAAAGGTCAAGGGTAAACTTGATTGAATTTTGTCCTGTTAGGGAATAGTGGATAGTACCAAGTAGTCAAATTATTGATTTAGCATCACATCAAAGATGTAACTATTTTGCTTACTAAATGGTTTCTTTTGTATTGTGAATACATGTTTTGGTATTGTGAATATTTTCAGGCTAACATCCAGTCCATCATGGCCTCTGAGAAGCAGGTGAACATACTAATGCAGCTGCTGGATAAGGCACTGGCAGAAGTGGACAATATTGAGGGAAAGTTGCTGAGCTACGAGGAGATGCTACAGAGCGTGAAGGAGCAGATGGACCAGATCTCTCAGAGCAACCGGCTCATCCAGATCAGCAACACCAATAATGGCAAACTCTTAGATGAGATCCAGTTCCTTGTGGTATGTTAGGGGACAGTTGGGATTGAACCCAGAATGATGGAGCAGGGGTATGTGATGGGTTGAAAGTTAAGAGTACGGTTGAAGTAAGAAGTCTACATACACTTAGGTTGAAGTCATTCAAACTCATTTTTTAACAACTCCTCAGACTATAGTCATATTAGCAAACTTTAGTTTTGGCAAGTCATTTAGGACATCTACTTTGTGCATGACATGAGTAATTTTAACAACAATTGTTTACAGACAGATTGTTTCACTTTTAACTGACTATATCACAATTCCAGTGGGTCAGAAGTTTACATACACTAAGTTAACTGTGCCTTTAAGCAGCTTGGAAAATTACAGAAAATGATGTCAAGCCTTTAGACAGTTAGCTTCTGATAGGAGGTGTGTTGAATTGGAGGTGTACCAATGGATGTATTTTAAGGCCTACCTTCAAACTCAGTGCCTCTTTGCTTGACATCATGGGAAATCAAAAGAAATCAGCCAAGACCTCAGAAAAACAATTGTGGAACTCCACAAGTCTGGTTCATCCTTGGGAGCAATTTCCAAATGCCTGAAAGTACCACATTCATCTGTACAAACAGTAGTACGGAAGTATAAACACCATGGGACCATGCAGCCGTCATACCGCTCAGGAAGGAGACGCATTCTGTCTCCTAGAGATGAACGTAGTTTGGTGCAAAAAGTGCAAATCAAACCCAGAACAACAGAAAGGACCTTGTGAAGATGCTGGAGGAAACAGGTAGACAAGTATCTATATTCACAGTAAAACGAGTCCAATATCGACATAACCTGAAAGGCTGCTCAGCAAGGAAGAAGCCAATGCTCCAAAACTGCCATAAAAAAGCCAGACTACAGTTTGCAAGTGCTCATGCGGACAAAGATCTTACTTTTTGGAGAAATGTCCTCTGGTCTGATGAAACCAATATTGAACTGTTCAGCCATAATGACCATCGCTATGTATGCCTGCAAGCCAAAGAACACCATCCCAACTGTGAAGCATGGGGGTGGCAGCATCATGTTGTGGGGGTGCTTTGCTGCAGGAGGGACTGGTGCACATCACAAAATAGATGGCATCATGAGGAAGGAAAATTATGTGGATATATTGAAGCAACATCTCAAGACATCAGCTAGGAAGTTAAAGCTCGGTTGAAAATGGGTCTTCCAAATGGACAATGACCCCAAGCATACCTCCAAAATTGTGGCAAAATGGCTTAAGGGCAACAAAGTCAAGGTATTGGAGTGGCCATCACAAAGGCCTGACCTCAATCCGATAGAAAATTTGTGGGCAGAACTGAAAATGCGTGTGCGAGCAAGGAGGCCTACAAACCTGACTCAGTTGCACCAGTTCTGTCTGGAGGAATGGGCCAAAATTCCAGCAACTTATTGTGAGAAGCTTGTGGAAGGCAACCCAAAATGTTTGACCCAAGTTAAACAATTTAAAGGCAATGATACCAAATACCAACAAAGTGTATGTAAACTTCTGACCCACTGGGAATGTGATGAAAGAAATAAAAGCTGAAATAATTCTCTCTACTATTATTTTAATATTTCACATTCTTAAAATAAAGTAGTGATCCTAACTGACCTAAGACAGGGAATGTTTTCTATGATTAAATGTCAGGAATTGTGAAAAACTGAGTTTAAATGTATTTGTTTTAGGTGTATGTAAACTTCTGACTTCAACTGTATGTGGACACCCCCTTCTAATTAACAAGTTTGGCAAGGCCCCTTAATTCCAGTGAAGACGGATGTTAATGTGACGGCATACAGCGACATGGATAAAGCCTAGACTTTTGACCTTTTCAATGATTTGGGGAGCCAGGCCCAATCGCCTGACCCCACTGATGCTCTTATGTCTGAATAAGAGCAAGCAAATCCCTGCAGCCATGTTCCAACAATTAGTGAGAAAACATTTCAAGACTCTTCTGTATGAAACCAATCTAACGGTGTACTTTTCTGTGTGCGTCACCCAGTGCCAACACATACAAGATTTAAGTTTCAACAGATATATATGATATATATAAATATATATTATATTAAAATAAATGTCTATTTTTTCCAGCCTGTTGTATTGCATTTCAAAAGTGGGAGCTGTTAGGGTGGACCAACTACCTATTAATTGTGTTTGGGTGTCCTCACACTTTTGTCCATTATAGTGTATGTTTGTTTGTTTGGTTTGAGGTCAGATGTTGAGATGAAGTCTACAGAGCATATCAGTAACTGTCCCCTTATGTTTTTGTTATCTCTTTTGTCAATGAAACTAACCATGCCCACTTGCACCTCTCATTTAACTTTTTTTGTCTTTTTTTTTTTACCATACCTGGTAGAACTACATGGATCTTTCAAAAGGACACATCAAGGCTTTGCAGGAGGGAGATCTGTCTTCTCCTAAGGGTGTCGAGGCCTGCATCAATGCCTCTGAAGCTTTGTCCCAGTGCATGAATGTAGCACTCAAACCAGGTAGAATTTGACTGTATCAGTTGGAATGATCTCTCATTGAACAAACAGGGGTTATAAATGGCTTTATGACTTTTAAATGTAGTTTAAACTCTCAAATGTTCCAAACTGTTAAATATACAGTTGCAAGGAAAAAGTATGAATTGCTTAAACCTTTATAGCTCTATACAAGTGAACAAGTTTTAATCTTAGGTGTTCTGAGATTTCTTTTGTTCAAGGTATGGTTTACATCAGGCAGTGCTTCTTGTGAATAGCAAACCCAAAATTTGTGAGTGTTTTTATTGGAGGTCGACCGATAGTGGATTTTACACAGACCGATAACTAAGTTGGGCAGTACCTGCCGATAACAGATTAATCAACCGATAGTTTTTCAAATTGATACTGAATGAAAAAATAACAAAGTAAAATAGTGCTGAACTTTATTACAAAAATAAACAGTACTGACTGAACCATGAAAATGTATTGTACTTTTTTAATGAAATAAATATATAAATATTAATATATATTAACTAATATTCGAATTTTAATATCAACTGATTTTTAAATTGATGCTGTTTCCTTAGTCCACAAGAGAGCGCAATAAATACATAAGCCATTCAACACTGTTATATTATTGCATAGAACATTCCTATCCTGGCTGTTAAAAAAGAGCATTTCATTTTCAACTAATGTGCATAAAATAAATAAATACAAAGTTTTAGTCAGTCCATGTTCTCAAATGTTAAGTCAAAAGTAAACTGAGGGGGGAAATCGCTTCAATAGACAGTTCACATGGTGTTACACTTGCACTGATTCCTACTACTCCAGACTCAAGCTTCATAATAACAGTGAAATGTCACATTGTTTTTTATTCAGTACAGTTGTATGTATAGTAGCAATATTCACAGATAGCAGTGGTATTCGGCTGAACTCGGTTGTGAAGCGGCTCCGACTATGAGCCCAGGCTAGGGGCTGTTCAAACAGATGGAACACAACAGACTGGAACCGAACACGAGGATCTCGAGACACCCATTTCCAAGTTGAACATCTTTCCTGACAAAGCATTTAAACAACTCAATACTTAATCTGAGAAACGCTTGCAAGACGCAATGGCCAAAGACCTCCACCTACTGTAAGGGGCTGTTCACACTGAACGCTTTTGCAACCATCCATTTGTTTTTCTATGTAAACGCACGCTAGACGAACGTCTTTGTTTCCCTTTGTTTTTGTTTATTCAGCGTCTCGTGCAGGAGCGCTGTTTTTTAGATGATGTGTCTAAATGTGTCTAAATCTAGCCTTTTTTAGGGCAAGCATGTGAACGATCTGAAGTCATCGTGTTACAGTGAGGATAACATTTTTTTATTGAAATCATATGCGTTTTTGATTTGTTTATACGTTTCTCTCGGCTGCATGAAAATATTAATTTGCTTTCTCATGTCACTAGCTTTAAATATGCAACTTAGCTGGCTAATGAATGCATAAACGTGACCAGCTGGATATAAAGTAATGCAAATAGATGGTAATAGATGGTAACAATCGTGACACTTAAACATTTGGGTAGGACTTGCGTGTGTTTTTGTCACATTGTTCTAAGCGCTTGAGGTTAGCTTTAATGTTAGCATCCTCTCAGCCTTGTTGGCAAACATACTGCTGTTCTCTACTAAAGCAGCATCTAGTCAACAAATGAATTACTTTATAATGATATGACAACGTGTACTGTAGTGAAATGTATACATACCTTTTTGTTGTTGATGTTTTAAATCCGCTCCATGCAGAGTGTAGTTTCACGTGTCAAAACAAACACCACAAGGCATCAGTGAAGTGATAGTTTTTATTTCGCCTCTAGAGGCCGCTCTCATATTGTATAACGACATCAGACCCTTCCCAGCCGCTCCAGCACCAGACACAATGGGGAAAACTATCGGTGTGGATTTTTGCTGATAACCGATAGTTCCAGAAATCTGTTAACGGTGCCGATTAATCTGCAAAACCGATATATCGGTCGACCTCTAGTTTTTATAGGGCAGCGTGGCCTGAGGAAAATCTCCAATCTCGTCTCATTGATTTGACTTCAGGTTAGCTGACTCCTGATTCCTGATCAGCTTTTGGAGAAGGCATAAGCCTAAGGATTTGCATTCTTTTTCCTCCCTGCACTTTGAATGTTTACACACTAAGTTCAGTAAAGACATGAAAATGGATCATTGTATGTTATTTGTTTGAGCAGACTGTGTTTGTTGTAGGGATCTGATAATCAAATTTATTAGACCAAAAGTCCAAATTATTAAGACCAAATTATTCAGAAATCCAGGAAAATCCAAAGAGTTTAAATACGTTTTCCTGCAACTGTAGCACTTTGTACAGGTTTCCATTAACAGTATTGAATATATTTGTGTGATGTTCTGTTATAGGTCATGATCAGTTGATGGCAGTCAAGCAACAGCAGCATCTGTTTTGTGAGCTCAGAGATGCTTTTGCTAGACGTCTCACCAACCACCTCAACAATGTGTTTGTACACCAGGTAAGGTACAGACACATCTAGGTTATCACACACACACACACACACACACACACACACACACAGGTACTACCAGGCAAAGTTGATCTGCTTAACATAGTAACAGGTAAGTTACAGGTAAAGAACATGTGCATGATTGTTACATACAGCTTTCTGAGCATGCTTCAAGTTTCCCACAGTTATGGAAAACCTCAAAATATCAGGGAATTTTAAATGGTGAAAGGCCTGGAAAATTCATGGAAATTTCTATTGTGAAGATGCATTGTTCTAGTTATTCTTAGCTCTATAATATTTGTTGGCAAGATATTGCTCTTATATTGGCCCTGTTCCAAATGGCACCCTTCACACTTTCGAGTACAGACTGATGGGGCGCTAGTCAGCAAGTCCATGAGGGTGCATGAGTCATAAAATCATGCAATTGTGCACACTTGAAGACTTCAGTCAGATGGCACATTTTTATACATAGTTTTTCGTAGACATACAATTTTACAAATTATTATTAGAACAGGTCACAACATTAATATTGGGTGAAGGTTTCTATTAAATCCAAGAAACACACAATTGTTTGTTTTTTGTTGTTGTTTTTTTTGGGGGGGGGTCTCCCCTTTTCTCCCCAATTTGGCATACCCAATTCCCAATGCTCATTAATTCTTCATGACAAATCTCAGTTGCCTCCACTTCTGAGACAGTCAGCTTGCACATCTTTTTACGTTGCTTGCTGAGAGTGTTACTGCAGAACTCTATTCACCGCGGCATCCATGCACAAATCACCACGTGCCTCACCGATAGCGAGAACCACCATATAATGACCATGAGGAAGGTGGTCAGCGTGACTCTACCTTCCCATTTTGGCCAATTGGTTGCTTAGGAAACCTGGCTGGAGTCGCTCAGCACACCCTGGATTAGAACTCGTGACTCCAGGGGTGGAAGTCAGCATCTTTGCTCGCTGAGCTACCCAGGCACCCCTTAACACACCGACATCAAAGGATTACAAGATTTAATCATGAACCTCTGACATACAAATTGCACATTTAACAATAATAACAAAACCCCCATCTTTTTCAATATTTAGAGGACAAATAGAAATTACTCTGACACCTGGATGGTTTCATGGTTTCGTGCTTAACACAGTCAATTTATAGAAAGGAGAACATACACCGATCAGCCACAATATTAAAACTACCTGCCTAATATTGTGTAGGTCCCCCTCGTGCTGCCAAAACAGCACCAACCCGCATCTCAGAATAGCATTCTGAGATGATATTCTTCTCACCACAATTGTACAGAGCGTTTATTCTGAGTTACCGTAGACTTTGTCATTTTGAACCAGTCTGGCCATTCTCTGTTGACCTCTCTCATCAACAAGGCATTTCTGTCCACAGAACTGCCGCTCACTGGATGTTTTTTGTTTTTGGCACCATTCGGAGTAAATTCTAGAGACTGTTGTGTGTGAAAATCCCAGGAGATCAGCAGTTACAGAAATACTCAAACCAGCCCATCGTAGATAGCAAAAACTCATTACATTTGTGTACACAGCCACACTTCTTCAGGTTATATCGCCAGTAGACCAAACGTTGCTATTTAAATAAATATAATGAACTTTGAAAGCTACAGCTTTGTACAGAAAAGTACTCTCTCTTGTCTTAATGTTTTAGAGACTCACAATATTACTAAAGTCCTCTTTGAAGGCAAAACTTTCCAAAGAAAATCTATTTAATAGAAACAGAATATGAGTGATTCCATCTCTGGTAAACTGAATAAAACAATGTTAAATCACATACACATTACATTACATTCAAAAAACTGATTGTATATACTCAAGAAAAGCAAGAGATCTGTCATCGACAATCAGAGAAAACAGTTATTGAAATTAATATTAAATCCGCACTTGATATTGCCTCGTCCGCCATGGTTTTCCTCCAACACCGAGGGCACAAAGAAGGGGCTCATGAGCACCCTTCTGAGTGATAAAATGTCAAATGGGACACATTACAGTCTCGTGGACTTTGCAGGATGGGCAAATGGAAAAAAAGAGGGCCACAAGACAGCAAGTCCACATTAAGTGTGCCATTTGGGACAGGGCCATAGAGTAAAATGCTCTTAAACTGTTGCAGTGACCGATTTGTAAGTAAATCAATCATTTAAGGTGGTTCTTGTCAGTGAATCGATCGAACCATTTCACAAATCAGTCTGGATGATTCATTAGCAAATGGCCCTGAATCTAAATGGATGAATGAATAACTGGAAAGGTCCTGAAAAAAGAGATTTATCAGTCAAAAGTGTGGGAACCCTGTTGCTTACACATTTGACATATGGTGTATCATTATTGAGGAAATAAACCAGCTTATAATTTTCTGTAAAAAGTGTTCTCTGTGTTAAGTTTTGTTTCAGTTGCTTTTCTGCCTTTTCCTATCTTATCAGTTGTGTCTTATCTGCCTCTGTCTGTGAGTGATTCTTTCTCCTGTGTTCCTGTTTCTTATTGGCCACAAGTCCTGTCTCTATCCCACTTTACTTCACTGTGCTCTCTGTTCCTCTGTCAGTTCAACCACTTCAGTCACTTCAAAATGACCATCCCTCAATTCTATAGGTCGTCCTGTCTGTCACTCCCTGTGAGTACGCCCACTCCAGCACCCTCTTTGACCCACCCACTCTAACATGCAACTTCACTGCCTTAACTTACTCATGAAATGCTTCTCTTTCCATGGAAACATTCAATTTAAGCATGCTCATAGTGATGTAAATCAAATGTTCTCATTCCCAGCCAACATCACACTCTTAGCTCTTGATTTTGACCCCTTAAGATGTGAAGCGGTCTTCATTTCTGTGTTTTGCTCATTCTTCAATGGAATTATGGGGTGCTTGTGAGAAGATGTGGCCTGGTCAGCATGCACTTCCTGTAGTGTATGTCCTTTTGGTGCAGCATCTTTCATAGATACATTCAGAAGGAACTGCTTGACTTGGAGAATACCTCTCAAGGCATTGCTATCAGTTTTGTAAGGGCAGCTTTCTTGAACCCCGATGCTTGGTGATAAACAGAAAGTAGACATTTTGCCCGACTAATTACTGTTTGTGCTCAAGTTCAGTGGAATGACATTATAACAGTAACCCTGATCTCTGTGTGGGACGGAGTGTTTGTGTGTGTGTTTTCCTTAAGAATGACTTAGGAAATGGTGTGCATCCCAAACATTTGTTAGGAAAATGAACTTTTTTTTTCTTTTTTGCATACTGCGCTTTTCATTCTGTCTGTCTTTCTGTGTGTGTGTGTGTGTGTGTGTGTGTGTGTAGGGACATGATCAGAGCGCCACGCTGACCCAGCACACAGCTGAACTGACTTTACCTAAACACAGCCCTCTGCACAGGGACCTGCTCCGATATGCTAAACTGATGGAATGGCTTAAGAACACCCAGAGAGAGAAATATGAGGGTCTGTCCAGAGTAAGTGCTTTGCGATCACTTTAATGATTATCACAGTCATTATCATCATGACTGATGTCACAACACCATTGAAGTATGAAAGCATTAGGTTACATATGCATAACTGTCCTTTGACAATACAAATTGAGCGTTGTTTCATCTTGATTAAGCTATAGTGGATGGAGTACTTTTAAACTACATAAAAGTCGAGGACAAAAAAGTATTGTTATATTGCTATAATCATCCAAAATTTCTGTAACACTGCAAATCCCAATTACAGCATTACAATTACTCTGATTATTACATTACCAGCTGGTATTGTCATTAAATCATAAGACATTAGTCAGAACATCCATCATTTCTGCATGTTTTAATGTAAAAATGTTGTTATTATGATATCACAATGACCATTATCAACAGTAATTACAGCAAAAGAAGATACATTTATATCAGTGGTGCATTATCATTATCATAAGCACTGATCTGCAATTCACAATTACAGTAACCATAAATGTGCCATCATAATCACATAGCAATCTCATTCTTATGTCCTCTTAGAAGCCTTTCCTTTTTAAAATGGCAACATCTCAGCAACCTTTAATTTCAGCTCTGGTCAGACTTAATAATACTGTAAATGAGGGCCTGGGTAGCTCAGTGAGTATTGACGCTGACTACCAACCCTGGAGTCGTGAGTTCGAATCCAGGGTGTGCTGAGTGATTCCAGCCAGGTCTCCTAATCGGCCAAATTGGCCCGGTTGCTAGGGAGGGTAGAGTCACATGGGGTAACCTCCTCATGGTCGTGATTAAGTGGGTCTCACTCTCAATGGGGCGCGTGGTAAGTTGTGCGCGGAGAGTATCTTGAGTCTCCACATGCTGTGAGTCTCTGATGTGTCATGCACAGCGAGCCCAGAGCATAAGATGTGTGGAGGCAACTGAGACTTGTCCTCCGCCACCCAGATTGAGGCGAGTAACCACGCCACCACGAGGACCTAGTTAGTAGTGGGAATTGGGCATTCCAAAATTGGGGAGAAAAAGGGGATAGATAAATAAATAAATTAATTAATAATAATAATACTGTAAATGTTATTTTAGAGATATTAAACCGAATTAACTCAAAAACAGTGCAAATTTTAAGGTTTTCGTCAGAAGGATTATTTCCTGATCATTACTCGATTCTAAGTTCTTATTTGCTTTAAACACATTTGTCTCTGTTGTATTATCAAAAACGCCCTGTAATAATCCAAATGTGCTTAAATTCCTCCTTTCCTCCCTGATGTTTTTTAAAGACGTATGTAGATTACATGACCCGATTGTACGAGCGGGAAATTAAAGACTTCTTTGAAGTGGCAAAGATCAAAATGGCAGGAACTAGTAAGGACGTGAAAGGAAAGTTTGGTAAGATCACATTTAAAAAAAAATGTTTATCTGAGTTTGTGTCATGAGATGTATGAAATATATGTCTTATGTCTTGTGTATGCTATGTTTTGTGTTTGTCATAGTATGTGCTGTTTGCAATGTACATGTGTTTTTTTTTGTCTTTTCTTGCACTAATGTTACACCACACGCAAGCGGTTTAGAGTGTTGAATTTAAAGGCTCATATAGATGCATTTTAAAATAGAATCATTGATATTTCAGTCATTGCTTGTCTCTTGATTCCTGTTTTTTTTATATATATATATATATATATATGATGGTGCATAACTTCACATGTTCTGTTTTCATAGTAATGTCCTGACATGTGCTGCATGGCCACAGTGTGTTCACCGATTGGCGTTAAACATATGCTAGAAGCGCAACACTCAATTTGTTCTGTGAAAAGAAGGCATGAATAGATGGCATCTTAGAATAAGGACAGTGTTGTGATTGTTTTTTTTTTTCCTTAAAAGTAAAAAGACAGTGAATTATTTGTTTTAGCATTTGCACTCACAGCTTTTTTAATACCGTGGGGTTCAAAAGTCTGAGACCACACTGAAAATCTGGGATTCAAAATCCATGATTTAAGATTTTGACAAATTTTAAACAAGGAAACGTTAATATAAAATGAATGAGAAATATTTAAGATTCTGCACTATTTCTAGGTCACTAATCAAATAAGCAAATTTGTTACATTGACCATGTTAACTCTTTTGTAAAGGTCAGATTTTCTCCATTAAACAAGATGATCTTTGAAACGTTCTCAAATCATTTTGGGTTAACCTGGATCATCAAGTTTGCACAAACTACTAAGAATTTCTTAGTAATTCTAAAAAAATACTGAAAAGAAATTCTGAAGTTCATGTACATTTTTCAGTTCAACCTTTTTACTTGAATTGTTATGCTGGTAATATCATTTGTAATAAAATAAACCATATTGAATTAGAACAATGTAAAATTGAAGCATTTTGTGAAAGTAGACTTTTGAACCCCACCATAATGAACAAACAACATTGCAGCAGTAATTTCTAAACTATTGTTTGGACAAATGATACTTATTTCTTTTCTATATTTTTAGAAACATTACATTGGTAAGCATTTAGGTGGTAGAAAGATATTTTCATAACGCTCAGTTTCAGCTTTTTCTCCCTGTGTTGAAAGAAATGTAGCTTTTTGTTTCCAAGCCACCACTGAGCCCATAGTGCAAATTCAGCCTCTGCAGTGCATGTCATTATTGAAGACTTTGACCTTTAACCCCTAACTCTGGCACCATGCTGCATGTTGTGAGCCTAACGTTTGTCTGTCTCTGATGCCTGCCTTTCTAACCGGCCTCCAGCCACGCTTCCTCGGAAAGAGAGTGCTCTCAAACAGGAGACAGAGAGTGAGTATCAGTTCCACATGCCACGCCTATCCCACAATGCCTTGCTGCCTTTAATAAAAGGGGAATCTATTTTTCCTCTTTGGCACAACAAGCTACATTTGTAAATTTAGTTTCAATAGTTCTTGACTACACCAAAACATGATTTTTCTTTATTTGCTAAGCTTCAGGTACATGCACCATTTTTGCACTCTATCTCACCTTGTGCACCCCAAATATTTGTGATAGTCTTACTGACCTTAAAAATAACAGATATTAAAATGTCTAATGTTAATGTATCAGGGATTAAAGGGGAGATTAAAGTTTGATAATTCTATCCTACAAAAGCATGATCTTTTATTAATGGACTACAGTGGCCCTTAAAACTATTTGCACACTTAAAGACAGCATCACACTTGCAGTCTCAAAACAACTCGATTTTGGCTGAGGGTGTCACATATGCGGACTGTTTTGCTGAGATCTCGCTCTCTTCTGTCGGAGGTATGACACTCTTGCCGATACAAAATAGTGGAGGGGTGACAGACATACCAACTCACCGCAACTGTCTCTCTCTGATTCCCTGTCACATGGAGTTCGCTGACATAACAGGAGTACCGCATGAGCATAAACAATTGCACAAGAGTGATTTAGGATGCGATTCATGGAGTAACTTTACCTTATGAAAATGTGTGATTGTGTATTTATCCCATCAAGGCTGGCCGTAGAATGCGTTTGTCCATATGCAGCTTTCAGTGAGTAAATGAGTTGTTCAATAAAAACTGTAGGAGAAAAAGGCAGGAAAAACGCTTGGTGACAGAATCACTATGTATTACAATCAGCATTTGTGATGATATGCAGCTTCGATTGCAGATGAAAATATTCAGATCAGCTTGACATCTTGTCAGTTCTTCAGTATATGAAGAAGCTCATTGGTCACTTGACGAGAACACAAGAGCCTGCCCCAGCAACAGAACAACTTTTTCTGTCACGTTGGATCCTTTTTTCCCGTTGCTGTAACCATTAATTCAGCAGGGAGTCCCAGTGGTCAAGTGATTAATGACCTCCCACTGAGAGAGGCCAGTGCACGCTCCGTCTCCCTCCGCCTGGCCGGCGATTATGTAAATGAAGCTCACATCTGAAAGTCACTGGAAATATCAGCTAGTGTGATGCCGGCTTAAAGAAATGTTCCGGGTTCAATACAAGTTAAGCTCAAGTCGACAGCATTTGTGGCATAATATTGATTACCACAAAAATTAATTTTGACTCGTCCCTCCTTTTCTTTAAAAAAAGCCAAAATGGAAGTTAAGGTGAGGCACTTACAATGGAAGTGAATGTGGCCAATTTTAGGAGGGTTTAAAGACAGAATTGTGAAGCTTATAATTTTATAAATGCACTTACATGAATTCTTCTGGTAAAACTTGTGTATTATTTGAGCTGAAAATTTGTTAAATCATCATTTTTACAGTCGTTTTAGGATTTTAAGTTTTGTTGACATTACATCGTCATGGCATCGAAGATGTAAAATTGGCTATAACTTCACACAGAAAAGGTTAGTAAGCGATTTTATCACACTAAAATCATGTTAACATGTATATTGTTTATATACATGTTGAAAACGTGAGTATTTTAACAAAGAAATAGGCCCCCATTCACTTCCATTGTAAGTGCCTCACTGTAACCCAGATTTTTGCTTTTTTTTTTTTTAAAGGAGGGACGTGCCAAAATGTTTTTGTGTTAATCAACATTATGCTACAAATGCTGTTGATTGAGCTTAAAGGGATAGTTCACCCAAAAATGAAAATTCTCTCATAATTTACTCACTCTCATGCCATCCCAGATGTGTATTACTTTCTCTCTTCAGCAGAACACAAATTATGAATTTTAGAAGAATATTTCAGCTCTGTAGGTCCATACAATTCAAGTGAATGGGTGCCAAAATGTTTATGCTCCAAAAAAAACATTAAGGCATCATAAAAGTAATCCATATCTTCAGAAGTGATCTGATAGATAGTGGTAAGAAAGAGATCAATATGTAAGTACTTCTTTGTTTGAAATTCTTCTCCCTGCCCAGTAGGGGGTGGTATGCATAAAGAATGTTAATCACCAAAAACACAAGAAGAAGAATGTGAAAGTGATCTGTTTCTCACCCACACCTATCAGATCACTTCTGAAGATATTGATTTAACCACTGGAGTCTTATGGATTACTTTTATGTTAACTTATGTGATTTTTGGAGCTTCACATTTTTGCCACCCATTCACTTGCATTGTATGGACCTACAGAGCTGAAATATTCTTCTAAAAATCTTTATTTGAGTTCAGCAGATGAAAGAAATTCACACATCTAGGATGGCATAAGGGTGAGTAAATGATGAGAGAATTTTCATTTTTGGATGAACTATCCCTTTAACTTGTTCTGAACCTGGAACATTCCTTTTAAGCCACAAACAATTATGAATGTCTATATACAGTATATTCATCAATATATGTATGGTGAATATAATTAAATAAACAAAATGGCATTTAGAAAACAACAACAAAACTTTTAAGGAAAAATTGCATTATTTTTTTGAGTGAGATTTCACTTTGTGGAACATGTAGCTAATGTGATGAACTACAGCAAAGTATAGTTTTTTATTTTTATTTTATCTATGCAATTATTATTATTTTTAAGCGTTTGAGTTTCCAGAAGTGTCCAAATACTTTCTGGGGTCAAATTAAATCAGATTTGACTGTAGTTGGATTGCTTGTATTATGTAATATGAACCCTTTCAGATCACCATGCGATTGACAAAGTGAGTTAAATGACCCACATTGAAAAAAGGCTTTTCTTTTAAACAAGTTTACCTAGTACGGATTTAGCATCAGAATTGTCTTTAGTAATTTCTGTGTGGTCAGTTCATGCTCTGATGGGCTCTCCTGACTCTCAGGCCTGCACGGGAGCTCTGGAAAGCTGACAGGGTCCACCTCCAGTCTGAATAAACTGGCTGTAAGCAGCTCCAACAGCAGGCGCTCTCAGTCCTCTTCTCTGCTTGACATGGGCAACATGTCTGCCTCTGACCTGGATGTAGCAGACAGGACCAGGTTTGATAAGGTGTGCCACCTCTAAAACGTACAAGATTTAAATGTCATGTTCATATGGAGGCACAGAGTTCCAAATAGAAATGTTTATATGCTAAGAACACCCCTTTCCTGAGGTAAAATAACTGTAATTCATGGCATCTCATGGCTTATTGCTGTATTTAATTGTGGTTAAATACTGAAATTTGTTGTACAGACTGAAATGTTTAAATCATGCATATCCCCATTGAGAGTTTGTGGACCTTCTGTTTTTTTGTCTAGATCTTTGAGCAGGTGTTGAGTGAGCTGGAACCACTGTGTCTGGCTGAACAGGACTTTATCAGCAAGTTCTTCAAGCTGCAGCAACATCCAACACTAGCTCAGGTGAGTATCAGACAAAAACTATTCTGGCTCAAGTCTTGGTGTGTGTGTTGTTTGTGTGTTTCTAATTATGTTACAAACACTTAATTAGGGAGAGAATGTGGATGACGCAGATGGAACAGCACACTCCAGACCAGTCAGTGACCATAGACATTCCATATCTGAGTGAGTGCTCAGCTCATTCATTGCATTTTACCAATCACCCATTAACAGCCAAAAGCAATTAAGCAAAGGAAAGAAACTTGGTTCAAACTAATGAAAATGGGCATATGTTTTTTTTCTCTTGCAGGAAGGACATGGTTCGAATGATGATGAATAAGATATTTCAGAGCATCGAGACTGAGTTGAACAGTCTTATAGCTTTAGGTGATAAGATAGACAGCTTCAACTCTCTGTACATGCTGGTAAAGATGAGTCACCACGTTTGGACGGCTGAAAATGCTGATCCTGCCTCCTATCTCAGCACAACACTTGGCAATGTGCTGGTCACTGTTAAGAGAAACTTCGATAAATGCATTGTGAGTTGAGCTCATGTTTGTCTAGTTTGATGTATTTATTGATAGTGAATGAAGGCAAAGCAGATGCTATGTAACACTATATTTTTTCTTGAAACCAACTAAGGTGGTGGAAAACATTTCTTAGACTTTCCTTACTATGACAGGCACAGACATAAAGGCCACAAGAGTCCAAAATGAATAAAATCCCAGAAGCAGTTTATTGTTTAACCAAAATTGGCCACATTCACTTCCATTGTAAGTGCCTCACTGTAACCTTCATAAATTAGTTTTTGTGGTAATCAGCATTATGCCACAAATGCTGTCGAGTTTAACTTGCATTGAACCCAGAATGTTTCTTTAAACTTTTTATAGCCTATATATTTCACCAAATGAGGTTTAATGAGGAATGAGGGTTATTATTCACAAGATATGAAGTTGGAGACACAATGTATGTGTTGACAGGGCATGTTTCCATATTGCAGTATTTTATTGTCGCTTCAATTTAGAACACTTGATTATCTAATCAAAATATGCCTTGAAGTGAGAAGAAAAATATGGATGAATATTGTTTGATGAAAGATTTAGATGCAGCAAATCCCCATGTGTTTGTTTTTATTTCACCTCTAGAAGCCGCTATTATATTGTAGAACAAAGCCTAACTGTAGAATCCTCCAGCCACAGAGGTACCAAAAAAAAAAAAAGAGGAAAAAAGCAGCTATCGGCATAGATTTTTGTAGATCAATAGTTCCTAAAAGCAGCTATCGGTACCGATTAATCGGTTAAGCCGATATATCAGTCTACCTCTACCAACAAGTGCAGCTCAGCAATTGTATCTCCTGATTTTTCTGTTGCTCTTTCAGTCTGGTCAAATTCGTCAGATGGAAGAGGTAAAGATTTCTAAGAAGAGTAAGGTGGGCATCCTGCCTTTTGTCACTGGCTTTGAGGAGTTTGCCAAGTTGGCAGAGGCTATTTTCAGAAACGCCGAGCGACGGGGTGATCTGGACAAGGCTTACATAAAACTCATCAAAGCTGTCTTCAATAATGGTGAGGTTCTTGACCAGTGGGTCCTCTTGTCCTTGATGACTCAAACAACTTTGATTGGTTAATTTATGGGAAGGCCTAAATTTAATACCGGATTTGAAACTGTTGCTCAATATGAAAAGAAAACATGAAACAGACACCCAGTTTCTGATATTTGCTGACGAGTTTCAACAGTAAAGCAATTAAGAGTTAAATCTTCTCTTCATTGCTCATGTTC
Source organism: Myxocyprinus asiaticus (assembly GCF_019703515.2). Taxonomy (NCBI): domain Eukaryota; kingdom Metazoa; phylum Chordata; class Actinopteri; order Cypriniformes; family Catostomidae; genus Myxocyprinus; species Myxocyprinus asiaticus. Next base: position 21,660,877 of record NC_059368.1, read on the forward strand.
TTATTGACTCAATAATGATTGGTCTCTGTCCATTTGTGTATTGATTAGTGGAAAAGGTGGCCAACGAGAGCCAGAAGACTCCACGTGATGTGGTGATGATGGAGAACTTCCACCATATTTTCTCAACACTGTCTAGCCTGAAGATCTCCTGTTTGGAGGCAGAAAGAAAGGAGGCCAAGCAGAAGTACACAGAGCACCTGCAGTCCTACGTCATCAACTCACTGGGCCAACCGCTGGAGAAACTCAATGTGAGCTTGGGAAAATGTTTATGGAAACTTAAAATCAGCATTGTGCAAGTAGAATATCCATGTAGACTTCTTAGTAATAAAATTGAAATGCGTTCACTTAAAATTGTTAATTGTAATTGGATTCTTCAGCCCTCATCATCAACAAGGGAAAAAAGATAGTTCACCCAGAAATGAAAATTCTCTCATCATTTACTCACCCTCATGTCATCCCAGATGTGTATGACTTTCTTTCTTCTGCTGAACACAAAGATTTTTAGTAGAATCTCTCAGCTCTGTAGGTCCATACATTTGAGGTCAACAAGGTCCAAACTTTGATGATTTAAAAGTATATAAAGGCAGCATAAAAGTAATCCATATGACTCCAGTGGTTAAATCCATATCCTCAGAAGTGATATGATAGGTGTGGGTGAGAAACAGATACATATTTAAGTCCTTTTTTACTATAAATCTCCACTTTCAAACAGCCCTCTTAAGTAAGCACTCTTCTCTCCTAAGAGTTCATTTGTTTTTGTCGATTTGCATTATTCGTGCATATCGCTACCTACTAGGCAACGAGGAGAATTTATAATAAAAAAGGACTTAAATATTGATTGTTTCTCACCCACACCTATCATATCGCTCCTGAAGATACAGATTTAACCACTGGAGTCATATGGATTACTTTTATGCTGCCTTTATGTGCTTTTTTAAGCTTCAAAGTTTTGGACCGTTGACTTTTAATTTCACCATGAATATAGCCATTGAAGTTGGCAGGGTGTTAAGAAACAAACAAACATTGTATGGACATAGAGAGCTGAGATATTCTTCTAAAAATCTTTGTGTTCTGCTGAAGAAAGAAAGTCATACACATCTGGGATGGCATGAGGGTGAGTAAATGGTGAGAGAATTGTAATTTTTGAGTGAACTTTTACTTTAACTTTATATGCGAAGACCAGGGATTTCCGTTGAATGAACAATAACTAATCATTCAATGTGCATTATACAATGTAATAATAATTTATATTTTTAAAGAAAGTTATTATGAAGTATTACCAAGAAAATCTAACTTGTATACAGTATATTGGTGGTTGGGGGTCTGGGAGTCTGTAAAAGTAGAAAAACCCTGTACTGAGAAATTATAATGATGCATTTAATCTTTGCATATGAGTTTAATAAGAGTCTTTCATACAAGATTGACAAGCGTGCTTAATTTTCTTCCCATCTTGCAGCACTTCTTTGAAGGAGTGGAGGCACGTGTAGCTCAGGGTGTGCGTGAAGAGGAGGTGAGCTACCAACTGGCCTTTAATAAACAGGAACTGCGCAAGGTCATTAAAGAATACCCTGGCAAGGAGGTGAAAAAAGGCCTGGACAACCTCTACAAGAAAGTGGATAAGCACCTGTGTGAGGAAGAGAATTTGTTACAGGTAAAAAAATAATAATAATACTAAATACCTTTATGAATCTTACAGATCATTTAGAGAACATCACTTTGAATTTAAACTGTGTTTTGTCCACTAGGTGGTGTGGCACTCCATGCAGGATGAGTTCATTAGGCAATACAAGCACTTTGAGGGCCTGATAAACCGCTGCTACCCTGGGTCTGGAATCACCATGGAGTTCACCATTCAAGACATGCTGGAGTACTTCTCCAGTATCGCTCAGTCCCACTAAAGTTGAATGCTATTGAATGATAGTGAGAGTGTGTTCGAGTGAGAGGAAAGTGGTGTGTGTGAGCAGGAGAGATAGAATAAACACACATCATATATTGTACATACAATATATTACAATGCATTTCGATTTTTGCTAGTAATGTTTGTGCACACAAGTGATCTAAACTGAGCAACAACACTGGAACCCTTTTTGTAACATTGTAACAAGCCATTTGAAATTTGTTCAGTAGGATCTTTTTGTTGCTGATTTCCATGAGCTATATATATATATATATATATATATATATATATATATATATATATATATATATATATATATATATATATATATATATATTATGTATACACACACAGCTCTGGAAACAATTAAGACACCACTGCAAAATTATCAGTTTCTCTGGATTTACTGTTTATAGGTATGTGTTTGAGTAAAATGAACATTTTAGTTTTATTCTATAAAGTGCTGACAATATTTAACATTCCAAATAAAAATATTGCCATTTAGAGCATTTATTTGCAGAAAATGACAACTGGTCAAAATAACAAAAAAGATGCAGTGTTTTCAGACCTCGAATAATGCAAATAAAGTTCATATTCATTTTTAAACAGCACAATATTAATGTATTAACTTAGGAAGAGTTCAGAAATCAATATTTGGTGGAATAACCCTGATTTTCAATCACAGCTTTCATGCGTCTTGGCGTGCTCTCTACCAGTCTTTCACATTGCTGTTGGGTGACTTTATGCCGCTCCTGGTGCAAAAATTCAAGCAGCTCTGCTTCGTTTGATGGATTGTAACCATCCATCTTCCTCTTAATCACATTCCAGAGGTTTTCAATGGGGTTCAGGTCTGGAGATTGGGCTGGCCATGACAGAGTCTTGATCCAGAATAACCTTGTACGTGGCTTAATTCATGCATCCTTCACAAAGATGAATCTGCCCGATTCCAGCCTTACTGAAGCACCCCCAGATCATCACCGATCCTCCACCTGGTCATCTAATGGTTAGATGGAGACCTGGAGAGGCCTTCAAGCGACAGTGTCTCACACCCACTGTTAAATTTGGTGGAGGATTGGTGATGATCTGGGGGTGCTTCAGCAAGGCTGGAATCAGGCAGAGTCGTCTTTGTGAAGGATGCATGAATCAAGCAACGTACAAGGTTATCCTGGAAGAACACTTGCTTCCTTCCATTTTGACAATGTTCCCCAACTCTGAGGATTGGTTTTTTCCAGCAGGACAATGCTCTGTGCCACACAGCCAGGTCAATCAAGGTGTGGATGGAGGACCACCGGATCAAGACCCTGTCATGGCCAGCCCAATCTCCAGACCTGAACCCCATTGAAAACCTCTGGAATGTGATCAAGAGGAAGATGGATGGCCACAATCCATCAAATGAAGCAGAGCTGCTTGAATTTTTACACCAGGAGCGGCATAAAGTCACCCAACAGCAATGTGAAAGACTGGTAGAGAGCACGCCAAGACGCATGAAAGCTGTGATTAAAAATCAGGGTTATTCCACCAAATATTGATTTCTGAACTCTTCCTAAGTTAAAACATTAATATTGTGCTGTTTAAAATGAATATGAACTTGTTTTCTTTGCATTATTCGAGGTCTGAAAACACTGCATCTTTTTTGTTATTTTGACCAGTTGTCATTATCTGCAAATAAATGCTCTAAATGGCAATATTTTTATTTGGAATTTGGGAGAAATGTTGTCAGCACTTTATAAAATAAAACTAAAATGTTCATTTTACTCAAACACATACCTATAAACAGTAAATCCAGAGAAACTGATCATTTTTCAGTGGTCTTTTCCAGAGCTGTATCTATCTAATGGTATATGATAATGAAACAATGCTTAAATGACTGAACCTTCTCATAATTTCTCCATAAACCTCAACACTACAAATGTGTTTTTATCTTTTGCCTTTCTGATCGTCCATGCACTTCTGTGCTGATGGCTATTAACACGTCACATAAAATTACAAAATAAAAAACTGCAGTCATAGAAATGATACTTTTGTGAGCCATTTTTCTTTGTAATAAGATAAACTGTTAAAATAAGCAGCATCAACAACAGAGATCGATTGATTCCAGTTACTTTATCCATTTATTCTTCAGTTGGAGATGCTTTATGGATTTACTAGACTAACTGTCTGGTGTCTTGCACCAATTCTTTTATGTCTTGAGAAGTTATAACTAGATCCCCGAAATCTCTCTCTCCACCCCGATTGCTCAATACTTCATTTCCCATCATGCTCTCTTTAAAAAAAAAAAAAAAAACTTTTTTTCACCGAAAGTACTGTAATCAGAAGTTGGTTGGTTCACTGAAGCGAACGATGTGTGTTGATTTTTCCGTGTTTGTTCGCTTCAAGACTCATTTAGCCTAAAACAATTTAAAAAAAAGGAAAAGAAAACGAACCGACTCTTTTATGTATTTGAATCACTATGCCGCCTCGTAAGCAGGAGTACGGCGTTAAACAGTCGAGCGGGACGAGAAGCGGATCACTGATCCACATCAGACCGCCTGTGAGCGCGACCTCCCTGCGTCGACACTCCGCCGTCGTGCCTTCGGTGCTGACGTTCGCCGTTATCGTGGCATCCGGAGGCCTGTTGCTCATGATAGAGAAGGGAATGCTCAACAGCGTGGAGACTCCGCCACCACGGGCCAACGGGAGGAAAGTGGACCTCCGAGCCAGGAATAATGCCCCAGCTGTGGACGTGGAGTCTCAGGTAATGTAGTCGAACGGAGATACAAGTTTGTTACATAGTAAATAAATAATACACTTTTGTGAAGCCAGAACTGTTGAGAAGAGTTTGATATTATTGCAGGTGTGTATCAGATCTCATATGAGTTCGGCGAGGCTGTGCATCAGGGAATTTGATAACTTGGCTGTCTCAAAAACCTAGACAACATTTTGGTCATTATAGGCGCGTTGCGAACAATTTGTTCGGTTGTTGTCTAGATAGGCAGCTCACTCGTTTTTGAGACATGGCTTTTGAACTAAATACATTGTCTTTAGGAACTTGCCCCAAAGTGCATTTATTTGTGTGAACTATATTCATTTTCCAACAAGTGTTAAACTTGTATGCTTGTAAAAAAAAAAAAAAAAGTGTATGCGTAAATACATATTTATTATAAACATACAGATAGACAAAAATACATACAGCCGTGTAGTATCGTCCCAAATGGAACACTTAGGCTGAGTTCAGAACGGCATACAACCTCTACTATTTCAGCCATAGACACGGAACGCAGAAGGAGTAAGAGTATGGGTAGTATGCCATTTTGAACTCAGCCTTAAGGGTTTTTACTACACCGAAGCATTTGCTGTTTAACAGCTGACGGACGTGATGTTATAAAAGCATGGGATGTGTTGCCTAGCTTTAGCGCGTGAACCAACCTCAGTTCAACACTTGTGTCACAAAAACGTGGTGATGGTAAAGCCTTCAACTTAAATTTGTAAGGTGCTGTCTTCATTGATTCAAGTTTCCCTAGTTGCTACATTCTCCATTGTTTTGTCAGACCAGATAACTCCGCCCCTTCCGCTAGATACAGTAAGCCGCGAGCGCTAAGTGCATGAAGTGTCCAACATTTCACAATCTGTTTTGGCGATTGAAGAGGTGCATCATAGTACGCTTCTTTGTGCATTTTCAGTGTTGACATACTTCTCGCACTTTTCACTTCACAAAATGATGTAGAATAATGCAGAAGCCTGCGGTGTGGGATGCACCTTAGGTCAGACAATAAAAAATTACATTCATTTATTGGAACAGGGGGACTGGGTAGCTCAGCGACTAAAGACGCTGACTACCACCACTGGTGTCGTAAGTTCGAATCCAGGGCGTACTGAATCCAGTCAGGTCTCCTAAGCAACCAAATTGTCCCAGGGAGGGTAGAGTCACATGGGGTAACCTCCTCGTGGTCACTATAATGTGGTTCTCGCTCTCGGTGGGGCGTGTGGTGAGTTGTGCCACGGAGAATAGCGTGAAGTCTCCACACGCTAGGTCTCCACGGTAACGCACTCAACAAGCCACGTGATAAGATGTGCGGATTGACATTCTCAGACACGGAGGCAACTGAGATTCGTCCTCTGTTACCCAGATTGAGGTGAGTAACTACGCCACCATGAGGACTTAGAGCGCAGTGGGAATTGGGCATTCCAAATTGGGGAGAAAAAGGGGAGGGAAAAAAAAAAAATCATTTATTGAAACAAAAAAAATTCAACCAAAATATTTAAAAATTTAAATTACTTAAAAAGCACTCTACGACAACAGGTGAAAAAATACCAGTAAAAATCAGCTCATAAATACAATTGTAAATATAAACATAATAATAATAACTGAAAAATAAACCATGACCTCTAGAAAGTTTAACACAAAAATGTTTATTTCATAAAACAGCTACAACTGTGATTGTCAGGGACTTAATTTGATGTTCCATTATATTTTCAGAGTTTGGACATGTACTTTATAACCACCTGCTGGTGGAATCTCCAAACTGCAAATGTAGGAACTGAACTCAGACATTGTGCTGAAAACAGACATGCTTCTGAAACGTCTTCGCGCAAGGACATATTTCTAAGGAAAATAGCAACCTGCGGTTTGCACCACTTCATTAACATACAATACAACCACAGTTTGCATGTATCCACAGTTTTCCTGACCAACCACTGGGCGGCGCCATGATTCTAATTGCCTGATTTTTTTATTTCTGGTCTCGAGACGCCAAGGAAAAACTGCCAAAACGAGTGATACAGAGAAGAACAACCATTTAAGTGTTACTTGGAGTAAAAATTTAATTCAGGCTCAACTTGTGCAGTTGTTGGCTGTCATAACTCAGAATAATTAATGATGTCAGTGTAACTAACCTCTGACCGTCATGTCATCCACACACTCAGGTGAGACACTGTATATAAAAAACGGTCATCTTGACTCTGTGAATTATCGGCATGTTTTCTTTTTTCACCATTTTTACAAATGTAATAAGTTAAGCATTACATTACCTGCTAAGAATATATTTTGATGCGAGTGAAAACACTGGAAACTAGAAATTGAAAACAGTCAAATCGTGGAACACTTCTGCGTTACACCTATGGATAGCGCAAACACTCCCACTCCCGGCCACTTGTGCTTTGCAGTTGAAAATTGTGCTTAGTGTTAGCACTCTTACAAAAATTGGATTACAAGTAGTGCAAGGTTGTAATACGTAGCGCTGTGCTTTGTGCGCTCACAAAAATAGAGCCCACAATCCAATGATCTTGTTTCCCATCTGGGGTATTGATGGTTTAAGTTCAAATTGGCATGTGGAAAACATTTTTGAAGGAACAGAGAAACTCCATTTTACATACCAGAAAATATTAAACAGGTGGAAACCTTGAGGCCAAGGTTTGAAATGGAAAGCTTATGCTTTCAAGTTAGGATCCCTGTTGTGCTCTTCAAAGAACATACAAGATTACAATGACATGGTATTTCAATTACCTCAGAGTCTTTATTCATTATCTCTGATAATGATGAAACAAATGTAGAGTTTTGGTTATCAGAATTGAAAGTGACAATGAGCGTACTCTCATGCTGATTAAAGCAAATATCTTTTTACCTGATCTATTCACATATTTTGCATACATTTATTTTATTGTTGTATAAACAAGCATCCTTAGGCTGATTCATGAATTAAGATTAAATCAAATCAAATCACTTTTATTGTCACGCAACCATATACATAAGTGCAACAGTGGGTGAAAGTCTTGGGTGCAGTTCAGATCAACATAGCAGTCGTGACAGTGATGCGACATATACCAATTTACAATAAACATCAGATTTACACATCACAATTTACATATCTGATATACACATAATTACACACAACACAATATACAAATAATAACATACAATGTACAGTATACAATATAGAATACACATTATACAATAAAAATAGTATATAAAGTATATATAAAATATACAGTAGGTTGTATTGTACTGTATTGACATTCAGGCTGTCAGTTGATAGTCAATTGCCAGTGTGTTGTTAAGAGAGAATATAATTTATGACAGTCCAGTGTGAGATTATAAGATTAATAAAGTGCAGTGCTGATGTATATTGATCGTGAGAGATCAAGAGTTCAAAAGTCTGACTGCTTGGGGGAAGAAGCTGTCACGAAGTCGGCTGGTGCGGGTCCTGATGCTGCGATACCGCCTGCCTGATGGTAGCAGTGAGAGCAGCCCATGGCTCGGGTGGCTGGAGTCTCTGATGATCCTCTGAGCTTTTTTCACACACCGCCTGGTATATATGTCCTGGAGGGAGGGAAGCTCTCTCCAGGATTAAGTGTTGGAAACGAAGACATTTGGGGTGCGTCTCAGTCAGCTCCCTAGGTCCCCATGTCGTGAATCAGTATATCGTGAACACGAATTGGGGCACTGGTTAGTGTGTTGGTCCACTGAACTTTGGGACACTTATGACTCGATCACTTGCGACACAATTACTAGCTCAGGCATTAAAACACAGCTAGTAATCAACAACATCGCTGTATAAATGTCACATGCATGATCATTGTAGATATTTAAACGTACAGTGTTATAATGAAAGATAAATGACCTAAATAAAGAAAAATATAAAGGAGTGTATTCTGAACTACTCTAACAACTTTTTAAAAGATTATTTCCCTTTCACGGTCACTATGGATAAAATAAGGCTTCAACTTAATTGTTTTACATTTGTGCTCATCTTCTAATGACTTCAAAAATGTCAGAAGACATGACGGTATGTTACCGGTAAAGTAACATACTGAGCAATGATGCTTCCTGGTTTTTACGGTGCATTCTGAGAATTGTTTTAGGAACAAATGTTTCAGTGCACTGCCCGACTCCCTGTTCAGTGCCCTGACGTCTGAACTAGGGAGCTGATTGAGATGAATCCTTGGTCAGCCAGTGGAATGTCCAGTGTAAATCTTTGTCTATTTAGTAACATATTTTCATATTTTTAATTGGCTTTTAGCTTGAGAATGGAGAAATGTTTACAGAAAGTGTGCTAGCTAAACATAGTTAGCTATTTATGTAAAGGGATGTTCTTGGATGTAAATTAAATTTACGGTGGGCTGACAGTTGGGACAAACCTGATTTCTGTGCTAAAGTTCTCAATGAAATCTCTAAAGGGATAGTTCACCCCAAAAATTTTAATTCTCTCATCACTTACTCATCCAAACCTATCATATAGCTTCTGAAGACATTGATTTAACCACTGGAGTCTTATGGATTACTTTAATGCTGCCTTATGTGATTTTTTTTTTTTTTTTGAGCTTCAAAATTTTGGCACCCATTATATGGATCAAAAGAGTTCAGAAATTCTTCTAAAAATCTTCATTTGTGTTCTGCAGATGAAAGAAAGTCAAACACATGATGAGAGAATTTTCATTTTTGGGTGAACTTTTCCTTAAGTCTTATGTTATCATATATCTCGAAGAATATGTCGGAACACATCATTTCACAAAATGGTTTAAAAGAGAGGAAAATTTTATTTCCATATAAATTTCCATATATTTATGTCTGTTTTTATATTTAATTTAAGCGCATTATTATTATATACACAACACAGCTTTAGTTGAATTGCAATTGAGTTTTTTATCTAGTGCATCACTAATACAGACATTTGCCTCCCCACCCCCAGATTTTACAGGAGATCCGTAATCGCACCATAAGATCAATGTGTGGTCAGAACAACATGCCTCACAATGTCTGGTCCCTCAGTCCCCTGCAGAGGAAGACTCTTCTCCAGCATATACTAGTGAATGACGAGCATCGTTTCCTGTACTGCTATGTACCCAAAGTAGCCTGCTCCAACTGGAAACGTGTGCTGAAAGTACTGAGTGGTGCTCTGGTTAATGTGGATGTCAAAGTGAAGATGGATCATCGTGCTGACTTGCTCTTCCTTTCCAACTTTTCACCCGAAGAGATTCGTTATCGACTACGGCACTATTTTAAATTCCTGTTCGTACGGGAGCCAATGGCCCGCCTGCTTTCTGCCTATCGCAACAAGTTTGGCGAAATCGAGGCATACCAGCGTAAATATGGAGCAGAGATCATACGACGGTATAGAAAAGGCTATGCAAAGGATGAAAAGATAGCAGGAAACGATGTGTCATTTACTGAGTTTGTGCGTTATTTGCTAGACGAAGATCCTGAGCGCATGAACGAACACTGGATGCCCATCTACAACCTGTGCCAACCCTGTGCCATAGAATACAATTTCATAGGCTCATATGAAAGGCTGGAGAGTGATGCGGCATATGTGTTGGAACGTGTCGGGGCGCCACAACAAGTACGTTTTCCTGAACGACAAACATGGTACAAACCCGTTACCAAAGAAACACTGCATTATTATTTATGCACTGTGCCACAGAAGTTTCTCAAAGAACTCCTGCCCAAGTATATATTAGACTTTTCTCTGTTTGGCTATCCTTTGCCCAACACAACCACTGAATACTGTAGGCATTAGCAAATACTTTTTTTTTTTTTTTTGGTGTATAATCTTTTAATGTCAATATTTTTAATAATTTTTACTTTTTTTTCTGTACAGAATTTTAAATATATTTGAAGCCTCAGTACAGTGTATTTGAGAGCTATTTAAGTTTACACCACTATTTAAAATGGGAAGTACTCGATCAAATATTTTTTGTTCATGAGATGCAGTGGTATGTCCATGAGTGGGGCATATAATTTAAAACATTGTGCTGTGCGCAAGAATATTACGGGAGTTTTATATCAGTAAGCACAAGCTTTTGTCAATTTTCAATGTCAATGCAATATTAGTTTCCATTTGGCTATTTGTTTTTGTTTTTTTGAAATATTATTTTTACTTAGCGAAGTAGCGAAGAGCCCAGATCTCCATCCCATTGAGCAGGTCTGGGACCTGTTGGATCAGAGGGTGAGAGCTAGGGCCATTCCCCCCAGAAATGTCCAGGAACTTGCAAGTGCCATGTTGGAATAGTGGGGTAACATCTCACAGCAAGAACTGGCAAATCTGGTGCAGTCCATAAGGAGGAGATGTACTGTAGGCAGGCACCCCCCCCCACCCTGTTCAGGGACACATTATTCCATTTCTGTTAGTCACGTGTCTGTGAAACTTGTTCAGTTTATGTCTTAGTTGTTGAATCTTTTTATGTTCATACAAATATTTACACATGTTAAGTTTGCTGAAAATAAAAGCAGTTGAAAGTGAGGACGTTTCTTTTTTTGCTGAGTTTATATACACTCAATGAGCACTTTATTAAGAGTGTTCCTAATTAAGTACCTGACATGGTCTTCTGTCGTAGCCCATCAGCCTCAAGGTTCGACGTGTTGCGCATTCTGAGATGCTCTTCTGCTCACCTCAGTTGTACAGAGTAATTATCTGAGTTACCGTAGCCTTTCTGTCAGCTCGAACCAGTCTGGCCGTTCTCAGTTGACGTCTCTCATCATCAAGGTGCTTCTGTCCGCAAACCAGCCCGTCTGGCACCAGCAATCATGCCACGGTTGAAATCACTGAGATTACATTTTTCCCCATTCTGATGGTTGATGTGAACATAAACTGAAGCTCCTGACCCATATCTGCATGATTTTATGCATTCCACTGCTGCCAAATGATTGGCTGTTTAGATAATCGCATGAATAAGGTGTACAGGTGTACCTAATAAAGTGCTTGGTGAGTGTATATATATTTAACTACAGGCTAAAACATGAGCCTTCTTATCCATAACTCCATTCTTTGAAAACATGAAGCTCCAAGTTGAATCCCTTAAGAGATGAAGAATGCAGTTTCACATCCAAAAGCAGGACTATTTTACAATGAGGGAATACAAATTCTTAAAAACCCACAGGCTGAATTTCTTCTGGTAATTGTTTTTTTCCTAACCAATGATACAGACTGAGCATACAGTACATTTATTGTATAAGAACAAAGACAATAACAGGCTAATGCTGATTAAAATCATTAGTACATTTTATGAAGATAATGTTGAGTGAAGCTTGCCTGTGCAAAACTCACTCCCACAATGTTGTTATGCAGTTGCGTCAATGTGTGTTTTTAAGCAGGTAGCTAAGCGGTTGCTAGGGTGTTCTTGAACCCAAGTCAAACCCCCTCCCCTCCCAATCTCTGACCATATGGCTTCTTCATAGTTTCTGGAATTTTTCACTTGTTTGAACATGTTCGGCCATGCAAACATTGCAAGTCTGACCACTTAGAAAAGTAATGGCACACCTCTCGACAATAAGCCACATTATTCAAGGTGTTATTTATATACTTAGCAAACACCAGAGCACGAGCTGCACTTCAAAATGCAATACTTCATGTTGGAGATTTGTTCAGTTCCCTAACCATGAGCAATAATAGTGATGCTTGCCTAAGCAAACACCAATAATTTAGTAGAACTACAAGCTGAAAAATTATAAAAAATTCAGGGTTACAATATGTTCTGCACATGAATCAACAAGAATTATATTGAATAGTAAGTAGAGGAGGGATATAATGCCCAATAAACAAAGACAGCTCATTAAAAACTATTCATGTTTATTCATAAGTTAGTCAGTTGACAAGAACAGTGTACTATACATATGTAAACACATAAAACAAGTGTTATCTGTAGTGTGACATTAAAGGGATAGTTCACCCAAAGGTGAAAATTCTCTAATCATTTACTCACCCTCATACCGTCCCAGATGTGTATGATTTTATTTCTTCTGTAGAACACAAACAATAATTTTTAGAAGAATATCTCAGCTTTGTAGTTCCATTAAATGCAAGTGAATGTGGGTACCAAAATTTTGAAGCTCCAAAAATCACAAAGGAAGCATGAAAGTAATCCATATGACTCCAGTGGATTAATTAATGTCTTCTGAAGCGAAACTATGTATGGGTGAAAAAAAGATCAATATTTAAGTCCTTTTTTTTACTATAAATTCTTCTCCCTGCCTAGTAGGTGGCGATATGCATGAAGAATGCAAATCACCAAAAACAAAAGAAGAAAGTGAAAGTGGAGATTTATAGTAAAAAAGGACTGAAATATTGATCTGTTTCTCACCCACACCTATCATATCGCTTCTTAAGAAACAGATTTAACCACTGGAGTCGTGTGGATTACTTTTATGCTGCCTTTATGTGCATTTTGGAGCTTCAAAGTTTTGGACCCTGTTGACCTGCATTGTATGGACCTACAGAGCTGAAATATTCTTCTAAAAATATTTGTTTGCGCTCTGCAGAAGAAAGAAATTCATACACATCTGGTATGGCATGAGGGTGAGTAAATGAGAGAATTTTCATTTTTGGGTGAACTATCCCTTTAACACTGCTCTGAGTATTATGGCCATATCAACTTCCTGAAAACTTTGATCTTCACTTTTGACTGAAGAATTTGGTAACACTTTCATTGCCAGCTCATTTCAATATCCAGGCATGCTTTAGAACACAGACTCTTTAGTTTAACCTGCTTAAAAAATCTGCAATGTACAGAAATGATACAATATTACATACATGAAGTGCTAAGTTGCCTTGTTTTTCCATTCAAAAGTAAAAAAAAATATGTAAAACGACAATACATACATGTAACATGGGCCACAAGCACTGCAATACAATTGCTTTCAAGTTATTAAAAACATAATTAGACAAATGACTGACTGGCTTTGATGGCATAATTTTACTTATGTAAATAAATATACAAGTTCTTCCCTTTTAGAAGCCAAAGAAAGGATAGTCAGAACTAAGGCATTTCTGGCACAACACAAGGTTTCTTTAAGATTGGATAAACACAAGAATCTTCCAAGAGACATTCATGGGATGTCTTGACAGTGCAAATGTGACAGGCTTCTCTCTCTCTCGAGTATTATGACCAGTGTGATAAGCCTTCGCTTTCTTGTCCTTAAAGCTCACACTTCTGATAAAATGGAAGATAAATGGAGATTACTTCAAAACAAATGTACATGCGATGCAATTAGGCCTGTCAGTTGATTATAATTTTTTTAATATATAAAATTAACAATTACAAATCGCATATTAATATTTGTTTAGAAAAGCTGCCAAATTGAGATAATTTAAAGATATTATTGTGACAAATGAGCATTTCATAGACAAACGTTTCTTTAGATGTCAATATTGTTTTATTTCCATATCATTGTACATAAGCCTATCACTGGTCTACAGTCCACAGCAATCCATACTACAATTGATTTTGCAGATGCTGGCAGCAAATGGATATTTTGTTCATGATTAAGTGTATTTGGTCACTCAAGAGTCACACCTGTCAAAGCGCTCAGTGGTTAGCTGTCTCTTTAGGACATCAATTTCTGTCTGTAGCTGAGACACTTTTCCACACAACTGAGAAACTTCTCTAGCATGACCAGCCCTGAAGATAAGAAACAGACATAGTGTTCACGCATTCTTAAAAGACATTTAAAGTAAGGGGCACATACAGTTTTAGATACAGAATCTATGGCTTTTTAACGGCTTTAAATAGGTTAGTTCACCCAAAAATGAAAATGATCAATAATCATTTACTCACCCTCATGCCATCCCAGGTGTGTATGACTTTCTTTCTTCAGCAGAACACATTGGAAGAAAAATAGAAAAATATCTTAGCTCAGTAGGTCCTTAAAATGCTACTGGATGATGATCAGACCTTTGAAGCTCCAAAAATCAGTCAGCATAGACGTCATCCATATGAATCCAGAGGTTAAATTAATGTCTTCTGAAGTGACACGATTGCTTTTGGTGCAAAAAAAAATATTCAATATTCAAGTACTTTTTAACTATAAACTATCGCTTCCGGTCAGCAGCAGTATGCGCGTGTGAAGTAATCACATTGGCATGTTCACGCGAGAAATAACGCAAGGGCAACACACCCGGAAGCGCTGTTTACAACTGAGTAGGAGGAATGCTGTACAGAAGCTTTGTTGGTTTTGGTTTGAATTTGTATCTGTTTGTTTACCCACAATTGTGCGTTTGTGTGCTTATCGTGGATGTCTCAACCGTGAGAGAAACGTGAGATTATGTCCATAACAAGCCAAAACAAATTTGTCACAAGACCACATGTACTCGGCGCTCACGTGAATGCGTATACTGCTGCTGTCCAAAAACGATGGTTTATAGATAAAAAGTACTTAAATATTTATATTTTTCACAACAAAAGCGATCATATCGGTTTAGAAGAAATTAATTTAACCGCTGGAGTCATATGGATGACGTTTGTGCTGACTGTCTGTTCTTTTTGGAGCTTCAAAAGTCTGATCACCATCCACTTGCACTTTAAGGACCTACTGAGCTGAGATATCTTTCTTCAAACGTGTTCTGCTGAAGAAAGAAAGTCATACGCATCTGGGATATCACGAGGGTGAATAAATGATGAGAATTTTCATTTTGGGTGAACTATCCCTTTAAGTTTCCTTATTTGATTGATGTCCGTTTGTTCCACACTGTTATCAGTGTTCACCACGGCAACTTCTCACTTCCACTAGGCAACACAACTGAGTAACCGCTTGTTTGGAGGAAACCATCATTCAGTTGACTCTTTATGCACTCTATGGACAACGCACTCTATGCTTGCCAAAACAAATGCTTGAGCCCCACTTTATGCAGGTCCCCTTTATAAGACTCATGACAACAAATATAAAATGCAAAATGTATAAAAATGTAGTGTAAAGTGTTTTATAAACATTGTCAATAGAGTTAGAGCACACACTGTGCTTTCAATTCTGAAATAAAAAATAAAAAAATTATTTCATAACATGCAATTCACCAAAACACATCTCCCATTAAACAAGAGGTCAGATGTGTATGCTTGATCATCTGTGCAATATGTAAGGCTCTATGTCAGCTAAAAACAAACATGTAGTTTGCTCCCCTCTAAATGACTGTGTGGGGCTTGTTTCCTTGCACGTTTCCTTGACAAATTTCTCTGTAACTCATTTCACAATGAACCCTCCCCTGCTTTCTCTGTCCTGCACACTGCTTATTTGACCTTGTCTTGCACTTCCACATTAGATCGAACGGCATCAGTTTTTGGAGTATCTACTTACATTCTTCTTTTTGTAAATTATTTCCCTCTCTTTAAAACAGCCTGTATCCTGTTCCTGTTTTTCTTTTTGGCAGCTGAACTCCTAAGCTGCTCTTACTTATTTACTTGAAGTATCCCTGATATTTTTAGTAATGTTTACCTTTAAAAGCATATTTGCATAATTAACTTTATATACAGTATATATATATATATACACACACACACACACACACACACACACACACAGTCTCTGAGCGCACATCCTCCAGTTCACCTGTTACCTGGGCAACATGTTTGCAAGTGAGATCAGGTTAGTATACTCGTAACACTCAATATGGCAGCCGTAGGAATAGAAGTCCTGCTTTTCAGTTAAAAGGGACAAACAACTTTTTGATAGAAGCATCACCTGTTTTTTGTATTCTAGAGTACACACGTGCTTTAACTAGACCAGCCTGAAAAATACAGTTTAGCGTGATTTGAACTTAAGAAGCAAATTGATGATACCATTGTTGTCAAGCTTTATTTCTAATGTGACAGATGTTATTGAAATGTAATCTTACAAACAGACAGATAGGAGTGGTACTTGTATGCCAATTACCGACAAAGACAATAGCTGCAAGGGAGCTTTACCAAGAAGGCTGGCAAGTGGACTAACTTGCCTTGAAGGGATAGTTCGCCCAAAAATGAAAATTCTGCCATTATTTACTCACCCTCGTGCCATCCAGATGTGTAGGACTTTCTTTCTTCTTCTGAACACAAAGATTTTTAGAAGAATATTTCAGCTCTGTAGGTCCATACAATGCAAGTCAACACAGTTAAAAATTTTGAAGCACAAAAAGCATATAAAGGTAGCATAGAAGTAATCTATATGACTTCAGTGGTTAAATCCATGAGCACTATTCTCTCCTAAGAGGAGGAGTTCTTTTTGTTTTGTGCATATCACCACCTACTGGGCAGTAAAAAGGACTTAAACATTAATCTGTTTCTCACCCACACCTTTTATATCGCTTCTAAAGATATAGATTTAACAACTGGTGTCATATGGATTACTTTTATGCTGCCTTTATGTGCATTTTGGAGCTTCAAAGTTTTGGACTCTGTTGACTTGCATTGCATGGACCTACAGAGCTGAGGTATTCTTTTAAAAATCTTTGTTGTGTTTAGCAGAAGAAAGTCATACACATCTGGGATGGCATGAGGGTGTGTAAATGATGAGAATTTTCATTTTTGGGTGAACTATTTCTTTGAAGGGGCTTTGATGTTGGCTAGTCCCACACTAATTTACATTTAAAGCCTTTCTAAAGTCAAGTGCTGTTGACTGCCAGGATGGTGTGTGTCTTACCCTCTCCAGTTCCATGCTCTTGGTTGTCAGTTGGCGAGCTGTGACCTCTTTACTGGAGTCTAGCTTAACACACAGTTCTCTGATAGAAGCCAGATCTGCCAACACTGAGGCTTTCTCAGCTCGAGCTGCCTGGATCTCCTCTACCAAATGAGACATTGCCCGTGCCAGTGAGGACACCTGAGCTTTATATGGCTGCAGAGAATTCAAGTGCTGAGAGAATAAAAACAGGCCCATAGTCACTCCTGTATCTCTCTATCCTGCAGTGAGACTCTCTCTCAAAGGTGTCTGCGCTCGGTGTCTGATGAGAGCAGCTCCAGTCTGATTTGAGTTGTTCAGACCCTCTGCCTGCTGCAGCTTCAGCTCTCTGTCCTCCGAGTCAGAGTGAACGGATCGGAAATGCTCCAGCATCTCCCTGTTCTCCTGTTCCTATAAACAATGTCAGCGTGAAAATAAATGGCATAATATAATACAATCATATGAAAAGGGTATTACAGGTTAATGAGATAAGTAGAAATGAATTTTATGTTTTAGGATCGCTGGTGGTGTATTCCCTCTCATACCTTGGCAGCCATCAAGCTTTCCATCCGAACAACCTCTGAGATGTATGAGTGAACTCTGAGCTTCAGTTCATCCCTCTCGTTCAGAACTTCCTGCATCTCTGCATGCACTGCCTGGAGAAAAAGACTCAGAAATGTAACCACGAGCGCACATGATTTCCTCTGGTCACAGATACTCAAATAAATTGTTGTGGATTATCAGTTACTAGTTCACTTCAACCATCCACTATTTAAAAGTGTGTGTATAAAAATATAAAAATAAAAAGAGCAAAATGCTAAGAGTAAATGAGAGAGTCAGAAAGGGTGGGGAGAAAAGGGAAAAAAGAACACACAGAAGGGAGAGGTGTATTGATGTGAATGTGTGTACCTGGTTTTCTCTGGTCATGGTGGCTAGATCGTCCTGTAATGCCTGCAGCTCATTGGTCTTCACAGATAATCTGTGCTGAACATCTGAGAGAGACTGCTCCATCTGCTCCTGTAGCAGCCTGAACACACACAAACACAAACACACACACACACGAAATATCAAACTGCTTTGAAATGGGTACAACTGCTGGCGCATATTTAAGCACAACAGCCTGATGCAACAGTCTCTGAATATTTGAAAATTCAACAAGCACAAATGTCTACACACACACACACACACATTTACAGGGCAACACAACTACTGTTTACTTAGATAGCTGGAAATATTTACCTCACCTAAACCTAACCACAACACATACAGTGACACTTGAATGAAAAGTGTATTTGTGCTGTATCACTTAAAAAATAAATGCCACTAGGTTGGATATTTTCTGATGCAAAGAAATTCATAAATTTTTAAGTGTGGCTTAAAGGGTTAGTTCACCCATAAATTAAGATTATCTCATCATTTACTCACCCTCATGCCATCCCAGATGTATGATTTTCTTTCTTCTGCAGAACACAAACAAAGAATTTCAAAAGAATATTTCAGCTCTGTATGTCCAGACAATGCAAGTAAATGGGTGCCAAAATTTTGATGCACAAAATAGCACTTTAAGGCATCATAAAAGTAATCCATACGACTCGTGTTTTAATCCATATTTTCAGAAGTGATATGGTTGGTGTGGGTGAAAAACAGATCAATATTTCAGTCATTTTTTTGCTTGAAATTTTTCTCCCTGCCCAGCAGGGGGCGTATGCACGAAGAATGTGAATCACCAAAAAACACAAGAAAAATGTGAAAGTTAAGTTTCTCATCCACACCTATCATATCGCTTCTGAAGATATTGATATAACCACTGTAGTTTTATGGATTACTTCTGTGCCGACGTGAATTTGGAGCTTAAATATTTTGGCACCCATTCACTTGCATTGTATGGACCAAAAGAGCTGAGAAATTCTTCTAAAAATCTTCATTTGAGTTCAGCAGAAGAAAGAAAGTCATACACATCTGGGATGGCATAAGGGTGAGTAAATTATGAGAGAATTTTCCTTTTTTGGGTGAACTATTCCTTTAAGTCAGTTTTTACCATAAATTCTCCTCCATGCCCAGTATGGGGCGATATGCACGAAGAATGCAAATCACCAAAAACAAAAGGAGGAGGACTTAAATATTTCTCAGTTTCTCACCCACACCAATCATATTGTGTCTGAACAAATGGATTTAACCACTGGAGTCTTATGGATTACATTTATGCTTGTTTTGGAGCTTCAAAATTCTCAAACAATTAATAAATGTAACAACAATGGTTTGTCTAACTATAAACCATAAAAGTTATTTCAATAAGAATGATCAGAGAGTTGTACCATCTGAACAGTGTTGTCCAGGTCAAGAATTCTGATCTCCTCCTGTTCTCTGTCTGTCAGAGCTGTGGTCTACACAATATACAAGGAGAAAAAAAAAAAGAAAAAAAAAACCATTGGCACAACTTTACTTTACAGAACTCCTATTGACACATCCATACCTGTCGGCCTTCAAGTAGAATACAGATTAGAAGTAATTTGCAAAATATCAAACACAAACTGCAGAAAAGTGCTTGCACCTACAATGTACAGATAATAATGTACAGATTTTGCAGTTTCAGAAAGAAATTGGTACTTTAATTCACCAAAGTGGCATTCAACTGATCACAAAGTATAGTCAAGACATTACTGATGTAAAAAACAGCACCATCACTATTTGAAAAAAGTAATTTTTAATCAAATATAGACAGCAGCCATCACTCCAACACCTTATCCTTGAGTAATCATGCTAAATTGTTAATTTGGTACTAGAAAATCACTTGTCATTATATCAAACACAGTTCAAAGCTATTTGGCTCATTAAATGAAGCTTAACATTGTCTTTGTGTTTGTTTTTGAGTTGCCACAGTATGCAATAGACTGGCATGTCTTAAGGTCAATATTAGGTCAAAAATGGCAAAAAAGAAACAGCTTTCTCTAGAAACTCGTCAGTCAATCATTGTTTTGAGGAATGAAGGCTATTCAATGCTTGAAATTGCCAAAAAACTGAAGATTTCACACAAAGGTGTGCACTACAGTCTTCAAAGACAAAGGACATCTGGCTCTGACAAGGACAGAAAGAGATGTGGAAGGCCAGATGTACAACTAAACAAGAGGATAAGTACATCAGAGTCTCTAGTTTGAGAAATAGACACCTCGCATGTCCTCAGCTGACAGCTTCATTGAATTCTACCAGCTCAACACCAGTTTCATGTACAACAGTAAAGAGAAGACTCAGGGGTGTAGGCCTTATGGGAAGAATTGCAAAGAAAAAGCCACTTTTGAAACAAAAAACAAAAAGAAAAGGTTAGAGTGGGCAAAGAAACACAGACATTAGACAACAGATAATTGGAAAAGAGTGTTATGGATCTTAACCCCATTGAGTTTTTGTGGGATCAGCTAGACTGTAAGGTGTGTGAGAAGTGCCCGACAAGACAGCCACATCTATGGCAAGTGCTACAGGAAGCGTGGGGTGAAATGTCACCTGAGTGTCTGGACAAACTGACAGCTAGAATGCCAAGGATCTACAAAGCTGTCATTGCTGCACGTAGATGAGAACTCTTTGAAGTAGTTTACATTTGTTTCAAATTGTAATAGTAAGTTTTCATGTTATTAATGTTCTGACTATACACTGTGATCAGCTGAATGCCACTTTGGTGAATAAAAGTACCAATTTCTTTCCATAAGAGCAAAATCTGTACTTTATTCCAAACTTTTGGCCGCCAGTGTACTTGACAGCTAAATATAGTCTGCTTAAAAAAGATAAAATGGAAACACACACACCTTGAGTCTATCTCTGCGGTGATTCTCTGGAGTTCGGCTTCAGTCTGATCACTTATCCTGTGCTGGAGTTCAGGGGACTCAAGCTCTCTACTGAGCCTACACACACAAATATGTCAATAGAAAACAATTATTAAAAGATTTGTTTATTTCAAAGTATCTATCTCAAAGGCACCCATCCATTAGAGAAGAGTCTCACCTGCTGGTACTGAGTGCTGAGCTGGTCTCTCTCTCTGCAGTCAGTAGTTTAACTCTGGTCTGGATGTCCTCCATGTGTTTCTCGAAGGCCAGCAGCATTGACTGTAGCTCATCCCTCTCCTTTACTGCATGTGACAGTTCTGCATAACCACAATCTCTCTAGAAACAACAAAATTTGCTAGTCAATACAGAGAATTTGTATTGGCTCAATGATCTGGGCTCAGTGGTTAACCAATCACTGGGGATCATGGGCTTGAAGTGTTCATTTTAATTGCATGGGCAACAGCTCTTAAATTCTTTCATTGTGTTTAAAATAATAACAGAATTTTCATTTTTAGGTCAACTATTCCTTTAAATTTCAATCTGTTCATCAGACAAAGCTATCATATGGCTTCATAAAACCTGGAATATAGCACACAAGTCATGTGGATTACTTTGATACCTATTTTTTTATTTTATTTTTTACTTTTTTGGAGCTTGACAGTCACTATAAACTCAATTGTCATTGTATAATAAAAAAGATATATGTGAGAACTCATCCAAATTCTCCTTTTGTGTACTACGGGAAAACATATAGCACAGGTATGGAACAACATGAGGGTGAGTAATTGATTTTTGGGTACATTTTCGTAATTTTGACCAACTGTTTTGGAGATTTTTGTCTTTCCCCATTCAAGTAGATAGGAGCTGTTCCAAACAGTGGACTGACTTGCTAGAAAGACTTTGGTTGCGCTCACTCGCTGGTGCGGATCTCCTGACAGTTTAAACGGCCTGGATCACCTGCTTGGATTGTCATCATGATTTGTGAATCAGAGGAACTTTTGATCCTGATCCTGAGGTTTTGATTCTGGCTGATAGAATATGTGCTTCAGAGGAAGATATTAGATGAGCGCTCGATGGGAAGAAAACTCTGGATTTTCACGAGGTTCTTGAATTACATCTGTTTAAACAAGATTTCTGCACATTTACAAATGGTATATAATAGAACTTTTATTGATATTTGCCTTTTATCTTTAGAAAAGAAAGTTAAAAGTTACAGGGAAACGTTGAGGAGAGACTGATAGAATACGTGCTTTAGAGGTAAATAAATGAGCACTCCACAGGATGCTGTATCTGCTAAAGTTTTGTAAAGTTTGTTTATTACATCTTTATTACAACAGCCCTCAAATTCTTTCATTGTGTTTAAAATAATAGTCCAAAAATGAAAATTCTGTTAACTATTCCTTTAAATTTCAATCTATTCATCAGACAAAGCTATCATATGGCTTCATAAAACCTGGAATACAGCACACAAATCATGGATTACTTTGATACCCATTTTTTTTCCTTTTCTTTATTTTTTTTTTTTGGAGCTTGAAAGTCACTATAAACTCAATTGTCATTGTATAATAAAAAAGATATATGTGAGAACTCATCCAAATTCTCCTTTTGTGTACTATGGGAAAAAATAAAGCACAGGTATGGAACATCGTGAGGGTGAGTACTTGATTTTTGGGGAAAGTTTGTTTTTTTAACAGACATAACTGTCAGTTCTCACCTTTCCATGCCAGCTGCCTCTTCCTCTAGGGCTCCTCCCTCTGCCTGGGCTAGGGGTGGGACTTTTGTCTGCTCTGCCCCTTACCCTACGGTACCACTCCACCTCCTGTCTGTAGTAATCCCTTTCTTCCTCTAAACTTTTAACAAAGGCATCCAGACGTGATTGAGATTGATCTTTCCCATCTGAAACAAGCACAGTACTACATTAATAAAGCTTGAATGACAGACCAGGCTTAACGCATTTAGTAATTTGCTTGCTATAACTGTTATACATTTCATTATTGATTTTAATTAAAGGTGGACCCAGCAATATTTTGTTTATGTTGTGTTGGCCGACATGGCAGTTGCCTTTGACTTACAATGACACTTATTGCTGTGGATGCAGCATCAAGCAAAAGCAATAGTGCTCGATTACCTGCACCATTGTAGAAATGCGCTATTCATTCAGCCATGGTTGATTTATTCTGAAAGTGTGAAAGTATTACTTTATACTTTATGATTTACAAAAAATATGCAATGGCTTATTACTTTCTCTCCTTTTGCAGGCTCATAAAACATAAAGAGTGCAGTGTTACATCTCACCAGCCTGTATTATTCTTTCTACTTTGTCCTGAAGCCTCTTCTTCTCCTCCAGAAAGTTCATGATCCCTCAGACGGTCTTTCTCATGATCTCCCTCTGCCATATCCTGTAACACAGGAAGTGTAAGCTTTACACTATTAAGTGACAACTGACAATCTTAACAGCCAATTAAGTTGCATAAAGCTCTAGCTTGGAGCCTAATGTACCATAACAAAGCATTACCACTATCAAAACACTGTCAAGGCCAGTAATAAGTAATGTAAGGGGTAAGACGTTCGAAAGGCTAAGTCATGAACTCCATTCCAACATGATCAACAACGAATTTCCTTAAACACAGAAATCTTGTAATAGGCCTTTCAACGTATTTAAACAAAGTGTTCAGATGCATATTAGCCTCAAATCCAGGAGCTAAATGAAGCCATCCATGTCATGTTAGGCAAGAGAGGATTAAATGTGCTGTTCTGAACCAGATGGTTAATTTAACACCTCAATTCACAAGCTGCTGTATGGACAGCAGTGCACACAATGACCCATGAACATACCCACCTTAATTTAGAAATGACTAGTGGTCGACCGAAATGGGTTTCTTGATGGCCGATGGGCTGATACAATGCCGATATATAAGACAATTTAATATAGTAAAGATACACAAAATTGCTAAAATAAATAAAATAAAAAATAATACTCTTGTTTTGTCAATTTCACACTACACTTTAACTTTGTAAAAAAGAATCTAAAAAAAGAATATTGTATTTTAAATGGTAGATAGCAGTTTCTTCTGATTTCTTTTTAGTCATCAAATTTTAGTAATTTATTTGCACATGAAGAAATTGCTAATATATTAGGAAGAACTAAATAACAGTACATACAGTAGTCCAGCAACCATAGATGGCATGTCCACATTAGCAATCGCATTTTCTCAAAAAATACAGAATCAAACCAATTGTACATACAGCGCATAGTGAATAAGACATTTACATATAGCACACGTGAAGCACTTTTACCTTGAAGTTGCACCAGAGATTATTTAGCAGAGACGGGCCACTTCTATTAAAATGAATGGGAGAAATTAGAACGCTCAACTGCAGCCAACGGATGTAGAAAGGAAGTCCTGCAATCAACTTGAGAACGCGTATGCACGTTAGCTATAAAAGCTGGGAAAATTGCGTTTGTTTTTTTGCGTAACCTGAGGTAAAGAAGCAACATTTATGATACCAGTGTTGTCAGATTTTACTGCTGATTTGAAATATGTTCTTTGATCGTAATCTTGACCAACCGTTTTGGAGATTTCGGTCTTTCCCCATTCAAGCAGATAGGAGTTGCACTGTCATGACTGGACAAAGCCTCCCGAGAGCGTTCCAAACATGGCCAACAGTGGACTGACTTGCTAGAAAGACTTTGGTTGCACTCACTCACGCGAATCCAGCGCGAGCCTCAATCTCCTGACAGTTTAAACGGCCTGGATCGCCTGCTTGGATTGTCATCATGATTTGTGAATCAGAGGAACTTTTGATCCTGATCCTGAAGTTTTGATTCTGGCTGATAGAATATGTGCTTTAGAGGAAGATATTAGATGAGCGCTGGACGGGAAGAAAACTCTGGATTTTCATGAGGTTCGTGAATTACATCTGTTTAAACAAGATTTCTGCATATTTGCAAATGGTATATAATAGAACTTTTATTGATATTTGCCTTTTATCATTAGAAAAGAAAGTTAAAAGGGAAATTAAACAGGGAAACGTTGAGGAAAGGCTGATAGAATACGTGCTTTAGAGGTAAATAAATGAGCACTCCACAGGATGCTGGATCTGCTCAAGTTTTGTAAAGTTTGTTTATTACATCTGTTTAAACGAGATAAGCACATATTAGCAGACGGTATATATGATATTAGTTTTATTGATATTTGCCTTTTTATCATTAGTCAAGACATTTAAAAGTTACAGGGAACTGTTGAGGAGAGAGAGGGAGAATGAAACAGGCGAGCACTTTAACATTATGAGCTCAAACGTGTCTGTCTGATATGCGGACCGTTTAAATGAGACTGTGTTGCACACCGGTCTATTATTGTAGTAACACGATGGCACGCAACAACAAAACGAACCGTGACTGGTCATTAACATGTCTCAGTCACTTCACATGCAAGCAGGCGATTCTCTGCGCCCTCAAGAAACAAAGTCTGAATATCGGCCTCGGCGATATATCGGTCGACCACTAGAAATGACCTCCTCCAGGTTCTCTATCTCCCGCTTTTGACGCTGAATCTATTTTTGTAATGCTATGTAAACCAAATATTGAAAAACTATTGCAAACCCTAATTTAAAATCATTTCTCAATTCAGTTTGGTGACTATAGTGGTGCAGAATTTGCACATTTCATCAAGTATAGGACCCCTCTTCGATCACCTTGGCTTCTTGAAGCTTCATGTCAGCAGTCTCAAGAACTATCCCTTTGTCTTTCTGCAGCTGCTGGGCAAGTTGGTCTGTCTGAGTGAGTTCCTGACATAGCTCTTGATTTCGAGCGCTCAGGTCAGCCACCTCACTGGACACAGTCTTCTTTCTCTGCTGCAGTCCTTCAATTCTCTGTTCCAGGGACCTGTTTTTCTCCTGCAGATACTCTATCTGAGAGAGGGAATTCACTGACTATTACCAGAGGTTTACAGTTAGTGTCCACCTGTAGATAAAATCCTGCAAACATATGTGAACTAACAGAAAGCTGATAGACATCAGTCTGAACTCTTAATACTGTGGCAATGTGCTTGGTCCAGTGGTTCTCAATTTATATCAAACAGTTTGCCATTCAAGATGGAACAGACCTAATTATGGACCAGCAGAATATCCAGAATACCTGTAGGTGCAGATGAGCAATAAGCTTTTCATTGTTGATGTTCAGTGCCATCATGGAGTCGACCCACATCCAGAGCTCAATTCAGACGCTCAATCTCTTTGTTTCGCTCTTCCACCTGTCCACAAAGCAGAAGGCAAATTTGTAAGAGTGCATCTGAAACATTAATGCCCGTAAATGTGCGCTCTTGCAGGAGAATCATTCTCTAAGTACTGCTCTCATTTTGTTGGCAACTGTGATCACTGGCTGTGTCTCATTTCGAAGGCAGCATGTTCCGGAGGTCGCATTTGTCGGCCACATACAGTTGAAGTCAGAAGTTTACATACACCTTAGCCAAATACATTTAAACTCAGTTTTTCACAATTCCTGACATTTAATCATAGAAAACATTCCCTGTCTTAGATAATCGCATGGATGATTGTTGGTGCCAGATGGGCTGGTTTGAGTATTTCTGTAACTGCTGATCTCCTGGGATTTTCACACACAACAGTCTCTAGAATTTACTCCGAATGGTGCCAAAAACAAAAATCCAGTGAGAAAGGTCAACAGAGAATGGTCAGACTGGTTCGAACTGACAAAGCCTATGGTAACTCAGATAACCGCTATGTACAATTGTGGTGAGAAGAATAGCATCTCAGAATGCTATTCTGAGATGCAGGTTGGTGCTGGGGGACCTACACAATATTAGGCAGGTGGTTTTAATGTTGTGGCTGATCGGTGTATAATCATAATAATATATAATGTGAAATAAAGTATTATAAACTAAATGTAAATGTACAGCTGAATATTTTCTTTTCTTCTCTCTACCTGATTATTATTAACTTCTAAAAGTTTACCTCAAGGATTCCCTTCTCACTCAGAGCGCACGTGCAGGTTAAATTTCCGTTTTGTCTTACGAAGGGCGTCTCATTTAAACAAAGCTTGTTTAAACGAGGATCCTCAGAATACCGCTACCTTCAAAGGACAGCTAAAGTCTTATTTTCCACAACAATCAAATAGAGGAGCTTGTGTAAAACAATTTACTCACTGAAATATTCAAATAGGATCTCAGAATAAGGACTGTCTTTAGATAAGAGAATGAAAAGAGAAGTTTAAGTGTGTGCGCTCTCGCCTGAGTTTTGAGATGTTGGATTCCTGCTTGTGCTCTCTCCAGGTCAAGCTTCAGTTGTGCCACTTCCTTTTGGAGCTCCTGGATTCTAACAAAGAGTCACAGTTTTTCGTAAGTTTCATAATTATCCAAGATTTTTCATTTTAACGAGCAACTATTTTAAGCCTTAAATTATTATTTTTTTAATGTAAAACTACAACAGTGGTTTTGCTTTAGGGCCAAGATTTTACATTGGACATCAAGTGGCGACCCAACACTGTACCAAAACAGTTTTTCATACAAAGTTGAATTTCGATGGTTTTATGATGTAAACAGCCAATTATATTCTACAGAATAATCTATGCGACTCCAGTCAATCAATGAATGTTTTCTGAAGCAAATCGATACGTTTGTGTAAAAAATAAATAGATAATTATAACGTTATTAACTTTTAAAATGCGCTTTCTGCCAGCAGTTGATGCATCACGTAGCTGTCGCGTGACATAAGCATGTCCGTGAGTTTGTGCGAGAATTCGGAAGCAGCGCTTATTTACAACAGAAGAACGACCATCACACGAGAGTTCGGCCATTTCAAACAGCATCAGAGCCCTGGAGGAAAGCACTAATATAAAGTCACAAACTTTTTAATTATTGACTTGTTTCTTAAATAAACCTATCAATTCACTTCAGAAGACATTCACTGAACAACTGGAGTCGCATGGATTACTTTTATGCTGCATAAATATGACTTTTAGACCGTCAAAGTGCTGGCACCCATTTACTTGCATTATAAGGACCTGACAGAGCTCTTCTTCTAAAAATCTTTATGTGTTCTGCTGAAGAAAGACAGACATACACACCTGGGATGGCATCAGGGTAAGTGAATAATGAGATAGTTTTCATTTTTGGGTGACCTATCCCTTTATTGCAGTCTGTGTTGCGTTTTCTATTACCTTCTGTAGGTATAGTTACATTTAAGGTATGTCAAGCAAAATACAGTTTGATTAGGTGCACAGCATTAGAAAATACTTGGGAAATGTTTTCTCCTCCCTTTAAGAAGTTGATAAGACTACTCATTTTGCTATACTTATGATGTATGTTTATATGGTGAGTTGCATTATATTATTTGCATTTAGCGTTGTTTATCCCTGCTGTTCATGACCCTATCAGAACAAACCTGAGACCCATTTTTGGTTAAGAACCCACCAGTTGAGAACCACTGATGCTCCCCCACACCTGTCATCAGCCACCTGATGAAGGTCTCTGTGATGTAGGGATAATCTGGCAGTGCCACAGATGGAGGGGGTGGGGCCAGAGAAGAGTGGGAGGAGTTCATCTATCTGCATCTGCTGGTGTCTGAATGGGATTGATCGCTTCTTCCCACCAAATCAAATTAGTTATTGACTGTAAAATGTCTTAAGTGCAACATAAACAGTCTGTGCTGAGTTCAACGTCATAGCTGCAATGTTAAATAGAATCTGTCAACCAACCTGGTGTATGAACAACAGCTTGCATGTTCTTCTCCTGGAGCTGTAGGATACGCTCAGTCTTAGCTTTGCTGTCTTTCTCAAGGGAGCGAAATTTGTGCATATACTGACTGAGGAATTTCAGATCTGAGGTTTCATGGTCTAGTTTCCTGATGTACACCTTCAGCTCTGTTAATAGAATCATGGCAGTTTTTGTAACCATTCCCTTTATAAAGGTAAAATCTGTTTGCAGGCCTTATGATTTCAGGCATTATACCTCTGCTGATCTGATACTTCTCTCTCAGTTTTAGTAGCCCAAGGTGTAGCTTGTTGTTCTATGTGACTAGTCAGGCATTTTCAGCTTTATATGACTCCAGCACCCAAATTCTGACACTCATTTTCCGTCTTTCCAGTAGCAAGCTTAGCATTCCTGACACTTTTAGTGGTGTGGACTAGGTCACTGAGATATAAAAGAAAACTGTTTGATCGTGCAAAAATTGCAAACCTTATCAACCGCTAAGTTGCTTCAAGGGTTGCCACACCTTTTCAACAATGAGTTTAAATTAATTTACCAGTCAGGTGTAGTTACTGGATAACAATTTTTTAAAATAATTTCATAGAGGTTGCACTCACAACAAGCTATTTCTAGCTGAAAATATATTTTTAAGCTGAGCATAACTAGAACAACTTATATTAAATATAGAAATGTCCATAAATGTAAATATTTTTCCAGGCCTGAAAATCATGGTGTTAATCACACAATGTAAACCCTAATGTTGTCATTACTGGAAAAATCAAGTTCTCTTAATTTCACATTACTTGAAATGTCAAGTTTTGGGCTCATATATCGAATATCTAAACTCAAGGATTCAAGTTCCTTGAACTAATTTTTCTTTAAGAAACACAGACTTAAGATTTACAGTGTTTATAACTCAAACTGTTGAGAAATGTGAAGCTTATAATTTTATAAAAGCACTTGCATTAATTCTTCTGTTAAAACATGTATTATTTAAGCTGTAAATTTGTTTAAATCATTGTTTTTATGGCCGTTTTAGGGTTTGATTACATCTTCATGGCAATAAAGTTGTAAAATTGTCTGTATCTTTACACAGAAAAGGTTAGTAATGTGATTTTATCACACTTAAATCATGTTTGGCCACATATTATTTATGTGGCTGTACTTTAGAAAAAGTGCAGATTTTAACGTTAGAAAACTGATCCGCATTCACCCATTGTAAGTGCCTCATTGTAAACCAGATTCTTGCTTTTTTTTAAGAAAAGGAGGAATGCATCAAAATTCATTTTTGTGGTAATCAACATTACGCCACAAATGCTGTCGATTGTGCTTAACTTGTACTGAACCTGGAATATACCTTTAAAAAATTCACAGAGATAGGCATTTATGCATTTCTGTGGAGAAATACCTTTATTTCATGAACTTCACTATTTAAGCAGTATTTTTGTATGACCTAAATTAGAGTCCATACAATTAAAATTATTAAGTTGAAACAAAAACATTTAAATAGCAAATTTGAGTTAAAAAGGAACATTTCCAGGTTCAATACAAGTTAAGCTCAATCAAGCTCAGTCTACTTGCATCTAGTTACCTTATCTTAAATAGTTAAGTTATAGCCAAGTTAAGTGAACTTAACAGCACAAGTTTTGGAGATGCCAATACTCAATTCAATTTATGGCTCGAGTATACTCAATCAATTGAGTAGAGTCAACATATAAGGGTTTTCAGTGTAGTTTCCAGTATTTTAATCACAGTGGAAATCATGTGCATCCGTCAGGTCAAGTCTCATTTAATACATTTACACAATTTATATTATGTTTCACTTCCATGAACACTAGTTTCTACAACTAGCTAAAGAGAACATGTTCAACATTTGACGACCTAGGCAGTACATATTGTTAGATACTATACAGATTGTACAGTAAAGTATGAATAATACTGCATAATAAATATATCTCATTTATACTGTGGTATATTTTCACCTGAAGAGTTTTTCGACCAGTGGCAGGCATTCAATAGCCCAGCTGATCCAGACACTTCATGAACTTCCGCTCTGCGCTGGTAGTCATGGCCGTTCAACACAAGTAAACACTCCACTATATATGCAAATAAATAAATATAATAAACACATGTCAACAATCGACTCTCGTCACAGATTTTGCAAAGGCTGTACAAATCTGAAAACGTTTATGGCATTTGATGTCTTATACCACTACCATTAAACAGACTTTTACAGAAATTGAGAGGTTGTATCCCAAAACCTAGTGAGCTGCCAACCTAGACAGCATTTTTGGGCATTATAGACTGCAGTCTATGCAGGCAGCTTACTACAATTGTATACACAGCCACAGAGTTTAAGCGATCCATCTAATATCAAATGAAGCATACAAAAATACGTTGTGTTAAATCTGCACAAATGATATTTACCTAGACGCTTGTGTCTGTTTACCTTCCATCTCATGCAAACTGTCAGTCTGTCTTCAGAGGCCAGTTTGCTGTAATAGCCTCAGTCTTCATTCTGCAACTCGTCAAGGTGGATTACGGTAAACGATGCACAGTTAACTCTCCAAAGTCTGTCTGCTTGTTATGATTTGTGTATTTCTTCTCAATGATATCATGACGTGAAACTGACTTGCTGGTTTGCTAATCATCAGCGTCTAATGCAGATTTCCTCCTCCTCACGATGAACAGTCCTCCGGTGTCACAGTTTGAAAATGGCGCCGAAGCGAAAGAAAAAAGGCCGGTCCTAATGAAAGTCGAGGCGGTGAAACAGCGCCACCTACTGGACATAGGCTGAGACACCGCAGAGTGGAGGATGGGAGCGAAGAGTGAAATCACAAATATTTGTTTCAAGGCATTTATTTATTTATTCATTTATTTTATTATTTTTATTTTTTTCTTTAATAAATAATGGTTTTAAAATTATTACATTGTTTTAAAAGAGATCAGAATCAGAATGAGCTTTATTGCCAAGTATGCTTACACATACAAGGAATTTGTTTTGGTGACAGGAGCTTCCAGTACACAACAATACAAAAACAGCAACAAGACTTTTAAAAAATAATTAAAATTGAATAACAAATAGATAAATATTGAAAAGAAAAAGTATATATAGAATACACAATAGACTATATATATATATATATATATATATATATATATATATATATATATATATATATATATACACACACACACACACACACACACACATATATATATATATATATATATATATATATATATATATATATATACACACACACACACACACACACACACACACACACACACACATATATATATATATATATATATATATATATATATATACACACACACATACATACACACATACATATATACACATTCATATACACACACATACATACACACACACATACATATACCGGTCAAAAGTTTTGAAACACTTGACTGAAATGTTTCACATGATCTTAAAAATCTTTTGATCTGAAGGTGTATGCTTAAATGTTTGAAATTAGTTTTGTAGACAAAAATATAATTGTGCCAACATATTCATTTATTTCATTATAAAACTATCATTTAATTTAAAATAAAAAAAAGTTTTTGAAATTGGTGACTTGGACCAAATAATAAAGAAAAGCCGTCAATAAGTGCCCAACATAGATGGGAACTCCTTCATTACTGTTTAAAAAGCATTCCAGAGTGATACCTCAAGAAGTTGGTTGAGAAAATGTCAAGCATCATGGAACTTCACACTGCTCCAGTGATCTATTGAAGATCAGTGTGAAGATGGGGGCCAGCTGGTTAGCACAGGATCTAAGACATGCAGGTGAAATGCCATCTGGGCCCTGTGCTTTCCTTATCCTTGGTTTCGAAAGTTGCTGCTCACATCATCTTCACAGATCTTAAGTGCAGGTTGAGTAGCAGGAGGGGGGAGGAGGGGGGTTGCAGGAGGTGTTGGTGTTTGTGTGAAGTGAAGGTCAGAGTGGGTGTGGGGTGTGAGATTGGGTCTTTCAAATCTACAGTAGAACACATTCAGGTCATCAGCCAGTTGTTGGTCCACCACAGGATTGGGGGTAGGAGTCCTGTAATTCGTAAGTTGTTTCATGCCACTCCACACTGGTGCAGGGTCGTTAGCTGAAAACTTGTTTTTCAGCTTCTCAGAGTATCTGCTTTTAGCCACTCTGATTCCCTTATTCAGTGTGTTGCTGGCCTGATTGTACAAGACTTTATCCCCACTTCTGTAAGCATCCTCTTTGGCCTGACGAAGCTGCCTGAGTTCCGCCGTAAACCACGGTTTGTCATTGTTAAATGTTAAATAAGTCCTAGTAGGAATGCACATATCCTCACAGAAACTGATATATGATGTTACAGTATCTGTGAGCTCGTCCAGATTGGTGTCTGCAGCCTCAAAAACACTTCAATCAGTGCAGTCAAAACAGGCTTGTAGTTCCAGCTCTGCTTCGTTGGTCCATCTCTTTACAGTCCTTACTACAGGTTTAGCAGATTTTAATTTCTGTCTGTAGGTTGGAAGAAGATGAACCAGACAGTGATCAGATAGTCCCAAAGCTGCTCTAGGGACAGAGCGATATGCATCCTTTATTGTTGTGTCGCAGTGATTCAGTATATTTCTGTCTCTGGTTGGGCATGTGATGTGCTGTCTGTATTTGGGCAGTTCACCTGTGAGGTTTGCTTTGTTAAAATTCCCAAGAATAATAATAACTGTGATTTTATCAGCCAGCTGTTGCAGCACTGCATTCATGCACGCGTTTGGCGTGATATACATACTCACCAAAATAAACAAGGAAAACTCCTACGGCGAGTAGAAAGGCTTACAGTTGAGCGCTTCCAAACTAGGACAGCACGTCTTCTTTAACGTTGTTACATCTGTACACCAACTTTCATTGATGTAAAAACATGTTCCACCGCCTCTCGTTTTCCCTGTTAACTCCGTGATGCAATCCGCGCTGAACAGCTGGAAGACCGGCAGATGTAATGCGCTGTCCGGAATGGCTTCACTCAGCTAGGTTTCTGTGAAGCACAAGGCAGCAGAGGTTGAAAAGTCCTTGTTTGTGCGGGTGAGGAGATGTAGTTCGTCCGTTTTGTTAGGGAGAGAGCGGAGATTCGCTAGATGATTGTTCGAAATCTGCACCGACGGAGTTTGACTAGCGCGCCTGCTCGTCTCCCTCGCCTGAGTACACAGCGGCGCCTCCGTTTAAAATGTCAAACAAAACGTATGAATATTCAAAATCCGGGAAAAGATTGACTGGTATAAGCTGTTGAATGTTCAGCAGTTCGTCTCTGATAAAACTGACTGGAAAAAGATTACTAAAAAACAGGACAAACAAACAAAAACAACAAAACAATAGGAGCACTCCACACCGAGGCGGCCATCTGTGGCGCCATCATGATGTATCGAGTGTATATGTATATTTAAATGTGCATGTTAAATGGTATCTGATTGTATTTAAATGCCAAAATATCTGTAATCATTTGATAAACGTTTTGACTTGCACTAATATACACTATATTGCCAAAAGTATTCGCTCATCTGCCTTTAGACGCATATGAACTTAAGTGACATCCCATTCTTAATCCATAGGGTTTAATATGATGTCGGCCCACCCTTTGCAGCTATAACAGCTTCAACTCTTCTGGGAAGGCTTTCCACAAGGTTTAGGAGTGTGTTTATGGGAATTTTTGACCATTCTTCCAGAAGCGCATTTGTGAGGTCAGACACTGATGTTGGACGAGAAGGCCTGGTTCGCAGTCTTCGCTCTAATTCATCCCAAAGGTGCTCTATCGGGTTGAGGTCAGGACTCTGTGCAGGCCAGTCAAGTTCTTCCACACCAAACTCGCTCATCCATGTCTTTATGGACCTTGCTTTGTGCACTGGTGCGCAGTCATGTTGGAACAGGAAGGGGCCATCCCCAAACTGTTCCCACAAAGTTAAGAGCATGGAATTGTCCAAAATCTCTTGGTATGCTGAAGCATTCAGAGTTCCTTTCACTGGAACTAAGGGGCCAAGCCCAGCTCCTGAAAAACAACCCCACACCATAATCCCCCCTCCACCAAACTTCACAGTTGGCACAATGCAGTCAGACAAGTACCGTTCTCCTGGCAACCGCCAAACCCAGACTCGTCCATCAGATTGCCAGATGGAGAAGCGTGATTCGTCACTCCAGAGAACGCGTCTCCACTGCTCTAGAGTCCAGTGGCGGCGTGCTTTACACCACTGCATCCGACGCTTTGCATTGCACTTGGTGATGTATGGCTTGGATGCAGCTGCTCGGCCATGGAAACCCATTCCATGAAGCTCTCTACGCACTGTTCTTGAACTAATCTGAAGGCCACATGAACTTTGGAGGTCTATAGCGATTGACTCTGCAGAAAGTTGGCGACCTCTGTGCACTATGCGCCAGCATCCGCTGACCCCGCTCTGTCATTTTACGTGGCCTACCACTTCGTGGCTGAGTTGCTGTCATTCCCAATTGCTTCCACTTGGTTATAATACCACTGACAGTTGACTGTGGAATATTTAGTAGCGAGGAAATTTCACGACTGGACTTGTTGCACAGGTGGCATCCTATCACAGTACCACGCTGGAATTCACTGAGCTCCTGAGAGCGTCCCATTCTTTTACAAATGTTTGTAGAAGCAGTCTGCATGCCTAGGTGCTTCATTTTATACACCTGTAGCCATGGAAGTGATTGGAAC
The DNA here is from genome assembly GCF_019703515.2 of Myxocyprinus asiaticus. NCBI lineage: Eukaryota > Metazoa > Chordata > Actinopteri > Cypriniformes > Catostomidae > Myxocyprinus > Myxocyprinus asiaticus. Next base: position 21,696,364 of record NC_059368.1, read on the forward strand.
ACCTGAATTCAATTATTTGGATGGGTGAGCGAATACTTTTGGCAATATAGTGTATATATATATATATATATATATATATATGAATTTAAATTTCTTGTATTTTGTTATGAAACTGATATTTATAAATCTTAAAAATAGGCACAAAAAAAATCAGTGTTTGAAATGTGGAGTAAACATTGTACTCTTTGTCAACTGATCATTTAATTTATTTATTACAATATATCAAAAACATACACCAATACACCAATACTGCAGGGTTGTGCAACATTCATTAAACAGACATTTTCTGGGTTTAGAAAGCGAAATATCAAAGAAGGATGCTCTGTTTTTATTGTGTGAACGGCCTCTGCCACACCCTGGTGTTTCACGTGCAACTGTGTGAAGCAGAGCCTCCGCGCGCACTAAACGCGTTCGGATCTGTCGCGTGGATGAGGGCGAGCACTCGCAGCATCAGCAACACACACACACACACACACACACACACACACACACACACACACACACACACACACACACACACACACAAAGAGGTCAGCTCGCGTGCTGCGACTTGAATGGGATATAACCGAGTGCCGCGAGACTCAATAAAAGAAGCATAGGACTCAATCTTTGTGCTGTGTCACACAAGGGAGAGGTAGGAGATTTCTGCAGATTTACATTTGTTTAAACTGCATAATTTTGTCGATGATACTGACCTTGTCATGTAGATCATTTTACAAAATCCACCATTCTTCACAGATAAGTGCGCAGCTGGGGGCATGAACGCTGTAGGTCTCGAGCTGCTTTTCGCGTTGAAATGCATGAAATTGTCATTCTGTAGAAAACGCCGTCGATATGTTTACATCATCACATCATTCTTGACAATACGCCTGGTCAGTAATGCCCCCTCCACATCTTGCCTTTTATTAGCTTATTTATGAATGACAGTCGTTTTGATTAAGTGAGGCTATGAATTCCTCGGAGATGTGTGCAAATTGTTGACCATTTGAATTATGAATACATAATTTAAATCGTCAGTCATTCATAATATGCTTATAGGAACTGGTGCAGGCAATTGATGGTGCTCTGAGCTATGGTGTCATTTTCTTACGATGTGTAAGAATGCACGCTTTTGTGGCAAAATATGCCATCGTTTGCCCGTTCCTACAGAGGACATGAATGGTCACTTACTACAAAGATAAGCCAAATAGATATCACCGAAATGCTTGAATATCACAATAATAGGCAAATTCATGCAAGAGAGTGGTCAATAATCAGAATACCAGATTTATTTATGGCATAATTTTTCTTCTTTCATCACAATGTAACGATGATGTAATGCCTAACTGTACATTAAATGTCAGAAAAGTGTTTCTTTGTATTGTATACCAAGACCCACAATAAATCACCCTAAACGGATGTACTGTATGGTTTTCATGCATTGAGCTGTTTATTGCCCATCTATCAATATACTCTATACTGAGGTGATGTGAGAATGATAACATCAATAACTGATAGCATGCAGAAAACCCCTAAGCTTACTATATAAGGTTGTGATTTCATCTCACGGTCCACTTCATACACTGTTAACCTGCCAATTGTTACCTTAAGGAGCTATGTCTACCTGATCTAACCCTTAAAATTAATTTTGTCGGTGTAATCTAATATAGCAAGGTTGATTCAGATCTGTTACTAATATTGACTTAAATTAAACCAGTTATTTTTTATGTTACCACAGGTTAACTTTTTGTTTAGTGTATAACACATGGATGAATGGATTCTTAGTAAATGTATAGACATAGTTGACATTAAGCAGGCATACAAGTACTTATCCATTTTATCTATGTCGTGATTACTTCAAAGAAACGTGTAACCTGACGCACAACACCGTCACTCAAAATTTCTTGGGTGTTAGGCTTCTAAAATGTTTGAAAAAATACAGTTAAACCTTAGTACCAAAACATGGCTTATGATATCTTCCAAATCAATTTATTTCTCCTTATGAAAACTCAGTTAATAAATCATCATGTAAATGTGAGGTCATGAATCCTTAATGAAAAATTTGAGCGGTAAAGGTGACAACCATAAAATTTGAATAAGAGAAAAAGTTGACAACATACTGTATATGGGTTTCCTCCTCATAAAAATAGCATTAGAAACGTTAAGAAAATGTAAGAAAATGTTCTTCCCTTTGAAAACAAGCTACCACTGCTCTTTCAGTTGTACATCCTCAGGCTTGCCATTTGAAGGCTAAACATGTCCATTTTTAAAACAGGAAATAGCCCCAGAAGTTCCCACTGCCGACCTTAATTTGGGGGCATGTTCCCCATATACACCCTGGAGATTTGTGTGTTCTAGCAGATGAACCCAGTGTGACTGCTCTTGAGGCTTACTCCCACCGTAAATAATTCATGAAAAGGCCAATTAATATTAATCCATAAAAAGTACTGCATCAATACAAGTTGACCAGTGAAGGGGAAAGGCCCTATGATTGACCTGACAGACGATCCCACAGCATAATCTGAATAAGGTTACACATCTTTAGAGAACAGTGGGTGTGCCTTAAGCATGCTGGACTAGAAGGATGTTATTTTCCATCACAATATGACCTAATTATATCCACTTTATTATTCTTAATGGTTTTGATGTGATAGATATGACATTGTCTCTTAAGCATTACGTGGTATAAAGTTGCACTCAGACAATACAGATATAGTCTCTTCCATTGATCCATAGGGGAATTTATATTGCCATAGGCTGCAGATTTTCAGATAGATAGAGTATACAGTATAATAGACAGATATGTATAGGCATAGACACTACCAAACAGTATATAAATATCCACTGATAACACAACCCTTAGATATAAGGTAACACAATCTGTACATTGGTATTATTAGAAAATAAAAACTCATGAAGAGAAGATTTTAATGAGCAGAGATGTACACTTAAGAATAGCACATGAAACAAAAAGTGGCCATATGTTTTCACAGAAAGGTATGTGGATAAGGCAGTCTAAGTAGAACTGATATTCAATGTACAGACTGTATGAGAAAATTACATTCACTTAGCAATAGAGCACTAATTGAATGTATGTATGGAAACAGGGCAAATGTTGCCTAGACACTAGAACACTCAACTGCTAACATTTAGGTCAGTCCATTAGTCGGGGCAAGTGGCTATTCAAAGTTGAGTCTAGTTGGTTTTGTGTCCTCATTAGTGTAAACAAGGCCATTATGTGTCTATTTTACAAACATCCATTTATTACAAACACAAAGATGTTGCATGATATGCTTGCATTTGTAAGTTTTTGCAACAAACACCTCAGACAAAATCTCTCAGATCCTACCAGAATGATTAATATTTCATAATCAATCTGTTATTAATATTTAATCATTCATTTGAATGGTTGTTGCTTTGACTATGGCTTGTGTGATGAGAAATAGTGAAGCAGAGCTCACACACAAACTAAAAATAGAGAAGATAAAATAATACCTTTCAAATCATTGATCTCCAGTAGCCAAATACAATCAGTGCGGACCACTACCAATAGTGACACTGCAGTAGTGGTTAACGAAAAGAGGGAGGCATGTTTATAAAGATTTAAGAGCAAGAAAAGAGAAGTTAGTGAGAGATAGCTGACTGTGTTTCTCTGAGACACACAACAAAGGCCAGTTTTATCAGATTTAATGGATGAGTGCTGAATGTTCTGACATGCAAATGCATTCTTGCATGTACAACTGTTTGTACTGTGAGTAAGAGAGTGACTGTTTGTGCAACCGTGTGTGTGTGCTTGAAAGAGAGGAGACAGTGACTAGAGACAGCACTTGTGTGTCTGTTAGGGAACACACTGTAATTACATTGCTTGGTTCAACCCAATTTCTCCTCTCATTTTAATCAGACAAGTATGTGCTGTAAGTAAGACATTTTAGCTTTAGCTTTAGTCTCTCTCTGCTAACACTGCACTATAACAAAAAAGATGCTCCTCAGCAATAATTGTAATAACATAGCATCTAATTTCACTGAAACCACAAATTAACGTTGTTCAGAAAATCCATTAACCGAACACAGGTTGGTCCTTGAGTACACAAAACGTTGGCCTTGTATAGCAATACAATGGCAATCCTGCTAAAAAGACCAGCTTAGACCATCATGAATTTCCATGCTGGTCCAAGCTGGTTAACAATGCTGGTTTGGTACTGGTCTGATCGATGAACGTGAAGCCAGGCTGTTCACAAGCGTTGGTGAAGTGAAGATGGTCAACTAACTGGGTCTTTCTGGTGAAGCTGGTTGATCAAAATAAGTATTGCCGGTTTATAAGGATGGTGGTAACACCAGCACCAGACTGATCACACTGTGAATTCGGCAACAGTAGGTCTTAAGTTTCCGAAATTGGAATCTGTGTCCCCCAGTTGTGATAAAACTTTCTGGTGTTATGGACATCGCTATCTTTGATATTTACTTCAGTCTGTCACTATTGTTACAGATGTAACTCAAGGCTATCGGGAGAATAGGACACAGTTGTTACTTCAGTTATTCATTCATACAGACAGTATTCAAGCTGCTATTGTAAGCTGTTGTATGAATAGGAGATTTCGAGACTCACACCTGTTAATAAATACGATTGTCTGTCCCAGACATTGACTCTGTAAACGTGGCTATTGTGCAGGTAGATATCACTGGGGGCAGTGTGCTTTATTGAAGTGGGCTGCTCATCTTGGTCTATTTCTCATACAGATCCTGAAATGTAATGTTTCAGATTGAATCTGATTCCTCCATAATTCCCATAATTTAACATCCAACGAACACTCAGCCTTCTAGTGCAGTAGAGTTTGAATCTTATTTTAATACCGTTACAGTACTAAAAACACCAGTGAGATAATAAACTTTATTTATTTCTCGAACAGAACACAAATGGTTTAAAATAGCATGGTTTAAGCTGCAGAGTGTAATTTATTTGCCACTGTGGCACCAAACGGAAATGCAATAATGACTGTTTCCAGCAGGTTTCCCAATTACTCTTACCACACCTTCTGCCTGCCCACCTCTTCTCTTGTTTTGTCAAACAGGTAGTCCCACCCCAAACTTACGCCATTGGTTGAGACAGAAGCTGACATGTTGGATTGGTCAAAACAAACAGAGCATGTTTTGAAAGCACCACAGAGCCACTGGAGGGAATTCACTAAGAATGAATTGCGATAAAAGTGCTGTTTATTTGCATGTACTATCTGCGCTGGTTTAGCACCAGATTCGCTAAAACTTTAGAGATGAAGCTACGCCACAAACACGCTGACAAAATCTGTGCTAAACACAATTTGCACAGTGCAGTTCTGATCTTGCCGGCTAGTTTTGAGCACAATGTAGTGCACCGGCTGTACAGCATCAACCAACCACTGTACTCCAAACACATGAAACAACTCTTAAAGTTGTCGAAAGTGCACTTGGCTACATAGCACATCTGGATATAGGCCAGATTATAACACTCAGTTTATCCTCTGCTTTCCTCTGGTGGTAATAGTGGGAAGTTAATTGTGCCAGGCAGACAGCACATTGTTGTGACTAAAGTGCAATCTAATTCACATAGAAAGGAGGCGTGTGTCTGTAGGAAGGAATGACAATGTATTTATTTAAATACTTAAAACGCAAAATGTCCAAGCTTTTGTTTTTCAACCATAAAAGTAAATGGTGACCATGGCTGTCAATAAAGATTTAAGGCATTTCAAGGATTTTCAGTGAATAATGATTTAAAATTATGTCTGTTCTTCAAACAAGATATGATGCTTTTATTAAGCTTTTTTCCTCGACAACCCCTGGTCCCCATCCACTTTCATTCTTTGGAGAGAGCAGTTTGTGGCAAAATCATCAAATATCAGCAAAATATCTCCATGTGCTCCAAGGAGGAAAGAAAGTCATATGGGTTTGGAACAACATGAGGGCATACAAAATTTACTATTACTTTACTATTGTTAATGCTCGGTGAACATGCCTTTTAGTGATGTTGAAGACAGCAAAAATCACAGGTTTAATTATTTATGCTAACTGCTTAACTGTTCTTGTCCTATGAGACTGTATATTACCCTAAAGAGATCTCCAATTACATTGCAGTAACCATAAGGGGCATTCACTGTACATGGGCAATCTATATTTTGATCTGTGTAGTGAGTGACTGGTACAGTGCATCCGGAAAGTATTCCCAGCGCTTAACTTTTTCCACATTTTATGTTACAGCCTTATTCCAAAATGGATTAAATTCATTATTTTCCTCAAAATTCTACAAACAATACCCCATAATGACGTGAAAGAAGTTTGTTTGAAATCTTTGCAAATTTATTACAAATAAAAAACGAAAAAAATCACATATACATAAGTATTCACGGCCTTTGATCAATACTTTGTTGAAGCACCTTTGGCACCAGTTACAGCCTCAAGTCTTTTTGAGTATGATGCTACAAGCTTGGCACACCTATTTTTGGGCAGTTTCTCCCATTCTTCTTTGCAGGACCTCTCAAGCTCCATCAGATTGGATGGGGAGCGTCGGTGCACAGCCATTTTCAGATCTCTCCAGAGATGTTCAATCGGGTTCAAGTCTGGGCTCTGGCTGGGCCACTCAAGGACATTCACAGAGTTGTCTCGGAGCCACTCCTTTGTTATCTTGGCTGTGTGCTTAGGGTCGTTGTCCTGTTGGAAGATGAACCTTCGCCCCAGTCTGAGGTCCAGAGCGCTCTGGAGCAGGTTTTCATCAAGGATGTCTCTGTACATTGCTGCATTCATCTTTCCCTCGATCCTGACTAGTCTCCCAGTTCCTGCTGCTGAAAAACATCCCCACGGCATGATGCTGCCACCACCATGCTTCACTGTAGGGATGGTATTGGCCAGGTGATGACTGGTGCCTGGTTTCCTGCAGACATGACGTTTGCCATTCAGGCCAAAGAGTTCAATCTTTGTTTCTCATGGTCTGGGAGTCCTTCAGGTGCCTTTTGGCGAACTCCAGGTGGACTGTCATGTGCCTTTTACTGAGGAGTGGCTTCCGTCTGGCCACTCTACCATACAGGCCTGATTGGTGGAGTGCTGCAGAGATGGTTGTTCTTCTGGAAGGTTCTCCTCTCTTCACAGAGAAATGCTGGAGCTCTGTCAGAGTGACCATCGGGTTCTTGGTCACCTCCCTGACTAAGGCCCTTCTCCCCCGATCGCTCAGTTTGGCCGGGCGGCCAACTCTAGGAAGAGTCCTGGTGGTTCCAAACTTCTTCCATTTACAGATGATGGAGGCCACTGTGCTCATTGGGACCTTCAATGCTGCAGACATTTTTCTGTACCCTTCCCCAGATCTGTGCCTCGAAACAATCCTGTCTCGGAGGTCTACAGACAATTCCTTGGACTTCATGGCTTGGTTTGTGCTCTGACATACACTGTTAACTGTGGGACCTTATATAGACAGGTGTGTGCCTTTCCAAATCATGTCCAATCAACTGAATTTACCACAGGTGGACTCCAATCAAGTTGTAGAAACATCTCAAGGATGATCAGTGGAAACAGGATGTACCTGAGCTCAATTTTGAGTGTCATGGCAAAGGCTGTGAATACTAATGTACATGTGATTTTTTTCGTTTTTTTATTTTTAATAAATTTGCAAAGATTTCAAACAAACTTCTTTCATGTTGTCATTATGGGGTATTGTTTGTAGAATTTTGAGGAAAATAATGAATTTAATCCATTTTAGAATAAGGCTGTAACATAACAAAATGTGGAAAAAGTGAAGCGCTGTGAATACTTTCCGGATGCACTGTAGCTGTTTTTGCCAATATTGATACATCAAAAGTCTTTACTCAGTTAATGGAGGCATATGTGTTATTACACAATACACACACGCATTCCACACATATATTCACAAACAAGTTTACAGTCACAGTCTCGTCTTTGTGTCTGTTGGGCAGTTTGAAATTATCAATGCACATCTGTTCTTTCTGCCCTGGTAAGCTGGCAGATGAACAAAGTGGCATTCTGTGAGTAGTAACAGAGACGGCAGTATGTACTAGCACACTACCTCACCATCATCACCCACTTTCTTCTCTCTTGGACACATTTATACATTCATGTATTGTTTTCTGTCTTGTGTGTAAACACATCTCGGGCATAAGTGACTAAGCCCTCACTTAAGACATTGTGCAAACAAAAATCCCACAATTACTCGTAAGGAACACACAAAAATATGGCCCAAAAAAGTATTTGGGCACATAAGAAACACTTTAAAATATATATATCTTTGCATTACATAAAAAAATAGCAAATCAAGTTGCATTTAAAGAAAGAAAAGGTTTCAGGTGATAAAACAATAGATAAATTGTTCAAAATGAAAAAAAGTATTTGACACATTCTGTTGTCTAAACATTAGTCTCAAACATTAGTGGAGCATTACCATAAGGTGATAACCTAGACCTGTGGTGACTTCATACATCCACTAAAAATAGTTCAGGGACCAGCTGGTTAAAGTAATTACAACCAAGCTAAAAATGGTAAAGAATAATTTGCAGATGGTTTGATATTTTGTCATCTATGCAATGAAATTCATACATTTATAGGGCTTAAGTGCCCAAAAGTGTCCAAATACTTTTGGGGGCCTCTGTACAGAGTTTTAGTGCAATACAAATTAGCATATAATCTATTTTCACGCTATATTTAATCTAATAGGGACATTTGTAAATGACAAATCGTGTGCACATGAAGAAACAAATATACAATCATCCTTATTTGCACACACCAACACACAAACCCCTGTAAACATTCTTGAGCTCTCTTTGCACCTGTGCAATGTGACACCTGACTCTAGGTAATACCCCAGCTCCACAGTAACAGCAGGCAGGTGGAACAGCCACACTGCATACATGCATACGTACTACCTTCTTACCTAGATAAATCAACAAACAGGTAAGCCTTTATTCTTTTGTATTCCCACAACCACATACTGTATGTAATCAAGCATTCTTTGCGTAATGCATGTGGCATGATAACAGGCTTCTGTTCATGAAACTGCCATTATCTCTCGGCAGTCCCACATCCTCAAAGGGACATTGTGCCTTTCCTATCGTATTCATTGTCATTAAAATGAATGTAGGCACATATTCAGTGATAACCGTGTTAAAAACAACACAACTTTTTGGTTGTTTTTTGAATACATTAATTTTGATCGTAATTGTAAAATATAATTTACTCAAATATCATTACAATTAAGTTGAGCTTTTCTACCTACTTTCAGTTGTTACACAGTATTATCCAAATATATGTTAGTATAAGTCTGAGGCCAAGAAATGTTTTGTGATTTGTGAGTCTGGGTACGCATGTACTGTATGTAAACTGTATCTCTGATCACACTTCCCCTGATCTTTCCCTATTACTCTGTTCTCCCGCCGAACAACTATCCTTCTTTTTCAGCATGTTATTTCAAACCCACCTTTATACTTTTCTTATGTATCTTTCCTATTTTGAACCCTTTTTATATATACAACTTCAATTTCGAAAAAGTTGGGACAGTATGGAAAATGCCAATAAAAACAAAAAAGGGTGATTTGTTCATTCTATTCACCCTGTGCTGTATTGAAAGCACTAAACACATTATTTAATGTTTTACCTTGTAAATTACCTTGCAACACGCTCCAAAAAAGTTGGGACAGTTGAGTGTTTACCACTGTGTAACATATCCATTTCTTCTAAGAACACTTATTACGTGTTTGAGCAAGTGGAAATTTTCACCATTTAGCTATGCAATTGTACAGAGCCTACGTTGCTGTATTTTGCACATCATAATGCACCACACACTTTCAGTTGGAGACAGTTCAGGACTGCAGGCAGACCAGTCTAGCACCCGCACTCTCTGTTTACACAGCCAAGCACTTGTAATCCGGGCAGTACATGGAGTGTTGTACTGCTGGAAAATCACTTCTGAATGTGATCTCTGATCCCTCAGATGTCACTCTCTTAAAAACCGTCATTCATCTGTAATGGATATCATGAGATCGGCCCGGGAATATCAGTCAACATCATTCGCCGCTGCATCCAAAGTTAAGGCTTTACTATGCAAAGCAGAAGCCATGCAGTACATCAAGACTGTCCAGAAGTGTCACCGACTTCTCTGGACTTGTTCTAAGTAAAACAGTTGAATTGTGTTTTGTGGTCTGACAAATCCACATTTCGAACAGTTTTCGGAAAAAACAGCTGTCGTGATGATCTGACCAAAAAAGAAAAGGACCATCCAAATTGTTATCAGCATCAGGTCCAAAAACCAGTGTCTATATGGGCCAGGGGTGTGTTAGTGCCCTTGGCATGGATAACTTGCACATCTTTAAGGTCACCATTAATGCAGAAAGATTTGTACAAAATTGGGAGCAACATTCAGCCATTCAGATGTTTTCTTTTCCAGGGATGTCCCTAAATTTTCCAGCAGGAAACTTCCAAACCACATACTGCCTGGATTACAAGTACATGGCTGTGTAAATAGAGAGTGTGGGTGCTAAATTGGCCTGCCTGGAGTCCTGACCGGTCTCCTGAGAATGTGTGGCACATTATGAAGTGCAACGAAGGCTCTGCACAATTGTGCAGCTGAAGACCTGCATAATGGATGAAGGGGGGAAAATTCTGCTTGCTAAACTTAAACTTGAGTATGCAGTGCCCAAAACGCTTAAGTGTTATTAGAAGAAATGGTGGTTACACAGTGGTAAACACTTCAATGTCCCTACTTTTTTGGAGCGTGTTGCAATCATCCGATTTGAAATGAGTGAATATTTTTATAAAACAATTCAATTGAAGGTAAAACATCAAATAACGTGTTGCAATGCTTTAAATATAGCATAAAGGGAAAGGAAATTAGAAATTACTTAACACTAGAATTTTTTATACTGTCCAAACTTTTTCATAATTGGGGTTGTATGTATTGTATGTACAGTACATATATGACAAAAAAAAAAAGAAAAAAATCCTGCATTACAGCATCGTCAATTGTCTTTTTGAATACGTATGCAAATGTGAAAAGGTTACTCAACCTACAACAGACCAACCCCTTGCAGATTCACACAACCTTTTGCACAGTTTTTGCAGTCTTAGGCCTGACTCAAGAGCTTGCTCATGGGTCTGACTGCTGACAAAGTACTTGGTAAAACTTCGAGCAATATGGAATAGGAAGAGTTATTGTATTTGTTTTTGTTTGTGAGAAGTAGGAAGGTGTATTAAGAAAATTTCAAATTATTTAGAAGCACTCTAGTGAAGATCTGCTGTTGAAGATTTTTTAAAAACTTTTTACAATCATTTGCTTTTGTTTTTGCCATATATATTATACATTTAATACACTGTTCCATATTATATTTCACCATTATAAATTACCTGGTTCATAATGGTGAAAGGCAACCCTGAGGTCTTTTGGCCAATAAATGAAAGGTCTGTGTTCATCTGATCTTTATATCCAACCACCATCATTCATCCTGAGCCATAACAACACAATTAGATATATTAACCTATTAAGATATATAGCATGATTTATTACATATTGTTGCTAGTTTTAATAGACATATAAGCTGTAATTGTTGATTTTTTCATATTTTCCCCTAAAGCGTCAAGGAGCAGCAACAGAGAGTTGTAAATCAAGGTGCAGAAGTGTCAAATCCATGTTCCCTAAGGTTTTTCTTCAGTGGTGTGCAGCTCTTTCCAGCTGTGCGGCTGAACTAGGTAAAAGTGTGCTTTTGTGCTCTGTAAGCACGCAGCTAGACCAGCTTTGCTATATGCTATGCAGTCAGCCATCCCATCTCGCTTCAGTGATTTTCTAGCTGCTCCTTCAAGCTGCCCCATTGTACAACTAGCTTGCCATCATATAATGTATGATCCTCATTTAAAATCAGCACCTTATTTAGCTCTGCGCAAAGCAAGATCATTTCACCCCTTTTACTTTTACATTCAGTAAAGGCTTCATGTGCTTTGCTTAATGTATAGGCATTACTAACAGTTCTGTGCATATTTAGGCTAGAATGATGGAGATGCACTTAGTTTAATAATTTTTGTTTCATCGTATACAACATTAGCTTCACTAAAATCATCTTTACACTGCCATGTGTAGGTTAAGGTGGCTCTTATATGGCTTTTGTGCACATTCCAAATTCTAACGGTGCTGAACAAAAAACATCCTAAACTGGTGTACTGGCCTTAGCTGGTCTGCCAGCCAGTCAGGCTGGTTTTAGAGGGGTTTTGGGCACTTGTCAGCTGGTCAGGGAGGCCAGCTGAGTACCAGCTTGGCCAGGCTGACAGACCAGCTATACCCACTGTAGAGCTTGTGACACCAGCTTAAACCACAGAAGACCAGCAAACCATCTTAGGCTGGGTTTGGCTGTTATATATGATCTGATCTGCCTCACCCCCTAGTGTCAGTGGCAGCTCTGATGCATTTTTGGTTCTCAGTTAATTAATTGCTGCATCATAGTCACCTTAAAGCATGGACAGCGTGCACTAGAATCAACACAGAAGGCTACATTTTGGCAAAAGAAATTTGGGTATGAGATTGTGATTCCTGTGTGAATACTTTTATTCTGCCTCGGTGGTTCTATAAAACGTTTGTGTAAATGCTCCTTTGCGTGGTATAAATGCTGCTTCAGATACAACTTCTGTGCCAACAGAACTACCTTTGCAGTTAAGCCTTATTAAAGCTCTTGAAAACTCTTTTTCAAAACCTTGAAATGTTTGTATTATTGTAATGCTGTGTTTGATTTTTATGATAGCCTGCAATGGCAGCATTATCTTAACTGGAAGGCCTGTCATTCAGTAATAGTACACGGTAGGGATGGGCACGAGTACTCAGGTACTTGGACGTGGCAGCAATTATCAATCATGAAAACGATGATATATGGTGATCAATGCATGATGTGACTTTTCACTTAATTCAAAATTCATTGACAGTTACTTGACAACTAAACATAAAAGTGTCAAAGAGAGGTGCATTGATTGTCAGAGACATCTCATAGCAACCAAACTGATATACGACGCTGCAATGCTATCGTTACGATAATCAAAAGATTGTGTAAGTAACCGTGTTTTCCCATGTTAACGTGGGACATTGGTTTGAATGGGAACTGCCGATTACACCTGTCAAGAGCAGTAAATCACTAGTGGAATTCTTTTATGCTTTTTTTCTTTAAAATGAATAATGACTTAATTAACCATGATAGTTTGAGTAACTTTCTCCTACCACTGAAAATGGTAAGTTCAGTGGTAAGTCATGCTGGTACATCACTCAGCATCCTGGGTTCAAATCCGGGTTCATCAAGTGCAGTTGAATCTTTGCTGCAGGTTATGATGTACTTTAAATAGGTCTATTGAAAAATATTTTGTAACACAGATACAATTGATTATATTGTTTTAATCTATTAAAATTTCAACCAAATCTGACAGCCAGTAATCACAGTATAACCTACTGAATTTTTTGAGAATGGTGGAATTACTGAGAAGAAAATTATGAACTACACCATCTATAATTTACAGGCTTTTTTTAAATTGTTAAACAACTTATTTAAGATAAAATCTTAAAGTCCCTCTCCAGTCACTTGTTTAACCCCTAAAAACTTATCTTTGTTAATCAAAATTACATATTTAAAAGTTTTTGTCCATGAAAATAATCCCTTCGTGCCTTAAAATGGCTTAGATATAACTCTACACCTTTGCCTCATTTAGTATGTGTGGATCTATTTTATGTATCGCTCTCTACAACGTTAAAAACGGAAGTTACGTAACAGTAATGGATAACATGATCCTTCGGCTTGACTACGTTATCAAACAGCTAATTTGTTGCTAATGTTAGACAAGCCTTGTTCACATTAGCCACCTCTGACAAGTTAGCTACCTTGTAAAGATAAACATCCAGATGTGCCGTTAGGAAGAAACGCTTTGAACACCATCTCCGGAGAAAGGCTTAATCATCTTAATATATAATATGTATATGTTTTGAGTAATGTTTGCTGTAACTTTCTTCGTCAACATACCCAAGCCATATCAAATTTCCTGACTGCATTTGACATGAATCATCATGCAACTTGGCATGCTAATGTTGGCTAACTTTATCTAGCACACTGCAGATTTGTTGGACACAGTCAACGGATAAAACACAAGAAAAAGAAACTTACCGGTTGACCAACATGTTGGCTCGTACTCATTGTGTCCCTAGGATAAATTAATGGAATCGCGTTGGGCTTCAATATAAGTTAAGTGGCAAAACCCATCTGTTTTTGGGTATAATTTTCAAAACAATACTCTGGAAAATGACTACTGCAAACCCGAGTTTCCTCTGGAAGTTTTGCTGGGACATAACGATTTTTCCAAATAAACCGCACCCATTTATCTCGGATTTTCAGATCCTTTGGTAATACACGAAGGCTCACCATTTGTCCTTTCGCAACTTTGCATCCGAAAACAGAACATTTCTTGCAAAATACCGGTATGTAGCTACACCTGGCTCCTCCTGATACCCCTTGCTTCGACATAGTGTATGCTATTGATATGGAAAGCCCCACCCCTTAAGTTGACGGGATTGGTTCCTTAGGTTTGTGACATATGAAACCCTGGCTGTCTGAATCCTTGTTTTTGTCTATGGTACACTGCAGTTCTAGGGCGAAAATGCTCATGGCGTTGACTGCTGATTTCAATCATGGTATGTCTTCTAGCAAATAAATAACACCATATGGGCATGTAAAAGGTTAAAAAAATTGATTTTCACTGGAGGGGGTCTTTAAGATCTTAATGTTTTGCCAAACAAATGAAATCATTGTTTCTGAAGAACTCTCTCATGCTTTCTCAGAGTATCATTTATCATTGGTCAGTTTGGCTTTTGTACATGCTCTCCAGTCTCCACACAAAAACAAAATTGCACTTCTGAAAAATCATCTTCATGGCAGTGTCATGGGTAATCATAAATATACGACATTGTCATGCACAGAACCTTTGAAAATAAAGGATATTATTATATCAATTTAATTACATTTACTGGGGAATTGGTCCCGGGTCTATTCATATGGTAACAATCACGCTACCGCTAGACCAACCAGTTTTACTGTTATTCACAAACAATAATTTTCTTAAACTTTTTTTTATTTTTTTTTATAAATGGAAGTAATTTAAAAGTATATGCCTATTATTGACACATTTCAGCCTATGATGCTTTATTGTTGCAAATTAAAGAGATTCACTTACAATTTACTGCCCTGACAAGTGTAATCTCCAGTTCCCATTCAAACCAATGTCCCATGTTAACATGGGCAACCAGATGTTACCCTGTGAAACTGTTAAAATCGCTCTTAAAATTGTAGAACAGACATCGATGAAACAAAGCGAGTTAATAATGATACCAACATTTTTTTTAATGTGCAAAACATCTTTTCTTTACTCATTGACAATTCACATAGAACGAATCTGCTGAAACGATGGTACGGTAGTACGGTAGCCTGAAGGAAGAATAGACAGACGTGCATTGTGCACATTCTTTCATTGAGTTGGGCAGTGAATCTTCAAATAATGACAAAATATGATGCATTATATTTTGATTATGTAATCTTTTGTACATTGTGTAACAGATTATTTTATAACAGCCTATAATAATGAATAGACAATACACTGGAACAACAAGATGCAATGCAGCAGCCAAAGACATTTGTCAGACGTGTTATTATATATACAGTTATGCACATGTCATTGCCCCTCGAGTACTCGACGAGTACTCAAAGTAGTACGAGTACGAGTAGACAAAATGACCAAAATGCCCATCCCTAGTACATGGTAAAGCTTTCCTTCACAAAGCTACATCAAAAGCAGTTCATCCATTTACCTGACCATAACTACATAACTGACCTTAGCTATTAGCCTCTGCAGCAATATGACTAGCGGATCCTCATCTTGCATGCATTTTACTGCATACCTGCCAACACTCCCGATTTTACTGAGTTTCTCCCATTTTTCCACCCCTCCTCCCGCTGTACTCCCGATTTACAATTTCTGATAAACTCTCGATTTTCCACATCCACACTCTAATACTTAAATATGAAATGATGCGTCCCGTATCGAATCAATACAGGACGCGATTTGTCCTGTAAGCTGGCGTCATGTTGAAATTGTTCAAGATCATTAATTTAACATTGATAAAAGTTGGAAATTTTTCATACGGTGGGTAAAGGGTCGTCTGAAAAGTCCACACATTGTGCTGAAACATTCTAATACTGTGGAGGGTGTGGTAAGGGACCGTCTCAAAAGTCCACACGTTGTGCTAAAACTGTAGATTTTTATTGAAAAACAGGTTCAATATAAATGTTCAATAAGATGTACAAAATTACACAGATCAAACAATGTATGAATACAATCACTGAGTCATAAAGACAAGAAGTACTGTACAGGTGAAGGAAAAAAAGAAATAATTAAACTAACGTAAAAACAAAACAAAAAACAAAACAAAAAACCCTGTAAAAATACATATAAACCAACACAGATGTATACATAAATAAGATAAAGAAGATAAATAATCGAAGAAATAAAAATAAAAATATTTTATTTAAGTCATGGTTCAGGAAAGTTCTCAGCATACAAGAAAGGATGAACACTTTTTGTTATTAATAACACAAAAAGCATTTATTGTTAAAACTGTGAAGGATGTGGTAAGAGACCATCTGAATACATGGTCAATTTTTTTGGTAGTATTCATCTTCAATGTAGTAGCACTTTTTAACAATACAAGCATTAAAGGGCCTGGGTAGCTCAGCAAGTAAAGACGCTAACTACCACACCTGGAGTCGCAAGTTCAAATCCAGGGCATGCTGAGTGATTCTAGTCAGGCTTCCTAAGCAACCAGTTGGCCCGGTTGCTAGGGTGGGTAGAGTCATGTTGGGTTAACCCTACTCGTGGTCACTATAACGTGGTTCTCGCTCTCAGTGGGGCGTGTGGTGAGTTGTGTGTGGATGCCACAGAGAATGGTGTGAAGCCTCCACACGTGCTGTGTCTCCACGGTAACACGCTCAACAAGCCACGTGATAAGATGTGTGGATTGACGGTCTCAGACGTGGAGGCAACTAAGATTCATCCTCCACCACCCAGATTGAGGCGAGTAACTATGCCACCATGAGGACTTAAAGCACATTGGGAACTGGGCATTCCAAATTGGGGAGTAAAGGTGAGAAAAATAACCCCCCCCCCACAAAAAAACAAAACAAAAAAACGATTCAAGCATTTAATTGCTATACGTGTAATTCTGATACATTTTTTGGTTTTAACTAAACCATAATGTGTTCAAATGTGTAGTTGACATGAAATTTCCAGCAGTGACAGCTCGTATTATTACACATGCAAGTTCATAACATTAAAGAAAATTACAACTGTACTTTTTAAAATTAATTTGTCTCCCTACATATGTGATTAAAATAGTTGTAAATGGAATATAAAATAAAACATACACTTTCACATGTGTTTGTGTGTGTATAAATATAGTTACAGCCTTCCCCTGTCCCGGTTTAACACTCAAAAAAAAGTCTACTCACCTTAACAATAACACAAAACACGATGGGTGAATGACACGAAAGATGGCCAGAGGTGTCATACAGAGATATGTGTTGTCTCTTCGAGTTTCATGAGCACAGAAGCATATCAGAACATCCACAACTTGATGGTAGGATCTTCAAATCAAATCAAATCAAATCACTTTTATTGTCACACAACCATATACACAAGAGCAACAGTGGGTGAAAGTCTTGGGTGCAGTTCCGAGCAACATAGCAGTCGTGACAGTGATGAGACATATACCAATCTACAATAAACATCAAATTTACACAACACAATTTAAAATCTAATATACACATAATTACACACAACACAATATACAAATAATAACATACAATGTACAGTGTACAATACAGAATACACATTATACAGTAAAAAGTAGTATATATAGTATATATAAAATGTACAGTAGGTTGTATTGTATTGCAGTGCTGATGTATAGTGATCGTAAGAGATCAAGAGTTCAGAAGTCTGATTGCTTGGGGGAAGAAGCTGTCATGAAGTCAGCTGGTGCGGGTCCTGATGCTGCGATACCGCCTGCCTAATGGAAGCAGTGAGAGCAGCCCATGGCTCGGGTGACTGGAGTCTCTGATGATCCTCCGAGCTTTTTTCACATCAGAAACTACCATCTTGTGTATTTATGAATGAAATACTCTTGTTTTAAAATCTTCATTTGTTATGACATTCCCTGAACACATTAAAATACTCATGATAGCTTCTGACAACCTGTAATATAGCCTGTAAATCCACTTTGCTAGCTAATTACACTTTGACATCAACACCATAGATATCTACATAGACAACGCTAGACCAGAAGTTCAGAGACAACATTTTTAAGATGGCTGTGCTCTAGTTTCTCTGGCGCATAAGGTGAATACGCATATTATGCAGTCTGCGTAGTGCACCTACTCCCTATGGTGGCAGCATCTTACCTAGGGGGCACCAGAAACTCCACTGGCTTCCGTGCCTCGAACATACGAACCATCACACCCCCACCAAAAAAATAAAGTCTCCCTGTTTTTCACAATCCAATGTTGGCAGGTATGTTTTACTACAATATTCACGACCACTTAGTAGGGTGTGTCATCTTGGCTAAATTCCTTTATGAGGGTTATTATGGGATATCCCAAGACTTTTAAAGAGTAATGTAGCTTTTAGATACATTGATTTTTAGGTTCAGGGGTCACAGGGACACAGTTCCAGGAATCCACATATATTCAATTTCTGGTTTAGTCAAACAAGCAAGTCTGGGCTTGAAATGCTTGTAACAATGGTTAGAGCTGCTCTTGGTGTTATAGTACTGAGTGCCCTCACAATAGATTTGCATTCCCTCTTAATAAATTTACCATGGTTTTACTTCAGTAATCATATTATACCATGATATTCATGGTGAAACCATAGTGTATTACAGGAAAATGAAAACTATGGTAATAAAAAATCTATACAAATTGTTATACAAATACCATAGTTTAACAATGGATACAGAAGTAAAACCATGGCTTTACTATAGTAGGTATTCTGACAGTTCCATGATTTTTTGTCGGAAACTATGTTTTTGCTATAGAAATAGCCTATTGTAGTACCTATGAAAAGTAGCCATAGCTTTTAGATGGAAATTATGGTTTTTATACAGTGTACTGTATCCATAAAGTAACCATGGTTAATATTGTGGTTACTATGATTTTACTACAAATACCATGGTTAAACTGTGGTATTCGTTGTTAAACCATATAACAACAAAATAATTTTTATTACCATAGTTTTCATTTTCCTGTATTATTACTATGGTTTCACTACAAATACCATAGTTAAAATATGGCTACTGTAGTAAAACCATGGTAAATGTATTGCAAGTGAACACAAAACTTATTGCAAAAGAACGCAAAACTTGTTGGGAGGGAAGGCAAACTATTGCGAGGGACGCAAACGTTTTTGCAAGGGCATGCAAAACTATTTCAGAAAAAACAAAACACCCTGCCCTCTAAAGGCCTCAATATACTGCCTACGAAATCAAAGAACGAACGGGTGTGGTGTAATTTAGAACAAAATCTGGCTAAAAAGAAGGTGTTTTTGCATTTGTTTCAGTGGTTCGTAACAGCTCGCTTGGACACATTTTTAGGAAAAATTCTTATCGGCTGCTAAACACCTTACTGTCATTGGCCCATGTCATCGGTAAGTGTCTAAAGTAAGATGTGCCTCTATCATCATTGTTTTATCTTTGTTCTGCACATTAACACTTCAATACACTTATCTTTGCAATGGTATCAGTGTCATTATAGATTACAATAACAGTGTAACCGGCACATATTATGGCCGCATGTAGCACGTTAGCGCATTAGTGTCATGAATTCATAATGTAAACAAGACAAATTAAAAATTTTCTACTGCATATATATTACTTTAAATCATCATCAAATGGTTAATACAGCTTCTTTTACTGACCTCTACTCACAATAAGGCATAAAGTAATTGATAACACATTTTTAAGGTTTTAGATGTAGCATCCTCATATTTAAATGTACTTCTAAATGCCTCCCACATTGGTGTGGCGGGTGTCTGAATGTTTGGAAAGAGTATACCATTGCTCAGCTGTTTAGAACTTCATTTTACCCTTGAATAAAGAAATTCTACGGAAGTATATCGAGGCCTTAAGGGGCTCCGTATTATAGACTGGTAGTGAGGTCAGCTGGAAGAGCAACAGTACTACTTTTTACCATTACGTTTTTGGCATTGGATTAAATTAGCACCGGAGCAGCTAGAGCAGTAAGGAAATGTATTGCAGCTCTGCTGCCTTTGATCAGTGTTGTCAGTTTATGGTTGCATTTTGACTCCACTGATGGTTAGGTTTAGGTTTGGAATTTGGGTTGGGGGTACAATTTATAAAACATGCCTTCCTCTTCACTGTATTACTTCTTGGACAGCTGAAAACAACTTGCTTCACAATTTGCTTTTGGCACTTCGTGTACTTTACACCTGGAAAATGAAGCTCACATATATGCCCCACAACACTTACCGCTTTGGCCACTGGGGGCAGTGTTGAGAATTTTGATAAACACAAACCAATTTTACATAAAAAAAGTCAACTTACTGTTTCCGATTTCACTGTGAGATCAGTTTGCTATGGCATGAAACTCGCCATTCAACTAGCATGTATGTGCATGTAACGGGAGCCAGCTTGTACGTGATAGCTGTGCGGTATGTGTAAACTTCACTCCCCGGCCTCAATAGGCACACTAGCGACTAACGCTAGAGGCTGTAGCCTTTAGCCTCCTCGTTAACACTCTTATGCCGGCTGACGCCGATTTGAATCCCACTCGGAGCAGGACGAGCAGGACTTGTTACATGCTTACACACTTACAGTGAAAGAGAGAAGGTCCTGCTATTTGGAACCAAAAGATGGGAAGAAGTACAGGAAGAACAGTTGTTGGAGAGAAGTACTGTAAAACAAAAACAGTCTCATGAAAAGGGTCGAGGTCCCAGAAGGAAAGAAAGAAAAAGAGTCTTATGATTTCTGTAAGCCTTTATGTATCCTTTTATTTTCATCTCCTCCTTCCATTTTCTTTTCAGACTTGCACACACAAACAAATCAATGAGGAAAATACCTCCGTGATCAAACTAACCCTCCACTCTCCACCCTTGCTGCAGACAAACCCATTGTAACCATGGCGATGGACTGTAAGGAGGCTAAGCTTGACGCACGGGTAGAGGTAACAGTATCTGAAAGCCCAGGTAAACACAAAAACAGAGGATCTTTCCTAGGGCCTGCTCTTAAAGCACACTGCATCATTGGATGAACTAATTGCATCAAGAATATTTTTGTCTTTCGGATAGATTATCAGCACTGCCTCTTTAAGAATTGTGTGCTGTGTCTGCATGCATGCCTGTGTGTTTAAATATGATTTTATCACTGTGTTACTGTTGCTGTCCAGGGTTTACACCACTGATCAGTGGTTTACACACACCTTTCCAAGTGAACCTTGTGCCCTCAAATTTTTATAACCATGTTTATCTATTAAAGTTCCGCCTGTGAGTAATGCCATTCTTTCTCAAAAAGAGTGACTGTGTGTGTGGCATGCTTTATTTTAGGTTGAGCAGATGTCTATACATTTTTATGGCCATGTAGCTAATGTTAGGCAAACAAATAGACAGCTGACATGAGGAGCAGTGGCAATTATGTTGTTATTTATGATATATATTGCAACTAATCATGTACTGGTGCTGAGATTTTGAGTAGAAGTGGACCGATTAGTTCGGGTGGAATCTATGCCGCTCAACTTGAGCATAGTTGAGCCAAACTCATTTGTCACAGGACAGATTTAGTCTAAGAAACCTGATATCAGTAAAAATGCAATTCTGACATGTACTTGAATTTGAATGGCAGTATCAGGGCAGGTTTGAGTGTGACGAGCAGGGTTGTGTATTCTTATGTTAAACTGGACATGTGCGTGTTATAGCTCGTGTATGACATATGACTGAGAGGCACAGTCAGTTCTGAGTGAACTGATTTAGCAGTACTGACAATGATAGGAATGGGACAGGCACGTTTGAGTATATAGTGATTGTAGTATGGAGGAGTAAAAGGCAGACACATTGAGGATTGCTTGGTGCTGTTTCTCTGGCTGAGTGGTGTCCACTCACATCATATGCATCAGTAATTGAGGACGCCTGTAGCACTGCATTGTGGGCCAGTGAAATGAGGTAGCAACAGCTGGGGACAGACTGTGACTTGGACAAAGCTTTGAGGGGGACTTGATGAGACAAAACGTCTTTCTTGAAGAGAAGGAGACAACATATTTCAGTGTGGGAGAGAAATTGTAAAAATGGTAAGTCAACATAAAAATCAAAACTGACCCAGTTTATTTTCCTGATGGATGTTCCTTGGCTTATTGTGAACTTACTGGTGCATGTTATTAAAACTATGAAATTGTTTGTCTTTGTAATCTTTTATCAAAATGTAGTAATTTTTATGCCTTGTTTTAGCAAACTCACATTCAGTTCTGGCTTCATTCTGGTATGAAATGTACACTTTTCTTTTTTAAAGTACACTGTAAAAAAATGTCTGATTTTAACGGTAAAAGACTGTAAAAATGCTACAGAAATAAAACGTTAATTGATTAACGAATATTAACATTTTATTACATATACAGTAAAAAAAAAATAATATATTTTAAGACAATACAGTAGTTTTTACAATAAAATGTTGTAAAAAATAAAAAAATTTAGATGTAAAAAGTATGATTTTCCTGTATAATTAATGGTAAAAATGTATAATATCGTTTAACAAGACAGTACATGTACTTTTTACTGTAAATTATTGTTAAAATTACAGTAAAAAACAATAATCGGGCGTTCCCAGAATTCCCTGCATGACCCATCATATTTCATTATATTTTATGGGAATAGTTATGCTTTTTCTTATTTTTAATATCAGTTACGTACATTGGGGTGTTCTGTTTTATATTTAATGTAGTTTAGTTAATGTTTACTGCATTATTTAAATTTCACATGTGTTACCCTGATGGTGTTTAGTGTTTGTGTGAGTGACACTGAGCACTGTCATTGTTCCTGGAAGAGCCACTATTGGTGAACTTCATGTCATCATGTGCTCTTCAGTAAGTTTCACGGGTGATTAACAATACCTTATAAAGTAAAAAGCAGATTTTTACAGTTTCAGAAGGTTAAAATCAAGGTTGTTTTTTTTTTTTTTTTACTGTAAATGTAACAATTTATTTTTATTTATTTTTTAATTATATTTTTTACAGTGCCATCGTGGTCATGTAAATTACAACAGTTTTAAACTGTAAAATTTACAGGTTGTTCTGTAAAGTTGTTTACATTTTTACTGTATTTTTTACATAATTATTCTGGCAACTACAGCTACCAGGTTTTTGTTTATTTTAAACAACAGGATTTATTTATTTATTTATTTTTACAGTGTAGTCATATTATAGACATATTTCCCAACATTTTTCTGAGCAAATTATCTTCAGCTTAACTCTTTATCTGTGCAAGTCCTGCTCGTTCCCTTTAGAGTTTCACAGTTCCTTACATTTATAATCAAGTACAAGAACAAAGGCGTTTACAGTTCATGCTACTAGGCAAAATCTGGATGTAACAGAGTTATATAATCAATCTAATCTTTTCACCTCTATGTAAATTTGTCTCTTCCTTACACCAAAGAATAGGTCTTGAAGTTGTACAGTGTACAGTAAAAGTTTCCCAAAGTCTAAGTAGGAGGATGAATAATAGTACCCGCAGTTGGCGAATTCATTGCAATGGGCATTAAATCTCTTAACCCCTCATTCTCCACAATATTAATCGTGGCTACCCACTTTGCGTTAGCAGTTGTTGCATTTTCACGATTCGCTTTGAACGCCACATGAAAAGCGCTTATAGTGAATTACTTATTTTGCTTTTAGTACTGGCATGGTCCACGTGATGATACTTCATCCCAATTATCTGGTAAAATGAATGCACAACGCGACGTCTGGGAAATGCTGATGCTACACTTCAGCGGGTCATGTGAATGCGTCTATCACAAGCCCTCGCCTCTCGCATGGTTACCCTCTGAAGCCAAGCGGGGATGACCCTGGTCAGTACCTGGTTGGTAGACCTCTTGGAGAAAACTAAGGTTGCTGCTGGAATAGGCCAGCAGGGGGTGCTCACCCTGCAATCTCTGTGGGTCCTAACACATCAGTGATAGACAGTACAGTGACACTATACTGTAAAAAGGCAACGTCCTTCGGATGAGGTCCTGACTCTCTGTGATAATTAAAAATCCCGGGGCACTTCTTGTAGAAGCGTAGGGGTGTAACCCTGGTGTCCTGGCCAATTTCCCCCCATTGGCCCTACTCAATCATGGCCTCCTAATAATCCGCAGCCATTAATTGGCTGTATCTCTCCATTCTCCACCAACAGCTGGTGTGTGGTGAGCGTACTGGCGCACTATGGCTGCTGTCGTATAATCCAGGTGGATGCTGCACTCTGGTGCTGGTTGAGGAGAGTCCCCTGGGCACTATGTATAGGGCTTTAAGTGTAGTGTCAGAAAAGTGCTATATATGTGTAACATTCATTCATTCATTCAAGCATTGATAAGGCAATACAAAAAGTGGCTTCAGAAGACATTTTATGATTTCTGTATCACTGAACATAAGTCTATCATTGGCTTAGAGCAGGGGTTTTCAAAATATTTCTGCATCCTAGATAAACTTGTTCAGCTATGTTTTCCACTGTGGTGACAGAAGACGTGAGTCACAACAGAGTCACAACTCCCCTTTTCTCCCCAATTTGGAATGCCCAATTCCCAATACGCTCTTAAGTCCTCGTGGTGGTGTAGTGACTCGCCTCAATCCGGGTGGCGGAGGACGAATCCCAGTTGTCTCTGCGTCTGAGACTGTCAATCCGCGCATTTTATGCTTGTTGCGAGTTACCGCGGAGACGTAGCGCATGTGGAGGCCCACACTATTCTGTGTGGCATCCACACACAACTCACCACGCGCCCCACTGAGAGCGAGAACCACATTATAGTGACCACAAGGAGGTTACTCCATGTGACTCTACCCTCCCTAGCAACCGGGCCAATTTGGTTGCTTAGGAGAGCCTGGATTCGAACTCACATCTTTAGGGGTGGTTGTCAGCATCTTTACGAGTTACTGTTTATGTAATTTGATTTGTTCTTGTCTCATCAGAGATCATTAGAATATCATTATTATTCAATATGAATTTAACCATGTAACTCAGAAATATGTCACATTACAGAAGCAAAATACTGTATGTTAGGAATGTTATTTCACAAATGGTATTTTCACAGTGACTGTCAGACTTGCTCACAAAGCAGTAAACTCTGTAATGAAAATCAATTAAAAAAATGTATCAAATTAAATATATGAGAATGTATGAAATATACTGAGTATGGTTTGTTGTCTGTACAGCTGTGCATTGTCTATACAGCTGGAGTTTCGCTTACTGCCCCTTGCTAAAAACAGCTTGAATTGCTTTGATAGGAATATTCCTTATTACGGTCCAGGGACCTATTCAGATGGCAACAGAACTTTTTCACACTCTGGGTTTTGGAACGCAGAAGTAAACGTTTGCAGGGTAAACTTCAACAGCGGTGAATGGGAGTGAATTGGAGATCACAGCAAATATTATTTTCACTTACCCATTTGCTCCAAGACCAAAAGAAAAAATCCACTTATTGTGTTTGAATGACTTTTCAGAAGAGGAAAAAATAGAGAGCGGTGGATTAAGACATCGGATGGGAGAAGATGCAAATTTTACTGTAATAGAAACCCCCCTCGCCGCTGTGGTAATTAATTTTTTAAAACTAAGTACAGGGTAATATAACACAAAGCATATGTTTATAAATTTACACTCAATATTTAAATGTTATGCTCTTAATAACGCTTCATAACAGTTTGTGGAAAAGGTCTATTGTTTCTCAGGGTGATATCTGTAAAAATACATTTTCATGGCTCCTCTGTGATAAAACTCATGCGTTTGGATGACAGTTAAATCACGGGGGACGAGCAAGACTTTTTGTCGATCACATGATTACAGTTGCACTTGTCATATGGAAAATTCATCAATCCACAAAATGTGACCTCTATATTTAGGTTTAAATATATTTTGAATTACGCTAAAGTGAAAATAAAAATTTTAAAGCATGAGGGAACCGTGCTGCAAAGCGTTGCGGACATTTACAGTGTACATTTTCACATACGGCACAAGCCAAAATTCTTGCGAAGAGCAATGAAACAAATCAAGAAACTGTAGGGACAAGACTGTTTATCAACGCAGCCAAATAAATCTGTCAATGGGAATACGCATGTTTCGTCATCTGCATCACTTCAGTTGTCTCTCCACACAAGCGCATGCAAGCAAGCAAGGCTATGGTAAAAATGGTTTTCTTATGTTTTATCCATCAAAATGACAGACATCATTTGGAATTATCTGTCAGTGTTTAAAAAGTGGCGGTGGAAATTTAACCTTTTAAATAAGATTAACCCGGCAACTTTTCTGGGACTACTCGACCCGTATAAACAGTAGTCATGCAAGCCCTATGTATAAATATATTTAGTAAATGTTTCTATATTAAAATGTTATATATTGCAATTTTATTACATTGCTGCCATAATTGACCATTTCAAAAGTTTATGTAATCAGGCTCTCGTTTTTCTTATGAGATCCCACTCACTGTGATGGAGCGGCGACGTCATTTTATTATTGTTAATTATTTCAAACATTTCTGTTACACAATCCAACAATTTTCACAACTGTTTTACCACATGCAGCGCAAATGTTCGGCACTTTGAAGTGGTCAAAAAGGATTTCCAAAAAGTCTTTTTGGATTATAAACGCACAACCTTGGTGTTTGTCAAAAAACAGTAGGTCATTTGGCTGGGAATTTTTTTGCGGGAGGTGGGAGAAAAACACAGACATTTCGGATTTGGACAGCAATAAAATCACTGACTACCCTCTGTAAATACTGGAATTACTTAACGTCCCCATGTAAAATAATTGCTGTCCAAATAGGGCTAAAAAAAGGTGCACTCAGTAACTTTTTGCTTGTGTCATCTTGGACTTACAGTGACACCTAGTGGTGTGGAAGCAGCATCATTCAAAATCAATAGTTTTCAGTTATAGATGCCATTGTAGACATTTACTATTCACAATCAGACATGATTAATTTAATCCAAGAGTGAAAGTGTCCAATAACAAGACATTACTGAGATTAAGCCAGTAGTATTCAGCTAGTCATATGATTCTAAAATGGCATCCCCCATGTGGGCGCCCCTGCCCCATGTAAAATAAAACAACTTTTTTAAGGTTACTGATATGACTAGAGTCCTCATCTCATGTGAGTGATCATGATTTTATTAATTTCTTTAAAATTACAATTCATTTCTTTAGGAGTAAAACTTTTTTAAAGGGTAAAGAATTACTGAGTACACCTTTAATATAATTAATTGCTCTGAATGAATGCATTAAATCAACAGCCCTAAAAATAACTTAAAGAATAAACATCAGAACATCGACATAAACATACACCGACAGCAGGTACCATGTCTACTTTCTTTGTCATTCTGCCATTGTGTTTTGAGCAGCAACACACTTGCTGTGTAACTCCACACTACTTTTAGCCTGTAACAGATCCACTCTGATCTCTCACTAAATTTATCCACTCAGTGGTGTAGAGTGACCCTCTTACCCCTTTCATTTCACCAGGAGCACCTACAGAAAGACATTTACACACATTCATATGCATTGGGAAATACAGTCTGGGGATGATTTGCTCTTGGTTAGTGAAGTGGGAATCATCAGGGACCTAGTGATATGAAATGATATCGATATCTGGGTCGCAGTATGATAATGTTGTGATATAAAACTGATATATTTCATTTTTTTTTTTTAATGGACTTGACTTTCATTGGACTTCAGAGCTTTGAGCAGCAAGTAATGAACTTCCAGCGTTTCTTCATCGTAGAGCATTGATATGACAAAAATAGGAATAAAAAGTGATGAGGGAATATCACATGAAAACAAGCTGAATGAAGGATAACCATGGACATAACTATAAATCAAGCATGTTATAGACATGCTTATAGCTTGCTCTGTAGTTTGTATGTAGGTTAGACAAGTAAAATTAATTGTTTGTTGACCTAATGCTGCAATACATTTTGCCTTCTCACAGACTCACACTTAGTATAAGCGATGGACAATCTCTTTTTTCCTCAAAAAAAAAAAAAAGTTATTTAAAATATTTATTCTTGGCATTAGAATATTAATACAGTATTGTGAGGTAAATTATACTGTATCCACCAATTCACTTATACAGTACATCAGAAAAGCCAATATTGTAGCCGATAATGAATTATTGAACCCTACCCTTGATTATGGCACTCACGTGAGTAAAATTACTTACTGTATAAAAGCAGTGCTTTTTTCAGCTACTCTTATCTCCATGGTGTTTACGATTCATAATAACTTTCTGGCACCCGGAAATGCAGCCTCTCTACGGCACACAATACAAACCAAAGGTCCCTTGTCTTATCATTTGTTTAATGCTGTTACATGGGAATAATCTCACCATATGATACAGTAATGTCGGATAAACTTTGCATCTGTAGATTTCAATTTTAATTGGTATGTTCATTATTTTTCTTTACATTTTTTTCTTCAAGCTGGTTTTGGGTTGTTTTCTTAGAGCTAAAAAATTTACATTTTTTATATTGGTTCTTGATTGGTGGTATTGATACTCATGAATGATTATGCTGTAGCTTATTTTGCAGGGTGCAGAAACTACAACATTGTTGCCAATTGCCACCGAATTAGGTTAAAATCTGTGATGTTCAGTTGTTTATTCTTGTAATCTAAAGTATTATCTGTATCTTCTACTGCTTTAGATATTTGATTCTCCCCCTAATTCTTAAGGATTTTGGATAATAAAAATGTTTTCAAAAAAGCACACATTTTATTTGTCATTGTGGAGATCTTTCAATGAATCGACTCTGATATGAAATTCGGTTCCTTTGATGGCTGCGTTTATGTTGATTTAGTCCTTTCAGACAAGTTATTTAGGAGCCGAGTCGTGGACAGTCTGAAAAATTAATATCATATCGAACTCTTGCTTTTATTGTTTGTTGTGGTCTAATCTGTTGATTGTAATTTGATGGTTGTAAATTTATTTCACATTGATTGTAAAGTGACCTTGACCTTTAGAAAAGCCGCTATATAAATAGAATGTATTATCATTTAAAATTGCATTGCAATTTTCTGTAAATTTTCTGTGACTCTTCTCAAACTGAAACTGATTAGCTGCCATGCTGTCTCTTTATATTACAGACTTATATTAAAAAAAACTGTATTTAGCAGTTACAAGTCTTGTAATTGTTTCTTGGCTTTCCATTTGTTCTGCTATGCCTGTTTATGATTGTGCTTCTTATGGCCTTGGCATTACTGGATGTTAAAACAGGACATCTGGTCACCATAAGTATAGGTGTTTGTCAAGACAAGGGCTTTCATATGATATAACTACATTTCATAGCCTCTGATCTGTTCTGATCATCTGTCTTTCATTTACATTTGCATTGAACTACACACTCAGGATTTTTTGTACATACAGTAAAACATACCATATATTTATATTTAAATATGAGCAGTGTTGGGTGTAATGTATTACTAAGTAATTGATTGCTGTAATTAAATGACTTATCGTTGAAAAAAGTAAGGGATTACTCTTAATTTTTCAGTAAATTAATTAGTTACTTCTGATGTAATTGCGTTAAATACCGTATAGACTATACAGCAATTCTATATAAAACAACAGTGAATTTAAAATCTAATGTTAAAATATATGTTTTTTAATTTAACGCTGGCCCCTTAAATTCTTTGGCTAGTTCATGAATAATTTATTAATTTTAGATGATTTTTTTGAAAGAATTAAAAAAAACAGTTTCATGTCTATCCTTGTATTTTTCATCTGGCCAAGGTTGATAAGGGTTTTAGAAAGTAATTAGTAATAAGTAATGCAATTACTTTTCATACAGAGTAATTAGTACAGAAATCTAATTACAGGTAGATGATGTAATTAGTAGTTAGTAATTAATTACTTATTTAGAGTAACTTACCCAACACTGAATATGAGCATGTTAAGTTTAGGTATTTATCACCTCTCACTTTTTACCAGAGCGGCGACGGCAGGGCAAATTCCAGCCACTCCGGCGTCTATTTGGGAAAAAGAAAAGGAGGGAAGCAGAACGGTTTAAGGGATCTGAACTTAAACAAAGCCATTCAACTGATGATGTTTGGAATGGGGTGGCCTCATTTAACGAAGAGAACAATCAGTATCTAAGGTAAACTCTGTCTTTAAACAATGTTTTTAAATATATCTTTTATTAACAGTTTACTTGGCCAGGATCTGTTGTAACTATGAGGCTATGCAAAATAGTATTACTTTCTTTTATGTAGCATGAGTCATTTGTAATCTGTATAATTATCCTTCATGATGTATAAGTATCCTGAAACTTTTTGACCCTCTATATTTAATATTTATGGGATTATGTATTCTCTTAAAGAGCACCTATTATGGTTTTTCAACGTGCCTAATTTTGTTTTAAAGGTCTCATACAATAGATTTACAAGCATCCAAGGTTAAAAAGCACTTTAATTTGCTCATAATTTAAATTGCAGCATTACCTTTTTCCCCAGTGTCAAAAACGACTCGTTCAATGATCCGATCTAAAGGATTCATTCTAAACACCTCCTTTCAGAGAACCTACTCTGCTCTGATTTGTCAGATGTCCCAGTCTGTTCTGATTGGTCTATCGCTTAGTGTAGTGTTTGAGGGCGGGTCAAAGCTGTTCGCGAGCAGCCAGTGAAGACCAGAGGTGGGTTTTTTTGTTACCAAATTATGGCTGTCTCGTTTGGAAGGATGCAACCTCCGGAGGTCGCATTAGTCAGCCGCATATGTTAGAGGCCATCTTGTTTCATTAAAGTGAGTAGTACACTTCGAATGCAGCCTTCGGATGTGACCTTCTTTCACGGGAATTCGGAGGATGCATGAGGTGTATCCTTCGTGGGCACTCACAACCCACAATTTCTTTGCTTCAATGGAAATGTCTAAAAAAATGATGCCAATTTGCCCGCAAATATGTTAAAACGCAAGGAATGTTAATTCCCAAGTTGAAGTACCTCAGTAGATGGGTGCAGAGTATATAATATGTATAATTATATTAATATATCATTAAAATAAAGTATTAGACTAAAAGTACACCCGTAAAATCTATTTTCTTTTCTCTTTACATCATTATAACTCTCCTAAAATGTACCTCATATATTCCCTTCTAAAGGGACTTTGTTCCCTTCTCACTCAAAGCACTTGCGCTTGTTAAAGAGTGGCGTGCTGTCATAGCAACCATGATACGTTCCGTTTCCGTTTGTCCTGCGAAGGCCGTCTCGTTTAAACGAGACTTGTTTAAAGGAGGACACTCAGTATACTGCAGCCTTCAAAGGACGCGACCTACCTAGCATGCAGAATTCCAAATGAGACACAGCCTACGTATGTTAGTACAGGAAGTACATCTGGAATTACTAACGACTCTTTTCAGGTGTTCAGAATCAGTTCTTTCTTTTGGGTGTCAATAACTCCATTTGTCGTGCACTTTGATTTTTGAAACTTTGCAGACTTTTTTACATTCACAAACAGCTATATAACACACTACGTGAAAGGTAATATTTGAAAAACCATAATAGGTGCTCTTTAAAATTAGGTGATAAAGCTCCTAAAATCTTTG
Source organism: Myxocyprinus asiaticus (assembly GCF_019703515.2). NCBI lineage: Eukaryota > Metazoa > Chordata > Actinopteri > Cypriniformes > Catostomidae > Myxocyprinus > Myxocyprinus asiaticus. The sequence continues at coordinate 21,728,193 of NC_059368.1, forward strand.
AAGATAACTAAATCAATTAGTTCTGATCTTATATTGTGTCATTAGTAAAAGGTGGGACATAGAGTTGTTGAATTGGTGGATAATGTATTGAAAACATTTACAGGAAGGCAGTGTCATAAAGAGCATATTTATATCTGTGTTTACAGGGAGTTAAACACCCTAGGTTCTCGAGCTTTTTCACACGAGAGTGTATTTATCCCCGAGGACTCCGAGAAGGCATACCCAGGGCAGACAATGTCCCTGGAGAATGTTTCAGACAAAGTCAGGAACATTCAGGTGAGACGGTGTACAAACACAGTATAATTAAAGGTATATTTGGCTATACATTCATATGCACACAATCCAGCCCTGCTAACCAAAACTGTACTAACACATAATATGACATTAGCGTTAGACTTTCTCATTACCATCAAGGCCTGAGTAAAAAGAATTTGTGTACAGTGGCATGCAAACTTTTGGGCACCCCTGATCAAAATTGATGTTGCTGTGAATAGCTAAGCGAGCAAAAGATGGCCTGATTTCCAAGAGGCTTAAAGTTAAATATAACACATTTCTTTAATTTTTTAAGCAATTTTACTTTTTTATATTCATCTATTATAGTTTCAAAATAACAAAAAAGGAAAAGGGCCCGAAGCAAAAGTTTGGGCACCCTGCATGGTCAGTACTTAGTAACACCCCCTGGCAAGTATCACAGCTTGTAAAAGCTTTTTGTAGCCAGCTAAGTGTCTTTAAATTTTTGTTTGGGGGATTTTCACCCATTCGTCCTTGCAAAAGGCTTCTAGTTCTGTGAGATTCTTGGGCTGTCTTGCATGCATTGCTCTTTTGAGGTCTATCCACAAATTTTCGATAATGTTTAGGTCAGGGGACTGTGAGGGCCATGGCAAAACCTTCAGCTTGCGCCTCTTGAGGTGGTCCATTGTGGATTTTGAGGTGTATTTAGGATCATTATCCTGTTGTAGAAGCAATCCTCTTTTCATCTTCAGCTTTTTTACAGATGGTGTGATGTTTGCTTCTAGAATTTGCTGGTATTTAATTTAATCCATTCTTTCCTCTACCAATGAAATGTTCCCCTATGCCACTGGCATCAACACAAGCCCAAAGCATGATCGATCCACCCCCGTGCTTAACAGTTGGAGAGGTGTTCTTTTCATGAAATTCTGCACCCTTTTTTCTCCAAACATACCTTTGCTCATTGTGGCCAAAAAGTTATATTTTAACTTCATCAGTCCGCAGGACTTGTTTCCAAAATGCATCAGGCTTGTTTAGATGTTCATTTGCAAACTTCTGACGCTGAAAGTTGTGGTGAGGATGCAAGAAAGGTTTTCTTCTCATGACTCTTCCATGAAGGTCAAATTTGTGCAGGTGTCGCTGCACAGTAGAACAGTGCACCACTACTCCAGAGTCTGCTAAATCTTCCTTAAGGTCTTTTGCAGTCAAACAGGGGTTTTGATTTGCCTTTCTAGCAATCCTACGAGGAGTTCTCTCTGAAAGTTTTCTTGGTCTTCCAGACCTCAACTTGAACTCCACCGTTCCTGTTAACTGCCATTTCTTAATTACATTATGAACTGAGGAAACGGCTACCTGAAAATGCTTTGCTATCTTCTTATAGCCTTCTCCTGCTTTGTGGGCATCAATTATTTTAAGAGTGCTAGGCAGCTGCTTAGAGGAGCCCGTGGCTGCTGATTGTTGGGACAAGATTTGAAGAGTCAGAGTATGTACACAGCTTTGAAATTCTCATCACATGGCCTTTCCAAACGATGATTGTGAACAAGCCATAGCCCTAACAAGCTAATTAAGGTCTGAGACCTTGGTAATAGTTATCTGAGAGCTCAAATCTCTTGGGGTGCCCAAACTTTTGCATGGTCCTCCTTTCCCTTTTTTCACTCTAAATTGTACAAAATAAAAATAATACATTAATATTGTTTAAAATGTTGAAAAGAATGTTTCATCTTTAACTTTATGCCTTTTGGAGATCACTTCATCTTCTTCTCACTTAACTATTCACAGCAACAGAAATTTTGACCAGGGGTGCCCAAACTTTTGCGCTATGCTTTTATTGACAGAGGCAAATTGGACATAATATCAAGTTTGGTCAGAGACCCCCTTCACTTATGAAGAGTGAGGGAGACGAAGGTAGCTCAGATGAAGAAGAGGTACCACAAAGTCCACTGAGGGTTATTGCTCAGGTGGAGAGTGAGCCACAGGAGGCAGAAGCCAAGGAAAAGGTAAGTTTATCCCCAAATTATTAGCTATTCTTAACATTCAGTCACACTGTCTTATCATGTCAGTTTCAGTTTAAATACAACTTAGACCATCTATATGCTTCTTTAAACAGTCATCTGTGGAAAATCAATCAGTTAAAGATCAACATTCTATTTTACTGAGTAATGTGGTAATATAAGTTTTTTTTATATCACTGATTAGAGAGTCCTGCTCTCCTATTGACTTAATTTTGTGTGTCTTTGCTTTATAATTAGGCTGTCAGCCATGATGTAGTCCAGCACAGAACTCCAGTCAAATCCCCACGCACAAAACGCCCACCTCCCCCTGGTACAATTGAGTCCATCAATCTAGATGCTGTCCCTCAGTCTGTCCCACGCTTAGACAACACTGCTGCCAAACACAGACTGTCTGTCAAACCGAAGAACCAGAGGGTGTCTCGCAAACACAGAAGGTTCACACAGGTAAATGGCAAAGTTTGGATAGCTTTGATATATGAAGATATGTTAAAGAAAACATTTATTTTATTTATTATATCTTAGGATTTTCACAAACTGGATCTCTCTGAAATGCAAGAGGAAATAGAAACACAAAAACACGAAGAAGTATTTGATTTGCCAAGTGAGGACTATAACATTATGCAAAGGATCAAAGAAGATTATGAGCCCACTGAGAAATCCATTAGAAAGCGACTTCATGAGGAGGAACAAGAACGGCTTGAGCTTCAAAGAAGTGAACAAGAGAGAAATAGGAAGAAACAATTTAGGAGAATTGAGGAACAGAGGCTAGAAGAAGAACAAAGGCAAAAGAAAGAAGAGGAGAGGAAGCAACGAGAGGAAGAGGAGAAAAGAGCAAGGGAAGAGGAACAGAGAAGGAAAGAAGAGCTTCGATTAAGACAGGAGGAAGAGAGAAACAGGCAAGAGGAGGAGGAAAAGATGAGGAAAGAGGAAGAGGAAACAAGAGCAGAGGAGAGAAGGCGGCAAGAATTTGAGGCAGAGCGTTTTCGTCTGGAAGAGGAAAGTAAAAGGGAGCAGGAGGAGAGAAGGAGAAAGGAGGCAGCAGACAAACTTAGGATTCAGGAGTTAGAGGAAAAACAAAAGAAAGAGGAAGAGCAACGGCTTCATGAGAAAGAAATACGCCAACAAGAGGAAGAGGCTGAGAGGAAAAGACAAGAAAAAAAGAGGGAGGAAGAGGAAAGAAAGAGGCAACAACAAGAAGAGAAAGCAGCTGAGAAGCAAGCTAGAGCCACTGACCCAGAGTGGAAAAGGAAGGCAGAGGAACTGCGATGGAGAGAGATGGAGGAGAGACAAAGACCCTTCACTTTCAAGGTGTCCTCGGGTGAGAAGCAGATACTCTTCCAGAGGGTCAACCTTACTCCTGTTACTTCAGCAACTGGCCAACAAAGTGAAACAACAGCTGAAACCAGGGAGGGAGCCAAAGCCCCTTCACCAGGATGTGCTGATTCACCTCCTCTCTCTTCATCTCTTTATGTCCCGCATACTGCTATTTTTGTGACAGGGGCCCAGCTTTGTGGAACAGCAGTCAATCTTGATCAGATCAAGGATACAGCTTGCAAGTCCCTTCTTGGTCTTTCTGAAGGCAAAAATGCCATTGGCATACCACCAACCAAGAGCAAAACATCTCCAGAACATAAATCTGGAAAAACTAAATCCTTATATGAGTCTTCCGTATCTGCAGACCAATCCAATGCTGCTGTACTAGCGGAATGGGCAAGTATCCGATCCAAAATTTTTAAGGGTGCTGAAGATGGAAAATACAATGAGAATCCAGATGAGAGTCGCAAGCAGTCCAAGAGCAGACCAGTAAGTGAGGATCTAAACACAGTGCCATTGTCTCACACCAACCTCAGGAAAACCTTGTCAGCCAGTGCTAAGTTTTCCATTACCCCAGCCAGAAAGAAATTTGCTGATTCTAACAGAAACTCCGAAATTTTCAGTCAGGTAGGAAGAGAGGGTGAGAACACAGAAACAACATCTATAGAAACTCCCTCTGTCCAAAAGGTAGATTTGCCTTCTGTAGTTACCAAGATCCAGAACAGGGGAAATAAATTTGTCCGTATTGCAGATAGTGTTGAAGAATGCAAGTTTGCCAAAGACTTCCCTTCCTTTCTTGTTCCAAACCTGCCACATGAAACCCCCAAATCACAGAGATCGGAGACTGGGTCCCCAAGTTACACAGAATCAGAAGACTCAGACATAAAGTATGAAGGGGATCAGAAGGATCCGAGCTGTAATGAGACACCCTCACCTTTTGGAATCAAGCTGAGAAGAACCAACTACTCTCTTCGCTTCCATAATGAACAATCTGCAGAGAAGAGGAAGAAAAGGTACAGTGCAGGAGACAGCTTTGAAGGAGTCCCAGTGCCCTTAACCTCTGACACTTCTACACTCTCTGAGAAGTCAAGCCCAGCTTCTCCCCAACAAGAGACTGCTGGACACCAACCCCCTGCAGCACCTAGTAAAGAATCACGAACAAAGTTTTTCAGAAGTACTCTCCCATCAGCATGCAATGAAGGTGACAACACTGTCCCAAAGCCTCCACTTTACCAAAAACCATCTACCTCCCCCAAACCATCTGAAGGTGCCACACCTCCACCCTCTCCTCTCCCAAAACCAGGCAGAAGGACTTCAGGGGATATGATTTCCCAAAGAACTGGGGAATTTGAACAGGTAGCTGCTGAGCAGAGCGATGAAACTTCAGCATCTGGACCATCCCAGAGAAATGGAGAGGATGAGCTAAAAGAGAAGAAGTCATTTTTTCCATCCATCAGCATCCCATGGAGAGAAAAAACAGATCGCAGGACAGAACTTATTAAAAGAGGTCAGAAATATTCAAGCACTGTAGACCTATACCCATTGAATCTATGCATTATTGAGATAAATACTATCCTTGTAGAGAGTACTAGAAAAGATTAGTAGAATACAGTTGGCTCTAAAACTGATTCTAGCTCTTCTTGTTTACTTAACACATTTTACATTCCTTTTTTACTTCACAGAAAAACCCTATCTGCAGATCAGACACTCCCTGGACAGCCCACAAACACAGGAGAAAGAGGCAGGACCATTGTGGGTCAATCTGGCACTGCAGAAACAGAAAGGATTCAGGGAACAGCAGCAGAACCGAGAGGAGAGGAAAAGCCAGCGAGAGGCTAAGCTGGCTGAGAAACAGGATAGAGACAGAGAAATCGTATGTAAAAATTATAAATATGGCCACACAAGCTACAATGGCAACTATTTACACAGTTGGTTGCTGTATGCAATGTTGTTAAACTAAGCTAGTGTTACACTGATCCTGAACATAACCCTTATGTTTTAGTAGCAACTGGAGAAAAACATAGGTGTTGTTTGTCTCTGCAAGGTTGGAATGGTCAGCCCCACTGAAGATAAAGGCAATGGAAGTTCAAGCCCCCTCAAGCCTCAAACTGCAGATGAGAATAAAAGACCAGACACACTCCTGGCCCGCTTTGAACGACGTGAGAACTTGAAGAAAGCCAATACCTTACCCAGCTCAGTCACAGGTGAAAATCTATTTGATTTTCTTAGGTTTCCCTTAAGTAGCTGTCTACTGGAGTTGTTTAAACATTGACTTAAGGGTCTTACAATTCATGATGTGGTGCTTTACAACTGAGACATCCAACCCCCCAAAAATGTAGAAAAGAACATTCTTTCAATAAATGCTAGAACTGATTAGTAACTCTAGTGACTGCCAATGAAAAATTCTTCAAACAGCAATTTGGGGAATCATAACTGTTTATTTTGTTTATTTTGACAGTTGAAATAACAGACTCTACACCCTCTCCGCCAGCAACGAAGGATGTGACAAAGCGCTTCCCTCCTGGTGACACTACACAGGTTTCTACTGAGCCTGCCTGGCTCGCCCTAGCCAAGCGTAAGGCCAAAGCCTGGAGCGACTGTCCACAGATCATCAAGTGATCCAATACTTTTGACCCAGTGAAAAAAGCAAATAAGTACCACCACTTCATCCATATCAGTTGGACATCACTGCACCCCAACTCATCTCTGGCTCTACAACAACTACAGCATTACAAGTCCCTATTTTACTTTTGCCCTGAACATTCTACAAATATGAATTTGTAGAATTAGGAAATTATTATATTATTTCCTAATAATTGGTATTTTTATAATAAAAAAATGTATTGCCATAATGACAAATCATTGTGCCTATACCTTTTTTTTTTTTTTTTTTTTTTTTTTTAAGAGAACCAATGATGAAACGTATTACCTTTTCCAAAAGCCAACCTGTGTCTCTTCTTGTTTTCAATCAGTAAAAAATGTTTTTGCAATAATCTAAATCAACAGGATATTACACCATTTTCTGATGCAACCAATCAGACAACACCAAGAATCTTTGTCAAGAAGAACAGCCCTTCATATCTTAATAGTTTTCAAAGTTCATTGATCTTGTTAACAGAAAATAATCAGTGTATAAACACAATGCATGTCAAACTGTTGGTCCTAGATATTACTAAAACAATAAGTGGTTGAAATTCAATATAATGTAACACATTTTAAATAAGACAAGACAATATGTTGATGCTTTAATGATGATTCTGGGAAGCAATTCAAGGGCTAATAACACAATTGGCGAAACGTAAAATTTCACTCCTTACTCCCACAAGCATGTAAATCAGAAAAACAGTTTTGTATTTTTTAACTATGGGTACCGTTTCTTCAAATATGTTGGCACCACTAGACCTTGTTGATGGACAGATATATTTTATTTATTTTATTTTTGCAAAGATCTTCACTGTGTCCGTGACAACTGTGAGTACTGTCATTTTAACTATTGCTAAAAAAAAAAAGATCATCAATATGACATGTCAGCACTGTTTACTCATGTAATTAACTAACTCTGAATTTTTCCATGACAGCATAGTATACAATATATGCACTTGAGCAGTGGTGTCAATTGATGAAAAATCTACTTCTTGCAGTGTCTATAGCCACCTGTTTCCTTAGAATTGGTTGCCTGGGATCACAAACTGCCTGCTTGCTGTAACATAAACAATGCTATCCTGGCGTAGCGTGTGCTAGCATCTCTTTTACCACTATAGCAAAACCTGCAACGTGACTAAGTGATGGGAGATCAGTGTTTCAAATGAAACGTCCGAGGGGTGTCAGAAAAAGAGGTCTAACCAAGGAGAGTGTCCCTTAGAAAAAGGAAGCATTTCTAATGAGTGAATTGACTATTAACGGACATCACCTCTATGTGCTTGAACCCCAGGTTGCACCAAGTGGATTGTCTCTGTAGGCAAAGCTGTGCCTAAAGGTGAACTGCAAGTTGCTCTGGATAGAAAGTGTCTGCTAAATGATGGAAATTACTAAATGGAAGCCTTGATCTCTCAGCAGAGCCACTGACCCCACAATCTAATGTAATGTTGTATGTATGTAAGTATGTATAGAGGTGAAATGAAATGGACTGTATTCCTTTGGAGACCTCCACGATTGCAGTCGCATCACTTTGTTTTTACATTGGTCGTGTGCAATAGTGTAGCGTAAATAGTGTTGTATGTAATATGAAACAAAAATGGTTTGTTGATAATTGCACTTTTTGTTCTACTTTGGAAATATCCATCATGGAAAAAGTGACACAATGTTATGAAAAATTAAAGGAATATGTTTGAACTCTGATCTGAAATTCCGTTTTTTTTCCTGCCCAAAACCAGCATATGCATTAGTGCTAAAAACATTTGTGCCACCTGAATATATACATAATACATACTGACAGCATCATTGTAATTCATTAATTGATTGACAATATACAGTGCATTCCTAAAGTATTCAGACCTCTTAATTTTTTTTTCACATTTTGTTACGTTGCAGCCTTATGCTAAAATGCTATAAAAAAAAGTTCACAATCTACACTCCATACCCCATAATGAAAGCAAAAAACAGATCTTTGATTACTTTGCAAATTTATTAAAAAAGAAAAAAACTGAAATATCACATTGACATAAGTATTCAGACCCTTAACTCTACTTAGTTGAAACACATTTGGCAGCGATTACAGCCTCAAGTCTTTTTGGGTATGAGGCGACAAGCTTTGCACACCTGGATTTGGGGATTTTCTGCCATTCTTCCCTGCAGATCCTCTCAAGCTCTGTCAGGTTGGATGGGGACCGTGGGTGGACAGTCATTTTCAGTTCTCTCCAGAGATGTTCAATTGGGTTCAAGTCCGTACTCTGGCTGGGCCACTCAAGGACATTCACTGTGTTGTCCCTAAGCCACTCTTGCATTGTCTTGCTGCGTGCTATAGGTCATTGTCCTGTTAGAAGGTGAACCTTCGTCCCAGACTGAGGTCCTGAGCGCTCTGGACCAGGTTTTCATTAAGGATATCTCTGTATTTTGCTGCATTCAGCTTTCCTTCAACCATGACCAGTCCCTGCCACTGAAAAACACCCCCAGAGCATGATGCTACCACCACAATGCTTCATCGTTGAGATGGTATTGCGCAGGTGATGTGCATTGCCTGGTTTCCTGCAGACATGACGTTTGGAATTGAGGCCAAACATTTCAACCTTCGTTTCATCAGACCAGAGAATCTTGTTTCTCACAGTCCGAGAGTCCTTTAGGTGCTTTTTTTGCAAATTCCAAGTGGACTTTCACGTGTCTTGCACTGAGGAGAGGCTTCCGTTTGGCTACTCTGCCATAAAGCCCAGATCGGTGGAGTGTTGCAGTAATGGTTGTCCAAGTTTCTCCCGTCTCCACACACGATCTCTGGAGCTCACCCAGAGTGACCATCAGGTTCTTGGTCACCTCTCTTACCAAGACACTTCTTCCCTGATTGCTCAGTTTGGCCAGGCAACCAGCTCTAGAAAGGGTCCTGGTTGTTCCAAACTTCTATTTATTTATAATTATTGAGGCCACTGTGGTCTTGGGAACCTTCAATGCAGACAAAAAAAAAAAAAAAAAAAAATCGTAGCCTTCCCCAGATCTGTGCCTCGACACAGTCCTGTCTCTGAGCTCTGAAGGCAGTTCCTTTGACCTCATGGCTTGGTTTTTGCTCTGATGCATTTTCAGCTGTGGGATCTTATATAGACAGTTGTGTGCCTTTCCAAATCATGTCCAATCAATTGAATTTGCCACAGGTGGACTCCAATCAAAGTGTAGAATCATCTCAAAGATGATCCAGAGAAATGGGATGCACCAGAGCTAAATTTCAAGTGTCATAGCAAAGGCTCTGTATACTTATGTCAATATGATATTTCAGTTTTTTCTTTTTAATAAATCTGCCAAGTTATCAAAAATCTGGTTTTTGCTTTGCCATTATGGAGTGTAGATTGATGTGAAAAAAAAGAAAATTTTTTTTAAAGCATTTTAGCATAAGGCTGCAACATAAAATGTGAAAAAAATAAAGGGGTCTGAATACTTTCTGAATGCTTTGTAAATGTATTTACCCAACTGCACCTGGGTTTGTTATTTTAATTAATCATTGTCTGCTCAGTTCTAGACAGTAAACAAAATCATTACGACATCCAACCACTAAGGAATGTCCCCATACAACAGGAGAGGAGAAAAGCTCCCCTGGCAAAGACATAGAAGCCTTCAGTGTACCTGTCTCTCCATCTAAAATCCACACTGTCCCATCTGTAGAGCACACAGCAACTAGTACTGTGAAACCCCACAGGGTGCCATTAAATACAAATGGAGTAGAGAAAACCTTGCCTGTGGTCTGGAACTGCCATAGTAACAATCCATTAACAGCATTTAAACAGTAAACATAGCTGTCATGTGACCCACATGTGACCGTCTGATTGGGTGATGGTAACACTGATATGTTGCTGCAAGAAGTTTTAGACAGCAGTTGATAATTGTTCAAAGATGCCAAACAAGAAATGCATGGTGACGAGAAGATTGGTCCTTTAGCAGAGAAATCCCATAACTGCAAAAGAATGGAACAAAAAAAGCATGGAAACAAGGTAGCATGGTTGCTGTTAAATAGGGTTAAAAAAAATACAGTGGGCACAAAAAGGATTTGGACATGTATGTCACACTTTAAAATGTTCAGATTTCATTGCACTGTTAACAAAACATCAAACCAAGTGGCATCTGCAAATAAATGATGCAAGAGCTTTTCTTAGAACTAACTTCACTTTTTTTGCAATGACTTTTAACCAACTGGTGTCTATGTCGTTTTTAGTGGATTAAGGGTTAGGGTTAATTTAGGGTTAGTGTTATGATGTCAGTTCCACTCAAGTCCACACAGGTGTGCAAGCTAAGTAAATACAGGTTCTTCACATTTACGTTGGCTAATGTTGGACAACCAGAAAGTGTTTCAAGTTTACTATGAAAATGCGGTTAATCTTCATGCGCTCTTCAGGAGCTGCTTTGGGTGCAGTCCGTGGAGCGGGATTATTTAATGAACACCACAGGCCTACCAAAAACCTTTTTTTTTTTTAACTGTATAGCTATTGTTTTACAATTTGAAAGCCGTTTTAAACTCACCTTAACTCCAGAATGGCTTAATCCAAGAACATTTCCATTGACTGAACAAATGAAGACACAAGTATCAGAGCAGGAAGGAGATGAGAAAAAAGGAACACTGCTGGTGTATGTCCACAAGACTTTTCCACTGTCCTACACACAATAACACAAGATAACAAGTTTTAGATTTGAGAACGAGAAAAATCTGATCTTTAAGAAATAAAACCTCAGAGATTCCCTAAAACAAAAAGTCTTTCCCAGGAAGTCTTTCCTAAGACTTGCATTACAATGCTTTACTAATATACTACTTACGTTTCAGAAGTTGCTTTTTACAACATTTAAGGTTTTAAAAACACATTTGTAAGAGCATATTATTTGTTTGTTTCCGTAGATCCAATAAAAAGAATTTGTCAGACTTCAACATTCAACACAGATATGTACATGATAAATACATGACTGAAGAAGAGACCAGTGAAGAAGGAACTCCTGGATTAAATAATTTACTGGATTAAGACAGTGGAGATTCCCTCCGAGAGTACAACAGTACAACTGTCTTCGAGACAGGTGGATGCACGGGGATGAAAACACTGCTCCGCCACCACAATAGTGCTGCCATATACAGCACTTGGCCTAGGACAAATATAAAAATACATTTTGGTTATCACATCTAGGTCTATAAAAGTATTATCCAGGAGATAGATATTACAGCTAATTTAACATTTAACAAAACTGTCTGTTCAATGAAAAAAATGTGATTTGTTGGGAGTATTTCTCCTGCAACATACCAGTGGGTTTAATGCATAAATATAGCCATCATGGGACCCTGCTAAAACAAGTCCAGTTTTAGGATCTACAGTAGGAGAACTTTTGACCACATCCCCCGTCTCGAACATCCATAAAGTCTCCCCACAGGAAACATCCAGGAAATACACATGTCTGTCATAGCAGCCTGAAAAACAGGGTTAAATACAGGTAAACACACAACACTGAGACATGGGAGTATCTCCACATATTCAAGCTAATACAGATATTATTCCATGTTATTTCCAAGATTCCCACAGTTTCAACCAATTTCTATGACATTTCCAAAACTTTTCCAGTTGTTCATGAATCCTGAATAAGATTGCTGTGACTGATCTGAATTTGTATGTCAGGTACCAATCTTTTGAATTAAATTAAACAATTATAATTACTAGAGTAAAATGTCTGCAAAAAGACCCTAATTTGAGCAAAATACTTACAGCAAAGCAAAATAAGAAAACATTTTAATCACTATAGAAATGTCTATATGCATGACTTTTCCAGGCCAGGAAATCACATTTTTAAAATTCCCTGATATTTTCAGGTTTTCCATGAATGTGGGAACCCTTTAGCTCCCTTTAATTCAGTTACAACTCTCCTTTTACAACTTCCAACATACAAACCTACTACCACAAGGGTTCCACATTTTGAAATGGCAGCAGAAGACTCCAGACGATCTCCTAGGATACGCTCCCAGATGACCTCTCCATTGGTCAGGTCAAGAGCCTGCAGTCTATGTGAGTGAGAGCCAATGAACACTGTGGTTCTCTCGGGGCCCACCAGCAGCACGGGAGAGGCATCCACACATCTGCCTGTGTCCGAGCTCCAGAGCACTCGGAGGCCAAGAGGTAGAGCATCTGAAGAATCTTCCCTAGAAGATACAGTCATTTGACTACCACCAACATCTTGAGGGACATGCTGCTCAGTGACCTTTTTAACATTGGAATTATCCTGAGGTATCTCACCAAGTTCACGTGAAGCATTAAATATTAAATCCACTTTATTGTCTTCAGAAGTTTCTGTCACTGTTATTATGTCAGAGAGGTCGTTATGTTGTCGTCCAAGAAGATCGATAACCTCTCCAGCTCGCCTCACAACTACAAATCCCGCAGTCCTTTTCACTAAGGGAACTGCAAAACCCATTGTGCTTTCTAGGACATGTCTTTTTGGGGAAACTACAGAGGCAGAATCTTCAAGCAATCTTTTCTTTGATGGCTGAATTACATTGTTATCTGCTTCAGTCATGATGTGGCTTAGCACATCTGAGAAAGAGCCATCTAATATGACTTCTAGCAGGCCCACTGAGGTTGTCCCCATGGCAACAGTGAGCTCATCAAAGAGGCGCAGGGCCTGAAGGGAGTCTCCTCCACTTAACATAAAGTGTTTATCCTCCTCAACCACCACATCCTTAGCCAGGCCAAGACACTCCTAACAAACACAGATAAACATACAATAGCAACAGTTAGCAGGCAATAGGTAAGATACACAACGATTTAAAGTAATCCTTTAAAGACCCCATGTTGATGATTTTCTTTCCATTGTTGATGCATTTGCTATTGAAACAGAAAGTTGGGGGCAGAACATATTGTAGGTTTAATTTACATCACAGGCATGAACCATGATGTGCTACTTGGTTGAAAGTGGTATTGGGGACATTCTCATTCTAGACAGCATTTCATTGGACAACAATCTGTGTAGTGCAAGATGAGTCATTAATATGCAAGAAAGATTAAAGGTTAACTTGTCAACTTTTAGCAGTACACTAGCATACATGTGGCTTTTTTTTGTGGGGGCAACCAGGCCAGTTTGGTTGCTTAGGAGACCTGGCTGGAGTCACTCAGCACGCCCTGGATTCAAACTCACGACTCTAGTGGTGGTAGTCAGCGTCTTTACTCGCTAAGATACCCAGGTCCCCTACATACATGTGGCTTTAAAGCAGATAGACATGAACTAAAAGCCACAAAACTCCAATATAAATGTCATGGATGTTTTGCAGTTGTTGCCATATGTTATTAAGAAATAGCTCCACACGATTAGTACTATTGCTTGTGTTTATTCAAAAAGTGTGAATTTGTACCTTCCATAATGTCTGTAGTTTCAGTCTTATGGTATCAATGTCTTTTTGTACAGTTTGTGTATCTGTGTTCTGTCTTTGGGTCTCACACATCCTCATCAACTCATCCATGGCTATTTTACCTAAAAACACATGCAGAAAGGATGTAAAAAAACTTCAATTAAAATATGCTTATCTGACTAAATTAAAAAAAAAGTTATTGGCTTATATCCTAAGAGACTGGTGCTCACTTACCATGAGAGGTGAGTGGAAGTGCGGAGATGAACAAGATTGTGTCTGGAATGCTATGACTGGCCAAAAACTGAGATAATGTATGGCGAATCTCTCCTTCAATAACTCTGAGGGAGGAAGAGGAGGAGTCTCTTGGGTCATCTACTTCAGCAACCTCTTCAGAGGACTCAGTAGAATCTTGAAAAGGTTTTCCACGATGAATTTCTGAGGAGGAGGATGAAAGGGCTCTTGGTTGACCTGATGCAAGCACTATAAATGCCACCAACCTGCTATCCTCACTCAGACTCACTGTACACGCCTCTACCTGGGGTAAATTCTCTATGATCTGAGGACATAAAGAAATAAAAGCAGTTGAGATACTAGACGCTACTTGTCATTTTCTATACTCTCAGGTTTTCTTGTAGATACTTGTACATTTTCAAGTCTTTACATTACAGACAGGTTGCATTGAGCTTACCTGCTGCAGGGCATCTAGATGCACCCGCTGACCAAAGCGCTTGACGAGTCGATCCTTTCTTCCCAGGAAATACAGATGGGAATCGCGCACCTGCACCCAGTCACCAGTAGCACGCATCGTTCCCCTGACTACAGTTTCCTCTTCGTCCAGCAGACACACCCTCTCCTGACCACCTAAATAAACACAAAAATACACTGTTTGAATGTGTGAAGTGCATCTCTGACCTGCATTTGTCACACTTATTAAAAGAGCATTTGTGAAGCTAATCTATGCAAAGTTGCAAATTAAAATAAATAGATATTACACAGAAACCTTAATTTTTCTAGTGACTTTTGTTTTAGATATTTGTGCCATACCAATGAACACCTGTCCTTCTCCATCAGTGACAAAATGCCCAGTCTCATTTCTCACTTCGATTACAGTATCCAACAATGGCTCCCCAAGGGGCACAGATACATCAGTTCTGTCAAACAATACATATGAGATGTAAACATAGAACAATTTAATGTTGTGTACAGTGGTATTAAGAATTATATCACCAACACTTTAAGACATCCAAAGTGATCTTGACTCTTAAAAGCAATAAAGCGGAGGACTTTCTTTCATCTACTGAACTTTTCATCTCTGTAGGTCCATACAATGCAAGTGAATGGGTGCCAAAATGTTGAAGCTCCAAAAATCACAAGTCACCATTAAAGCAATCCAAAAGACTCCAGTGGTTAAATCAATGCCTTCAGAAGAGATATGATAGGTGTGTGTGAGAAACACATCAATATTTAAGTCCTTTCTTACTATAAATTCTCATCCCTGCGCAGTCAATCTCCACTTTAACCTTTACATTCTTCTTCATGTGTTTTTGATGATTCACATGCACTTCATGCATATCGCCCCCTACTGGGCAGGGAGAAAATTTTCTGGCAAAAAAGGGCTTAAATATTGATCTGTTTCTCACCCACACTTATCATATCACTTCTAAAGACATTTATTAGACCAATTGGATGGATTACTTCAATGCTGCCTTTATGTGCTTTTTGGAGCTTCAAAGTTCTGGCCACTATTCACATATATCGAATGGACCAACAGAGCTGAGATATTCTTCTAAAAATCTTTGTGTTCTGCAGAAGATAATATCATCAGGGATGGCATGAGGGTGAGTAAATGATGAGAGAATTTTCATTTTTGGGTGAACTAATCCTTTAAT
The DNA here is from genome assembly GCF_019703515.2 of Myxocyprinus asiaticus. Classification (NCBI taxonomy): domain Eukaryota; kingdom Metazoa; phylum Chordata; class Actinopteri; order Cypriniformes; family Catostomidae; genus Myxocyprinus; species Myxocyprinus asiaticus. Next base: position 21,743,642 of record NC_059368.1, read on the forward strand.
AAAGGAGCTAAAGTTTAAAAAATCTATCAAAGGTTGCAGTTGGCAAAATCTGAACTATGCTGCAAGTATCCTGAAGTTAATGTATGACATTTTAATAATAAAACAGCTTCATGGTGTGAATGAGGATTCCTTTACTTATTCTACTAATAAAACAGAACTGTTAACGCCATATTCAGCTTAGACTCCAAGTGGCAAATCAGTGATTCTAGCAAATAGACTTAGCTTGTCAACAATCCAATGTTAAACAAACATATCAAAACAAATAAATAAACCTGGTTATACTCCTTATGCTGTCAAAACAAACTTAATAAACATACACTGTGAGTATCTGTTTAGGATAAACAACATCTGGTTAGAGGCTGGGTGCCACTCACGTGTCATCTGAGCATAGGAGTTTGTCTGGGACTTTGTACCAACTTGCCCAGCAAGAAACTTCTGTGGTGCCATAAAGATTATAGATGCGTGTGCTATTGCCTTCCTGCCTCCAGCTCTTGAGAAGAGTCAGAGATGGACATGGCTCTCCTCCAAAAGCCAACAACCTTAGGGATGAATTTGCACTAAACACTTCCTCCTGCAAGGCACGCCTTCCAAAGCGCTTCACAAGAGTGGGAGTTGCCTGGAAATGAGCAAGATGAAGTGTGAAATGGAATTGAGTGCTACATAATTTGTTCATCCAAAAATGATGAATCTCTAATCATTTTCTCACCCTTATGCCATTCCAGATGTGCATGACTTACTTTCTTCTGCAGAACACAAAGACTTTTAGCTCTGCAGGTCCATGCAATACAAGTGAATGGTTACCAGAACATTGAAACTCCAAAAAGCACATAAAGGCAGCATAAAAGCAGTCAATACAACTCCAGCCTTTTAATCCATTTCTTGAGTAGTGATATGATAGTTCTGGGTGCAAAACAGATCAATATGTAAGTCCTTTTTTACTATAAATTATACTCCCTGGCCAGTAGTTGGCGATACGCACAAAGAATGTGAATCGCCAAAAAACAAAAGAAGAAGAATGTGGAAGTGAAAGTGGAGATTTATAGTAAAAAAAGGACTTAAATATTGACCTGTTTCTCACCCACACTTATCATATCACTTCTAAAGACATTTATTAGACCAGTGGAGTCATATGAATTACTTCAGTGCTGCCTTTATGTGCTTTATAGATATTACAGTTTTCATTTTTGTTTTTGTTAATGCATGATTACCTGTAAAGCTGCTTTGAAACGATGTGTGTTGTGAAAAGCGCTATACAAATAAAAATGACTTGACCTTTTGGAGCTTCAAAGTTCTGGCCATGATTCACATAAATCGAACAGACCAGCAGAGCTGAGATATTCTTAAAAAAAATCTTTGTTTGTATTCTGCAGAAGATAAAATGTCATACACATCTGGGATGGCATGAGGGTGACATTTACTCACCCTGATGTAATTTCCAAACCTGTATTACTTTATTTTTTCCCTGGAACACAAAAGGAAATGTTAGGCAGAAAAGAAGGTCCTGTTATAGTTATCATTTACTTTCATTGTATGGAAAAATATGCAATGAAAATGAAAGTTGACTGAGTCAATAAGTCCATAACATTCTGCCTTTTGTGTTCCACAGAAGAAAGTCATATGGGTTTGGAACAACTTAAGCTGAGTAAATGATGACAGAAAATATTGAAAACAAATTGCTGATGCACGTAAATAATAATAAACTGTGCCACAAGAAACCACTCGTTATCCCTGTAATCTGCATAATTTCAAAATAAAAATTCTATCATCTTTGTTACATGCAATGAAAGTGAATGGTGACTTAGAGGAACATATTCTGTGTAACATCTCCTTTTGTTTCCTACGGAGGAAAGAACGTCATAAAGGTGAGTAAATGATGACAGAATGTTCATTCTTTCATTCATTTTGGGGTGAACTATCACTTTAAGAACCAAAGTCACTTGCCTGTAAGACTGTTGTTGCGTTTCGTTTGAACAGCACATGTGCAAGTCTGCGTGGCATCTTTTTAACAGCAGAGGGAACAATGAGGAGACATGCTCCAGAAGACAGGGCCAAAAATATCTCTACTACAGACGGGTCAAATGTTAACGGAGAGGAAAGGAACACAGTATCTTCTGCAGTCATCTTAAATAGAGATCTGTAGAGAAGGCATGTCATGAAAAGACCTATTATGTCACACCCTATACATGAACAGTATTATATCTCACAGCAACTGATAAAATATGCACCAAGAAAAAGAAAGGGGATAAGGATGTGCCCACCTTACCTTAGATGAATTATGTTAGGCACAATACACCTGTGTGGGACGTTCACTATCTTTGGAAGCCCTGTTGTTCCAGATGTGTGCAAAACATAAGCCAATGGCTCTCTCTGGTGGCTGTCTTTGGTCATAGCAGAGTAGGAATGCTGATGTTCAATCTCTGTGGGCTGAATGTGTGCATCCTGTTCTCTTTGTATCTTTATTAGAGTAAGTTTATGCGACGACAATGTTGAACATACCTCCAGGGATAGCAGTTTGGAAAATGCACTCTGGAATTGCTGTTGGTTAAATATAATATAATATAATATGATATAATATAGTATAATATAATGGTGTCAAACTGGCAAATGTATGAAACCCACATGAAGTAAATCACTCTGTATCAAGCAGAAGTTCAGACTGCACTTGTTCATCATTCTCAGGGTACATGATGGTGGTGAGGCAGGATCAAGGGGTACATATGCAGCAGGAAACTGCAGAACACTATTCAGAAATGGTTAATTACAAGCAATGAACAAGAACTGTGCTTAACAAATCACACGAAGATTTTTTATTCTAATGGTAAAGCATTAAAATAAAACATTATCTATAACAAGCACAGTGTACAGCTACAATGTATCGTACCCAATAATCCAGACAGGGAGGAAAACGTCTGTATGACAGAATAACCCCATGACGCTATCATGTTTCTGGAGAGAGACGCGCAGGTGTTCAGTTAATTCATCTGCTAGGGAAATTACTTCATCATACGTAAAAGACACACGCGCTGCAATGCTGCTGTCGAACACGACAGCTGTTTTATCTCCATGCGCGAGCGCCGCCTCGCGCACTAACTCGTGAAGGGATTTTGCAGTCATATCTGATAAAAAAATATATATTAAGTCAAGGTTCTGTTCAAATCGGTAAATTACACTGTAGGTTGCATGCCATCCACCAGCGTTTATTACGCGACTCAAACCTAAGGAGTGACGCGTGATGATGACGTTTCAGTATCGCTAGAGACAATGTCCAATCACAGCTCGAATTTTTCTCGGGGGCAGAAATTTGAATATTCTGTTACTCTGCCCGCTGACTGACTGGAGTGCACAAAATCCCAGTTTATGTTGGTTAAATCAATTTGCAGTTTATTGATGTGCATTGCAATTTGTTTGCAATAGATTTAGGCACAGACAACATGTCTGCAAATCTTTCAAATGCAGACCAGTTTAAGAGAAATGACGATGAGTTCAGAAACACGATGGAAGCTCTTTTTCAGAAGGTAGCTGTGTGTGTGTGTGTGTGTGTGTTTGTTTTTTACTTCATGCAAGAGTACGTTTAGTACAGGTCTTACCTAATGTGATTTCTCTAAAACAAATGTCTGTTAGATAAAGCTAACATTAACACAAAATATGTTTACTGTGTCCTTTCAAGTATTCCAGTCTAAATGATCCTGGAATAGAAGTCTGTCTGAAAACAATGACCTGCAGAACTGAAAGAGGTAGGATAAAACATTGTAAAAAAGATAGCTAATCATTTATACTAAAAGCCACACTTTAAGTTGTGTTACCTAGATATTTTGAGGTTTGTGTATTTATTATATATATATATAACTACAGGTCCTGTGCCTATTGACAGTGCAGAGGGAGAAGGTGAACTAGAAGCTTTGAAGGTGAGACTGGCATTAAATGGTCAAGCTCAAGACATAGACCACAAAACATCATGAGTAGACTCTATAAGTTTTCCCCCCTTTAATATTTTAATTTATTTGTGTTAACTTCTATTTTTTTATTTAAAAGGAATCAAGGACATAATAAATGCCTCATTTGAATATAATTGCAGGATCCCTCATGTGTGTACTGGTGCTCTTTAGTTATACATGAAATAGTAATAGAGTGATCTACACGAGTATATATATCTTTTTTTTAGCCCTCATCATGTCTTTAGTCCAACATTGCACTAGGTTGTATTAGGGTAGCATTTAATTTTCTATTCTTTCATGCAGACTAGACTGAAAGACCATTCGATGAGGGGTAAGAAAAAAGATTGACAGCACCCTTTTGTATTTTTTGAGCAATTTGGAACAACTTATCTGTAACCATGCCAATTTGTATATTTTTAATATAGTTCTGTTCTTGTATTTTCTAGAATTTGTGGACCAGAATGATGATGATCAGGTAGTAAGAAAATCATAGTATTGTATCGTTTGTATCATTCCATGAAGTGTGTACAATCCTGAATACAGACCAGTAGACTAGTGTTGTGTTGTACTGAGAATGTACCTTTTTTTCCATCCAAAAGGTACCCTTTTACTGTCTTATACTGTATATATAATGTATGTACATATAACAATTTTTATTCCCACCACTTTTAGATGGATGTGTCAGGGATCACTGAGGATGATCTTAATGGCTCCGATCAACAGAACAATGAAAATCTGTGTAAGAAATCATTCTAGCTTACAAAGAAACCAATATAGGGTTTAAAGGAATAGTTCACCCTAAAATGAAAATTCTCTCATCATTTACTCACCATCATGCCATCCCAGATTTGTATGACTTCCTTTCTTCTGCAGAACACCAATTAAGATTTTTGGAAGAATATTTCAGCTCTGTAGGCCAATGCAATGCTTCACTTGAATGGGTGCCAAAATGTTGACAATCCAAAAATCACAAAGGCTGCATAAAAGTAATCCATATGACTCCAGTGGTTAAATCCATATCTTCTGAAGTGATTTTATAGATGCGGGTGTGAAACGGATCAATATTTAAGTCAATTTTTGATTGAAATTCTGCTCCCTGCCCAGTAGAGGGTATATGCATGAAGAATGTGAATCACCAAAAGCACAAGAAGAATGTGAAAGTTAAAGTGCAGCCTGACTGTGCAGGGAGGAGAATTTATAATAAAAATGGACTTGAATATTAATCTGTTTCTCACCCACACCTATCATATCGCTTCTGGAGACATTGATTTAACCACTGGAGTCTTATGGAATACTTCTATGCTGACTTGTGTGATTTTTGGAGCTTCAAATTTTGGCACCCATTCACTTGCATTGTATGGCCCAAAAGAGCTGAGAAATTCTTCTAAAATCTTCATTTGTGTTCTGCTGAAGAAAGTCACACATATCTGGGATGGCATCAGGGTGAGTAAATGATGAGAGAATTTTCATTTTTGGGTGAACTATTCCCCTTAAAATATTAAGTCTGTCTGTGTTATAAAATATTTACAATTTGTACACAGTGTGTTAAATACATTGAATGTAACAGAATACAATATCAGTTTTGAGGTTTTGATATCAAAAGATCTCATGTCTCTTTGTGCATCTTTTAGGGCATGGTGAGTCATTCCAGCTCTCTATGAATCTGACCAATTCATCTCATAGCAGTCTGTGGGGGGTGCCCTCTCAGCCTGAGGAAGAGGATGAAGAACTGGAGAAAACACTGAGCAGTCATGGCAGTACCCTCCTGGACGTCTATCCCAGCATGCTCAATCAGATTGGCGAAGCATATCGGCGGCAGCACATGAAGGATACTGCTAGGGGTGTGCTGCAAAAGTATCGCCACAAACGCTGGCAAGCTAGCCAGGCGCACCCTCGCAACACTTCCTTTAAGAAGAGACACAATGGAACACTGAACAAGACAACGGAGATCTCATTCACCAAAAAAAGTCCAGCTCAATGGAACATAAGTTGCTCTATGAAGGGTAGCATCAAACTTCAAGACATGTTCAAGAACAAACTGAAGTCTTCACCTCTGAAAAGCTCATCGTATGAGGCCAGTGGCTGTTTTTACTCACCTAGGAGGGACCGTGTTGATGAGAGTTTTGAGTCGCCACAGACTAACCTGCTTTTAGATAGGAAGCCAAAGCAGAACTCTGTTCGTGTGATTGACTTCACCACACCTCCTTACTCTGTCTCCCCACTTAGTGACCAGTCTCCTGACCTAAATCAAACCTACAACATTGGACCCACTGTTTTATCTACTTCTCATGCTGTTCCAGGATCATTGGTCTCCATTTCCCCACGACCAGCATGGCGCTCACCAGGAAGACCAGCTAAAGCCCTGTCTCTTGTCAACCAGAGAGGAATGTCAATCACATCTCAGCCCTCCAATCAGCAGCCAGCCTTCTCCTCATTGGACAAAAATGGCTTTAGAGAACACCTGCACTCTCCAGTCTCCTCCCCAAAGCGTGGTCTCATTAGTTGTTTTTCTCCTAGTGGGAAGAATACCTTCAGATCCACATTGTTGAGAGATGAAAGTCATCAATCAAAGCCAACAGAAATACACAGTCCAAAGCGAAGATCTCCTATCCGCTATCTACCTCAATCTGAGGTACACCGGTCTCCTTATGGTGGGAAACGGGAGCAGTTGTCATCAACCCAGCGTCCCCTTTACCACAACACCGATCATCGGGAAAGTTTTTCCATGTCTGAGAAGTCGCAGATCAGTCCCAGACTCAATAAATGTCAATGTTCTCTTTCTGGGTCCCAGTCCACTTCCTTGTCAAAATATGACTCTTTCAGGGAACCTCAAATTGATGCAGAATTCAGGAAGCTGTATCACCACTTCATCTGTCGTGGTACATCTTCACCATGCCCTACCACTCACTGTCACCTATGCGAGAGACAGTTGAAGGAGATGTCCCAAAGCCCCAGCTCTTCCTCCTCCAGCATGTCCACTCTTGCTCTCACACCCCTGAGAGCCACATTCAAGAAGCGTCGCCATCAGCCCGATGTGGACGGGTCGTTTAGATTTAAACGCTTCCGTGAAAGTCGTTCCCCACTCAAGCATCTCCAAATCTTGCCATATCAACTGAAAGACAGATATACGAGTTCTGCCATGTCAGAACCTAGTGAGGACAAACATGCCTGGGATCGGGCCGTCCTGCTTCAGTGCCCCAGCCCCTGGTTCCTCAGAGGCACTGGAAACCTCAGAAAGATCAGGGAGGCTAAATTAGCCATGCAAATGAACCCATGTGCAATGTCTTGGGTAAGGGCCTTGTTGGTGTGGCTGTTATTTAATTATAAGGTCATTTTGAGTAATAGAGTAAAACATTTGTTTTTCATTGTTTTGCAGAGAAATGTCACTAGTGGAGTCCATGCAGCTGAAGGTTTGTAGCCAAATTTTCATTTGTTTAAAATACTTGTTCCATGCTTTCAAAAAGTAAATTCAAGCAAAGTACATCTGAAGTCAGAAGTTTACTTACATCTGAAGTCAGAAGTTTACTTACATCTTGGCCAAATACATTTAAACTCAATTTTTCACAAGTCCTGAAATTTAATCATAGAAAACATTCCCTGTCTTAGGTCAGTTAGGATCACTACTTTATTTTAAGAATGTGAAATGTCAGAATAATGGTAGAGAGAATTATTTATTAAAGCTTTTACTTCTTTCATCACATTCCCAGTGGGTCAGAAGTTTACATACACTTTGTTAGTATTTGGTAGCATTGCCTTTAAATAGTTTAATTTGGGTCAAACATTTTGGGTAGCATTCCACAAGCTTCTCACAATAAGTTGCTGGAATTTTGGCCCATTCCTCCAGACAGAACTGGTGTAACTGAGCCAGGTTTGTAGGCCTCCTTGCTCGCGCACGCTTTTTCAGTTCTCCCCACACATTTTCTATCTATTTGTGATGGCCACTCCAATATCTTGACTTTGTTGTCCTTAAGCCATTTTGCCACAACTTTGGAGGTATGCTTGGGGTTATTGTCCATTTGGAAGACCCATTTGCAACTGAGCTTTAACTTCCTAGCTGATGTCTTGAGATGTTGCTTCAATATATTCACATAATTTTCCTTCCTCATGATGTCATCTAGTTTGTGAAGTGCACCAGTCCCTCCTGCAGCAAAGCACCCTCACAACATGACGCTGCCACCCCCATGCTTCACAGCTGGGATGGTGTTCTTCGGCTTGCGAGCCTCACCCTTTTTCCTCCAAACTTAACGATGGTCATTATGGCTGAACAGTTCAATTTTTATTTCATCAGACCAGAGGACATTTCTCCAAAAAATAAGATCTTTGTCCCCGTATGCACTTGCAAACTGTAGTCTGGCTTTTTTATGGTGGTTTTGTAGCAGTGGCTTCTTCCTTGCTGAGCAGCCTTTCAGGTTATGTCGATATAGGACTCGTTTTACTGTGGATATAGATACTTGTCTACCTGTTTCCTCCAGCATCTTCCCAAGGTCCTTTCTGTTGTTCTGGGATTGATTTGCACTTTTCGCACCAAACTACGTTCATCTCTAGGAGACAGAATGCGTCTCCTTCCTGAGCGGTATGATGGCTGTGTGGTCCCATGGTGTTTATACTTGTGTACTATTGTTTGTTCAGATGAATGTGGTACCTTCAGGTGTTTCGAAATTGCTCCCAAGGATGAACCAGACTTGTGGAGGTCCACAATTTTTTTTCTGAGGTCTTGGCTGATTTCTTTTGATTTCCCACGATGTCAATCAAAGAGGCACTGAGTTTGAAGGTAGGCCTTAAAATACATCCACAGGTACACCTCCAATTCAGTACAGCTCCTATCAGAAGCTAATTGTCTAAAGACTTGACATCATTTTCTGGAATTTTCTAAGCTGCTTAAAGGCACAGTTAACTTAGTGTATGTAAACTTCTGACCCACTGGAATTGTGATATAGTCCATTAAAAGTGAAACAATCTGTCTGTAAACAATTGTTGGAAAAATTACTCGTGTCATGCACAAAGAAGATGTCCTAAACGACTTGCCAAAACTTTAGTTTGCTAATATGAAATCTGTGGAGTGGTTAAAAAAACTATTTTGAATTACTTCAACTGTATTTCTGTGTCTCATTTAGCTTGTTTCTGTATTTTTTTTTTTTTTTTAACAGCTCAGTCACCCATTAGAACTTTTAATCAGGGTACGATCCCACTTTCTCCAAGGTAATTCCAGCACACTCACTCGCAAGAAATAGTATATCAATTAACTTAGCTTGGTTTATCTTAAAATATGAAATATTACGGAATTTGTTTTCTTCAGTCTCTCAAGAAGGCGACTCCAGTATGGTCTTCTGCAGTGATGAGGTTTCCTGTGCGCACCCCATAATCCTGTATTTCCCCTCTATGGTTAAATATAATACATATTGTGAATACTTCCAAGTTCACCCAAGAGAAAATACAGGGGATAACAAGTCAGTTGACACTGATATTCAACTGTCAGTTTACTTGTTTTAAATGCATATGTACTTGTAAATGCAACGGTTGTAATTTCAAAGTAGTTTTTTTTTAATGTGTTAATATCTTCACAAGACCCTTCAGTTTTTATATGATATATTTTAATAGATTTTTTAATACATTTCTATCAACAGGGTCCAATTTCATGTGTGTTGACTTATTGTATGTTTGTAAATAATTCAGACTCTTATTTTTAAACAAACTTTTAATTCTAATAAACATGTGCATTTCACATACAAAAGTTTTGTTTGTTTTTTGCGTTGAGGATTAATAGAATAGTGGGAAAATATGTCTTGAAAGAGTAGGACAACTTACAGTGATACAAAACTTCCTCAGATACGCTAACAGAGATAGTGAAATATAAATTCTCAAAGGAATGTTACAAGATATAATGTTTTGAAGGTGAGAATGAACTCTAGGTCTTAGTTGAATTGATATCACCAGCAAGAATTTCAAGGAACACTTTTAAAGGAATGTTTGAGAATTCAAAATAGATCCATATGATTATATTTTTAGTTCCAACTCTGTTCATGGGCTGCCTTTTTAGACAATATCTATAACATTTACAAATGCTTTGACCTATGTTAAGGCATTAACTAGCACCACAGTTTGAGTTTTAAGTCATAAAGTGGCATGTATATTAATTCTGTACAGAAGTACTCTGTTAATAAGACATTGATTTGAACAGCAGTTTGAAGGCCTGCAATTCACCACTCCAGCTCCACAGGGTACTTGCCTGTAAGGCAGGCTGTGCAGTGGCCAAGTCTAGTTTTAGTGCTAGAGCTGATCCTCTCATCTTTCCCATGTGACTCTATCCCACCTTGAACAGCAGACACCAGGCCTTCAACAGACAGGTAACGCACACTTGTAGCACCTTCTCAAAAGCAAAAACAACATTAAAAGAATGTACATCACATTCTGAAGAACCTTTGTGGTCCACATGCACAATTGCCAGTAATTACAAATCTCTATTTCCATAATGGAAAGCAGAGTTTGTATGGTTCTTTCATAAATTGTAATTCTAAAACCCTAGCGCTTAAGCAAATTTTTTGCATTGTTCTGACGTACCAATATAGCCAGCTAAATCCTCAAACTCTGGTTTGTTAGCAATTAGCTCCTCTTTGGTAGGAATGTTGATGCCCATGTAGCATGGGAACCGGATTGGAGGTGATGCAACTCGAATGTGGACCTGTGAGGTCAAGCCCATACACAAAGACATCATGCAGATGAAAAGAGACCAAAGCAGCAAACATACTAAAAAAAGGGTTATGTATGTGATTTATAACATTTGAATGAATCTTACCTCTGTTGCACCTGCTTCCTTGAGCAGTTTAATAATAGGGGAGATTGTGTTGCCCCTGACAATAGAATCATCAATAAGCACCACTCGTTTGCCAGCAAAGTTGTCAGTCAAAACTCCAAACTTTTTGGCTACTCCAAGCTGACGCAGTCGAGTATTTGGTTGAATGAACGTTCTGCCCACATAACGGTTCTTACACAGTACCTCTACATATGGAAGTCCGGACTACATTAGAGAGACAAATGTGAAACTTTATAATATCTCTTGATATAAAGCAATAACACAAATATGAATAGCATGCTTATTACCTCTTGTGCGTATCCTAATGCTGCAGGTGTGGCTGATTCTGGAACAGTGCTGACTACATCAGCATCAGTGGGGGCCTCAATCGCCAATTGCCGTCCACAGCGCTGCCTCGCAATATATACCATCTGACCTGCAATATGGTAACAGACATTTATTTCACCTAGGATTAACCTCATAAACATTGTCTGCACTGTAAGATGATCATGGCACGATGGGAAAAATACTTTGTTATTACTAGATCATTACAATCCTATTACTAACCTTTTCAAAAACAACAATTCTGCTCAATTCTGATTAATTATAACAGTTCACTTTTGTTTAAAATAATTACTATTACCCAGAAAGACAATTTTAAACATGAACTTGCCTTCAAATATAGAGTCTGGCCTGGCAAAGTAAACATATTCAAATATGCAAAAGGCAGGAGGGTCTCCCTCTGTGCGTAGGACAACACTCAAGCTCTTCACTCCATTTTTAGAGATCTGGACTATCTCTCCAGGCTGCACTTCACGATAATACCTGAGAAAAGAACAAAAGAAACAAACAAATTAATTAATAAAATATGTAATTGAGCTTAAGGCTCTGGGATGGAAACTCCTTAGAGAAACAGTATAGAGTACCAAATGCTGAAAAGTAGGCTTTCACATATTTGCAGAAATCAAAGCCAAATAAAATTGAGTGATTCTGTTTGAATTTAATGTAAAGGTTGCCATGATGTTGTGGGCATACTTTGCTCCAATGGACTGGAAGCTACAGGACTCAGATGAAACCACCCAGCCTTCTGTGTCTCCTCCAGCACCTGAACAATAAAAATTAGGAATGAGTTTAGTTCCATTTCTCTTTTTATTCTCATACTCAACAGGCAGCTCACAAACTTTTTAGCAGCCTGTGACATGCCTAGTTATGAAGATATACTGTACTTCTTATAATTAGACCCCAGACACCACATGAATATATCAAGCGTTACATTTTGCATCTCACAATCTCATTCTAACAATGTGAAGCTTTTTATTTTTAATATTTTATTCCACATTTTACCATTTCAAAAGGACAAGTGACACTATAAAACGCCATGGTAAACAACAGACAAATCACAAGGACAAAGAAGAGAAAAGAAAAAACAGAAAAACCTTCCATAGCCAATCAAAATGTGCTTCAAAACAACAACAACAACAAAAATGCATAGCTTGGCACAGTAACAGAAAGTAAGGATGTTATGACAAATATGACCACCTACAGTATTCATACAATTTTCTAGATATAAACATTTAGGTAATTGTTACTGTTACCTGCAAACAAGTAAATCATTTTTTATATTAAATCTGGCTGTAATTCCAGATATATTATATCTAATTCTTTCCATATGTAAGGTGGATGTTTTTGTTAGCCAGGCAGGAAGAAGAGGCCTTGCTTTTTAGTTCCACAAAGACAATGATTTTCTTAGCAACAATCATCTCATATTGTATGGCTGTTATCTGTATCCTCCAACTGTGAAGCTCCAAAAATTTGACCAGTCTAATATGGCAGTCTTTGATTCAGATGGTAAATTAAAACTATAGACCTCGGTGCAAAACTGGATAATGTTTGACCAGAATCTCTGTGCCCTAGGGAGATGTGAAATGTGAATGTTAATTTATCATGAGAGCTCAACAGTCAAACTATAACAATATAATATTTTGTAACTTAATTGATGATTGCGACCAAGGGTACGCACATCTTTTGTCTGAGGATGCATCAAGAATAAACCAGGATTTTACTCTCTTCATTATTCTCTTGCATATTTTGCATCATCCTCCACTGGAACATTCATGCACAACACAGCTTTTCTGACTGATGTGACAACTGAATTTACTTTAAATTTGTCAATGATGACATAGCATGATGTGGCTGCATTTAAATAATACCTACAAGCCCTTTTCCGCAGTACCAAGTTTCAAAATCAGGTTCATTTTCACCCACCACTTACTATACACTGACAAAGTTCTTAAAATGTGCTGACATTAAAGGGATAGTTCACCCAAAAATGAAAATTATCTCATCATTAAAGTATCACTCAGTAACTTTTTTCTTGTGTCATCTTGGACTTAGTGACACCTATTGGTGTTGATGCAGCATTATTCATGATCAATAGTTTTCAGTTATAGATGCCATTGTAGAAATTCACTATTCGCAATCAGCCATGGTTAATTTAATCCAAGAGTGAAAGTGTCCAGTAACAAGACGTTACTGAGATTAAGCGAGTAGTATTCAGCTGGTCACGTGATTCTAACATGGCAGCCCCCTTGAGGGCACCCGTGCACCATGTAGAATAAAACAGCTTTTATAAGGTTACTGATATGACTAGAGTCCTCATCTCATGTGAGTGGTCATGATTTTATACACGTTTCAAAAGTACAATGAACTTCTTTAAAAGCAAAACTTTTTTAATGAGGAAAGAATTACTGAGTGCACCTTTAACTCACTCTTATGCATACCAAAGATTTTTAGAAGAATATTTAAACTCTGTAGGTTCATACAATGTAAGTGAATGGGTGCCAACATTTTGAAGCTCCAAAATGCACAAACACAGCAAAAAAATAATCCATAAGACTCCTGTGGATAAATCCATGTCTTTTGAAGCGATATGATAGGAGTGTGTGAGAAACGGATAAATGTTTAACCATAAATTTTACTCCCTGCCCAGAGGTGGCGATATGCATGAAGAATGCAAATCAATAAACAAAAGAAGAAGAATGTAAAAGTGAAAGTGATAGTAAAAAATGACTTAAATATTGATCTTTTTCTCACCCACACTTATATCACTTCAGAATATATGGATTTAACCACTGGAGTGTTATGGATTACTTTTTTACTCTTTATGTGCATTTTGGAGCTTCAAAGTTTTGGCACCCATTCATTTGCATTGTATGGACCTACAGAGCTGAAATATTCTTCTAAAAATCAGTGTTCAGCAGAAGAAAGTCAGTCATACACATCTGAGATGGCATGAAGGTGAGAAAATTATGAGAGAATTTTCATTTTTGGGTGAACTATACCTTTAACATATGTATATATACACAGAACGTTCAGGCCCTATTTACACTGCATATATTCACAAACCTTATTTTGAACGAAGATGTACCTGTATAAACCCCATACCTGTTGTTTGAATGGTGTTTGTCCCATCAATGTTGAATTACTCTTTGTTTGTACGCACCTGAGCTGTGCAGTTTGGAGATGGGCACTAGACGTCCAATACAGAGAGGCCTGTTTCCATAGGGGTCTCTCACAGCATAGATCACATCTTTATACATCACTAGCAGCGAGTATGATGTAGGTGTCTCTGTCATCAGATTTTTAATACTGCAAAAAAAAAAATTTAAAAAAAAATCATGCAAAGTGGATTTAATTTTTTTTAAATCTGTAAGTCTACTGATATGAGAGGGTCTAAATGTGGTGATCCAATCAGATGTTTTTGTAAAGGGAATGGCAATGCATAATTTACCGAGCCACCCAATCAGGAGTGTCAAGCTCCTCCATGGGTGGAGTCAGCGCAAGGAGCTGAGTGATAAGCTCACTGTCCGAACAGGTGGAGAGGCCAACCCCATGTCGCATAACCTTTAACAAATATTATATCAATAGGGAAAAAATAACCCCCATTCCTCCTCCAAAGCTGTATATGGAGTCTCGTGTAATCCCTAAAAGTCAAAACCCACCTTCTTGCGCAGTGCAGAAGCATTGACCAGCTCTCCATTGTGTGCTACAGCAATCTTGCCATGCAGGGTGTCCACCACAAAAGGCTGGCAGTTCTGCAGCTCTGAGATGCCAGTGGTGGAGTAACGTGTATGTCCAATACCAAGGTTACCATTGCGCAGCTTCAGCAAGTCTTCAGGTTTCAAAGCAGTGTTCACTAAACCCATTCCCTGCAAAAGACAGAGAGAGAGAGAGAGAGAGAGAGAGAGAGAGAGAATGAGCTCAAGCATGCCTAATCTTGCCCTCATTGCTGAATTTACATTTGAAATATACTGGCCCTTGAGGAATGA
This sequence comes from Myxocyprinus asiaticus, assembly GCF_019703515.2. NCBI lineage: Eukaryota > Metazoa > Chordata > Actinopteri > Cypriniformes > Catostomidae > Myxocyprinus > Myxocyprinus asiaticus. The sequence goes on from NC_059368.1 coordinate 21,758,695, forward strand.
TTGTTTCAAGTGAGATGTTTTACACATTAAGGTGCTGTATTAGTCCTACATTACCTTCAGAGTGGTGTATATCGGTGGATTTGTTCCAGTGCTTGTGACAATTCCAGCACTCTCTTGACCCCTATTGAACAAAAAGTATTGTGAAATCCTCTAATACAGTTATTCCACACAGACATTTACATTATAGGAACAGTTCACCCAAAAATGAAAATTCTCATCATTTACTCTCTCATGCCATCACAGATTTATATAACTTTCTTTTGTCTGCAGAACACAAAGATTTTTAGAATATCTCAGCTGTGTAGATCCATGCAATGCAAGTCAACAGGGTCCAAAACTTTGAAGCTCCAAAAAGCACATAAAGGCAGCATAAAAGTAATTATACGGCTCCGATTAATCCATATGACTCTGGTTAAATCTATGTCTTCAGAAGCTATATGATAGGTGTGGGTGAGAAACAGATGATTATTTAAGTCCTTTTTTACTATAAATTCTCCTCCCTCCCTAGTGGGTGGCGATATGCACGAAGAATGCAAATAGAAAAAAACAAAAGAAGCAGAACTCTCAGGAGAGATAGGTGCTTATTTAGGAGGGCTCTTTGAAAGTGGAGATTTATAGTAAAGAAAGGACTTAAATATTGGTCTGTTTCTCACACACCTATCATATTGCTTCTAAAGATATGGATTTAAGCACTGGCATTGTATGGATTACTTTTATGCTGCCTTTATTTGCTTTGTATGGACCTAAAGAGTTGACATACTCTTCTAAAAATCTCCATTTGTGTTCACCAGAAGAAAAAACGTCATACAGATTTGGAATGGCATAAGGGTGAGTAAATGATGAGAATTTTCATTTTTGGTTGAACTATTTAACATATATTGATCATGGAGTGATTTTGTTGAAGACGTATTATTGCATGTAGTGAGCAATTAGGTCCCACTGTATCAACATGCCTAGGCAAGACTGCAGTCAGGATAGAGAATGTGTCCCTCCCATTGCTCTCTCTCTTCCACCATTTTACACAAACAACATTAAAATCAAGCCAAATCAGTTGCAAGAGTCAATGGCTGTGGATGGATGTGACTATAAAAGGCAGATCAAACAGGTTTGTGTGAATCGGTTAGGTAGAGTGAGAATGAGGAAGGGGGAGGATCAGGAATTGGGGGGGGGGGGGGGGGACGGGACTGAAAGCATGAGGGGAGATAAAAATACTCATAAATGACTGAATAAAGCACACACACAAGGCATTCAAAATTGTGATCAGAAACCCTTTCAGCTCTTAGCACAACCAAACACCTCTTAAGCCTTTTACAGATGTCTTATTGAGAGAAACTGACACAGCAAGTGCAGCTCACTTGCCAAGCCACTTCTCACATTTCCTCCATGCACCTCCCCCACTGCACACAGCTTAAGCCAGTCATAAGGCTGTTCTCTGTCACGTGGGTGTTCCTAACTGGCTCAGTCGTCTGGTTGCCTTGGACACTGAGCTTAAAGTCAACAGGGAGGGGGAGCAGAGAGGATAAAGGCAGAGGTGAACAAACAGAAGCCATTTCTAGGCAAGCTTAGAAACATGGAGCCTAAAACAGCCCAACACAGTAATGCTGGGGAGGACAAGCAGCAGAGGGGAGCAGCTGGATACTGGAGAGGGGAAGAAGTGAAAGCTCTGCTTTCTGTGTGGAGGGAGAGACAGGCATGGGAAGAGGAAGAGAGCAAGGCCAAGTATGAGGCCATCTCAAGCCGACTGAGAGAGCTTGGGGTGTGTAAAGACTGGGTTGAGTGTAAGGCCCAGAGTAGGAGTATGGCTCTTCCAGACTGGAGGCCTACACAGACGGTCTACAAACAAGTTTACGCAGATACTAGATCACTGACCCAAAGGCCTTACATGGCAGAAGAAGAGTCTACTTCCCAAGCAAGTCTTCAGGAAGGTAATTTTCACAATCTTAAAAACACAACATTTTGTTGAAACATTCAAGACAGAATAATTAGATTTTTGCTCTTTTTGTTTCTATTAAGACTACAAAACACACCAATTTGGCAACTGGGACCTAATTCAATATGTCAAGGGAAAAAATACTTTGTTTCTCAAGTTAAGTCAAGTTTTATTTTCTTAAAAGGGAAAACTGATTTGCAAGCAGAGATTTATTATACATAAATTATACGTTTGCATGATTAGAACCACACACACACACACTTTTTAATGCAGCTTATATATTCATATTATATAAAGTTATTATTATTTGTTAAACTATTTATTTAACCTTTTTGTTAAACTAAATCTCAACTACATGTATAAATATAAAACCATTCTTTAAAACCTTTCATCTGAAAGTCCATTAGCCAATAGGGATCATATCTCTTACAATCCGATCCCTGAAATCTCAGTATCAGCCGATCCCAATCCGAATCCAGTGTTGTTGTTGTTTTCATAATCAGTTCAGAATATCTATACCTCACTCTGTGATACTAATTGGGGGTACTCTTTTATATTTAAAGAAACACAAACCTTTTACTACACATTATTTCAATATAAATGTTCACAGCATATTAAGAAAAACTTTATTATTAACTAGTCTTCTGGATAATGTAGCAGCAAAATTAACAGTAATTCCAGTAAAAGTCGTAAGTAGAAAAGAAGCCAGTTTTCTTTGCACAATTTTTCAACTTGTATCTGGACTTGTAAAAGGATTAAGATTTCTTTTTTTCCACTATGGTTATTAGATATCAGTCCACTTTTCATTCACACAGTTATTTTTTGGAACCCAAAATATTGTTGTAATTTGAAAACAAATAAAAATTATAATACATTTTTATAATAATAATAATTATTATTATTGACTTTTAGAATAAATACAATAGTAAAGCATTTCATTCATGCACCTTTAACTACAAAACCCTCAGGCTTTTATTTTGACAGTCGGAACACTTTAAGTGTCTGTATGGGGGCTAGTTCACAGTAGTTTAATAAGCCTCTTATTCGAAATTTTGTGTAATGCTCCTCCTCCAAACCAAACTATTTTTTTTTTTTTGCCCCTCATCAAAAACCTCAATCAAAAACCTGGTGAAGTAAAATACAATCCACATGGTTGGTTAATGTATCCAGGTATTGGTGTTTCCAGCTCCATTGTGTTCTATTTTAGCCAATGTTACTTTGCCCCAAAGGACCCCAAACCTTGTTAAAGGTGCACTAAATTTTTTTCTCATTAAAAGTAGTTTTACTCCTTAAGAAATAAATAGTGATTTTGAAACGTGTATAAAATCATGAGCACTCACACGAGATGAAGTCTCCAGTCATAACAGTAACCTTATAAAAGCACATGGGGGCTGCTATGTTGGAATCATATGACCAGTGGAATATTACTCGCTTAATCTCATTAATCACCCTTTTATTGGACAATTAACTCAAATTAAATTGATCATGGCTGACTGAATAGTGAATTTCTACAGAAGTATCAGTAACTAAAAACTACTGCGTTTGAATGATGCTGCATCCATACTGCTAGGTGTCAGTGTGTCAGTCCAAGACGACAAACAAAAAATTAATGAGTGCACCTTTAAATGAGAACCAGTTTACTTTCTCAGGGCTGGAAGGAGGCAGACACTGGTCTGACAAGGAGGTCCGTGCTCTCCTAAATGTCTGGGCTGATAAGGAGGTTAACAAGCAACTCCAACGCTCCCACAGAAACAAGGCCATCTTCCAGGAGATGGCACGTCGTCTGGAGCAGCAACATGGCGTGGTGCGAGACTGGAGACAATGCCGCACCAAATACAAGAACCTGAAATACGACTACAAAGTCAGCAAGAGCCAAGGCCGTCCAATGAGGTTCTGGGCTGAGCTTGATTGCATACTGCATGGCAAAGATATTGAAGGCGGCTTTGCGGAGGAGGACTCGCCTAGGAAAATACCAGACAGAGACCAGCTGGCTATGAGGCGTGAACCTGACAAAGAACAGGTTATCAAGATTGATGATGGTACGTTTTTAATTATACCTGTAAACTTTATTTTAGGGTTCTACAATCTAGTAGTGTCTTTTTAGAAAAAGACTCAACTGGTGAGTTCTGATAGGGTCGTAGACAACAGGGTAAAAATAATGCTAAATGCAAGCAAGAAAATGCAACTATAATAGTGCATAGTAAGAATAGCAAAAAAATGTGCTTATCAACTTTCTTTTGTTGTTGGCGTCAAAGGCTATGCGTCCAAGGTTACAGTATTATGGCACAAACTATGAATTCTTGTATTCAATAACAGCTAGACAGTACAGCAGAAATGGATGGAACAACGGGGTCTTTAGACACATTAACTTTGCACAGCATTTTAAAAATGCAGCAGCCAACACAAAATGCTGAAAAGACAGTGAGATCAATGACGCCTGTCTACCTCATGTGTTCACAGACTTAACAGTTTTAAAAGTGCAGATGGAATGCAATATGTGCCTTTTATGAATACCCCTCCTCCCCCAATAATACATTTGGCCAAGTGTTTGATTCATGTGAAGCAGTAACACTAAATAATCTTGTCAGTTTTCCTCTTCAGCCTATGTTAATATATACAGCTCTGGAAAAAATTAAGAGACCACTGCAAAATTATCATACACTGATAATTTTGCAGTGGTCTCTTAATTTTTCCAGAGCTGTATATACTGTATATATACAGTTGAAGTCAGAAGTTTACATACACTTAGGTTGAAGTCATTAAAACTCATTTTTTAACCACTCCACAGATTTCATATTAGCAAACTATAGTTTTGGCAAGTCGTTTAGTACATATTCTTTGTGCATGACACAAGTAATTTTTCCTTTGCTCAGCAAGGAAGAAGCCAATGCTCCAAAACTGCCATAAAAAGCCAGACTACAGTTTGCAAGTGCACATGGGGACAAAGATCTTACTTTTTGGAGAAATGTCCTCTGGTCTGATGAAACAAAATTGGAACTGTTTGGCCATAATAACCATCGTTATGTATGCCTACAAGCCGAAGATCACCATCCCAACTGTGAAGCATGGGGGTGGCAGCATCATGTTGTGGGGGTGCTTTGCTGCAGGATGGACTTGTGCACATCACAAAATAGATGGCATCAAGAGGAAGGATATATTGAATATATTGAAGCAACATCTCAAGACATCAGCCAAGAAGTTAAAGCTCGGTCACAAATGGGTCTTCCAAATGGACAATGACCCCAAGCAAACCTCCAAAGTTGTGGCAAAATGGCTTAAGGACAACAAAGTCAAGATATTGGAGTAGCCATCACAAAGCCCTGACCTCAATCTAATAGAGAAGTTGTGGGCAGAACTGAAAAAGCGTGTGCGAGCAGAGGCCTACAAACCTGACTCAGTTACACCAGTTCTGTCTGGAGGAATGGGCCAAAATTCCAGCAACTTATTGTGAGAAGCTTGTGGAAGGCTACCCAAAATATTTGACCCAAGCTAAACAATTTAAAGGCAATGCTACCAAATACTAACAAATTGTATGTAAACTTCTGACCCATTGGGAATGTGATGAAAGAAATAAAAGCTGAAATAAATCATTCTCTCTACTATTATTCTGACATTTCACATTCTTAAAATAAAGTAGTGATCCTAACTGACCAAAGACAGGGAATGTTTTCTATGATTAAATGTCAGGAATTGTGGAAAAACTGATTTTAAATGTATTTGGCCAAGATGCATGTACACTTCTGACTTCAGCTGTATATAAGATGTAGGTACGGTAGGCAGGGTCATATGGCCCCCTGGCTGTATATTGCTCTGGGCCCCTTTCCTACTATAAAATACAGTTTAGAATTTTTGGTGGGACCCCTTGGATCTTTGGGCCCCTAGAATCGTTACCATATTTCACCCCACTAGCTACGGACCTGAAGGTAAGATGGGAAGATGCCCCCCGGGGTAAAAATGCCAATTTAATGATTATTAACTTATGGGGTTATTGTAAAATACTTCCATGCGTTAGATGTACATTTCAAACATCTTCTCTATTCTTTATAACCTACTAGGCTATTTAAGTGGAATTCAATCTGTATTCATAGTATTGCTATTATGACCTGCCTTCAATTAAAAATATGGGTGTCTTTATATGTATATATTCATAGGCCTGCACAGTATATAATTCACAGAATAAGTTTACCTTTCAAATGAATCTCTTTGACTGGGATTCTGTTATTTGATTTGCCTGTCATTGTTAGTTCAATTATCCATCTAAATGAACAATTTAGATTGTTAGATTCATTTTGTGAAAAACAATTACATAAAATATTTGATTTTATATTTTACCTTAAATTTTAAAATTATATTACTAAGAATGATATCAGATGTATTTCATACATTCTGTACCCTGGGGGGCTTCTTGCCCCAGGTGGGGGGTCATCTTGCCCCATTTTTATTTATTTTTTACTTTTGTACGATAAACAGTCTTGGTACATTGAGTCGTCACTGGATGACCAATGTAAAATCTAGTTTCTCAGGCAAAACCAGGTGAAGTTCATCAGCTTCTCATAATCTAGGATTTCACTATTTCCATATTTACTCCTTTAAAGATGAAAGTCTGGCAGAGATGCAAACAATAATGAATACTGCTGCCCACCCACTGATTGGAAGAGAAACAGGTGAGTTAGAAGACTGCTACAAAAGCTGAAATATTAAATGTTATTTCAAAACTACACCTCACAAAAACCTCTCATTTCTATCCAATGCTTAACCATGTCTGCAGCGACAACAGCAGCAGCAGCAAATGAAATGAACATAATCACGGTGCATGATTCTGGCAGAAATTGGAGTGAGGAAGAGGTGGCCGCGCTGCTTCAAATCTGGGCTGAAGAAGGCATTCAGCAACAGCTACAGGGCTCAACCAGAAATAAAGACATTTTTGTGCAAATTTCACGCAAGCTTCTTCAGCAGGGCGTAGAAAGAGACTGGAAACAATGTCGCACCAAGTATAAGAACCTGAAATACCTCTACCGTTCTCTGCAGAGAGGAAAGGCTGATATTGGAGATCCTCGCCGCGTCATGAGGTTTTACGAACAGCTAGATGCCCTTTTGTCCAAGCCTCCTAGAAGGATGTTTAGTCCTCCAGATCTTGAGGAGCTGTCCATGGTTGGAGTTCCACAGGAGGATAATGACATTATTGCGGTTAGATATGACCAGCCCTCAATGAATGAGGCCACTTTGAGATCTTCTGCCATTACTGCAAGAATTTTTCAGAATCAAACTGGGACTGAAAACATTTTAACGCAGTCAGATGAAGTGACAAATGTGCAATTTGGGATGTCTGAAATGAATGCCATGATGGTTAGCAGTCCTCAGATAGAATATGAACAGCATCTCTCCTCTGACACCATCACTGCTGTTATATGTGACAATGGTCAAAAGTACAGAAGAAACACAGGTAATACTATTATAACACCATAGTAATTATACTAAAATTATATTGTTTGCATGTAATGACACTTTCATTTGCCTGCTCTTAATATGTGTCCATATGTTTGCAATGTAGAAAGTGGAGACCCATTATACACAAGAGGAGTGCAGGTGGTGGCCACCAAAGGAAGAAAGAGGAAGGCTTCAGATGAAGGTTTTTCTTTATATTCTCATGACAAGACACTCTCAATTTCAAGTTGTCATGCACAGCAAAGGAGTAGAGCTCAGGTCTGACATAGTCATGTAACTACAGTCTGACTAATAGAATCAAGATGGGAGTGAGAACACTGATAAGAACAGAGCATCACAAACACAGGGGACTATGCAATGAACTTTCCATAAAAGAGAAAAAAAAATATGATTTCATTTACAGACAATACAACATACTGACAACCGAACAGCCCTGCCCTATTCAGTTATCTGAATTTTTCATGAAAGAAGTAATTATTTACTCACTCTAATATCACTCAAAACCCATAAGACTTTCTATGGAACACAAAAGGTAAAGTCTTCACAGGGTTTATATGCTATTATGACAGTGAATAGTGACTCCAGTGTGTCAAGCTCGAAAAAGGACAAAAATAAAATGCCATAAAACCATAGTAAATGTAATTGTTACAGCTTGGAAATTATGACTACATCTAAGTCTTCTGAAGCGATATGATCACTGTGTGGTAAAGAGAATTAAATTTAAGTCGTTATTCACTCAAATCAAATAATTAAAGGAATAGTTCATCAAAATATGACAATTTTCTCATATACGCACCCTCATGCCATCACAGATCTGTATGACTTTCTTCTGCTGAACACAAACAAAGATTTTTAGAAGAATATTTCAGCTCGGTAGGTCCTCACAATGCAAGTGAATGGGTACCAAACTTTGAAGCTCCAAAAGCACATAAATGCAGCATAAAAGTAATCCATAAGGCTCCAGTGGTTGAATCCATATCTTTAGAAGCGATGTGATAGCTGTGGGAGAGAAATGGATCGATTTTATGTCCTTTTTTAACTATTAATCTCCACTTTCACATTCTTCTTTTGTTTTTGGTGATTCACATTCTTCGTACATATCACAACCTATTGGGCAGGGAGGAAAATTTATAGTAAAAAAGGACTTAAATATTTAGCTGTTCTTTACCCACACCTATCATATGGCTTCTGAAGTCTTATGGATTACTTTCATGCTGCCTTTATATGCATTTTTGAGCTTCAACATTTTGGTACCCATTCACTTGCATTGCATGGATCTACAGAGCTGAAATATTCTTCTAAAAATCTTTGTTTGTGTTCAGCAGAAGAAAGAAAGTCATACACATCTGCGATGGCATGAGGGTGAGTAATTGATGAGAGAATTTAAAATTTTGGGTGAACAATCCCTTTAATAAAGCCCAAAAACCAAATATGTCGGCTTTGTTTATAACATCAAACCTCATTGGTTTGGTCACAAGTTGCGGCAAAAACCCCTGAGGTTTGATGATCACCTTTTGTGTTCCATGGGTGAAAGTAAGTCAATCAGGTTTGGAGCGACAGTACTGTACTGTCAGTAAATTGTGACAGAATTTTCATTTTTGCGTGAACTATCCCTTTAAGGATGGAACACTGCCATTCAACAATAATAGAAGATATAACAAAGAAAATATACATTTTTAATAAGAATGAACTAACAATTATTTGTGTATTTTTAATGAGTCATTTTTATATATTGAATAAACTCATTCTTTGACCTACATACCATTGTTAACTATTATCTATATCTTTCTAGGGGACCGTTTGGTTAGTAAACAGTTTCATCAGAGCACTGATGATGGAGAAAGCAGCACAGACTGGTCGGAGAATATAGACTTCCGATGCAAAGAAGAGGGAGATCAATACATTCCGATCATGGAGATCACCTCTGTGTGCTCTATGGCGTCTAATGCAATCACGGCCGAACAATCGGTGAGATGACAGGACAATGGAAGTCTATGGATCTGTTATTCCAATATTGCATTATTAGTGTTTAACTGCTGTAGAGTACACAAACCGTTATTTCATGAATGGTCCTTGGACAAAGGGCTTTATCAGTGTTTATAAAACGTACCAGTAAGACAAAGAAATATCAAGCAATTGCAAAAGTTGCACTTATATGACACCTTCTCGATAAAGAGTACTACATAATTAGTTTAAATACAATGCAGGCATTAAGAAAAGTTACTGTGTTTCCAGGATATAAAAAACAAGATTAAATTAAAACGGATGACTGTTCAGGTTTCATAAATCTTCCTATAAATAATATGAGCAAAACTTTTTGTTCTAAAAGTGAGAGCTTGGACTGAAAGCACAGCAGCATCACACTAACCTGTGCTGCAATGCAACAAGCCCAAGTGTCAAAATCTGTGCCACCTCCAGTTGTGTTGGCCATTCGCCCGCTGCGACACAGCCGAACACCCCGCATTCCTCACCGATACCCGACTCCTCAAACTCCATGTCCTTCTCGGTAGATTTGTCTGCCTGTGTTTGTAGCGTAGCGTGTTATTTCCACGCTGACTGGAATTCACACGGAGCACGTTCCTCACACAGTGGAGCATGCAGCGCGAGACCTGAACAACAAAAGTGCCCCAATGAATAAAAACACCAGATTTAGGATCCAAATGAGAGCACATGGAAAATAGCAGTTCTCAAAAGGGAGTTTGGTCAAATCAATAACACAAAATGTACAAAGTTGGGTTGATAAACTGAGGAATACGCTCGAAGTCTCGCGCCACACCTGCAAGCCACGTGGCCCCTAACTTCAACTGCGTAGATGGATCAGGATGGATGTTTGCTCCTAATCAAAGACAAGTTGTTGTTAAAAGTTTTGTCTCTCAAAGACAGCAGAGATGGGGTTCTGCCCACGTGGTTAAGATGGCATCACTCTGATTGGTTTTTATGTATCGGCAGTTTCGTAACTGGCGCTGCTCTTGTGAAAATATATGAGTTGGGTTTCACTCCTTGTCGCTACTCGCTATACTTTACACTAGCTTTTCTTCTTTAGTTCACCCTCTTTGCCACAGGTGGTTATTGAAACGTTAAGCTGAACGAAATTAATAGGTTTCAACCTTTCCCCCCCCCAGGAAAAACGAACCTCAACAAAAATGACGAACACATCAGGTACGTCTGCTTTCTCCCTCCTATATTGTAATGTATTGTAGTTGTTGCGCAGTAAATACAAAACCACGCATGTGGCATGTCAACGTAGTTATAAAACTAAATTGTATTGTGTTTTTGATAAGTTATTAATCATAATGATAACATTACGAGTCTTTCTTGATCAGGTCTATGTATGCAGTGATTTATGTCGCCGTTGTTGTGCAGTTAACACCTTTGTTTTTATGCGTAGAACTGAAATTAGGTCAGAAACTGAACGAGGGTAAGACCAAGCAGATCTTTGAGCTTGTGGATGAACCGAGTCATGTTCTGGTCCAGTCTAAAGATCAGATCACAGCGGGCAATGCGGTTCGGAAGGATCAGATGGAGGGCAAAGCAGCTATTGCCAATAAGACCACGAGCTGTGTGTTCAAACTATTGCAGGATGCTGGTGAGATTTCTTTTATTATTATTATCATTATTATTTAATCCAATAATTCGGCAGACAGGTTAATTTGTTTACACAGTGTTAAAATATATAAGGTAATGTTAATCCACTTACTGTTTGTTGCAGACTTGCAGCTATGCATCAGTAGTGCACAAACTTTGCATTGTCTTTTTATGGCTTTTGTACAGTGTCAAAGAAGTTCATGAGGTTGACCCACAATTCAAAGTTACTTTTAAAATAGTTCCCACATCCGCAGCAATTTTAGTAAAATGAAGTGTGTATCCCATGTGAAGCTCATGATGAAGGTTGCACTCTGGAAATTAGAGTCTTGTGACCTAGACATGCTTCCTTTGATTAAACTCAATATGCATGCATGCTTTGTTTAGGTTATTTAGACTGATGTCCAACTTTCACTATGTGAACATGTCTCTTTTGGCAGTCATTGCTCTACTCTGCAACACACATCCTGGTAGCACACGTATATCATCCAGACGTCTATTTGATGTGTGTTAACATCTGGAAGAAAAAGTTTTTAGATTGTTTGCTCATTGGCTATATGTCTGTTAGACATTCCCCCTCTGTTGTCAAAAGGACATTCAGAAACATGCAGATGTTTTTGAGACATTTAGGATTTAGAATTTATGTAAAAATGATCTAATTAGAATGCGATGCTTTCCAGATCAAGTGCTCTTAAACAGACATCCTGGAGATGTGTGTGTGTGGTATCTGGGTAGCGTTGTGTGTTGTCTAAATGGTTTTACACACTGTTCATAGAATAGCATCCAGCATGAAACCCTTAACATAACTTTGCCGATACCATTTCAGCACAAAATGCCAGTACATCACTGCACATTTATTAGTGGTTTTGCCATTTCTAATAAGATCCACACCGTACGTTGATGACTGTGAATAATGAATGGACGACTTTCAGGTCTCAAAACAGCATTTGTCAGACAACATTCAGAGACTGCTTTTGTGGCGGCCCGCTGTGAGATGATACCCATTGAGTGGGTTTGCAGACGGATTGCTACGGGTTCCTTCCTCAAACGAAACCCTGGGGTCAAAGAGGGTTACCGTTTCTCTCCTCTAAAGATGGAGATGTTCTTTAAGGTGAGGTTCTATGATTTAGGAAATATAGTTTAAAAAGATTTCAGATTTAATGGGTGGATTGTGAGAAATGTAGAAATCCACCACTATAGATTTAATGGGATAGTTCACCCAAAAATGAAAATTCTCTCATCATTTACTCACACTCATGCCTTCCCAGATGTTTATGACTTTCTTTTGTCTGCTGAACACAAACAATGACTTTTAGAAGAATATCTCAGCTCTGTGGGTTCATTCAATACAAACCAAAAATGTTTGATCTGGAGTCAAATTAATTACCTTTATGCATTCTATATTTGCTTTTTAGAGCTTCAAAGTTCTGGCCACCATTCCCTTCCATTGAATGGACCTACAGAGCTGAGATAATCTAAAAAATTAGTTTGTGTTCTGCAGAAAAAAAAAGAATGTCATACACATCTGGGATGCCATGATGGTGAGCAATTGATGAGAGAATTTTCATTCTTGGGTGAAATATTCCTTTAACAAGTTGAGAAGGCTGATCCTTGGGAAGTTTTATCAATAGTCAGACAGGATCTGTTAGACATATTTTAAAGTTAATTTGTCACACCCAAGAAGCTTATTATCATCCTCTATCCATCGTCCCACTGATTTCCTCTGTATTCTGCTCAGGATGATGCCAATAATGACCCACAGTGGTCAGAGGAACAATTGTTGGCGGCTGGTTTTGAGCTGGCAGGCCTGACCATTGGCCGCTGTGAAGTGGACATCATGAGCAAAAGCACAGTCGCCATTTTTGAAGTCCTGGAGAAGGCTTGGGCCACACAGGACTGCACTCTTGTGGATATGAAAGTAAGGAACTAGAACATACTAAACTAGCACTTGTGGAACCATATTCAAATTTGTTGATGTTGCTTGAAATGTTTTATTTGCCCTAGTGTCTAATAATGACTGTAGGGTGTACTAGTCTTGGTATTGGTGTTTTAATATCCATCATTTTTCATTTTAGATAGAATTTGGTGTGAATGTGATCACTAAAGAGATTGTACTGGCTGATGTGATTGACAACGACTCCTGGAGACTTTGGCCCGCTGGGGATCGCAGCCAGCAGAAAGACAAACAGGTGACTACCCAAACAATGCAATAAAAAAATAAACAATTATCCACGTCGGGCCTGAAATTTATTTACTTCTTGTAGTACTGGATTAAAATTAGCAGTCATTCAGAGTTTATGTTTTTATTCTGATAAAGCAGATGTTGTTCTGCGTCAGATAAATACAGTGCTCTCTGTGTAGGTGTACCGTGACCTAAAAGAAGTCACTCCTGAGGCCATGCAGATGGTGAAGAGGAACTTTGAGTGGGTTGCTGAGCGAGTCAAGGTACTTGACTATAGTTTATTTACAAGATGATTATTACACACCATTATGTACAAAATTGATTTTTTCATTTTCTTCAATTTCTACACTTATATTCTTATTCCAGTTTAGTTTATATATAGGCCACACTATTCTAATGACTAATCTATTCATATTAAAAATATTCAAGTTTAAACAAGACCTGTAGTCAGTATCATCATAAATAACTTCAAGAAGCTGAACACAAACATATAGCTCTGTGACCTTTGGAATATTTTCTTAGTTCACCCAAATCAGTTGTAGCTTTCACCTCTGTTAACAGCATGAGGACCCTTGCGACCTTATCATTCTTCTCTCTTCTATAAAAACACATTCTTTCACAACACCTAAATGAACTTTTCTCATTCTCTAAATGAACCTCACAACCTTTTCTGGCTGTTAATTTTCATTGAATCTGTTGTTTTTGAGGAAGTCTCTTTTCTCCAGTAGCACTGTCTTTATTATAACTGTGCATAACCCCTCGGGTCCACTGTTTTGTGTAGAAGATTGTTTATCAACTGCAAAAAAGTTTATGAACTTTAATATCACAAGATACTTTTTCCTCAAAAAAATGCTGTGTTTGTGTGTGCGCGCGTACACACATCAAATCAAATCAAATCAAATCAAACACACATGTAGCTGCTCCTGGAGTCACAAGCAAAAGGAAGGGTTGTAGTTCTGATGGGTTCCACCTCAGACGTGGCTCACAGTGAGAAGATCCGTAAGGCTTGTTCCTTCTATGGAATTCCCTGCCACCTTCGAGTCACCTCCGCCCATAAAGGCCCTGATGAGACCCTCCGTATCAAAGCTGAATATGAGGGTATGACAGATTACCTTATTCTTATACACTTTTGCTCTCATATATATGTAAAAAATATCAAACATGTTTTCAGATGTAAGAACAGCACAAGCATGCCCTTCTCACAGACTGTAGCCTCATGGCTTTTTTCCAAAATTATGTAAAATGCATTTAAAAACATCAGAGATTTCTGTGCCATTTATATTTTCTGTTTCTCAAAGACTGAACACCCCTCCCCCACAAACACATTTCAACCCAGAATGTTTTTTTAAGTACATAAATTTCTCTTTTTGTTTATAGTATAATGTTAATAGCTAAATAATATATATTTTTCCCCTCCTTTTAGGTGATGGAATACCCACCATCTTTGTTGCAGTTGCAGGGAGAAGTAATGGCTTGGGTCCTGTGATTTCAGGGAACACAGCCTACCCTGTTATTAATTGTCCCCCTATTACCCCTGACTGGGGTGCTCAGGATATCTGGTCATCTCTTCGCATGCCAAGTGGTACAGCTTGATTTAAATATCTTCAGTAATGATCGTTTGTGACTCGTTATGTGTATATGATCTGCTGTAAGGTGCAGTCTGTCTTTAGTGTGTGTTTGTGTCCAAAGTGGGCATACAGTACAGCTGTATCCCATGCTAAACTTTCTCTCATTCTTATCCTCTCTTTAACCTTTTAAGGTCTGGGCTGCTCCACAGTTCTTTCTCCTGATGCTGCTGCCCAGTTTGCAGCTCAGATTATGGGTCTAAATGATCACTTGGTCTGGGCCAGACTTCGGGCCTCCATGCTCAACACCTGGATCTCTCTGAAGCAGGCTGACAAGAAACTACAAGAGTGCAGCCTGTAAAAGACCAGTGTTTTCATTCCCACAAAGCACTTTGTAAATTTCCTCTTATAATTGATCTACACACCTGTCACTGCCTTTGAAAAAGCCTATGTGAAATGCTGACCTTGCAATAATTCAATTTCAGGTGTAAAATACATCGATAAACATTCCTTAAAATATATGTATTTGTCTTAATGCTTTTTCTAATCTGCATGATTAAATGAAAACCTTGGAAAAAAAGGCAAGGGCATAGCAGTCACTTTCACACACACACACACACACACACACACACACACTTTTTAAAATATTCCTACACTCCTGACAAAAGAAAAACACTTGAAGTCGTTAAAAGTACATAAACCTTTTTTACAATGTATCTTTAGCTGTTAAGACAAGAAATCTCACTAGAACTTAACTCTGATCTGAATAATTTGTGCAGTATTTCACTATTACGCAATAACTACAATCTTGAGTTACATTAGACTCAAATTAGCATTGCCTCATTGATACATAAAACATTTGTTATTTTTTACACACAAAAATCAACAACTGTTAATTGGTTGGGGATGGGAATCTCAGCTTTCTGGTAGAGCCATATCTCAGGAAGATGTCTTCATTTCAAAATTATGTTTCCGCCCAGTTTCGACCGGGGAGGTTTCGAAGGCCAGTGGCACGTAGGTGTAGAGTGCTGACAAGCCAATAGGAAGAGAGAAAAACCCAGGATGCAGGGTTGCACGAAAACCAGTTGTTTGAATCCCACCTTCACAACTAGACTTTAAATTGTATTTCATTATACTGTTAGTACAGATATGTTTAATAGATTTTAAATGTTGTAAAATTTTTAATAAAAACGTAATAAAAATAGCATTTAATTACGTTTCATAAAAATGCCTTTTAGAACAATTACAGTTATTAAAATAATTATTGGCACTATTTAGATGCTGTTTTAAAGTTTTGACCAGCCTTAACCTCCATGAGGTCAATTGAACATCTTGTGCTGGTCTGTCCACTGTACATACCCCTACGGAACCTACTGCTATTTCCGTACAGAGCCAACAGTGTTGTAGGTGTTGATTGCATGTCATTCTTCAGCACCCTGACAAACCTTCCACCTACATCAGGATTATTCTTATGCACTTAAGCACAATACAAGCTCTCGAACTGTAGCTGTCTGTTCCTAAAGCGACTTGCCTTTCATCAGTTCTATACTCTCTACACCATTCACTCCACCTCAACTGATCCTTCTTTAACGATCTTCAAATTTACATATGACAATCCTGATTGGCCTAAAAAGTGAAATCAATGAATATGCATGTAGTTGACACAGACAGGAGGTATCATGGCTGTGGGCTTGTTGCAGCCATAACGACATGTCAAGAAACACAGAACATTTTCTAATACAACTGAAAACGGTCAGTTTCCCTTAGGCCTTGTTGTTCCAGTTATAAACATATATTGTGTTTTGTTTGTGTGTTTAATTGTGAATTTAGCAGCCAGCAGAACATTTAAAGGAGCAGGACTTAACAGATGATACTTCAAAAAAGGATATAATGGGAAATACTTAAGCACCTCTAAGATGAATCATAAGATGAATTCTACAATCTATTTAGGCTTAGGATGCTTTTGAGAAATGAGGCAGAGCTTTGCGCACTTTGCTGGTTTTTTTATTATTTTCATGCTATAACCGGTGAGATTCGATATATCAAATTACATATTTATTTTTTGAGGTAAACATGGCAAAATCAAATTCCTCAGACTCTGGAGACATTAAAAGACACTTGCGTGTTCAAGCTCAGGCCTCTGACAGGACTGCGAGCCGGGGACTCGATTTGGACGGCACGTCGGGAGATGAAATCCAGCGTCAACTGTCCAACATCTTGGTGATGCTGACGAAGGTTGTTGCTGACTTGGAGGATCTCGCTGTAATACGTCGATCGATTACGGCGTTGGAAACAAAATTCTCTGAGATGGTCACAAGAGGTCACGGCAAAGTTGTCGTGGGGGTTCTCGCGTGCGTACATGGACTCTTTGAGTTTGGAGGGATTGACGCTGGTTGGCGCTGTCGTTTTTCTTTTTTCTGTTTGTTTTGTTCGGGGGGAAGTTCGGGGTTTGAGCGTTGCATTAATGGGAAATGTGGTGTGTATAATCTTGCTTTTGACACACAATTATTTTTTTATTATATCAATATGTCAGATGTTAATGTGAATGGGTTATCTCTCTCCATATGGAATGTGAATGGGTTGGGGTATCCCATAAAAATGTTCTTAAGCGTAAGAAATGTGATATAGTGTTTCTTCAAGAAATGCATCTTTCCCCACAGGAAGCTGAAAAATTTGGGGAGATATGGGGTGGACATGTTTTCTTTAGTGCTGGCTCAAGTAAGAGCAGGGGGGTCATTATACTGATAAATAAACATTTACAATTCAAATGTCTAAAACAGATTAAAGATAAAATAGGAAAAGTCATTAAGTCACTAAACTATGCATTAATAAGTCCCCTTTCTGTTGGTCAGATTGGATTGTGAGGGGGGTTAATACACTCAGTGACCTATATGAGAGTGGAGTATTGAGACCTTTTGAAAATTTGGTTAAAAATTTTGGGATTCCCAGGTCTCAATTTCATAAGTATTTACAGCTGCGGCACCTACTCTGCACTGTTTTTGGGAGTGGCACACACCCCCCTAGTGCGGCAGATACTCTGGGAGTGGTGATTACTGCTTTTGGAAAAGGTCATGAGGCATCAGTGTATTACTCCCTGCTAATTCAGTGTCTGGGGGACGGAGTTTTAAATTCCCTCAAAAGATTATGGGAGGAAGATTTAAATTTGTTTTTGGAGGAGGGAGTGTGGGCTAGGATTCTTAAAAACATCAAGTCTGCATCTAGAGATGCAAGGGTGCGGCTTATGCAATTTAAGATTCTACATAGATTTTATTGGACCCCTTCTAAATTGTATAGACTTGGTCTTAAGGACACACCCATCTGCTGGCGATGCCATTTAGAAGATGGAGACACCGCACATTTTTTTGGGGGGTGTCGTAAGATACAGGAGTTCTGGTTGAGGGTCCAGAATTTTATGGCCGACGTATTGGGTACTCGGAGTTCCTTTTGCCCCAGGCTCTGTATTTTGGGTGACGGGGCGGTCATTGATGTAGGAGATAAGTACATGAAGAATTGGATCCTGGCCAGTGTTATGGTGGGCAGACAGGTTATCCTTAGAGGATGGAAGTCAGCTGGAGCCCCCTCGTATCGTGAGTGGCGTGAGGAAATGGGCAGGGTGGCAGCTTGGGAAAAGTTGTCATATAGAAGGCTAGGCAACATGGATATGTTCATCAGGAGGTGGGGCAGATATTTGGCCTTTTTGGAGGGCTCTTGGGGAGGGACAGTGGAGGGAGATGTGTTGTTTTAAATGTGTATGTTGTAGCCTTTTGTTTTTGAACATATACTTTTTTTAAATGTATTTCTAAATATTTTCTTCTATTTTATTGTTTGTTTGTGTGTCTTTGTCAATTGTATTTGACCACTGGGGTATCTGTTTGTGTTGGTTGGTGGGTAGGGTGGTTAATGTTCAGGAGAAAGGGTTGTAAATAATATAATAATACAAATTTAAATTTAAATTAATCAATCGCATTATCATGCAGAACATCATAGGTTTTTAAATCCATAAGGATCTCTTTCTCAACGGCAATACCAGCAATGATGACAGCCAACTCGTCAGCAAGATATCGCTCTCTTCGCTTTCAAATTATGTACATCACTTAAAGCGTGATTGTGTCTCTCAAGGCCAGCTAGAAGGCCTAGACTGGGACATATCCTAAAGACCCCACCCACAAGAACAAATAAATTAATCTGATTGGCTGATGAATCTGAAAATCTGACTTTAGATGCCTATTTATTTACACTGTTGAGGGATTCTGTGGAAATTCTGAAGGCCTGACAGGATGGAGCTCAGATTCATGTGCTGCTTCGGCTAAGGAGCATGGCTTCGGGGAATGTGATTTGTGAAACAGTTGTCACACTTTGCTTGTAAGCATCAAGGAATAAATTCTGATTGGATACATTTTTTTATTTTTTGCTATTCGTTTGTAGATTAATTAGGAGTGGAAAGTGATTGAAAATACATAGGCAAAAAGGTCAATGTGAATGAAAGGATGAAAAAATATTTGTTTATTAGGCATGTTACACCAACTGAGAAGGCTTTGCTGGCCCTGAGAAATCGCCACTGTACAGAATCAACTTCATCTGTAAGATATCAAACAATACATTAAGAAAACTTTAAATTATATTTTCCATAAAAAACTGTCTATCAAAGATGTGTCTTCACTTTGCGTCAACTCTGTCAGATTTTTTTTTTTTTAATCCTGAATAAATCAGAAAATGTCCTGATCAGCTTTAACTCCGAGTACCCCTTTCCCACTTCCTGCTCATGGTGGATGCAACAGTTGGACACGTGGTCTTGTACGTTTTATATTTTTCATAATTTAAACAAACAATGTATAAGTCTCTGCGGTCACAGCTTCAACTTCATTCTCATTATTATAATTTCTGTTAAAATTGTGGGATCAATTTAGGAATTTTAGTTTAGTTTATAGAGGCATCTTCAACTGAGGGGGAAAAAATGGCTCCAGTGTACAACACATGGTTAAGATGGAAAAATATTAAATTTTGTCAACTCAGTCAGAATTTTCAGAATAGTATGAAAACAGAAAAAATAAATAAATATTGAATGTATTTTATCACTTAACTCCTTTACTGAACAATATTATTAGATAATTAATGACTTTACACTTGTTGGATGAATAAAATTAAAATAGCATGCTTTTTGGTGTGTCTGACGGAGTTGACACAAATGACAGTAAGATGCAAGTTATGAAGTGAATAAATGTCAATTTTCAAATTTTTTTAATAAAAAAACCTGTTCCCTTACATGTTTGTTAGCTGAGACCTTTGTCTACAAATATATCTATTTCAAATTAATTTAGTATTAAAAAATAAAAACTTAGATTTTAAACATGTTTTGTCCCTTATTTCAAGAATCAGTGTTTTATAACATTGACCTTCCCAGCCATAGACAAATGTAGTGAAGCCCACCTATCCACATCACACGAGAACCTTTTCGTTAATGGGTCAAAATTAACTGTAACTAAATCTCTCAAATTTGTTGGAAATAAAATGCCAAATACTTAATGCCTTGCTTGGGCCATTGAAAGGCACCAGGCTGGAAAGCCGCGGCTGGGCAATATGCTGTCAGATAAGAGCTTCCGATCTAGACCAATTCACCCTATATCCTGAAAATTTGGATAAGGAATTAATAATTTTATTGAGGCTAGGCATAGATCTACTATGGTCAGAGACAAATAATAATGTATCATCTGTGTAGAGTAGAAGTTAATGCACCACACCTCCTGCTACAACTCCAGGAAAATCATCCTCTTTTCTTATTGTGGCTGCTAATGGTTCCAGGGCAAGACAGAACAATAAATGGGAGAGAGGACAGCCTTGACAGGTTCCCCTACCAAGAGAAAAATAATCTGAAATGAATCCATTAGTTTGCACTGCTGCTAACGGTTGTTTATAAAGTAGCTTAATCCACCCAACAAAAATGTTCCCAAACCCGTAAATTTCCAAAATCTTAAAAAGATTGTCCCATTCCACCCTATCAAATGCCTTCCCAGCCTCATGTGAGATGGCAGCGATTGGGGTTTGATCATTCGCTACTGACCACATAATATTTATAAAATGTCTAATATTATCTGAAGAACTACGACCATGAATAAACCCCACTTGATCTATATGTATAATAGGTGTAATTACTCTACTTAATTGATTAGCCAGAATTTTTGACTATATTTTTACATCTAACTGGATCAGGGAAATTGGACGATAACTTTTACATTCATTTGGGTCCTTATTGTTTTTAAGAATGAGACTGATCAGGGCTTGCAACATGGTTGGCGGTAGTTCACCTTTCATTAATGACTCTGTGTAAACTTCCAACATAAGTGGAACCAGTTCTGTGACATAAGAACTAAAAAATTCTGCGGCAAAACCATCTGGCCCCAGTGCCATACCTGTTGGCAAGGCTTTAATTACCTCAACAAGCTCCTCCAAAGTAATATCTGAGTCAAGAGAGTTTTTTTCATCACTCGTCAATTTAGGAAGTTCTAATATGGTTCTATGAAGTTGCTAATATACTTATCAGTAGACGAAGACGTGGAGCTGTAAAGATAGAAATAGAATTCTTTAAAGGCTTTATTAATATCTGTGACAGAAGTAAATATATTGCCTCCAGAAGTCTTCACTGAAGGAATGGTGGAAAAAACTCTCTCTATTGTATGTATCTAGCAAGAGGTTTCCCTGCTTTGTCCCCTGACTCAAAATATGTCTGTCTTGCCCTGAATAACCAAAACTCAACCTTCTGTGACAGAATAGTTTCGTATGTATATTTTAGCTGGGTCAACTCTTTAAGACCATTGGATGACATTCAGCACTTCAGCTCTGTTTCAGCACTTTTAATACTCTTTTCCAATTCTATGAATACTTGTGCTTTGATATTTTTAATGAATGAGGCATATTGTATGATCTACCTCCTAAGTACTGCCTTAAGCGCATCCCATGCCACACCCACAGAGGACACTGAGGACCAGTTGGTTTCTACATGAACATTGACTTCTGTCTTTAACATTTGTTGAAATTCAGGGTCTTGTAGAAGGGATGTTGTGGTGATTGGGCATGGTCGTGTGTCTGTCTGCGAGAGAGAGGGAGTGGTGTGGCTCGTCAAGCTGGTTGACATAATTTCTAACAGCTGTTCTTCATTACAGTGATAGCGGAGAGACACCTTAAAAACAGCTGAACACACCAGAAGAGAGGGCGAGAGAATGAGTGTGCAGCATTGTCAAACTGTTTATGGTACGTGTTGAAGCTATTGAGTGTTTGTGAAGAAGTTTATGTTTGAGAGTGAATTATTGAACTGAGTGAAAAACTGAGAGAGTATATCTGCTGCACAGAAAGCAAGAGAATAAAAACCTTACCTGAAGCGTGTCACTGCTCCCTGTCTCCTCATTTTTCATACCCGAACCTGAAGGTCTTGTTACAGATGTATTAAAGCACCATCTATATGATTTTCTTTTCTCTATATGCGGCAACATCTCTAAACACACCAAAGTATGATCTGAAACTAAAATGTTCCCAATTGAGCAGTCAGTGGTAGATGGAATAAGTGACTTAGATATTAAAAAAAAAACTATTCTAGAGAAAATCTTATGAACTGATGAAAAAAAGGTGTAGTCCCTCCCAGATAGATTCAGAAGTCTCAAAATGTCTGTAAGACCAAGATTTTTACACATCCTCTGAAGTGTCAACATTGCCCTAAAGAGTCTACACACTTTTGCATCACTATGATCAAGGACTGGGTCCGTTAAAAGATTGAAGTCTCCACCCAAAACTATATCACGAAGGATCCCAGCGGCTTGTAGCTTTCCCTTAAGATCTATAAAATTTCTGATTATCAGAGCTGGGTGCATAAATATTAGCCAAAATAAGGTTTACCCCTGTATTTCAGCCAAAACAATAATGACTCTTCCTAAATTATCTTTGATCTATTTGAGACATTTGAATTGTAAATGCTTACTTATCAATGACTCCCCTGCTCTTACCCGAACCAGCACTGCAAAACACATGCCCACCCCATGCCCTACCAAATTTTTCAGCTTCCTGTGGAGAAAGGTGCATTTCTTGAAGGAACACTATATCTTATATTTTTTACACTTAAGGAAAGATACAACCTTCCTTCTTTTTAATGGGTGCCCCAGCTCATTAACATTCCACGTGGAGAGAAACATTTTACCTACACTACCGGTCAAAAGTTTTGAAACACTTGACTGAAATGTTTCTCATGATTTTAAAAATCTTTTGAGCTGAAGGCGCATGCCTAAATGTTTGAAATTAGTTTTGTAGACAAAAATATAATTGTGCCACCATATTAATTTATTTCATAATAAAACAAAACATTTATATGAAAAAAAAAGAAAAAAAAAAAAACAAAGGTTTAAATTGATGACTTGGACCAAATAATAAAGCAGCCAATAAGTGCCCAACATAGATGGGAACTACTTCAATACTGTTTAAAAAGCATCCCAGGGTGATACCTCAAGAAGTTGGTTGAGAAAATGTCAAGAGTACATGTCTGCAAAATCTAGGCAAAGGGTGACTACTTGAAGATGCTAAAATATAACACAGTTTTGATTTATTTTAGATTTTGTTTAGTCACAACATAATTCCCATAGTTCCATTTATGTTATTCCATAGTTTTGATGACTTTACTATTATTATTTATTATATAAAAATTATAATAAAGAACGAGTAAGTGTTTCAAAACTTTTGACCGGTAGTGTATATTAAAGTGTGACATATTGACATGTAAAGATAAATTGTATTCCTAAGGCAAAACTATTTAAACCACTTTCCAAAATTGATGTAACAATCAAATCCTGAACAACCCACAGAACGCACACAACAAAATGTGCTTCAGATTGGAGTCGCGTTCGGCATGCGAGAATTGGATGTGTGAACGACGAGCTCTGCACACTTTGCTAGTTTTTAATTATTTTTATGTTATAAACCAGTGAGATTCGATACACCCTGCTACATAACTGTTCTAAGAAGTCAACATGTCAAAGAAGTCAAAACCCTCGAGCTCTGGAGATATTAAAAGACACTTATGTGCTCAAGCTGATACCTCAGACGGGCCCGCAGATCAGGGACTCGGTTTGGACGGTGCGGTGGGAGAAATCCAGTGGCAACTGGCGAGCATGCCTGTAATGCTGATGAAAGTCGTAGCAGACCTGGAGGATCTTGCTGTAATACGTTGATCGATTACGGCGATGGAGGCAAAATTCTCTGAATTGGTTACAAGAATCGGGGACGTTGAGAGACGGATCGATTATTTGGAGTCATTGGAGAGGGAATTAGCTGCTAATCCGCTAGCGACCAAAGTAGATTTGGAACGCGTCTGGGAAAATCTGGAAGACCTTGAGAATCGTAATCGGTGAAACAACGTCCGAATTGTTGGAATTCCTGAGCATGAAGAAGGCCGAGATATGGTGTAGTTCCTAGACGAGCTCTTTACGAGTCTGTTCGACATAACAGGCCATAAGCTGGAAATCGAGCAAGCTCACAGATCCGCTGAGGGAGACAGGCCCGATCTTATAGATGTCACTCCCTATAGATGTCTCCCTCTCTTAGTTCAAGCAATTTGATAGCATAGTGAAATCCTACAGCTGCGACACCTGCTCTGTACTATTTCGGGAGTAGCATACACTCTCCTAAAGCAGCAGATACTCTGGGAGTGGTGATTACTGCTTTTGGAAAAGGTCATGAGGCATCGATGTATTACTCCCTGCTAATTCAGAGTCTGGGGGATGGAGCTTCAACCTCTCTTAAGTGATTATGAGAGAAAGATTTAAGCTTGGTATTGGAGGAGGGAGAGTGGGCTAGGATTCTAAAAAACATAAATTCTGCATCTAGAGATGTAAGGGTGTGCCTTATGCAATTAAAAATTTTACATCGATTTTATTGGATCCCCTCTAGATTGTATAGGCTTGGTCTTAAAGACACACCCACCTGCTGGCGATGCCAATCAGTGGATGGAGACATAACCCATGTCTTTTGGGGGTGTGTTAAGATCCAGGAGTTTTGGTTGAAATTTCAAAGTCTTGTGTGTGATGTATTGGGCACTCGGCTTTCATTTTGCCCCAGACACTGTATTTTGGGTGATGGGGTGGTCATCGACGTTGAGAATAGGCACATAAAGAGTTGGGTCCTAATTAGTGTCATGATCGCCAGACCATGTATATATATGTTTTGTTTTGTTTTGTTTTGTTTTTGCTCTTGTATATATGTTTTGCGGAATCAATAAAAAAAAAATTGGGGTGGGGTGGAATAATAGGGTTCAAAACAGTGTTATTATGAATGCAAACTTTAATACAGTGAAAAAGACACTCTATTAGCATAACATAAAAATATATAAATAAATACAAATTCAATCTTTTGAATGTCCATGTACTAAAATAATATAATTGATGCCATGAGTGTACCTTCATTTACTATTACTATTATTTTGAATGGCCATGGAAAATGAAGCAATGTGATAACAGTTTTACCAGGTCACAGAAAGTAGTCCGTTAATTTACCTGATGGACTTTCACCTTTTGCTGACCCTTAATACTTCGCAGAGCTAATGTGTGCTTCTAAATCACTTGCACCTTTATTAGCAACTGACACATAAGTGCCAGCTTTGTCATACATTCTGCTTCCCACGGACCTGGACAAAAGCATGGGAATTTTTTGTGCAAATCTTCTGTAAATTTGCACTTTCATTTGGGCATTGTTTTCACTCAGCTGTCATTTGCTGCTACTGTCAAGCAACTGTTTGATGAACACAACAGCGCTTTGCGCGTTCGCGGAGAGATTGACAGGCAGGAATTTGGCCAGTTGTTGCTACAAGCCTCTTATAATCGACCAACTGGTGTGCGAGAAGGCGGGACTTACAAAGAGGGGTTAAAGCAATGCAAATATGCGCGCACACACAATGAAGTATTAGACCAGATGCACATCATAATGCAACTAAAGCCGAATCCCGGACATTTTCACAAATTTTGAAATCCCGGCCAGATGCTTTTTTTAAGGTCCAAAAAATAGGACATGTCTGGGAAAAAGAGGACATATGGTCACCCTACTATTGCTACCCGATTGCTCAAGTCCGGTGTTTTTTTTTTCTCCTTGTTTTGTTTTTGTTTTTTAATATAAACCATGCCATTAAATTGCACAAAAATGTATTCCATAAAATAAGCCCCAGTAAATAATCACATCGAACCCACAAAATGAACAAATTAACTCAACAATAAGTCAATAAAGGGAGAAAGAGAAAAAAAAAAAAAAAGAGTAGAGTGAGAGTCAGTGGGCAGCCAACAGAATAACATACCATCTCAGGCTGCATCAGTAAAATGCACGATGTGTAGTCTGTATTGTTGACCAAGTGCAGGCAAAATTACCCATTCACACCACTGATTTAATGAAGGCCATAGCTTGACGTGGGCATGCAAAAGTCTTGTGACCACCCTTGGCGTCAGTAACAAAGTTTAAGTGGCACTCACCTTTAAGTGACCAACCTTCACATAGTGTCACGTGACTCTCCCTGTATCAAAAAATATTTTAATATTAAACTTATAAATGAATGATACCTGCCTTTCAACAGTATCAATAACAGATACCAACTCAATTCAGCATGCTCGTGCAGCCTGATGAGCATGACACACAAAACAATCTGGCACTGATCCGAAAACAAGAGGGATACTATATAGGTAGAGGGGAAAAAATAACATGTACTGACATGTAACACAAGCGCATTGTCACCAGGACTTGCACGCTAAAAAAAATTGCCTTTTAAAATGTGACATGAAATTATCTTTGGTTATGTATGAGAGAAATTGAGACAAACCATTCATTCTTTCTGCTGATCTCAGCTGCTGTTTATTGGCATTGGAGCATGATTATGGTGCATGCTCATTGACCTTGTGTATAAACCACGCCTGGCCTGATGGTATTTCTGTAAAATTAGACCACTATCTAGTGGTAGCTGCTTTGCTAACACAAAGTTACGTGTGGATGCTTATATATCAGGCAAAATTACCCACTCACACCGCTGATTTAATGAAGGCCATAGCTTGACGTGGGCATGCAAAAGTCTTGCGACCACCCTTGGCATCAATTCTCAGCTTAGCAGGAAAAAGCAGTGTGAAACCCACCTTCTGTTGGTGAAGCAATTTTTTACACTCTTTAAATTCGTCGAGCTTCAGTTGAGTCGATCTAGCAAAGTCCGGAAAATCCATGATGTTGTGGTCCTTCCAGCACAACTTACCTTTATTCCCTACTTACCTTGCTTTATTTTGTAGAACAAAGTCTCTGTCAGCTGACCGCAAGAATCTTGCCAGGATAGTTCAGGGTATGTCACCCGCCGTGGGAAGCTGTCCGAAAACTCTGTTGGCGCGCTCAATTTCGAGCCAGCGGTCCTCTGTGTCAATCAAATTCGAAATAAGCCCATCCAAAAATGTCACCATATCTTGACCTTCCTTTCCCTCGGAGATTCCAAGGAAACGAACATTATTACGCCTGCTCAGATTTTCCATATCCTCTAGTTTTTCCCACACGCATTCCACATCAGCCGTGGTAGCAGACGAGTTAGCATGTAGCTCTCTTTCTGCCGACTCCAGAAACTCGACCCGTTTTTCAACATCGTCCATTATTTTGATCAGGGTGGAAAGTTTCACCTCCATAGATAAATACGTATTATTGTGAGGCCCTCCAAGTCAGTCGATATTTTCGTCAGTGCCGCATAAATGTTCAAGATCTCCTGACCTACTTCACGAAGCTCACTACCACCATCGACTGGACCTCCACCTTCCTGATCCTGAGAGGCGTCTGACGTGTGAGAACGTAAGTGCTTTTTAATGTCCCCACAGGCCAACGATTTCGATTTTCAACATCCTGCCTTCCCCGCACAGTTAGCAAACAAAACTATTACAGTTCTCACCGGTTAACATTGCTTAAAAGGATAATTGTAACAAAGTTTAAGTGGCACTCACCTTTAAGTGACCAACCTTCACATAGTGTCACGTGACTCTCCCTGTATCAAAAAATATTTTAATATTAAACTTATAAATGAGTGATACCTGCCTTTCAACAGTATCAGTAACATCGGATACCAACTCAATTCAGTATGCTCGTGCAGCCTGATGAGCATGACACACAAAACAATCTGGCACAGATCTGAAAACAAGAGGGATGCTATATAGGTAGAGGGAAAAAAGAACATGTATTGACATGTAACACAAGCGCATTGTCACCAGGCCTTGCACTCTAAACATTTTTTAAGATGTGACATAAAAATTATCATTGGTTATGTATAAGAGAAATTGAGACAAACCATTCATTCTTTCTGCTGATCTCAGCTGCTGTTTCTTGGAATTGGAGCATGATTATGGTGCATGCTCATTGACCTTGTGAATAAACCACGCCTGGCCTGATGGTATTTCTGTAAAATTAGACCACTATCTAGTGGTAGCTGCTTTGCTTAAACAAAGTTACGTGTGGATGCTTAGATATTTGTGTGTGGATCATGCAAGGCAAAACCAGTGGTAAGAAGGTCTCAAACTTCAAATGAATCCAACAGAATAGATGCAAAACATGTCAGTGAATGCACATGTGTCACTAGATCCACAAATTATTAAACATAGTACTTATTCGTTGGTAGTTGTTTGTGTGTGGCTCGGTTATGCTAAACAAAAGTCTCAAAATTTAAACGAATCAAACAAAATAGACGCAAAAAATGTCAGTGAACGCTTGCATATTACTTGATCCACAAATTCACATTCAGTGCTTCACAAAACCATTTTGTGTTTGCATTTAATATGTAAATAAAAATTATTGTTCCTCTGAGGATCAATTTGAGATACTTCAAAGTGCTTAAATGCTCTTAATCACATGAGTGAAACTGAGTATTTTAGTTTCTAGCTGGCCTGACAAAAAATTCAAAGCAAAAATAGGCCAGGATAGTACTGTACATATTCTTATAATGTGTTACTAATGTATAACAATTTGCCTATTTCTTTATTCTGTGCAGTTCTGCCGCATTCTGCCAGCATACCATGCAGTCTCCTGCCCTCACTTACCACCAGCTGCTGTGCACTCTCAATATCATAAAGCTTCTGTACACCAACCATCTCTAATTAGATTGTCCCCTGTACTATTGCCCCACAAACAGATATTTGGCAAATTTTGACAGTGCTTCTTTTATGTCAAAATAAAACAGTTCAGTTCAAAACTTGAAATTAGAGCATCTAAATAGAGTGCCTTCTTGTATATACATTTCAAATAATTATTTTACTAACTGTAATTTTCCTGCAACCCGCCTCCTGGGTTTTTCTCCTTTTTGACTCTAAGGCCCCCCACTGGCCAAGACAATATTCAAAGAACCCATATATTTAAAGCTACACTGTTACTTTTTTTGTTAAAAAAGAACAAAATGTTATTAATGAGAGAGTGCAACAAAAATCCATCTTCCAAACCATGTCTTTACCCAAATACACTTTGATAAACCTATAATAATTATTTATATTCTATCGGGACGGATTTCGCAGGAAATTGCATACATACAGTGATGTGGATTCTGATTTCTTCTATTTTTGTGTATTTTTCATACTAAATTGTTTTAGATCTTCAAACGAGATATAACATAAAACAAAGGGAACCTGAGTAAACACAAAATACAGTTTTCAAATATAGTTTTTTTTTATTGAATCAAGAGTTATCCAACACCTATAACACCCATGTGAAAAACTAACTGCCCCCTTAAACTTAATAGCTGGTTTAGCAGCAGCAACAACTGCAACCAAGCGCTTCCGATAACTGGAGATCAATCTTTCACAACACTGTGGTAGAATTTTGGCCCACTCTTCTTTGCAGAACTGCTTTAGTTCAGCCACAATAGAGGGTGTTCGAGCACGAACTGCCCATTTAAGGTCCTGCCACAGGATCTCAATCGGTTTCAAGTCAGGACTTTGACTAGGCCACTCCAAAACTTGAATTCTTCTTTTGAGCCATTCAGAGGTGGACTTACTCCTATGCTACAGATCATTGTCTTGCTGCTTATTACAGTTGGTTGAGCTTCAACTCACAGACTCATGACTGGACGTTCTCCTTTAGGATCTTCTGGATTCAAAATTCATGTTTCCCTCATTTATTGCAAGTCGCCCTGGCCCTGAAACAGCAAAGCATTCCTACACCATCACACTACCACCGCCATGCTTGACCGTAGGTATGATGTTCTTTTTGAGGAATTATGTGTTTGATTTACACCAGATGTAACAGGACCCCTGTCTTCCAAACAGTTCCACTTTTGACTCATCAGTCCACAGAACATTCTCCCAAAAGGTTTGAGGATTATCAAGGTGTGTTTTGGCTAAATTCAGACGAGTCTTAATGTTCTTCTGGGTTAGTAGTGTTTTTCGCTTCGCCACTCTTCCATGAATGACATTTTTGGCCAGTGTCTTTCTGATAGTGGAGTCATGAACAGTGACCTTTATTGATGCGAGAGAGGCCTGCAGTTCCTTGGATGTTGTCCTTGGATTTTTTTGTGACTTCCTGGATGAGTCGTCGATGTGCTCTTGGAGGAATTTTGGAAGGTTGGCCACTTCTGGGAAGGTTCACTACTGTGCCAAATTTTCTCCATTTGGAGATAATGGCTCTCACTTTTGTTCTTTGGAGTCCCAGAGCCTTTGAAATAGCTTTGTAACCCTTCCCAAAATAATGTTTTTCCATCACCTTTTTCTTCATCATTTCTGGAACTTCTTTCGAACTTGGAATAGTGTGCTACTGGGTAAGACCTTTTAGCCAACTTACAAGTTCTATTTAGGTGTTGATTTAACTGAACAGGGCTGGCAGTAATCAGGCCTGGTATGTCTAGTCCAGCTGAACCTCATTATGAATGCAGTTTCATACATTTGGGGATTTAGAAACTAATTGGGCAAATACTTTTCACACAGGCCCAGTTGGTATTGGATAACTTTTTTGCTTCAATAAATAACATTATCATTTAAAAAATTTATTTTGTGTTTACTCAGATTGCCTTTGTTTTATGTTAGATTTTGTTTGAATTTTTGAAACAATT
This sequence comes from Myxocyprinus asiaticus, assembly GCF_019703515.2. Classification (NCBI taxonomy): domain Eukaryota; kingdom Metazoa; phylum Chordata; class Actinopteri; order Cypriniformes; family Catostomidae; genus Myxocyprinus; species Myxocyprinus asiaticus. The sequence continues at coordinate 21,789,459 of NC_059368.1, forward strand.
TAGAATGAGATGTACACAGAAACAGAAGAAATAAGGACTGGGGCAAATACTTTTTTACAGCACTGTACGTCAATTGCCCTTGCGGGTTCACATGTTCATGTCATATCTGTACACAGAGAAAATAAGCTCCAGCCCTCCTGGAAGTGGGCTGAGGCCCCCCAGTGGTTCCCGGCCCCCTGGTTGAGAAACACTGCACTACACTATGGAAACTCACTGCTAAGTTTTCCTGCAAAACTTTTTCTAAACAACGCCTTCTAGTTTCATTTTTCAGCATAACAGTTTAATCCTAAAACCTGCTCATTTGTCTTTAATTGTGAATTTTTTAAGAGTTGGATAAGCCATTGACTAATTACAATTTCTGTACTAATGTAATAAAAACAAATGTACAGATTAGGGCTTGTATCTGTGCATTCTGAACATCATTGTGGCAAGGAGGAGGGCGGGGCCGGGCTGTGATGATGCACGTCCAGCCCCTAATCAGGCTAATCAATCCGATGAGAGAGATAAAGTTTGGGAGAGAGAGAGTTATGGGCAGCTGCCCTGTATGTGTTTATGTTTGTGTCTTTTTGTTTAATTAAACATTACTATGATGCTTCATCCGGTTCTCGCCTCCTCCTTTCCATTTTACCCCGTTACATAGGTGCCGAAACCCAGGAAGGAGGAGGGATGCGCTGTAGTAGAGTCCTTACCACTACCATCAACCCCAAAGGAGCAGTCGTGGCCATCTGCCTGAAAGCGGAGGAACGACTGCCGACTGCGAGGGGAGGAGGGGCTCCTTACCGACCGCCTGCAGCAGTCGGGCCGCTGCCAGGGGTGGAGGAGACCCCTACCATTCACCAAAACGCGGCGGATGTTCCGTCCGCCAGGGTCCGGAGGATTGCCTCCGATCCACCCAGGGAGGAGCGGCTGTCATCCACTAGAGGGTGCAGGAGTGACCGAGGACCAGGCTACGTGATGACGCACGCCCGGCCCCTAATCAGGCTAATCAAGCCGATGAGAGGGATAAAGGCTGCCGGAGGCGGCAGTTCGAGAGAAAGAGAGTTACGGGCAGCTACCCTGTATATGTTTATGTTTGTGTCTTTTTGTTTAATTAAACATTACTTTGATGCTTCGTCCAGTTCTCACCTCATCCTTTCCATTTTACCCCGTTACAATCATCTTGTACGGATATGATTATTTTGTATGTAGTCAACAGTAGATGGAAGAAGAGTTCAATGATTCCAACAAAGTCAATATTCTCTAGTCCAGTTCACTGGTAGGCTGTATGTCACTCAGAAGAGTATCTGTGATGAAAGTCTCCTATAAACAGCAGAGACGTTGACCCAGGAGGAATATTAGTATAGTATTCTTTATTCCTAAACTAAAAATTCAAAATAGTCACCAACTAAGAAAATAATTTTGATATCAGTCCACTCGATAAGGTGTCCATGACCACCAATTTGGTAAGTAACCCAAAGCTGCTCTGTTATTGGCTATATACACTGCATGGAAATGTGTCAAAGGGTAAACCCAAGTTCACAATAGAACAAACTATAGACCAGACTTTATTCCACTAGTCCAGAGTTTGGCTCTACAGACTCAAGGAACCCAGATGTAAGGCATGTATAAGGGTAAGATGAGAATAACATTTTTTCCAGGCAGCTTTCTGCCATGACTGCATGGAAATGTCTGTTAATTACAGTACCCTTTTGTGGTTTTCAAGTTGACTTATCTCCAATCTCCGAATTTTTATTTTTTTATTTACTACATATTATGGTTACAGCACAAAATAATGTGTTGAACAATAATTTCTGTAACAAGTCAACACAAAGGTCAATTACAATTACAAAGGGTCACCCCATAACATTAACCTTACTTGTTTTCACCATTACAGTGTGGCATCCTGATTGATAATTCAGGTCATCGTCTTATTGGAAGATGATCATGGTCATCAACTAAGTGCCAGCTCTCATGGATTTTAACTTTTTTTTTTACCTCTTTATTACTGTTCTTTACCTAGCTTGTTAGCAAGTCTCTTGGGAAAACTAATTTTCATTTAAGGCATAAAACATAAAAACGTGTACTTTTCCATCAAGAGCACAGTGCATTCTTTCAATATGTAGTATAAGGATGCAAATTGGGACTCATGTCTGCCTTTCTACTGAGCTGTGATTCTAAAGAAACACTGGGGTAACTTAATGTTAACAGAATTAATTTTGTACACTTCCAATATTTCAATGACTGAATTATCTGTACAAATGTATCATAAGATGAACCACAAGCAATAAATGGACATTTGTATATGTGTGTATTGCTTGTCTTAGCGAGGTACTGCACATAATTTGTATGGCTGGGGACTGAGAGTGGCCCCCAATTTAAAATCCAAGTTGGGTTCCACACCTGCTGGTGAAGATAAAGTGAAGCGCTGCAGCAGACAGGAGAAAAAGAGGAACAACTCCATCCGTGCCAGCTGCTCCCCAAGACACACCCTCTTTCCTGAAAATCAGATGAAAAGAGAAAATACCATGTTTTTGCCTTGAACACCTAGAAGGGTCACTCTTTCAAGAGGATTTACACATACATTACGAGTAAAGATAGACAGCAAATAACTGCACTTTAACACCAATTATTGTAAAACTCATTAGAAGTTATAAATAAATAGGTTGAATTTTACATAGGCTAGTACAAAACATAATATTGTCTAAGTAAATCTACGGATTACTTTCATGGAACACTTTTCTTATACCTGTAGAAAAAGGCAAAAAGGCATCTCTCCTCCTGAAGTTGCCTTCAGCATCCAGGAAGTGACCCGGGTTAAAAGAATGAGGTGTTTCCCACTCTGATTCATCGAACAGCACTGATGTCAAAGTGCCAATCACCATTGTGCCCTGCAGAATCACAACAGGCCCTCTGTATTAACAAAGGTACTAACTTTTACACATATCTGTGTTTAAATGTTAGTCAACAATAAGTCCGAAAGATATTTAAAGATACTAAAGATACAATCAGTTCTATCAAAATTGCTTTAAACTTTACAGACCCACCTTTGGAATGGAATATTTTCCTATCTGGGTACTTTCCACAGCAACCCGGACCACATTTAGTGGCACAATATTTCCAATTCTTTGGATTTCATGAATAACAGCATTGGTGTATGGCATACTGTCTTTGTCCGATAAAGATGGCTGCCGTGATGACCCCACAACACGATCAATCTCCTCCTGAACTTTGGCTGAAGGTGCCAAGTAGGGAAAGCACAAGACAAAATGTGTGTGAATGTGTGTATACTTTTTTTTTTTTAGGTATGTCTTCTATGTAAAGAAGATAAATGAAGATAAACTAAACTTACACTGTTGTTGAAATATAATGAAAAAAGATCAGTGATATGAAGCTGTGGCTCATAATTAGAACTCACCCTGTATCTCAGGATATTTAATCATGTAAACCAGACCCCAGTACAGAGTGGTGGAGGTGGTCTCAGTTCCCGCCACAAACAGATCCAGCGTACAGAAGCACAAATTCTCCACATCAAACCCAGCAGCTGTGTCATCTTTAAACTAGACATCATGAATGAGAGTAATACAATGTATGATTACCAGACCATTTTTTTGTACCACTATGCTTATTGGCAGACCTCGCCCAATAAAGTTCTTACCTTTTCCATCTCACCAAGGAAGCAGTCAATGTAGTCTCGAGGATTTGATGGGTCATAGTTCACTCTGTGTGCATTCACCTTTTCCCGAACAAAATCAATCACCTTCTTCCACAGAGCAAATATTTGATAGTGTGGTCCAGGCACTCGCCGCATGATTGATGGGAACATGTTATAAAGCTAAAGAAAGAAGAAGGCTAGAGCTGAGCAGTAAAAAAGCTAAAAATAAAAAAGCTAAATATTAACTTAATGTCATTTAGTATCAGCATATTATTTCTGTTGCTGAATGCTTTTTCTTTGCGCTATCCAACAAAAACATAAAAATGTATACTTGAGCCCAGATGCCTCCCTCCAGATACACAGCCTCATTGATGTTCTTCAACAGGGACTGGAATTGATTGTCACTGTACTCAAACCGTTCACCAAACACAAGGACACAGATTACATTTGAGACAGCGTTGTTCATCAAGATGCGAGGGTCAAATGGTCTACCTGGAAATGGTAGCATAACAACTGTGAAGCACTGTGCCTCCAAGGTTATTTTCAATATACTTGTACATATAAAGTATATAATTTTTAAATGCTTTCACCATGTTCATTTGAAATGGCTTCAGTCAGAAAGTGACATTCAAGATGGATGGAGGGCTCTAGGCTTTGCTTTCCCAATCCAAAGTTCCGAAGTGTTGTGAGAGCAAATCGCCTCTGTTGCTTCCATTTATATCCATTGGAGGCAACTAAACCTGCTCACAAAACACACTTTTAACAGTGTTTACAACTTCTTTATGTCTGTGAGTGCTGATTTCTTCACAATTGTATATAAATTAGGACAGGTTGTGATTTGAGAACATTTTAGAAAAGATTGTAATTACATAACGTCACACTGATGGGCCTCTAAAGATCCTCTGATGGTTAAAGGAATAGTTCACCTAGAAATTACCAGAAATAACATAAAAACAACAAAGTATCCAAAGAGGATCACCCATACTGTATGTGTGACTTCATAGGGAGACACACTTTGAGTTTTCATCGCATCTGTACTGTTTGCACTGTGTGACTATACAGAATATAAAGTGATTTCTGGATTACTACATCGAATTTTCCTGGGAAGACAAATATAAATACTAAGATGTTTATCGAGAGTGGGTAATTTAACTCTATTATAAACTAAACCCTCATTAAATCTAGTTTACATGAGGGAAGTATTGCATGCCTGTTACTGTGTGGTTATGAGTATTTCAGTACAGTAATATATGTTAAGTCATAAAAGCCTTTATTGTAAAATATCGTGTTGATAAATAGATTTAAAATGCATTTTCAACATGTTGTCCATGGAGTTCAGTGTGTGCTGCATGGTAGACTGACCACCTCCTCTCTCCTCTCACTCTGGCTGCAGCATGGCTCACATGCCCAGTAAACTGTAACCTGAAGACACATTGACGCTTTTCACTTGTCAATCATTTTACTCATTCTCATTGTGTTGTATTTGAAGCGGATCATTGAGGCTATGATTCATAGTGTTTATTAGTTGAGAGTGCTGTTGTGCCACTGTTGAAGTGGACAGCCACAGGAACAAACAATGCTGCTCTTTTGCTCGGTTTTGGTCTCAAAATTATCTTTGGAGGGTGGGGTTTTGGAATGAGGGGACGTGGCTAATTAAACGGATCTGTCACGTGAATGCTTCAGAATGCCAAAATTGCTAACAGCATTGTGGTGTTGGGGGTGTGGTTGAGCGCCGGCTTGTGGAGGGAGAGCAAGATCAGGAGTTGAGAATGATAAGGATCATCATCTGGCAATGATTGTCTCTAACAGCTGTTTGTCATTGCATTGAGAGTGGAGACGGGCTTTAAGAGCGAGCCAGATGCCAGTGAGGGAGCGACCCACACACACACACACACACACACACACACACACACACACACACACACACACACACACACACACACACAGAGAAAGAGCGTGTGCTGACATTCAGCTGAAAAGTGAGTTTTGTGTTATTTATACAAATAAATTACCTTTTTGAGTTGATTTTACCAACTCCTGCTTCCTCTTGCACCCCATCATGAACTTTGTTACAAGCACCTTTAACAGTTCCACACATCCAAAAACACTGTAGTTTAAACCATTAACTGATTAGGCAGCTGCTCACATTTTCGGATGCAACCACAGTTTGTGTAACAAGTTAACAAAAGTGTAGCTCCAATCATGGCGTCCTCCGTCAGTGTCATTTATTTTGCTGTTGCTATTGAATCGCTCGTGCAATAATGTTAGTAAAAAATGGTCGATACTATGACGTCACTTCTGGGGTTATTTTGTGAGTGTGAATGCAAGAGTGAAAAACTCTCCTCAGGTGTCCCGTTACTCTTAAGAGTTCTCATCTTGAAAGTTACTAAGGGAAAAGTACTGGGACTCTAGGTGGGAAAGGGGCTAATGGTGACTATGGCGGTCAAGCTCCAAAAAAGGCAAATAAAATAAATCCACCAAAAAAATTAGAATGACTTACTACTACATTCCAAGTCTTCTGAAGCACCATACAATCACTTTGTGTGATGAACAGACAAAATTTTTTTTTAATTCATTAATCACTCAAATCAAATCATTGATCAACTTCTGTTTGCAGCACCCAAATCGAATGGCAACTACAGAGCAAATTTAACATCATGACGTTCTGGTTACAAGATACAGAAGACCAATGAGGTTTGATGGTATTGTCGCAAACAGGATTTAATAAATAAATTTGATAGTGAATTACAACAATTTTGGTCTGTTCGTCATACAAAGTGATCATACAACTTCAGGAGACTTGGAAGATAGTGCACGGGTCTTATTGGTTACTTTTACAGTGGCTTTATGTTTATTTTAATTTTGGAGCATGACAGCCTTGAGTTATCATTCACTTTCATTATAAGGCAAAAAGCTGTGTGAAGATTCTTCAAATTTTTCTGTTTCTGTTCCATGAAAGAAAGAAAGTCCAGCATTTCTTATTACTCTGTTCAAAGTCTAAATTGACAGTTGACAATATATAGTGAAAAGTTATTTCACCAGTTTAATGTTGCAATTTTATAAAACTGACCTTTGTCTCCAAAGATGTCATAAAATAAAGGTAGACTAGGTCGGTCAGCGAGGTTTTCTCCTTGTTGTAAATACACCTCCTTTACAAGTTTGTACCCATCCAACACAACAATTCTTGGTCCGAAAACCCTAATGCTGAAAATGTTGCCATATTTTTCTGCAAACTGCAAAATATGGTGTGAAAATAAACATGTATCTATACTGATGGCTTTTAGTATACAGATTATTTCACATCTTTGCTAAATTTATGTGAATTTTTTGTTATTGTATTTTGCTGACCCATTACCCATTACCCATTACTGACTTCTTTGCCCTTACCTTTGTCAGCTGTAGATGAACCTTTGTGTGATCGATATGATGAAGGTCTCCAATAATTGGCAAAGACCAAGGTCCAGGAGGAAAGTTTTTCGGCACTTTATTTCTGATATAATCACTCAGTAATAAAAACACACAAGAAAATATCAAAATACTCTTGATATCAATACACTCGTAAAAGTGCAGCAGGTCCATGGCTGACATTTCCTGGATTGTTGGCAACCTCGGCCAAGGTTCACTGTGCGAAGGCGTGGTAGCCACTACAGCAAATCACTTAATTATTAATGGAGAGTGTTTTTCCCCCAATGTTTACATCATGCATTGAGTTTTTTAGATGTCTCTGGATTATCTTGCATGGCACAAATTCACATTCTAATGTTGTATGAATTAATTTTGATGTCATATTAAGCCTTATTTTAAATATTTATTTAATTTATATTTATTATTTAATTATTTAATTTCATTGACTTGAAAAGGGATACTTAATTAATTAATTAATTAATTTGTATAGGGACTGTACAAAAATATGATTTCAGCATTGTGCACAGAGGTAATAGCAGAAGCTAATTTGCATCTCAGGTCCCTAGATAGGCTTTTCCCTAAAAAATAAATAAATTAAAATATGAAAATTAAAGAAACTAAACAAAACAAACTAAACATCTGAAAAATAAAAAGGAAAATATTAAATTACAAAAATAATAATGTTTCTCCAACCCTGGTAACATGTAATAAAAAAGGATTAGAACAAGAGTAATAGCACAGGTCTGGTTTCTTGTTACTAAAAATGAGTACAGCTTAGATGTTAGAACTGAAATGTTCCTGTGTGAAGTATATTTTAAGGATAACTGATATTGAAAATTGTAATAGTGTAATATGAAGCAGTAAAGCGTTTATATCTATAATGTGTCCTTAAAAAGGAATTCTTTTTTTTTAAATTCCTTTAAATGTGTAACTGGCATTGGGGTTGCTGAATGTTCCAGATTAGTGAAATTACTAAATGCCACTGTTGCCAGTATTGCCATAGCAATACTAGTTTTATTTTAAGTAAAGACCGTATTCATGCTAGTGCCATCTTTGATTTTTAATGTGAATGACAATGAGGCTGTGAGGAATAGACTAAAACCACTATCATATTGTCAGCGATTTTGTCACTGGATGCGACAGGAGACTATTGGTTTTCAGTGAGATGGCAGCCAGAGTGGTCGCAACTTTATGCTGCTGAATAATGTTTGCTTTCCATTCCCAAACTTTTAACTGAAACTGTACCTGGTCTATTGAAATCATTCGGATATGTGTTAGGGCATTGTTCTACTTTGTATCTATGGATAAGTTTGATGTTTGAAAGTTGTTGGTCGTTAATGAAATCTCCCTGGGAGCATGGAAACATCGGATGGCAAGATGAAATGCAAGGGGAAAAATAAGAGACACAGTTGGAAGAGATGGAAATCGGTGTTCCTGTTGTTGCTGGAAATAGCATTGTTTCGATGGTCGAGGTAGATCATAAGTACAGCAAACAAAGTTCCTCTCTTGCATGGAGTGAGAGCCCAGACCTCCTGCCCATGTGTGAATCGGATTTGGATACGACTGTCAAACCTCACCAAAAGAAACCCAGGTGTGAAATCAGGGCCGTAGCTAGTGGGGTGAAAGGTGGTAATGATTCTAGGGGACCAAATGTTCAGGGGGGCCCACAACAAATTAAAAACTGTATTTTTTAATAGGTAAAGGGCCCAGAGCAATATACAGTCAGGGGGCCCAGAAATCTTTGCTATGGCCCTGGTTGAAATATCTTTGACAGAACTGCAAAAAAACATCGTTGAGACATTGACATCCAAAATTAATGAAAGAGCAGAAGGTATCGAAAAAATATAAACAGCAACACTGTCAGCATTGAGGGCCTTAAGAAGTTGATTGACTTTGTGTTTGAAGAAATGAATGCTCTGAAACAGACATGAAATCTGTAAAACCACCACAAAGATGAACAGCAATAAAATATCTGACCTAGAGCAAAAATTGAATGAGGCTGAACGGTATCAGCGCAGATGGAACCTTCGTCTGTACGGATTCCCTGAGCAGTCTGAGGAAAATATCAAGGAAAAAGTCACCGGCATATGTGCTTCAGTTGTTCCTGATCCAAGTGTAGCGATCAAAGATGACATAGATGTTGTACATCGACTGGGAAGATATAAAGAGCAGGACAACAGGCCAAGACCAGTGATTATTCGGTTCGCGAAAAGATCTACACGGGACTTGATATGGCGGCAGGCCAAGACCTTTGAATACCTCAGGAAACGCAAGCTGAGATTCACCGAAGACCTCTCCCAAGCAGACAAGATCTTATGGCAGAAGCTGTGGCCGACGGTGGAAGCTGCTAGAGAAGAAGGAAAAAGAGCGTTCTTTGTCGGTGTGCAGGTGTTTGTAGAATGGAAAGAGGTGCGTTCACCACCATGACCCACCACTCCCAAATGGAGTTGTGGTGGTGTAGTGGACTAAAGCACTGAACTAGTAAGTGGAAGGTTGTTGGTTCAATCCCCACAGCCACCACCATTGTGTCCTTGAGCAAGGCACTTAACTCCAGGTTGCTCCAGGGGGATTGTCCCTGTAATCAGGGCACTGTAAGTTGCTTTGGATAAAAGCATCTGCCAAATGCATAAATGTAAGTCTGGCTGTATAACATGCTGACATTTTTTAGTTGACCTATTGAACACATAAGTCTGTAGACTAATTCTCTTGCTAAATGCAAGCGAGTTTAATATTTTTTTTCCTGGGTCTATGACCGGGTCCATGTTCAAGTTATTCCAAAGGAACGGAAGTGTTTAACAATTTGTTAGTTTTCGTGTTCACTACATTTGATGTCATTTTCTGTAGTTACACTTAATGCCAGGGGATGAATACAGAATGTTAAACGAAAAGTGTTGTTTTTGTTTGCTAAACAGCAGAAATCTGATTTATTCAATTTGTTCATTCAACTCCGTCTGGAAAGCGCAATGGGGTAATAATGTTTGGTTTGCTCATGGTTCTGAATGAACAGCTGGTGTTGCAATTTTAAGAAATAGATTTTCTGGGGACATTTTGCACTCCGATAGGGACCCCCTTGGACATTTTCTTCTTTTAGTTACAAAGGTGGATTTTACTACAATGATTATTGTTCATTTTTATGGGTACAATTTGAAAAATTAAAATGATGACGTATTTAAAAATCTAGCAAATGTAATTACTTATTGGTTATCTAAATTCCCAAATTTATTTGTCTTAGTGGGAGGTGATTTTAGTGATAATTTAGATGATTATCTTGACAGATGGCCATCTCGTACTCAAACTTCTAATTCTACTCTAAAGGCTTTTTTGCATAAATTTGCTTTAATAGATGTCTGGAGAGAGAAATTTACAGGTATCAGGTTGTTCAAGTGGAATAATAAAGCATGTACCATCATGTCCCGCATAGATTATTGGTTAACTCCTAGAAGTTTACAGAAGGAGGATATTACACTGAATATTCATCCCATGCCATTAACAGACAACAAAGCAATTTCCATTAATATTTCTTTACATTCCTCTTTTGCCAGTAATTGTCAGAGTTCATATTGGAAGCTTAATAGTTCAATTCTGGAGAATGAAACTGCTAAGGTGACCATTCGCAGTCTGATTGTACATTTCTGGAATAAGGCTATAAGGTTATAAGGTAGGAATAAGGTTAGAAAAAGTTCATTGTGAAGAGGAGACCATAGTTTCTAAAATAACAGCATTTGCTCAAAGACCTCTCCCAAATCTTTCAGACAGTGAAAAACTTGAACTGAATACACTTCAAAACCAATTAGATGATGTTTATAAAAGGAAAGCAGAAAGGGCCTTTGTTAGATCTAGACAGAGATGGTTAGAGAGTGGTGAACAAAACTCTGCATACTCTTCCAAGTAGAATGATTCCATGAAACAACAAATACAATTCAGCATTTATATATCAATGGAGCTATAACGGATGACCAAAAGAGTATTGCAGATTATTGTTCAACTTTTTACAGCTCTCTTTATGAGTCAAGATTGACTAAAAATGCTACCTCTGACTTTTTAGGTCGTCTCACATATACAAAGCCTGTGTTTGAAGATCAAAAAGAACATTGTGATATTCCTATATGTGTGGAGGAAATCCTACATGCTATTGGAAAACATTCCCTGTCTTAGGTCAGTTAGGATCACTACTTTATTTTAAGAATGTGAAATGTCAGAATAATAGTAGAGATGATTATTTATTTAAGCTTTTATTTCTTTCATCACATTCCCAGTGGGTCAGAAGTTTACATACACTTTGTTAGTATTTGGTAGCATTGCCTTTAAATTGTTTAACTTGGGTATAACATTTTGGATAGCCTTCCACATGATTCTCCCAATAAGTTGCTGGAATTTTGGCCCATTCCTCCAGACAGAACTTGTGTAACTGAGTCAGGTTTGTAGGCCTCCTTGCTCACACATGCTTTTTCAGTTCTGCCCACAAATTTTCTATCTATTTGTGATGGCCACTCCAATACCTTGACTTTGTCCTTAAGCCATTTTGCCACAACTCTGGAGGTATGCTTGGGGTCACTGTCCATTTGGAAGACTGATGTCTTGAGATTTTGCTTCAATATATCCACGTAATTTTCCTTCCTCAAAATGCCATCTATTTTATGAAGTGCACCACTCCCTCCTGCAGCAAAGCACCCCACAACATGATGCTGCCACCTCCATGCTTCACGGTTGGGGTGGTGTTCTTCGGCTTGCAAGCTTCACCCTTTTACCTCTAAACATAACAATGGTCATTATGACCAAAGAGTTCAATTTTTGTTTCATCAGACCAAAGGATGTTTCTCCAGAAAGTAAGATCTTTGGTTCCATGTGCACTTGCAAACTGTAGTCTGGCTTTTTTATGGCAGTTTTGAAGCAGTGGCTTCTTCCTTGCTAAATAGCCTTTCAAGTTATATTGATATAGGACTCATTTTACTGTGGATATAGATACTTGTCTACCTGTTTCCTCCAGCATCTTCACAAGGTCCTTTGCTGTTGTTCTGGGATTGATTTGCACTTTTCGCACCAAACTACATTCATCTCTAGGAGACAGAATGCATCTGTTTCCTGAGTGGTATGATGGCTGCCATGGTGTTTATTCTTGCGTACTATTGTTTGTACAGATTAACGTGGTACCTTCAGGTGTTTGGAAATTTCTACCAGACTTGTGGAGGTCCAAACATTTTATCTGAGGTCTTGGCTGATATCTTTAGATTTTCCCATGATGTCAAGCAAAGAGGCACTGAGTTTGAAGGTAGGTCTTAAAATACATCCACAGGTACACCTCCAACTGACACCAATTAGCCTATCAGAAGATAATTTGCTAATTGCCTAAAGGCTTGACATAATTTTCTGGAATTTTCCAAGCTGCTTAAAGGCACAGTTAACTTAGTGCATGTAAACTTCTGACCCACTGTCAGTAAATAATTGTTGGAAAAATTACTCGTCATGCACAAAGTAGATGTCCTAAACGACTTGCCAAAACTATTGTTTGCCAATATGAAATCTGTGGAGTGGTTAAAAAATGAGTTTTAATGACTTCAACTGTAAAAATGCTAAAAAAGCATATATGGGACGATGCCAGTTAATGGGCTAAACGAGCTCTTCAGTATACTTACTGTTTGGTTGCTCGAATGACAACTAAAAAAGAAAACATTTTGAAAGGTATTTATTTAATTTATTATATTTAAATGTTTTATCAATTTTATTATGAAATGAAAAAAAAAGAGTTCACATCTATCTGAGTGTGTATTTTGATAAGATGTATCATGCTGCATCAAGGCTTATTTTGTAATCAAATCATAAAGATGTTTCTAAAAATGCTAAAAACTTTTGATAATTTTAGTCTATTGTCATTGATAGACTCTTTGGCATATGCCAAGAACAATGTATATTACATTACAAGTGTTTCTATTCATTGCTTTTCGAGCAGTTTGCCTAAAATCTTCACAAAAATGCAATTTTCACAATTTTTTGCCATTCCTGTGCTTGGCCCTGATAATTGCTGTTTGCAGCTATATTTTATTATTATTATCATTATTGTTTAATCCAATAATTTAGCAAACAGGTTAATTTCTTTGCACAGTGTTAAAATATAGAAGGTAAAGTTAGCCCACTTACTGTTTGTTGCAAACTTGCAGCTATGCATCAGTAGTGCACAATTTCCTTTCAGGTTTTTAGAAAGATTTCAGATTTAATAGGTGGATTGTGAGAAATTTTGAAATCCACCACTATAGTGTTAAAGGGATCGTTCACCCAAAAATGAAAATTCTCTCATCATTTACTCACCCTCATGCCTTCCCAGATGTTTGACTTTTTTTGTCTGCTGAACACAAACAATGACTTTTAGAAGAATATCTCGAATCTGTGGGTACAATGCAAATTAATTGTGACCAAAAACTCTGAAAAAAAGTGTTTGCTCTGGAGTCAAATTAATTACCTTTATGCATTCTATATTTGCTTTTTAGAGCTTCAAAGTTCTGGCCACCATTCCCTTCCATTGAATGGACCTACAGAGCTGAGATAATCTTCTAAATATTATTTGTTTGTGTTCTGCAGAAGAAAGAATGTCATACACATCTGGGATGCCATGATGGTGAGCAATTGATGAGAGAATTTTCATTCTTGGGTGAAATATTCCTTTAACAAGTTGAGAAGGCTGATCCTTGGGAAGTTTTATCAATAGTCAGACAGGATCAGTTAGACATATTTAAATGTAATTTGTCACACCCAAGAAGCTTATTATCATCCTCTATCCATCGTCCCACTGATTTCCTCTGTATTCTGCTCAGGATGATGCCAATAATGACCCACAGTGGTCAGAGGAACAGTTGTTGGTTGCTGGTTTTGAGCTGGCAGGCCTGACCATTGGCCGCTGTGAAGTGGACATCATGAGCAAAAGCACAGTCGCCATTTTTGAAGTCCTGGAGAAGGCTTGGGCCACACAGGACTGCACTCTGGTGGATATGAAAGTAAGGAACTAGAACATACTAAACTAGCACTTGTGGAACCATATTCAAATTTGTTGATGTTGCTTGATATGTTTTATTTGCCCTAGTGTCTAATAATGACTGTAGGGTGTACTAGTCATGGTATTGGTGTTTTAATATCCATCATTTTTCATTTTAGAATTTGGTGTGAATGTGATCACTAAAGAGATTGTACTGGCTGATGTGTTTGACAACGACTCCTGGAGACTTTGGTCCACTGGGGATCACAGCCAGCAGAAAGACAAACTTGTAGTACTGGATTAAATTGAGCAGTCATTCAGAGTTTATGTTTTTATTTCTATAAAGCAGATGTTGTTCTGCGAGACCTACATGTTATAGTGTGATCTTTGTAATGAGTGTAAGTGTCAGATAAATACAGTGCTCTCTGTGTAGGTGTACCGTGACCTAAAAGAAGTCACTCCTGAGGCCATGCAGATGGTGAAGAGGAACTTTGAGTGGGTTGCTGAGCGAATCAAGGTACTTGACCATTGTTTATTTACAAGAAGATTATTACACACCATTATGTACAAAATGGAGTGTTTAATTTTTTACAATTTCTACACTTACACTTGCGGCCAAAAGTTTGGAATAATGTACAGATTTTACTGTTTTGGAAGGAAATTGGTACTTTAATTCACCAAAGTGGCATTCAGCTGATAACAAATTATAGTCAGGACATTACTGATGCAAACTATTTGAAAAAAGTCATTTTTGATCAAATCTAGACCCATTTCCAGCAGCCATCACTCCAACACCTTATCCTTGAGTAATCATGCTAAATTGCTAATTTTAGTACTAGAAAATCACTTGCCATTATATCAAACACAGTTGAAAGCTATTTGGTTCGTTAAATGAAGCTTAACATTGTCTTTGTGTTTGTTTTTGAGTTGCCACAGTATGCAATAGACTGGCATGTCTTAAGGTCATTATTAGGTTAAAAAATGGCAAAAAAGAAACGGCTTTCTCTAGAAACTCGTCAGTCAATCATTGTTTTAAGGAATAAAGGCTATACAATGCTTGAAAGTGTCAAAAAACTGAAGATTTCATAAAAAGGTGTACACTACAGTCTTCAAAGACAAAGGACAACTGGCTCTAACAAAGACAGAGAGAGATGTGGAAGGCCAGATGTACAACTAAACAAGAGGATAAGTACATCAGAGTCTCTAGCTTGAGAAATAGACACCTCGCATGTCCTCAGCTGACAGATTCATTGAATTCTACCTGCTCAACACCAGTTTCATGTACAACAGTAAAGAGAAGACTCAGGGGTGCAGGCCTTATGGGAAGAATTACAAGGAAAAGCCACTTTTGAAACAGAAAAACAATAAGAAAAGGTTAGAGTGGACAAAGAAACACAGCTATTGGACAACAGATAATTGGAAGAGTGTTATGGATCTTAAACCCATTGAGCTTTTGTGGGATCAGCTAGACTGTAAGGTGCGTGAGAAGTGCCCGACAAGACAGCCACATATATGGGAAGTGCTACAGGAAGCATGGGGTGAATTGTCACCTGAGTGTCTGGACAAACTGACAGCTAGAATGCAAAGGAACCACATTATAGCGACCACGAGGAGGTTAACCCAATGTGACTCTACCCACCCTAGCAACTGGGCCAATTGGTTGCTTAGGAAGCCTGACTGGAGTCACTCAGCAACGTGGAGGATTTTATGATGAGAACTCTTTGAAGTAGTTTAAGTAGTTTATCATGCCACGGTCCAAATCACTGAGATCACATTTGTTCCCCATTCTGGTGGTTGATTTGAACATTAACTGGAGCTCCTGACCCGTATCTGCCTGATTTTATGCACTGCACTGCTGCCACACGATTGACTGATTAGATAATCGCATGGATGATTGTTGGTGCCAGATAGGCTGGTTTGAGTATTTCTCAAACCATTTGGAGAATTTGGACAAATGACAATTTACTGGTTGTTAAATCTCAGATAATACACCAAAATCGTCCACTGAACCAATGTCCTCAAGGTTTTGTAATTTCCAAAAATAAAAACTCTATCTATAACTTTATTAGGGATCTTTAATATAAATGTCACAATATTTCTAGCTGTTTTTAAATATTTGTTGCAGCCAGGAGGTACTGTATGACTAGTCGCTATTCAGTGGTAAGTAAAGACTATAATGTTTCAGCTTGAGAATTAAAACACAAGGCAGCAATACTGCAAAACAAATTTCAGACTGTTTATTTATTTATCACATGAAAATGAAGGCTGCCAGAGCTATTTAACTCCCAATATTATTGTAATTACATATTAATCCATTCTTATTAATCGTTATCTCTCACAAACAATAATAGTGCTCATAAAATTGAGCACACTAATTTAAGAGTTCTTTTTTTGAAACACATCATACATAAATATTAGTATTTCAAAAAATGAGTTTTTAACCACATCAGGCAATGAAAAGGCCTAGCTGAATAAAACATAAGAAAAGACACAACAGTATTGTAATGATAAACCTTACCACTTAAAAAAGCAAGTCTATGAGCAAATAGTCTAGTCTGATCAACCTAATCAGGCGTAGATTCTCACAATATACATCAAAGCCATTTCAGGTGTACAATGCAGCTATGTTTCACAAATAATACATGTATTCCTAAAGAGTGAAGCCAAAAGAGGCGAATGGCATACAAGATATTCAAAGCTGTCATAGCATTTTTCTTTATCAAAGACAGCTTATCTGGCCTGCTATGATTATGCGCTGGTGTTTAAATCCTGATATCTGAGGTCTTCACACAGACAAGAAACAATTAAGTAGATACAAAAAAGGCCCTTTTACTTGTTAAAAGAGCATGCAAGGGTACTAGCACAGTCAATTGAATATAAAACATTATAACGGATTAAAGATTGAACAAAGCACCTGGATTTAGATTAAACAATCAGTTTGATCATATACATTTATTTTTTGATATATATATATATATATATATTTGAATATATTTTTTAATCCATGCTGTCCTTTCAGATAAAAAGACATTGTAATAGGAAGAAACAAAGAAAGCTGGTGTCCTGCACCAAATACATTTTAACTGCTGTTTACATTAAGCTTTCATGTGGTGTATTAATATGCTTGACTGGATTTTGATTAATTAGGGTAGACGGCCTCATGTGTTTAGTCAGAATGTGCAGTCTGTACACACCTACAATGCATTATATGTACTCAGGATATTACAAACATTTTCCATGGCTGCATAGTATATCGTTGGAAGTCAGTTCAAGCAAAAGCATACATGCTACTGTTGCAGGGCCTGCTGATTCAGACTTGATGCATTTCTATCAGCACATTCAGAAACTGAGAAAAGTTTGAGAAAAAGATTGACCTGTCACTTTAAAGCCCTTAAATTTGGGCAGATTTAGTATCAGTGCTGGTTCAAAAGTGACCCTGCTTCAGACTGTTTTAGGTCAGTGTGTAATATTAAGGAGTGCTTGTTTAGTTTTGCAAATGTAAAACAAAAAAAACAAAAACAAAACTACATCATAATGTGTGCTGACTGAGCGCTTGAGTAAATTTAAAGGGATAGTTCACTGAAATATGAAAATACAATCATCATTTACTCATACTGTTTATTTCTTTAGTGGAACACAAAAAGAGATGTTAGGCAGAATGTTAGGGACTGATAACCTCAGTCACCATTCACTTTCATTGCATGCTTTTTTTTCTCCATATGATGAAATTGAATGCTGACTGAAGCTAACATCTCATTTTGTGTTCCACAGAAGAAAGTCATTCGGGTTTGGAACAACATGATGTTGATCAAACAAAATGTTAATTGTTGGGTGAACTATCTCTTGAAATCCTTGGTATGTGCAGTACATTATTATACATGCGTGTGTTGGTAATGGGGTGTAACTGTAGATAGTGAGCACATGGGGACAAGCTAATGTTCACATTATGGCATGCTTATCCCCTTGTGTAAGTGTTGCTGTAAGTGCACTTAAGGTCACTTGAGTGTGCTCGTGAGGGAAAGGAGAAGAGCAGGACATTGGGAGGTACAGAGGACAACATTACTTGGAAGAAGAGGCAGGTACATTGATGGACATAGTGCGCTTGGCGCTGGTCACCTGACGTTGCTGAGCCAGAAAAGACTGTCCAGGCGGCACTATAGAGTTGTACCGCCCACTGAGCCGTGACTCGATTGCTATCTTCTGGAAGTTCAAACTCTGTGTTTTCCAAGATGTGAGGAAAAATAACATATTGTGAACACAATGTAGAATCACTGCAGAACTGATTTTACAGCAACTATTTAGACAACACTGAAAAATATTAAATTCTTAATATACATTGTATATTACAAACTACTGAAGCATGTCACCCTACCTTATTATGCCAAGCTGTCACAATTAACTTCTCCTCATATTCCCTCAGTTTGGCTTGCTCACACTCCCGCTGAGTGAAGAAGAGGGGATAAACAGTAGAAAACAACATTAGGAGTGAGAGAAACTAAACTTGAAATTACTAGAAGAGAATAAAATGTATGAAAGTTCATGAGAAGTACATAGAGATGTGTGCTCTTCACCTCCAGAGAAAAGATCCTCTTGTCTTTGTCAGAGAGCTGACTTTTCAGGGACTGAATCTCAGCTGAGGCTGGGTTTAGCTTGGGATCCAGAGCTCGGATCACCTTAAAAATACACAAACAAATGTATAACTTTTGGGAGATGTGGGCAATACCACTCTCTTTTTTTCATGGAGTAAAAACATGCAAGAATGTGTATACAGGCTGATAAAACCTTTGTCATCAAGGCATTACGTTTGGTACTGCACTTTTGTATTGTCATTTTGATAGGTTCCTACTAATCAAACATGGTTAAATGTTATAAAAATACTGAAAACAAAAAAATGGCAAGGTACTGCAGTGTGTAATTTATGTGCCTCTAGTGGCATCAAACGGAATTGTGATTTGTTTGTTTGAGCAGCCCAACATAGCAAAACTGACTAACCCAAAGGCATGACTTTAGGGTTTGATGTGGGTCTGAGTGGCTCAGAAATGACACATTTACAAAACTTGACTCTTATACCACCTCAAAAAGCCTAATTTGTACTTAACCTTCAAGCCAAACCCTTTTTATCTGTTTATATGTGGATACATAATCAGTAGCCCAAGTTTTTGAAAGGTAAAGTAACTACAGTACATCTCGAGCTTTCTCCAGGTACATCTTGTATCGATCCTCCATCGCCCTCATGTCCTCGTCTTTCTTCTTCAGTGCTGCCATCAGCTCATCCAGCTTCACACCTGAAACGAACAGAGGGTTATAACCTCACAGCATTAGATCTTGGACATCAAAAGTTCAAAGCTTGTAGTTTGGCACCAAGTTGGAATTCAAGTGATTGTGAAGGTTAAGTTTAAAGTTTGAGTGGCTAAGTGTGATTCAGTCTTGTCTGTTAAATGGATAGTTTACCCAAAAAGGAAAATTCTCTCATTTACTCACCCTCATGCCATCCAAGATGTGAATGACTTTCTTTCTTCTGCTGAACAAAAACGAAGATTTTTAGAAGAATATCTCAGCTCTGTAGGTCCATACAAAGTCAGTAAATGGTGACCAAAACTTTGAAACTCTAAAAACACATAAAGACAGCATAAAAGTAATCCATAAGACTCCAGTGGTTAACTCCATGTCTTCAAAAGAGATATGGTAAGTGTGGGTGAGAAACAGATCAATATTTATGTCCTTTTTACTATAATTCTCTACTGTCATTTTCACATTCTTCTTCTTGTATTTTTGTTTATTCGCATTCTTCGTGCACATCGCCACCTACTGGTTAGGGAGGATAATTTATGTAAAAAAACAAAAACATACATTTTTATGTTTCTCACCCACACCTTTCATATTGCTTATGAAGATATAGATTCAACCACTGGAGTAGTGTAGATTACTTTTATGCTGCTTTTAAGTGAATTTTGTTACCTATTCACTTGCATTGTGAAGACCATCAGACCTTAGATATTCTTCTAAAAATCTTCGTTTGTGTTCAGCAGAAGAAAAAAGTCATACACATCTGGGATGGCATGAGGGTGAGTACATTTTTCAGAATTTTCAATTTTGGGTGAACTATCCCTTTAAGGTGCACATGGTATGACCAGGTCATGTAGTGCAATTCAGGATCAAATACAGGGTTAGGACAAATGTTAGAGACAAACTGGTTTGAGTGGCATCTGGCTGAAGGTCCTCCAACAGCTCTTTCTTCTTCAAAATTTCATCTTGTGCCTCATTCAGTTGCACCCTGGGATAAACATCAGAACAGTCATCTTCAGAAAGTACACAAGATGATTAAAAGTAGCTAAAAAAAGGAAACTTATCTGGTTAAATTACCTTCATTTAGTAATATTTAGAATGCATGAAACTTACATATGAGCATCCAGCTTCCTTTTCAGATGAGACTGTAGAGAGGAGACAAGAAAACAAATGAGACATTTTATGAAATTTGCTGCTACCACCACAAATGTAATATTCATACTGTGCATAGAATGGATCAAAGGCCCGATCATTTAGCAAAGGTTGAAGATTCTGAACAGTTTGGCTCCATAAATTATGGTAATACAGTACTGCACTGTGAGTACACATTTATGTAGCAGCAGCGCCATCAAGGGGCCAATTCATACTTACATCTTCAGGTTTGTTTCCCTGTGTCTGTAAGGCCTTTTGCAGATCCTCCACCTGTTGCTGGAGCTCACTGATTCTCTCTCTGTTTAACCTTAGTACACACAAAACAGCACAACACATTCATTCACATGGTAATGTTTATATGTCCAAAAGCTAAAGCAGCTTTATAAGGCACTTTTAAAATCACAAAGTGATTCCACTGAATTCAAGTCATCTTAAGCATGCAACTGGAAACTAATCCCCAATGTCAACAATGTCTACTAAATAAATAAAGAGACCACACTGGATATCAGGGATTTAAAAACAAAAAAACTTGTGCACAAACTTGTGAAGGGGGCATACAAATTATTAAGAAATTCTCAAATTCATGTTTCAGTTAAACTTTTCACTTACTGTAAATTGTTTTTCTGACAACTTGTAATGAAAGAATCTGTATTCAATAAATAAAAATAAAACCATTTTCACTTGTGTCCTTAGATTTTTGGAATCCACTTACCAGTAATCAATATTTATTAAGTGAAAGCTCTGCATGAATATGGAAAATGATTGACAGCTCTGTATGTAGAATCTGACTGTGGCTCCTCAGGAGTGATGCTGAGCAGACGTTAGTGTGCGTGTTTTCCTTTAACCTGCTACCTGTTCTCAGTGTCCAGTTCACTGCGTCCACGCCGTGCCTCCTCCAGCTGCACCTGCAGCTCAGTCATGCGCTCATTCTCTGACTCCTCCTGCTGCAGCTGCAACATTTTATTCTCATGCTGCAGACGGATGAACTTCTCCCTAGAGGAGCAGACATGAATATACAACATCAAATAAAACATTTAAGTGTCCTCCAGTTGTTACTTGGACTTTGAATACACAAAAAGGTACGTGAATCACAGCAGTTTTTAAAAGCACTAAATGGCTTGGCACCTTCATACATTTATAAATGTCTATTTAAGTATGTTCCAAATCTTTGTTTGAGATGAAATGCTAAATGTTTTTGGAAAATTGTTATGTGAACCATTAGATATCAGGTGAAGCTACTTTTAGCCATTATGCCTGCCACAAAGATCTGCAGCAGTTTGCAAGAAACCCCTTAAGAAAAAAAAAAACCTTAGGTGATAATATACTTACAATTATAACCTTTCTATCAATTAAACTTAGACAGGCTTCAAGCATTTATACTTTTAAAAAGCACCTAAAAGATACAGTATATTTTAATAAAAACAATTATTTGACTTTTAATTTAATTTGATTGTTTTGTTTTTTAACACAATCACTTTCTCACTTTCTAATATGTGAAGCATTTTGAGCTTAATTTGATGTATCAAAGGTGCTATAGAAATAAAATGTATTAATAGTAGGGCTGTGAATCGATTAAATAAAACTTAATTCATTGCACAGTGCTCTGTTATTAATCGCGATAAATTATGTTACATAGTATTTTAAAAACAAACATTAAAATATAACCATAAATATATTTACCTTCTACTTTGTCTCAAAGGACTTGCAATAAATTGGTAAGTCATCATTTATTTTAATTATTTAATATGTAATTTAAAATGAGTTAATTAAACACAAGTTTAAATATTTGATACAAGTAGATGTTTAAATGCCATAATATCAGTGGACATGCTGTAATTAAAAGTTGGGCAAAATCTTCTGGCATTTTCCAGTGGACTTTTTTAATAATCGGATCATATGGGAAGATTCAATTTATATTAAACTTTATTGACAAGAGAAACTTAAGTGTACATTGCCAATCCATTCTAAGACACTTTACATGCAGATATAAAACAAATTAAATGCTGACGTTTAAAATCTCCAAACTATTATTTTGAGATACACATGGGGTCTCTCTCATGCTGTTTCGCTTTTGATACTGACACTGGTCTAGATGACAGTGAGTGAGCGTTATTGGGTGATGCAAAGAGATATGGCAGGCTGCCCATATCTATCCCACACCTGCCTCACAACTTGCGGGTGAAGTCTCCATTTCCCGTACAGTAAATCTGCTCCCGTGTTTATTATACCCGGGACAAGTGTTGCGCGTAATGAATAAGCATGCACAGCTCCACACAATCAGTTTCTGTGCTAGGATGTGCAGTCGAGTAGAGCATGTACCTCATGGAAATCTAAATATGCCAATTTTAACCACAGGAAGTGGGGAAAAACATTTGTGAAGTTTTAGGAAGTGAAAAAAATACTGCATTAATTGCGTTATAATTTTAACACGTTAAATAGTTAATCGCAGAAAAAACGTGTTAAATTTCCCAGCCCTAATTATTAGTATTATTTATTATACAGTATATCTGTGCAAATCTATATTATGTACCTCACACATCATACCTGTGCTCAATGGGCAACATCTCAGCTGCCAGGTTAACATGGCTTGGACTTCCTGTTTGATATTTTCCTGTCAAATATAAAATGAGCACAAGTTAAAAATTTCATTGCGTCTCTCAAATTCTAAACTACAATTTCAGTTTGTGCTGGGTGAGCCGTGCAGTGACCCTGACAGATTGCTGAAATAGCCTCACCATTGCGCTTATGTGGTAGGAATATCAATGTAACTGGCTGTACTTCTGGAGCAACAGATTTGCTTGAATTTGAATTGGCTATGCTAAGCAAATCACTCCAGCTCTCTAATCACATTCGGCCAGACCATGTCTCCACTGAATTACATCTGTGGGCAACCATCTTCATTAAAATGCAATCTTTTCCTGTGAGTGGTGGTACAAGCTAAAAGATCTACTAATCCGATTGAGAACATCTTCAGAACACAGGTGTGGTATCCGCAGACATACCTGCTTGTAATAGTTGGTCCTGTTGAGCCTGTGTACATCGCAGTTCCTCATTGGTCTCTCTGAGAGTGTCTCGCTCAATACTAATCCTCTGATTGAGAAAACGCACACAAAATTATTACAGGACAGGCAAGTTTGGTCAACTAATGTCTTAATGTCTTTGTGAGTGCCTGTATGTGAAAGTATGTCTACCTCTTTCTCTTTTAGTGTAGCATCATGTTTCTCCTGAAACTTCTTCATCTCAAAGGCCAGGTTATCTGCCCTGCGGGACTCCTCAGACACTTTCCTATGAAGCTCCTGCACCTTAAGTTTCAGATTCAAAGTTATTTGCGTAAGTCTGTGTATTTTCATAAGAGCATAAAAGAACACTAATTGTATAGTAGAAATCTCCAAAATGTCTCCTTTTGTGTTCCACGGCAGTAAAAAAGTCACACAGGTACATGAAACGACATGTGAGTGAGTAAATGATGACAGAATTCTAATTTTGGGGTTTACCATTCTGTTATTTCTCTTATTGTGTTCATGTGCAATTGTCTTTAGCTGTTAATGTCTTCATTTGTGTATGTACCTGTCTCTTGTATGTCTCTAGCTGAGCTCTTGCAGCATTGGCCTTGCGTAGCTCATCTTCAAGACTGACTGTATTCTGCATGTAGCTCATGTTCTTCTCTTCCAGAACTTTCACTTGCCGTCTGAGGTCACTCAGATCTTCTAACTTCTTCCTGTACGTCTCAACAGAGGCCTCTAGCTTCACTGCCCGGTCAGAGGAACTCCTAAACACATAGACATATGCATTGATCATAGGATCTGTTTGATATAGACAAGACTTCTTCAAAACACCTAAAGAGGAAACTGGCAAAGATTACATCACATATGAAAACATTTTGAGGCACAGACAACATATGCACACACCTTAGTATGTCTAATTCATCTTTAAGTGATCGTGACTCCTCAGCCAGGCTGGTCAGTTCATCATTTCGATGCTGAATCTCCACTAGTTGCTTCTCCAGCTCTTCACAGTGGATGCGGTAATCATCTTTAGCTGCCTCCAGTCTGGTTATCACACACACATTCATTATTCACACAGTACACTTTCATTAACATTCTACTCACGCTTGGTTCATTATTTATTTGATCAGTGCTTGTCTAACATTATTTTTAACTCAATAATTTAATTATTTCGGAGAGCTCTTGGTAGAAGAATACCCCGGGTAGCAGCAGCTCGAAGTGTGAGAGTTGTGTTCAGTTGAAACTGTACCTGAAATTTTCTTCCAGAATCTGCTCTAACTGCAGCTGTAGCTGGCTGTGCTTCCTCCCTGGTGGAGTGCTGGGGTCATCAAACGTGTCAAACTGACTGGTTCGATCAGTCAAGAGGTCATTTTCTGCCAGGAGGCTATTCCTTTCCTCCTGCAGCACTGTTACCTGACCAAACAGCAAGTAAGTCAAATATCAGGGGTTTCTGGGGAAAATCAGCTCCCCTCTTTGTCAACATTATAGTATGTTTATTATGTTAAGGGATAGTTCACCCAAAAATGAAAATTATCTCATTATTTACTCACCCTCATGATATCCCGGGTGTGTATGAATTTCTATCTTCACCAGAACACATTGAAGAAAAAATAAATAAATAAATAAATAAATTCTCAGCTCAGTAGGTCCTTAAAATTCAAGTGGATGGTGATTCGACCTTTGAAGCTCCAAAAAGAACAGACAGTCAGCATAAACGTTATCCATATGACTCCAGCGGTTAATGTCTGATCGCAATACAATCGCTTTTGGTGTGAAAAAATATAAATATGTAAGTACTTTTTAACTATAATCCAATGCAACGTGTGACGTATTCCCATTGCCATGTTACGGACATAATCTCACATTTTTCTCTCAGTTGAGACATCCAGGATAAGCACACAAATGCACCATTTTGAGTAAAGAAACATGCTTAAGAGTTAAAAAGTACTTAAATATGGATCTTTTTCGCACCAAAAGCAGTCATGGCCCTTAGAAGACATGAATTAAATGCTGGGGTCATATAGATTATGTTTATGCTGAGTGTCTGTTCTTTTTGGAGCTTCAAAAGTCAAATCACCATCCAATTGCATTTTAAGGATCTACTGAGTTAAGATATTTTTCTTTAAATGTCTTCTGGTGAAGAAATAAAGTCAAACACATCTGGGATATCATGTGGGTCAGTAAATAATGAGAGAATTTTCATTTTTGGGTGAACTTACCCCTTAAGCCAAGGCATCATATGTGATATGTAACTATTTGAATGTGTGTGAGCATGATGTTAGGAAAAACTGTTTAATTAAATTATGGAAATTATGAAAAATTACAACTAAAATTGTTTTAAAAAAAGCTTAACCATTAAATATGAAACACATTTGCAAATGGATGTACATAATGTGCATACACAGAAAACTACTGTTGTATTTTTTTTTTAAATCTTGTACATTTTAACAAATAGCAAAACTGATGTGAAAAGTCCATCTGTTAAAAAAATAAGTTAAAGGGATAGTTCACCCAAAAATGAAAGTTCTCTCATCATTTCCTCACCATCATGCTATCCCAGGTTTGTATGACTTACTTTCTTATGCAAAACACAAACAAAGATTTTTAAAAGAATATTTTTAGCTCTGTAGGTCCTCACAATGCAAGTGAATGGTGGCCAAAACTTTGAAGGCCCAAATGACAGCATAAAAGTAATCCATAAGACTCCAGTGGTTGAATCCATATCTTCTGAAGCGATATGATAGGTGTGGGTGAGAAACAGATGAATATTTCAGTCATTTTTTCTATAAATCTCCACTTTCACTTCCACATTCTGGTGTGGAAGTGACTTTCACTGTCACATTCAGCCACCTCCTGGTTAGGGCTGGTCAAAGCTGGAGACTGATAGTAAAAAAATTATTTAAATATTGTTCTGTTTCTCACCCACACCTATCATATTTCTTTTGAAGATATGGATTTAACCACTGGAGTCTTATGGATTACTTTTACATCTCCTTCATTTACTTTTTGGACCTACTGAGTTATGGTCACCATCCACTTGCATTGTGAAGACCAACAGAGCTGAGGGTGAGTAAATAATGAGAGAATTTTCACTTTTGGGTGGGTGAACTATTCCTTTAACTAAAATAATAATAATTAAAAAAAAAATTAAAAAAAATCATCCATATCCTTATTTATATGCCATGAAAGAGGAAGACATTTAAAACAAAAAAAATATATAGTAAAATTTTTTAATTAAATTTCAGTAAATTACCTGTATGAAGAACCTCCAGCTTTAGAGGTCATATTCAGGGCATATTCATAACTTTCCCTGTTACATAAACTCCAAATTAATACAGTTTACAAATTTAATTAGGAAGTGAATTAATTGTGAATAAAAAAAATTCTACACTAATGTTAGACCTGGTAAAATTCTCCCACAGCTCAATGGAAAATGGCTTTTAGTCTTCTTGTTTTAGGGTATGCCAATATAAAAACAACAGCAACCTGATAAACCATTCAGTTTCCAGCGGTTCCCCAGTTTGAAAGTGTTAGGTTGGTTAGTGGCAACGCAGGATTTTAGTTTTAGTTAAGCTAAATGCATTCATTTAGACTTACCTTTCACTGGCCTTAGACACTTTTACAACTCAATCTGTCAAAAATCAGCAACACATGAATTTCTAACCAATAGGCATAGAAAAGGTAACATGGCAGTTCAATTCCTTACTACAATAATATGAACCTTTCATGTTATATTTATCACAACTGATATAAACTTAAAGAGGGAAATATATACCTATACATTAAAGGGACAGTTCACCCCAAAACGATTATACCATCATCATTTAACACAAAAAACGATGTTATGCAGAATAACAGCCTCAGTCACATTCACTGTCATTGTATGGCAAAAAGATGACTAATTGATTAATTGTAAAAAGATTAATTGTGACTCTCTCTTTTATTCAGCCAAACATCTACTTTTGTGTTCCATGAAATAAAGAAAGTTACATTTGGAGCAACACGAAGGTGAGCAAATGATAAAAGAATTTTCATTTTTGGGTGAACTATGACTTCAACTGAAAATACTGTATTTTACAAATCCATTCATCTCTGTGTAAAAGCTAAATACACATCTGCCTCAGCAGAGTCAAAAAAAATACTCGCGCTCTATGGCAAAATCTGTTCATCCATGAAGGTGAAAGAGCAAAACAGCAGGACTCACAAATGCTGTTCACTGAGCTGACACTTATAGTCTGCAAACACAGACACTAAAATACCTGCTGTCTCTGAACATTTCTTTGTCCATGGACTTGCTGCAAAAGGAGTTTAGCTTACACCGGCTTTTTATATGTAGACAGACAGACTGTAGATATTTCTTCAACTGTGTAAATTCATTTTACAGCAGGAAAAACTAATTCTACTATGCCTGAACCCTTGTCTAATCTTATTGTATCTTTTCATATCTTTGACAATTGTTTCACTGAAACTGGTCTCCCACCTGGATGTCGAGCTCCTGACAGCGTTGTGCCAACTCTTCTTTCTCTGCCATCACCTCAGCTAGATCCTCCAAGGCTTTCTTTAACTACAAACAAAACATTTACACACGGACAGACACATATGGCATCACTGAACACTGCTGCAAGAGACATATTGATATTACAGGGAATAAGCTTGACTAAAAAGTGAATTTGAATGAGATGAATAAAGTTTCCTGACACTGGTTATGAAGAGCTGTTTATTTCTATATTTCTTACCTGTTGGTCTCCAAAAGGTTCTGTTCCTAACTGAGACACATTCTCCTTGCTCATAAGCTGTAAACGCAAAATTAAAAAGCTTTGAATGCCTTTTCACTCCCTGTAAAACTAGAATGTACACTAGCAGCCGAAAGTTTGGACATATTTGGCTGAAATGTTTCTCATTCTCTTAAAACCCATTTTATTTAAATACTTATGCTTAAATGCTTGAAATTAGTTTTGCAGAACATTTTAATAAATAAAAATGGGTGAGCTGGACCTCCTGGATGGCAGTCATCACCACATGCTGTACAGATTCCTCCAAGGTCATGATTATCTGGATATACTCTGGACAAAAAAAGTTTCACAGGATTAAAAATAATGATATACACATTTATCATAAAATATACCAGAAACTAATTTCTATTTCATAACTCCAATGTGTCATCATCTTTTTATAATTTTGTTCTTATTCCTACAAGAATGGCCAACCTCAGAAGTAGTGCATGCCTTTTCTTCTGGCATCAAAGCATTGCTTTGTTTTAAAATATAAAAAAAAAAATCCTAAAACTTTCTGTTTCTATCCAGGTTAAAAGAATAGTTCACCCAAAAGTGAAAATTCTCTCATCATTTACTCACCCTCATGCCATCCCAGATGTGTATGACTTCCATTCTTCTGCTGAACACAAATGATGATTTTTAAAAGAATATTTCAGCTTTGTAGGTCCATACAATGCAAGTGAAGGGTATCAGAACTTTGAAGCTCTAAAAGCACATAAAGGCAGCATAAAAGTAATCTATATGACAGCATAACTACGAGTAGTTAAATCCATATCTTCTGAAGCAATATAATAGGTGTGAGTGAGAATCTGAAACAGATCAATATTTAAGTCCTTTTCTTATTCTTTTAAAAATCTTCGTTTGTGTTCTGCTGAAGAACGAGTCATACACATCTGGGATGGCATGAGGGTGAGTAAATGATAAGAGAAT
Organism: Myxocyprinus asiaticus; assembly: GCF_019703515.2. Lineage (NCBI taxonomy): Eukaryota > Metazoa > Chordata > Actinopteri > Cypriniformes > Catostomidae > Myxocyprinus > Myxocyprinus asiaticus. The sequence continues at coordinate 21,818,607 of NC_059368.1, forward strand.
TTAAATTTTTAGGTGAACTATCCCTTTAAATGTATCAATACCTTGTTTCCTGTCACAGTTGACTGCACACCCCAGGATGAGCTGAAGAAGGCGCCCCAGCTCTACTTGGTCAGAGTGCTCTACCACCCGCATCAGGTCAGGCAGAGGGAAATCTGAGATCTGCTGGGTCAATACCTACAGCACAAGAGTTTATAACACATACAATGTTACACATACGTACACAGATTAACAAACATACTTAGACCAAGTAGGACCATTATGTCTTTGTTAAAATAAGACATAAATTCAAGGCGTTAAAGGGATAGTTCACCCAAAAATTTTAATTATCTCATCATTTACTCACCCTCATTCCATCCCAGATGTGTATGACTTTCTTTCTTCTGCAGAACACAAATCATAACTTTTAGAAGAATATTTAATCTCTGTAGGTCCATCCAATGCAAGTCAATGGGTGCCAAAATTTTGAAGCTCCACCCAGCACATAAAGGCATCATAAAAGTAATCCATATGACTCCAGTGTTTTAATATAAATCTTCAGAAGTGATATGATAGGTGTGGGTGATAAACAGTTTAATATTTTAGTTCATTTTTGCTAAAAATGATTCTCCCTGCCCAGTAGGTGGCGATATGCATGAAGAATGTGAATCACCAAAAACACAAGAAGAATGTGAAAGTTAAAGTGGAGATTGTCTGAGTTTCTCACTCACACCTATCAGATCACTTCTGAAGATATTGATTTAACCACTGGAGCCTTATGGATTACTTTTGTTGACTTATGCGATTTTTGGACATTCAAAATTTTGGCACCCATTCACTTGCATTATACGGACCAAAAGAGCTGAGATATTTATCTAAAAATCTTAATTTGTGTTCAGCAGATGAAAAAGTTATACACATCGATGATTGCATGAGGGTAAGTAAATGATGACAGAATTTTCATTTTTGGGTGAACTAACCCTTTAAAAAATAGTACAATTAATTGCAGCTCATTCAGACGGAGTTGTGAATACCATTTCCAACAATTAGACACATTCATGTCTTGAAAACATCATCATTTGTGTTAACTCAAAAAGCTTTGTGAGAGAGTTAAAGAGTGTACTTTTTTATGTTAAAATACTTTTTTGCAATTCTGTTTGCTGCTGCTAGCATTGCAGAAATTGCACAAAAGACCCTTTTCACACTTCTGGGTTTTGGAACGTGAAAGTAAATGATTGCAGGGTAAACTGAATGGTGAATGGGAGACCATGGCAAATATAATTTTTGCATACCAATATGCTCCAATATCAAAAGAAAAACGTCACTATTACGTTTCCACAACTTTCCAAATGAAGAAAAATATGACAGCCATGGATTATATCCATCAAAAAAGAGATGGCAAATATACTGTCACTCTCTCAGCAGCTGTATTAGAAACCTCATTGCATCCGTGGTAACTCGTTTCTCTAATTCCAGGGAAAAATGATACAAATTATAATGTCATAAAAGTACACTAAATAATTACATTAAATTGCAAATATAAAAACGCTTGCCAGATTAATGTTGCTTAATAAGGTGGAAACGTGTCATCACAGTCTGTGGAAAGGGTCCGTTCAGATTTTAAAACAATATCTTAATGTAAATTCAGAGGAATAATGTCTGAAACTGTTCAAAATAAATTATGGAAGCATTTTAATAAACCAAAGCTCTGCATGTTATTTACCTCATTATAATAATCAACAATCATTTGAAGGATCTTTTTGAGGTTGTTCATCTGTACAAATGGAGTAAAGAATGTTAACACATTGTATTTGGAATATTCTTAAAATTAGATTTGTTTTAAACACTGAGGCCTAAAATAAAAGTAAATCTACCTTGAGTCTAACATTGTCTCCAACATCCTCTTTAATACGTGCCAGCCAGCTCTCACTGAACCATGAAGGATCTCTGAAATTGAAACACTGATTAGTGCAGTTCAGCCTGATCCAATTCAGATACCTAATTTTGAAGCAAGAGTACATTCTTTAAATGTTCCATCGACTCACTAAAAACAGTTCATGCTAAATTTCATTACACTTGATTGTAATCCAGGAAAAAGCAAAAGTAAAGAAAATGTATATACTGTATCTCAAAACACAGTTTCAGGTAATGTGACTGAGGAATACCCACAATCTGATGCAAGTCGTAAAATATTCAGACCCTGACAAGCTGAGATATAAAACAGTAATGCTGGCCTGGAGGACCAATTTGATTTCGTTGCAAAATAAGGGAGAGGAAATATGGAAAGTGAATGGGAATGTAAACACAATAAGGTGTGAGTAAATGATATATAATTTAACAAACAGCTCCTGGGAGACAGAATGAGTCAAAGAGAAGGATCACACCTTATGTCTTCCAGGAACTTTACTTCATAGCTGGAGTGTACTGTAGCTCAACTGATAGGACATGGTTAATTTTGCTTTACTGGTAGAGCATTGTCCCAGCACCACCAAGGTAATGGGTTCAAATACAAGGAAACACAGATACTGACCAAATTGAATGCAATGTAAGTCGCTTTGGATCATCTGCTTAATGCTTTTAGTATCTAAATATTATGTAATAAATGTAAACCCACTCACATTTGATGCAGAGCCTGAGACATGGCAACCCCTGAGGTCAGATCCTCCAACGTCTTACAAGGGGCTGCGGTGCTGAAGGTCTGCAGCTGATGCCACATATACAAATATATGAAATATGATATAAGCACAGTACTGACAGTAAAAATATACTTCACATCACAGTGTGTAGCATGATAGATGTATATGCAAATGAATTAAAAAGAGTACCAACAATGTCATACACTGAAAGAAGAAAAACAAAGTCTGAAGGAGTGAATCTGATTTGACATATATACTGTAACACTCTCACTAAAAGGAAATTAAGTGGTGTAAACATTAACCAAATATTCCATCATGTTGTTATTGTTTATTTTTATTAAAGGTCTTTGCACTGATGTAGCATGGCACGTCTAAGCTTATGATTTAGATTTGCACAGACTGAATTTGAATGTACAGCAATGCACACAGTTCTGACTACTGCACTTGGGCACTTAGGACCACTATGTAAATGGTACTTTGGGACAACAGAAAACAAAAAAGTGAAACACAGCTGGGTAACTCAGAATTCAAACCAGGGGCATGACCACTGATATATATATATATATATATATATATATATATATAAATCTGGATCGCTGATGCAACAGTAAACTACCAGCTGGAGGTGAAGCCACCGCGTTCGAGTGGCCATCTTAGTATGCCAAAACTGCCATAGAGCATCAATGACTCTCCGACCTGTGGATATGACAGTTGCATTTCGCCCTCTAGTGACAATCATGTTTAATTAGCTTGTTATATATGGAGTTATACACTATATTGCCAAAAGTATTCGCTCACCCATCCAAATAATTGAATTCAGGTGTTCCAATCACTTCCATGGCCACAGGTGTATAAAATGAAGCACCTAGGCATGCAGACTGCTTCTACAAACATTTGTGAAAGAATGGGCCGCTCTCAGGAGCTCAGTGAATTCCAGCATGGTACTGTGATAGGATGCCACCTGTGCAACAAGTCCAGTCGTGAAATTTCCTCGCTACTAAATATTCCACAGTCAACTGTCAGTGGTATTATAACAAAGTGGAAGCGATTGGGAATGACAGCAACTCAGCCACGTAGTGGTAGGCCACGTAAAATGACAGAGCGGGGTCAGCGGATGCTGAGGCGCATAGTGCGCAGAGGTCGCCAACTTTCTGCAGAGTCGATCGCTACAGACCTCCAAAGTTCATGTGGCCTTCAGATTAGCTCAAGAACAGTGCGTAGAGAGCTTCATGGAATGAGTTTCCATGGCCGAGCAGCTGCATCCAAGCCATACATCACCAAGTGCAATGCAAAGCGTCGGATGCAGTGGTGTAAAGCACGCCGCCACTGGACTCTAGTGCAGTGGAGACGCGTTCTCTGGAGTGACGAATCACGCTTCTCCATCTGGCAATCTGATGGACGAGTCTGGGTTTGGCGGTTGCCAGGAGAACAGTACTTGTCTGACTGCATTGTGCCAACTGTGAAGTTTGGTGGAGGGGGATTATGGTGTGGGGTTGTTTTTCAGGAGCTGGGCTTGGCCCCTTAGTTCCAGTGAAAGGAACTCTGAATGCTTCAGCATACCAGGAGATTTTGGACAATTCCATGCTCCCAACTTTGTGGGAACAGTTTGGGGATGGCCCCTTCCTGTTCCAACATGACTGCGCACCAGTGCACAAAGCAAGGTCCATAAAGACATGGATGAGCAAGTTTGGTGTGGAAGAACTTGACTGGCCTGCACAGAGTCCTGACCTCAACCCGACAGAGCACCTTTGGGATGAATTAGAGCGAAGACTGCGAGCCAGGCCTTCTCGTCCAACATCAGTGTCTGACCTCACAAATGCGCTTCTGGAAGAATGGTCAAAAATTCCCATAAACACACTCCTAAACCTTGTGGAAAGCCTTCCCAGAAGAGTTGAAGCTGTTATAGCTGCAAAGGGTGGGCCGACATCATATTAAACCCTATGGATTAAGAATGGGATGTCACTTAAGTTCATATGCGTCTAAAGGCAGATGAGCGAATACTTTTGGCAATATAGTGTATATGTGCCAGAATTCTGCACGCGGAAATTTATATTTTGAGCGCACAAAAACTTTTTTGCACACGCAAGATGAAATTGTGCGCATAAAAAGTTATTTTGCACATGCAAGATTATATTTTGAGCACACACAAAAAAAATATCTGCACACGCAAGATGATATTTTGAGCGCACAAAAATGTCTGCACACGCAAGAAGATATTTTGAACGCACAAAAAATTCTGCACGCGCAAGATGATTTTTTTGAATGCACAAAAATTTATTTTGCACACGCTTGAACTCAGTTTTGTAAAGCAATGTATCTTCTTGCAAAGATAAATTCATTTTGAGCAAACGAAAATCAATTTTGCGCTTGCATAAAGTTTATTTGAATGTGAATTTGCTCAGAATTCTTACATTTTAATTGTGGCACAAATATAACTCCATAGTTATGGATAATAGCCTATTGGTTAGGAGGGAGAGGATATATGGGATCGCGATGTCAAGATTATTCATCTGCCCTGGTGTTCAGCCTATCAGTACAGCACAATGATCACCAAAGGAAGTGCCAAACTGTCCACAGGTTGTAAAAAGCTGTAATATCTGTTTGTTTAGGGTGACAATACGTCCTTACCTACAAAAGGGACTTTAAAAAAGTCAGACCGGGATTTCTATATCGCCTTAAATGCCTGGGATTTGCTTGTTTTCATGTTGAAGTGCTCTCTGTAGTCATACATGGGTACATGTCATAAATAAGTGTTCGTTTGCCATTTAAATCTAGCGTGTGTTTAATTTTAACCAACTTTGCTTTGCGTGTCTCCCCCTCTGTGGGCCTGATGTGGAGTGTGATAGAAGTGACTGGGAGAATAAGGCACTTTTTGATGAAAACATAAAACAAGTAACTCTGAACAAACATTTCGATGCTATATATAAATCGGTGATTGAATGACTAATGTTTACTCGCTGAAATGAGCTGATTTCCTATTAATTCAATAAGGACATTGGAATGTTTGGGCATAACAGCAATATGGTGGCGCAGTGGCTTCACTGATATGACGTCATGAGCAATCCAGCTCTCTATATAAATAGGCCTATCAGTGGGCAATGGGCATGGCACTCATTGCAGCAGGATTAAGACTGAATTGGAGACACCACAGATCTTTGTCTCAGGTGTAGATAACATGATCCAGCAAAGATGATCTTTTGCACCTTACAAGATTTTCTGAGAACTACTCCAAAGGGGACAGGGCGCATACGCAATGTAAACACACTAGCACAGCCATAGATCAAAGTCAAACATATAGGTTATAACATGCTATAACCGCCATCTGCACGCACGCGCCTTATGACATCGGTGCAGCCAAAAATCAAAGCGACATCATATTAGACAATGCCAGTTAATAGTGATCTGATTGCATAAGAGCTTCTGAAAAGATCAAGAGACATTCCACAAATACCTTGGCTAAACAGATTAGCCCCCTAAATCGGATGAGGAAGAAGTTGCCTGTGACTGTTTATGTTGTTTACATCTCTAGCTTGGCTCGAACGACTCTCGTCTTTCTCATTTGAATGCTAATAGAACGTGCTGGACGAGTGTCGCGAGGCGAAATGTGCGCTTCATTTGTTACTGTTAATGAATGCCCTACGTGAACAAGTGCACAGCCACGGCTTCATTTAAATATCTTATTTCCGGGAACCATGGTGCTAGATGGAAACGACTACCCGCGACAGGTAACGCTCTCATCTGATCGTACATAAATAAACGATAGCCTACCTGGAGCGCAGGCTCACGTGAGCTTTATATATTTAAACAGAAAGGCGGAATCTTACCCAAATAATCAGGCTCTCACACAGCACTGTTTTATTTAAATCCATCTCTCCCCTGTGCGGTCTGGCAAATATTTCCGTCCACCTGTCAACAATACGCTTCCCCTTGCCACTGCATTACACCTCACCTGGGAGTGTATTTCCCTAAAGCTGAGCAGCGCAGTGTTCAAGTCTATTGCGTCTACGCACTAATAGAAGCGTAAACGTTTCGTGAATATACACCACGGATCCTCTGCGTGCTGTGTTGATTGGGGGATAGACGGGATCTAGAGCGCAACAGCAAGGAATAAAACACCAATGGTGTTTGAGTTAAGGATGCCATCCAGCCAATCAAAATACATCTGAGAAAACCGGCAGAGCATCACCATGGGCACATGAGGCGCAGGATATAAATAGAAATTATTTAGAATTTAGAAACAAAAAATAGCTACAAGAGCTGGCCAGTTTTTGCTAGATTTACCTAAATAAGCATTTAAAAATAGTGATAAGATGTTTACAAGTTTGGAAATGTTTCTAAAATGTATAGCCTATTTAGGCTATATTCAATATTTAAGTTTATATTCAGTAGTTATATTGATTTAAGTACCATACATGGAAACATGCACATTTCACAATTAAACGCACGTGCTTCATAGGATGACAGTCTACAAAGATGGAATGTTTTCATATTTTTATTTTATTTTAGTAGCACTTATGTCAAATGTGACAAAACAATTGAGCTAGTTGCTAAAAAAAAAAAAAAAAAAAAAAGAAAAACGTTCAACCTTCAAAGGAACATCACTGGCTCCTTTAAAGAGCTTTAAAACATAGAACCTTTATGCTGATTTACCACGATGTCTATAGATTAGTGGTGTCCGTTGTTAAACATTAATAATAACATATATAATATGACTCTGAGACATTTTATTACCCTTTCTGTAATAAAAGCATAAGATAAGATTGTGAAGTCACATGCACATACCTGACCACAAGCACAATGATTTGTGGGAATTCATTTTAAACCATGTATAAAATATGAGACCCATTAGTGCATTATTGCATATCAGTTTTATAGATACGTTCCCTTCATTACAGTTATATTAAGAGAGACAAACTCCATAAACATTCAACTGAGGGCTGGGATGTTTAGGGTACAACAGGACTAAAATACATACCTCCCTACAAAATACATATTTGTCATTTTCAGTTTTGTTCAAGGTGATTAAATCAAAAGTTTTTCAATAACTTTCTAAGCGAAAGGATGTATTTGTGGTAGAAAGCCCCCTGTTGCAGGGGTTAAAGGCCCACATAAAACACACTGATTTTCGTGGAGGGCAATCACAATATTCATTTGTTTGTAGAATCCTTGATGTTATGAAATGCCAAATGTGATTGAAGTTAATAGAAAAATAATAATTCAGTGTCATATTATAATAATAAGCTTGACTGAACAATAATAAATAATATTCATCTTGGTTCCAAAATATAATTGCATGAACTTGTAGTTTTTGCACACCCTATTCATTTACAAAAAATATAGAGTATGTAGGCAAATATTGCTTTTTTTTTTTTTTTTCCTGTATTGGTGCATATAAATTATCTAAATTATATTACAAATTAAATAGCATTTAATTAATTTAATTTAATTTAGTGTTCATTTAGTGGAAAAACTGTGGAAAACATGCATTTATTATCTTTATCTAGATTTATATTTAATTAAACATGCTGAATGTATTTGGCTACAATGGCTGTTAAAAATGATGTAGTTTCTCCCAGTTGTACACTGCAAGGGGGCCCCCAGCTGGAAAGCTGCTTGGGGCCTCGGAAATCGCTACCCTGCCCCTGATTATCTTAATTTGTCACTCAAAAAAAGCATCAAGCTGTCTCAAAAGTATTTACATAAGTAGACAAATTTTGTACTATAACTCTTACCCCTATATTTACACTTTATCACTATAAACCCCCTGGGGGCCTTTTACCCCAAATGTAGGGAAAAGGGCCCCCTTGCCACTTTTTTTATTTTTATTTATTTTTTAATAAAAAATAGATTGGACAGTTAATTTTTTAAAATAATTTAATCAAAACAGCCTTCTGTTACTATTTTGATTCATACAAATTATGTTGCTCCATCAATATTTAATAAAATAAATGTATTTTTTCAATCTTGATACATTTTGTGACCAGAAAAAAGCAAATTTCCTTAAGGTGTGCCTTTAGCCCTGTTGTACACTATGTCCATTAAAATTTCAGTTATGGCTGTCAACATTAAAGAAATTAGTGATTAATAATGTACTACAACCTAACAATAAACAAAACTCAGAGTCTTAATAATAATTTGATCATAAAGCCACACATTGTGTTCACATTTAAAAATACAAGCTCTGGTCAGAAATATACCAAAAATGACTTTTCTGCTGCAACTTTAACCTGATAACCACAATATGTGGGGCAGCATAACTGGTGGCAGTAGTTCTTGACTGACATGACACTGGACTTTAACCATGACAGCCTTGGCCTGAAGAAACTACCAGCTCTCTTAATCTGATTGGGGGCCGGGGTCTTTAATCTACCTCTGTGCCATCAAGGGCCTTGTGGATCAACAGCTGCTATTTTCAGCTACTGTGACCTTGCAATTTGGCGCAAAAATGAGAAAGGTAAATATTAGCTTGAGAAATTTTTAGCAAAAAGGTCCAGGACAAATGGACTGATATGGTATGGAGCCAATTTGGAATAAGGGTAACTGAGTTGCATGAGCTAACAACATTGCAAGATTTTACTAGTTTACCCTACAATTAAAGTTCTGTAATCATTCACCCTCATGTTGTTCCAAACCCATTTTGCTTTCTTCTGTAGAATACACAAGCAGATGTTAGGCAGAATAGTACTTCAGTCTCAGTCACCATTCTCTTTCATTGCATGTGTTTTCCATTTGTGTTCCATGGAAGAGAGAAAGTCATACAGGTTTGGAACAACATGAGGGTGAATAAATGATGATAGGATGTTTATTACTGGTCGAGCTTTCCCTTTCTCAGGCCTGTAACCACATAGACATTATAGTGGTTGATTAATATTGGGTTTTCAATGGCAGATTATTAAACTTTGAGTTCCCCACAGTCTTGAACATTTGGTTACATCCTTGATTACGGTAGAGGTCTGTTTCTTCAAGACACTTAATAAAAATAACACACTCATACATATTATGTATAGGCCTACATGGGAATTTAGATTGGACAGTTCATTTTTTGTGTATCATAGAACTAAGGGTTATAATATTAATCCAGATATGGCTTTATTTTAACTCACTGGATTGCCCAGGTGATGAGCGTTCCAGGCATCCCAGTGAAATGCTTTACTTTGGTCATCCATATGGGGCACAGGCGCGGAGCTAGGGGGTGGACAGGGGTGGCCGTGGCCACCCCATTGGCCACTCCACTCGCAATTGCCGTTTTGGTCTTTCTACACCAACATTCCCCCCGTCCAACGATACACCTGTGACAAACTCCTGTCTCCGCCCCTGATGGGGCAGCACATTAGATTGTGTAAACTTACGGTAAACGATTGACAGGTTAACCAGACCCCTAACCTACTTAAAGTAGGAGGAGACTTACAGTCTTTGAATCAGTGTATTGTAAGTGGTCACATGACAAAAATACAGCATTACAGATCGGGAAATGGGTATGACTTTTTTCACAAATTTCTAATCTGCTATTGCTAATCGATACACATTCCTTTTGCATTAACATTTAGTGTGTATTTGTAGAGGCCAGTAAGTCTGCAAGAAAATTTCCTCAATTTTGCAAATCCACCAGGAAGTCAGTGTACTTACTTAACCTTAGTAAAAGGGACAAATATGGGACTGAAATCCCTAGTAAATGATTGACCTGTCTGTCAAATGTACTGTGTACAGTGAAGCAGCGAGAAAGCATTCCATTCTCTGCCTTCTACGAGAGAAAGCAACTGAATCACAAACAAGAAACATGGCCACCAGCCACAGCTTCCGCAATAGGTGAGACACTCAAAACTATTTGTATTAGATTTGTATTTTATATATCTCATGCAAAATCCTGTGCTGTGCATTCCTATTTAAAACTATATGTTTTGTAACTTGAGTGATTACAGTAAATATATTGCACTACAACATTGGTCTTGCACTGTATATGAACACAGTACATTTTCTAGCTGGGAACTTCCATCGATATTATGTACATTTTGTTTGAAGCAAGCTTACATCTAAACAGTTCAGTCACATCCAGCATTTGCCTAAAGGGTGCACATTTAATTTATACAGAGAGGAGATACGTTTTCGTAGTATGAATTCACCTCACTTTTAGATTTGGGAATAATTTTGTAGCAACACTGCGAGTGATATATACAGTATATTATGTTGTTTTGTGCTACACTAAGGCTGCAGGTTGATTGTGTTATGGTATGTGGGGCAATAAGACACCACTCAGACATGCTCAGCCCTATAATATGACATCAAAGAGTTTAGTATGTCAGTCAAACTTTATTCAGTTCAACTTTAAAATACCTTCTTATGGGATCTGGTGCTATTGCATTGTTTTATAAAGAGAAACAAATTTGCTGCATCAAGATTACACTGAATTACATTTTTTAGTGGAGGTCAACACAAAGAAAACTAAAGCAAGTGAAAACAAATCATAACTCTAAATACTGTTTGGAACTGACGTATATTGAAAGACTGATGTAAGGCCTTTCTGATATTGCATTATCTGGTGAGAGTAATACAGGTGTGTCAGCCAGCTAAATTTAGCCATCGTACGTGCTCCTCCAGACATCGTTTAGCTTATCCAGACTATTTGGTAATGAAGTTTCAAGAGAGAATTCAGTTTCTAGCTTGAGATAAATAAATGCCTTTAATTTTATGAAAAAGAATGAAGTACTTTTCAATATGCTGTAGCTGGCTACTAAGAATTTCAAAAGAAAAACTGAATTCAATTAATGAATTAAATCAGTTTATATCCAATGACCTTTTAGTCCAGAGTTGACCTTTTAAACTCTAGTACTGCGTCATTATACATTATAAGTCTCTCAATTCAACAGAATGGGTGAACATAACTCCACAGTATTGCTTATCAATAATTGCATCTCTCACTTCTGAAGGTCCCCTCTACTGCCAAAGACAAGGAGTCAAGGGCAGCCACATAATCCTCACATGGACAAAAGAGAGGTACACATACACACACACACACACACACACACACACACTAAAATTCTGTCATCACTTACCAGGCATCCCAGATGTGTATGAATTTCTTCTGCTGAACACAAATGAAGATTTTTAGAAAAAATGTCTCAGCTCTGTTGGTCCTCACAATGCAGGTGAATGGTGATCAGACCTTTATAGCTCAAAAAATCACATATTGGAAATATAGAAGTAATCCATAAGACTCTAGTGTTTTTTTTTTTTTTTTTTTTGATTTTCTCCCCAATTTGGAATGTCCAATTCCCAATGCGCTCTAATTTCTCGTGGTGGCGTAGTGACTCACCTCAATCCGGGTGGCGGAGGACGAATCTCAGTTGCCTCCGCGTCTGAGACCATCAATCCACGCGTCTTATCACGTGGCTTGTTGAGCGCATTACTGCGGAGACATAGCGCGTGTGGAGGCCCACGCTATTCTCCACGGCATCCATGCACAACTCACTACGCGCCCCACTGAGAGCGAGAACCACATTATAGCAGCCACGTAGAGGTTAACCCAACATGACTCTACCCACCCTAGCAACTGGGCCAGTTGGTTGCTTAGGAAGCCCGACTGGAGTCACTCAGCACGTCCTGGATTTAAACTTGCAAGTCCAGGGGTGGTAGTCAGCGTCTTTACTTGCTGTGCTACCCAGGCCCCCTAAGACTCTAGTCTTTAAATCCATGGGCGTCTGCCCATGTCTAAATCCGCGCCTGGGTGTGGGTGAGAAAAAGAAGAATATTTAAGTTCTATTCCTTTTTACTCTAAATCTCCATTTTAACTTTCACTTTCAGATGTGAAAGTGAGACTAAACAGGCACCACGTGTGACTTTCAGATGTAAAAGTGAAAGTGGAGATTTAGAGTAAAACAAAAGGACTTACATTTTGATCTGTTTCTCACCCACATCTATTATATCGCTTCTGAAGATATGGATTTAACCACTGGAGTCTCATGATTACTTCTGTGTTTCCTTTGTGTGATTTTTGGAGCTACAAAAGGTCTGATCACCATTCACTTGCATTGTATGAGCTGAGATATTCTTCTAAAAATCTTCATTTGTGTTCTGCTGAAGAAAGAAAGTCATACACATCTGGGATGGCATGAGAGTCGTAAATGAGACAATTTTAATTTTTGGGTGAACTATCCCTTTAAGACATTTTTATTGTATTCCAAAACTCAATTTATTGTATGCCATTATTACAAATTTAAATTGATAAATTTAATTGATAAATAAATTGATGTATTTCCAGAATAATCACCTCTTAATTTGATGCTTGCAGAATTTGCCCAAGCCATGGTTAACAGCAGGCAACAAGGACCTCCACTGCCCCGTGTGTTTACAGATAGCCAGCTATCCTGTAGAGACCAACTGCGGGCATCTTTTCTGTGGTGCGTGTCAACCTACTGCAAAAATACACCACACTGCAAAGAAAGCTGGTTTTGTATATCATAACACCTGATCTCAGGTCTGTGGTGTCATTTTGTAGATAATGATGGAAAATGTAGACAAAGAGTAGCTGTGCCTTAACACTAAATCAGCCATCCTGTGGATCGGAATGTAAATGAATTAAATTTATTTTCAAGTCAGATGGTAAAACGACATTTACACATCAATTCAGGCTTAATGTTTCAAAATGTTGATAGCATACTTGTTCAATTTCACTTCAGATACTTAGAGTCAGCAAATCGTAGTTTAGTTTAACTGGTCGACATTGCTTGAGAGCAGATGGTTGTGGGAATTTGCACAGAAGGTGTTCGCTCCAAGTACTCAACACTTACAGGGACACGTGACTCACCTAGATTTGTGTATGAAGTTTAATATTATACTGTTGTCATAGTTACAGTAGCTGCGCCACTCACCTGACACAGATCACAAATTCTTACACATTAGGCACTGTTTATTTAAAAGCACTATTATTTAAAAGCAGCAATGATAATTAAGTAATTCAGTTAAATTATAAATATAAACAGATGTGCTGCATACACACATGCTTAACTTCACAATACTCTCAAACTACACTTTTAGATTAGATGGCCTGTTTATGTGATTCTTCTCAAATTAACTACACAGAAGTGGACTCTATGTCTCAAATCAGATATTACATATAACTCAGAATAATTGATATAAAAAAAAAAGATTCTTTCATGTAAATGGGTTGTTTACCAGAGCCAAAAATGTGACATAATTAACTGCAACAAACACAAAACTAATCCATATTTTTGTGTGGTTTTAACACTAGGTGTAAAATAAATATTTGGATCACTCAGTCCACTTCAGTCAAAAAGACATCAAGTCCCTATACAAAAATAGGGTAGAATTCACACCTCCACCTCTGAAACAGCAATAAAATACCTGGGTAGACTATTGCAATAATAAATACACAGATTTCTGTTTGCCAAGAAGATTTGGCACATGGCACTAGGCACAGGGTGAAGGATAGGCAATTATTCTGTAAACACGTAGCCCACGCTTACCTGCATTCTGTCTCTTTCCCTCTCCAGCACCATGTCTGATATCATACTGGAAACATGGCACCTGGTTAGATGCCATCAGCTGTCCTTTATGTAGACAGAAGGTAAGAGACCTACATCCTTAATTTCTTAGTATGTTATCATACCATCTGTAAAATCATTTAAATTACAGAGAAGGTCAATTACTCTCTCTTTTGCCTTTTTTATTCTTTGTTTTCAGGTGAAAAAGATGTGTCGTCTCTTCAGCGAGAACACAGCTGACTGTAAGGAGAGAGAAGTGTTAAGACATATCAAAGACTATAACAAGCGCTTCTCTGGAGCACCAAGACAGGTAATAACAGCTTAGTCTAAATTTAGTTTAGTTTTCGTGTTAACACTAAAGTTATTATTCAACATTAATGTTGTGTTCATGAACATTAGTTAACATGAATTAACAATGAACAAAACTTTAACAGCACTTGGTTAATGTTATTTTTAACATATACTAATACGTTTTCTTAATCAAAACGTTAGATGTTAAAATTAGTTAAGGCATTCTGAACTAACATGGACTAAAAATGAAGAAATGTATTATTAATAAATATTAACCAAGATTAATAAATTATGGATTTTTTTTTTTTATTCCCAATGCATTTACTAATGTTAACAAATAGAACTTTATTGTAAAGTGTTACTGTTCAGTAATTTTCACTTTATGGAACAGATTTGGTTTCTTTTTCTAGTTTGAGTTTGAGTTTAGTTTTCATATTTTTGGGCTGCCATAGTCAATGCGTTAACTGATTTAATATAAATACTGTATATTTAACATTGTTACACTTCTCAGTGTCATAGTGTAATCACTTTCTAGTGGCATGTATTTAATGACGGTGAGTTGAAAAGGTTAAATTTTGATAAACTGTGTATCAAAAACTAAAACGTTTTATTTGATTTTAGTGAGTTTTGGAGTCATGGAAATGTGCGTTAGGCTCATTTAGTGTTCATTGATGCTGCTGCTCAGAAGAACACTGCCAAGCTACAGTAAATGATATAAATTTTCTCTCTTTTGTTGACAAGTCTGTGCCTCTCTCAGTGAATCAGTTTGGCAGATTCAGTTATCATTATTATTCCGGGCAAGACTTTATCTTTTTATTTGCTCTAGGCATATCACCACGCCCATTTCCGTTGCTTTTTAATATTTAGATGGTAAGGAGGGTTGTGACACCATAAGGTAGTGAGGGCATCGTTGTGTACAGGAGGAAGACACACGGAAATACGATTTCATTGTTCACACACGCACAAACATGCACATATACAGAACAAACTTTACACTAATACACATGTGCGGTGCAGTTATACATTACAGTGTGTATTTCTTCCTTTTCCAGGTTAAGGATTACCTGTATGATGCTCCACTCTTCCTGCTGTTGTTGGTGCAATGGTTGGGGAACATGGGCGGCTTGGTGTGGCTGTTTCTCTTGAGGGTGGCTGTCTGTGGCTTTGTGGCTGCCATGTCTCTGGCATCTCTCCCATTGGAGACTCTTCCTGGGCCGTTGAGCAGTGTGCTGGGCGTACTTGATGATTTTGTAGCAGTCTTCCTTCTTCTTATCTGCATTTTTAACATTAACCAGCAGATGGGGCCACAGAGGACAAGAATGCACTCAGTCACACAGGGTGTGCTGACCGACACATTGTAGAGGAGGATATTGATAATGTGCTAACTAGCATGTTGAAATTCCACTAATGAACCTTGTTAGCAAAGGTTAACAGTGTTATGACCTGGTGCACTTTGTTCTCTGTGAACATGGATTTTCAGTGAAGATGTGTCTAAAATAGACATGGCACAAACAGATAGAGCAGAGTCCTGATAAGGTTATTTGTTTGAAGGGCAATTTCAGGTGTTTCATTACAAACGGTTTGTATGCATTAAATGTAAAGTGCATTTGTAAATATACATGTTTTTAATAAATACTTATTTATCATAATTTTCAAACTTATTCTGTTTGCCTTGCACAAACCCCCATATATAACAAAGAAATATTTCATAATCAAGAGTTTATCAAATCCATTGTAGTGTTTTATCAATAAATCTTTTCCATGGAATGGTAATAATTTCTAGAATTTTAAAGGAACAGTTCACCCAAAAATGAAAATTCTCTCATTATTTAATCACCCTCATGCCATCTCAGATGTGTATGACTTTCTTTCTTCTGCAAAACACAAAAATTAAATTTTCGAAGAATATTTCAGCTCTCTAGGTGAATGGGTACCAAAATTTTAACACTTCAACACACTTTAATCCATATCTTCAGAAGTGATATGACAGGTGTTGGTGAGAAACATAAATATTTAAGTCCTTTATTGCTAGAAATTCTTCTCCCTGCCCAGTAGGGGGTGGTATGCATGAAGAATATGAATCACCAAAAACACAAAAAGAAGAATGTGAAAGTTAAAGTGGAGATTTATTGAGCAAGGAGGAGAATTTATAGTAAAAAAGGACATAAATATTGATCTGTTTCTCACTCACAGCTATCATATCACTTCAGAAGACATTGATTTAACTGCTGGAGTCTTATGAATTATTTTAATGCTGACTTATTTGATTTTTGGAACTTCAAAATGTTGGCACCCATTCACTTGCATTGTATGGACCAAAAGAGCTTAGTAATTCTTCTAAAAATCTTCATTTGAGTTCAGCAGATGAAAAAAAGTCATACACATCTGGGACGGCATAAGGGTGAGTAAATGATGAGAGAATTTTCATTTTTGGGTGAACAATTCCTTTAAATCTCACCTCCATCCTCTCCTCCCCCACCTAGCCCAGCAAAGCCAGGAGCTGGCATCCGTTACAAACTCACAGACTTAGCGTGTCATCATGATTTCGGAAACGCTTAAACTCCTCTCGAGCCCTGGGGTTAAGGGTCACTATGGCAGCCCATCAGGAAGAATAATAATTTAAAAAAAAGTCATAGCACCTTATCATCAGTTGGAGAACAAGCACTAAAATGCTTATTTTAGTATGCAGTGGCAAGACGATACTAAACAACCTATGGGTCACAAATTAATCGAAGATCATCTAAACATACAATGGTGAATCAGAAAGCTCAAAAGCAATAGAGAGCGCTTGCACATATTATGGTTAAACTTATAACCTCACATGGTACAGCAGTGATATCAAAAATGCTGTTACATGCAATAGCTGATTTTTACCTTTAGCTGACCCCAGCACATCTGCATAGCTGAATCAACCTACAAACACCACAGCCCGGAAGGGGTCAAGGGTTGTGGGGCCTAAACACAGGTCCTGCATTGTGACATCCCACACCTACAATCAAAAAGGACAACACTCAAAAACACTCAAACTTGACCTTGTTAAGATTTAAAAATAAGAGCAAACATATAATAATAGTTTTTTAGATTTAGTTTTGGTGTAGGTGTATCTTTACCTCCAATCCAGCCATGAAGAGAGAAGCAGACATCTCTCTGTCTCCATTACTGCCTTCCTCTCTCACTACAGCAACACAAGGTTTTTCTGAAGCTTAAATAAAGACACTTATGAGAGCTGTTTCAATTTTGTTACAATTCTCTTGGCACTAAGATACAAGTCAGACATGACTTCTGTTAAAATGTGTTCATGGCCTCACCAAGTTCCTTAATGATTGGTGTTTGGGAAGGGTTAAAGGTGAGTTTGAGGTAAGGCTGTGTGTGAGAAGCAAGCCCTTTTTCCTCTTGTTGGACACTGAGTGGATTGGCCTGCAGTCGCTCCAGCTGGAAACTTGTGCTTTCCCATATCGCCCGAAGTGTGGGTAGATGCTCATTCAGTACTTCCTGTCCACACAAACTCACTCAAACCTTAAAGATAGTATAAAGAAGAAATCCATGATCATTTACAAATCTTAAACAGTGACAGTTATCAAAAGCTTTTCTCTGCATACCACTTCATCACTGATGTTCAACAATATTGCTGAATCCATGCATATTTCAGTTATTGCAGATCCAATTCCTTTAGATGAAAAAGCATAGCTCACCCTAGCTTCAGGTCCAAAACCAGAGGTTGTGCCAATATGGTGACAGACAAGACCAGCATCTGTGTACCTCTGACAAACATTCACTGCATTACTCTCAAACACTTCTAAAACCAGGCCAAGCTCCACTGAAAACAGACCTTCCATCACTGAAAGAAAAGAAGGAAGAGTGATAGAGAAGAGTGTGAGAGAGAGATACAATTTTTATGATGGACGGAACAGGTTTTCGTTCAACATTAGAGGTTTGCTTCAACATTATAGGTTAAAGACTACTTTTTCCACAACATAAATCACATTTTTATTACTAACCTTCAGTGCCTTCTAAAAGCAAGTCCTCCTCTATCCCATGATTGCCTGCAAAGGCCATCTCCAGCAGACAGGAAACAAACCCTCCATCACTGACATCATGTCCTGCAGTCAGCAGTCGATCTGAAATATAAAAGGTTTTCAATCAACAGATTGTATAGAGATGAGATCAAAATGGCTAAATGGTTCCCACACCATTTGACCAAAGATGTTGTTACTTTTCCAGTCATTTGAGATTACCGGTACTGAATAATAACTTATTTTTTATATAGAATGTACTCACAAGAGCCATTTACTGTAAATATTTTAGAACTGAGCATGACTTAAAAAAAATTCTATATTTACAACACAAATGTCCTTGACTTTTCCATGACTTTGTAAGATTTTGTAAGTTTTAGTGACTTTAGACCTGGAAACCACAATTTTATAATTCCTGATATTTCCAGGTCTTCTGTAACTGTGGGATCCCTAGGCACTGCCTATAGTTAGAGAGTCATCAAAGAGGACCATCAGTATTTGGGAGGAGTAAATGCTGGTCCTAGATCAGTTTACAAATGTTGCTGATCATTTTAGTAGATAAGCCACTGATGTCATACCAATAGCAGAAACATAGATTGTGCTATTAATGTACCAATACAGTAGTAAACAATTTGGTTCTCAGTGGTGTAGCATAGCATTTTAAAAGCATGTACTGACCCTGAATCAGTGCCTGTGTAGTGTTGAAACAGGCAGAGAGCTTGTCTGGCTGATCCAGATCAGGACTGCAGTCTCCGAGTTGCCCATAACACTGAGCCAGGGCAGAGCCACCCAGCCTGTATTTACCTGAGCTCACAGGTACATATAGAAGCACACCTAAGAGAGGAGAAAGGAAAGAGCAAGTGGGACATGTACACTCTTGAACACCCTAGTAATCTATTAGCATAAATACAAGACAGATATGAAAGGTGAAAGGTGCTGAAAAGGGATAAAGATTCAGGATCAAATGGCCACTGATGTGCAGGCCTGACCTTTGCCATCAGGGCTGTCCAGTTCAGGTGTCACGGTAGCTGTGATGTCAGGACACACAGCATACACAGAGATAACCAGAAAGCATAAAACAGGAGAAATGGTTGTTGTACAACATTAAAAAGCACATGCAGACAATGTCTTACATTGGATTAGAATCACACACACAGGCTGTGTTAACATAATCAGTTTTTAGGACTGACAACCGTACTTACCAACAGGCGTGACGCTCTAATCTTCCTGCTCATACAACAGTTTACAGGAGTGGCTAGAATAATGTCTGTATGAAGGAGTAACTAAAGTCAAGCTCTTTTCATTTCGCACAATAGCCATGAATAACGCCTGTAACCATAGTGACAGTAACTAAGGTAAATATCAAGATGCCGACATACATAGTTGACACAACATTATTTAATAAACAAGTCCAATGAGGCAGGAGTTCATCTGACATCGGCTTCAAATGCAAAGTGTAGCGCACTGCGCTTGGTAGAGCACATGACTTCCTGTTTCACAAGGGTATAAATATGAGGTAACACACAGGCCAAATTTCCTTAATCAATCACAGTGGGTTTGACTAAAGAATATAGTTCTGATGTGCTGCAAAAGGTTGTTGAGCTTCACAAAATGGGAAGTGGCTATAAGAAAATAGCCAAAGCATTGAAAATGCCAATTTACACCATCAGGGCAATAATTAACAAGTTCCAATCAACTGGAGATCTTAAGAATCGGCCTAGAAAAGGAGATGTGTCTATATTGTCTTCGTGCACAGTCAGGAGGATGGTTCAAGTGGCCAAAGAATCTCCAGGGATCACAGCTGGAGAACTGCAGAAAATAATTGGGTGTTGCGGTCAGAACGTCTCAAAAAAAAAAAAAAAAAAAAAAAAAAAATCAGACATCACCTACATCACCACAAGTTATTTGGGAGGGTTTCAAGAAAAAAGCCTCTGCTCTCATCCAACAACAAACTCAAGCGTCTTCAGTTTGCCAGACACTACTGGAACTTCAAATGGGACCGGGTTCTACGGTCAGATGAAACAAAAAAAAAAAAAAAAAAAAAAAAAAAAGAGCTTTTTGGCAGCAAACACAAGAGATGGGTTTGGCGCACACAGAGATGAAGTACCCAATGCCCACAGTTAAATGTGGTGCAGGATCTTTAATGTTGTGGGGCTGTTTTTCTGGCAGAGGTCCTGGACATCTTATTTGGATACATGGCATCACAGACTATCAAATACCAACAGATAAAAAAATCAAATCCTGGCTGCCTCTGCCAGAAAGCTTACAATGGGCCCTGGTTGTATCTTCCAGCAGGGCAATTATCCAAAACAAACATCAAAATCAACACAAAAATGGTTCACTGACCTCAAAATCAAGGTTCTGCCATGACCATCCCAGTCTCCTGACTTGAACCCCATAGAAAACCTGTGGGGTGAACTGAAGAGGAGAGTCCACAAACATGGACCTCTGAATTTGAAGGATCTGGAGAGATTCTGTATGGAGAAAAGGTTAGAGTGGGCAAAGAAACACAGATATTAGACAACAGATAATTGGAAAGAGTGTTATGGATCTTAATCCCATTGAGCTTTTGTGGGATCAGCTAGACTGTAAGGTGTGTGAGAAGTGCCCGACAAGACAGCCACATCTATGGCAAGTGCTACAGGAAGCGTGGGATGAAAAGTCACTTGAGTATCTGGACAAACTGACAGCTAGAATGCCAAGAATC
Organism: Myxocyprinus asiaticus; assembly: GCF_019703515.2. Lineage (NCBI taxonomy): Eukaryota > Metazoa > Chordata > Actinopteri > Cypriniformes > Catostomidae > Myxocyprinus > Myxocyprinus asiaticus. The sequence continues at coordinate 21,839,728 of NC_059368.1, forward strand.
TGCAAAGCTGTCATTGCTGCACGTGGAGGATTTTTTGATGAGAACTCTTTGAATTAGTTTAAGAAGTTCTGAACATTTTTTTTTCTAATTGTAATTTTTCACCTTATTAATGCCCTGACTATACACTGTGATCAGTTGTATGACACTTTGGTGAATAAAAGTACCAATTTCTTTCCATAAGAGCAAAATCTGTACATTATTCCAAATTTTGGCTGCCTGTGTGTGTGTATATGTGTGTGTGTATATGTATATATATAAGTATTTTTTTCTGGAACCCCACATAAAAACAGAAAATACCAGCAACACACAAGACAATTGTGTGTGCAGTGCAGAGTGCCTATCAAACTGTATGCTGCTGTGTCAGACAACAACAGGTTTGAGTCCTTAAAGTTTAAACGAGTCAGTTTGGTTATAGAATGTGGTTGTCATTCGTTTTTAACCAAACTGTGTGGAAATGCAACCATATTTAGCACTCTAAAACAAGATAGACAATAGCATTCAGCTGCTGTGTGAATTCAGCCATAGTAAGAGCATAGGACCAGTACCTGGAGCTTTAACAGTTTCTCCACTGACACATGCAGCCATGCTAAGAGAATCTTTTCCCCCATCCACGGCCACTCTCAGTTGGCCCATGACCTCACACATGGCCTGTCATGCCTCCTACTGGCATGCCCCCTCTCCTGGGAGCTTAGCAGCCCACATCCAGTTGTCACTGCACTTCATATCCTGCCAAGATATTTACAGATGAATATACAGTATGTACATAATATGCACTTCACCACTTAACGTACAAAAATGTCCAGATACAGTGTTTTTCACCTTGAGAGCAGTCACTCTTGTAAACACCAAGTTAGTGAGGGTTTCTCCCACAGCCATGCGAGCCCCAGCTGCAGGTGACACCAGCCCTTTGATTGGCTAATTGTCTAATGCTGTGGCTGCACCCTAGAGGCTGAACTGGGAGAGGGCAACAACAGCTACATCAGCCAGCGGTGTGTGAAGAGGACCCACACACTGCTTCTGAGCAACCAGACCGGTCACAGATTGATCAACCTAGAAGAAAGGATTTTGTTTTCATTTTTGTCATTTCCAAAAATGCTTTTTATCAAATTCATATTGTACTACTCACATTTGTATATGGATGCTGTGGCAGTGTCTTTATTGATATTTTGTATGTCTATAGAATGTCTGGATAGAATATAAGACTATAGCTGCTTCTCCATCATCGGTCTAAATGGTTCACAATGCGATATTGTGCCTTTCCATACTGATGTGGGCTCATTGGCACAGTTACAGTTTCTTTTACCACAGTGGTACTGTGAAATCAGGATTAGAATGGATTTACTGAGCAAGTGACCAATTATGACCCGCCACTTCACTAAATCCATTCCAACAGCACTGTTGAGCAATCCGGGCTGAGAACAGTTTGTAATTGTACCGTACCGAACTGTGCTTAGAAACATTCAGCATGATGGGGGCTTATGATAAGCTAAATATTTTAATAAAACAAATTAAACTAAACCTGTGTCGGCTGATAAAGATAAACAAACAAAAGTCAATGTAAAAATATAATGAGTGCACCTTTACAGTAAGTGTCTAGATTTGTCTAGAAGTGTTTGTTTCAATTATTGCTATTGACCTTATATAAAGCATATGTTATAATCGTGCATGTGCCGAAGAGGGTGTATTGTACCTTATTGATGAGGCAGCGTTTGCTGGCCACTGCAGGCAGCCGGAGAACTCTCTCCAGAGCTGGAAGAACAGATAGACCCGCAGGGAGAGAGAGTAGCTGAAGAGAGACAGTCATGCGCTCCAGCACAAACTTCTGAAAGTACAAGTTAAGTGAGTAGTATTTGAAAGAATTTACTTACCTAAAAGTAAACCAGCTAAAATCTACATACTGTAATGAATAGCTCTTTTACATTTGGAAGTCTGGACTTGACTGCAATTTACAATCAGCCAAAAGAGGGTGCACTCTACCACAATGTCCAATTTCTTCAACAAAATAGACCTTAAAAGGATAGTTCACCCCAAAATGAAAATTCTCCCATCATTTACTCACCCTTATGCCATCCCAGATGTGTAGGACTTTCTTTCTTCAGCAGAACACAAACAAAATTTTTTAGAAGAAAATCTCAGCTCTGTAGGTCCATACAATGCAAGTGAACTTTGTAGCTCCAAAAATCACACAAAGGAAACATAGAAGTAATCCAGAAGACTCCAGTGTTTAAATCCATACCTTTAGAAGTGATATAAAAGGTGTGGGTGAGAAACAGCTAAAAATGTAAGTCCTTTTGTTTTACTCTAAATCTCCACTTTCACTTTTACATCTGAAAGTTAAAGTTAAAGTGAAGATTTAGAGTAAAAAAGACTTAAATATTGTTCTGTTTCTCACCTACACCTATTGTATCGCTTCTGAAGATATGGATTTAAACACTGGAGTCTTACGAATTACTTTTATGTTTCCTTTATGTGATTTTTGGAGCTATAAAATAGACAGAATTTTTGGGGTGGGCTATTCCTTTTAAGGTGCACTCAGTATTTTTTTTGAAAATATTGTTTTGGACTTGCTGACACCAAGGGCCATGGATGCAGCATCATTCAAACACGATTTTTAGTTACCGATGCAATTGTAGAAATTCATCAGGGTTCTCTTTTCAAGGCACAATTTTCCAGGACATTTTATGCACCCAACAAGTGTAATATTTAAGCAAAATCACATGCGTCCATTCTTTTATTTTTGCGTTTTATTTTTATTTTTATGATTTATGGTAGTTTGTCACCTCCAGATAAGCAGTTTGCCCCATGGCCCAGTGTGATTATTAATCCCTGTAAATCTGTGATTCAATTAAATAAATATACTGTATAGTCTGTATGCGCTGCACACTTCGAGTGCACTCTGTCTCTGTCATCTCACACACAAGCGCACGCGTGATGATCATGAACAGGTTTTCTGGGGTTATTTTTTTAAAGAATAAGCTAAACGCACCAACTTATTCTATTTTAATGATTCAAGTATAGCAACTTATCGGCACAACTGTGCAAAATTAGCTGCAATAAAGGGTATTTTGATGTGGCTTGCTTCTATTTCACAAATTTGTTCAGTTTCATTAATTGATTAGTTTAGTGACCACTTCTGGAGATACCACTAGGTGGCGACAAATGAGCACTTTATGTGCAATGAGTGAGTCATTGAATCATTTTGAGATGTTCACCACCGAAATCTGCCAAGAGACTTTATAGTATTTAAGCATTATAAGAACAAAGCAGAGCTATACTTTCTATTCAGTTTGTGAACTGGCGAGAATGACTTTTCATCCAAAAAGACATCAATAATAGTCTAATAATATTAATGAGTATCAATTACATCCTTACCTTCTCTTTTATTAAAATTTGCATTTCAAATCTACTGACTTTAGCATTATAAGAACAAAGCAGATCTATTTTTTGTCCACATTTTCCTACAGTATTTAAACTGCTGAGCATGACTTTTATCAGAAAAGACAACAATAATAGCCTAATAATAATATTTTTGAGTTTCAATAATGTCCTTTCGTCATTGTAAAGCGCATTTCACATGAGTTGAGTCGAGGCGTCCACATGACAAGTGTTGCGGAAAGCGTCAAAAAGGGGTGAATTTACGAGCTTGCCATGCAAGAAAGTGGGAGGTGTTCACAATAAACATTGAAAACATTTATCTAGAAGAGAAAAAAGGCAACTGCTTTGATTGCAGAAAATAAAAAGAGGACTTGTTTATGTTTACCTCTTTTTTTTTTGGTGAATGTAATTACTGTAGTTCAATAACTGGGGTCTCTGGATACTTGGAAAAGATAAGGTAATAATTAATTAAAATAAATTGAGACATTCAATATCTCTTCATAAATTTGGACAGTTTTACAAATATTTATTCATAGACTTCAATGTATTCGACAGCGCTGACTCGAGTCATGTGAAAGCCCCAACGTGTATAAACATCAGTCACTTTTACACATTTATAGCTCTTCCTCCCTTTTCTCTCCATGATGACAAGGTAGACTCACATGCCGATGCTAAAGTAAACGAACAACATGCCGCTCTCATTCAGTCGGTTGGTACATGTACCAGGTCATTCAGTTTGTTTATGAATGAGAAGTTTCGCGAAAGCCGCTTCTCACTGTTCACACGCTGCTGTTGCCAAGCACGTGATTGGCTGTAGCTGTAACCAAGCACACGATCTGCCTTGGTTGGACCGTGATTGCCAAGCACACGATTGGCTGTAGCTGTAATCAATCACAAGGGTGTAGCACCCTTAACCATTAATAGGCTTGTTTGAGATGCCAAATGCCTCATCTTGAAAGAGGACGAGAGTAGACGGCTGCAGTCAGGGGAGGAGTGAAATACGTGGTCAAGACCTTTTTCACAGACTGTGATGAAGCGTTTCCGCCTTATCAGCGTAAATCTCGCAATTTTTTTATATTATACATTTTTTAAAAATTGAGTGTAAATGTATAACATTGTGCTTTGTGTTATATTACCCTGGAATTAGTTTTAAAAAACGAATTACCACAGCTGCGAGGGGGTTTCTATTACAGCTGCTGAGAGAGTGACAGTAAATTTGGCATCTTCTCCCATTTTACTGTCTTAATCCACCGCTCTCTAATTTATTCCTCTTCTGGAAAGTCATTCAAATGTAATAGTGGGGGTTTTCTTTTGTTCTTGGAGCAAATGGGTAATTGAAAATGATTTTTGCTGCAATCTCCCATTCACCGCTGTCAAAGTTAACCCTGCAAAGTTTACTTCCTCATACCAAATCCTGGAGTGTGAAAAAGGTCTGGGGCACATTCAATCTCAAAATGGTGTGCACCATTTTGCTATGGTTTCCGGGTTGTATGACTTGTTACCTCAAAACGATGTGAAACGGTGTGCAACGGGCTTTGAGGTACGTTTTCTCTCATTTGGTGGGTGTGTCAGAGGTGTTAAGCTGCGTTCAAACTGCCAGCGACGTGCAGCGACAAAACGACCTCATCTCATTCATTTTCAATGAGAGCTGCTGGCTTTCAGCGACACGAGCGATGGGGACCATTGGTGACCGGATGTGGGCTTGTCCAGCGACATGACAAAGGTGAGAAATGTTTAACTTTATGCAAATGAAGAGCGACTTCCGGGAGCAACAGCTAATACGAGAGAAGACGGTAGAGCTCACGTGATCCTTCTCTCTCTCAGCTCCTGCAGTGACGGAAAGATGGAGGAAAGGCTAATCCTTGCTGTTAGCAATTTTCCAGTATTATATGATATGTCTCTGCCCACGTTCAGGGACATATTTAAGAAAAATTATGCGTGGAAAGGTGTATCTGAGATCACGGGGATTCAAAGTAGGTTTAAATCATCAAATAGCCTGTAAAATTAACTATTAAAATAATTTATTTTGAAAATGTGTTACATGTATAGTGAATAAATGTACTGTATTAATAACCTTACTAATATTTTAATAATAATATTAATTGTAAAGAAACAGTGCTGTTTAGACTCTCCATACACACATACACAATGTATACAATGTACTGTATACTTATATATATATAATATATAATATATATACTATATATTAATACTCTAATATTAATACTGTATTAATTAATGTACTGTATACTTATTCATACTGTATATATTAATACAATATATGTATTTTGTGAGATATACTGTATATACAGTATATATCTTACAGAGTAGATTGCATTATATTACAGAATAAAAAATATATACCATGGTTACTCATTACATCTGATCATAAATTGTCATAATTTGTTATAGATTGTCATAAAAGGAATATTTGTGTGTGTGTGTGTGTGTGTGTGTGAATGTGTGTGCGCATGTTTTTTTTTTGTGGGATTGTTAGTGGAAGAATGCAAAAAGAAATGGAAAAACCTCCGTGACATATACAGGCAAGAATTAAACAAATTGAAAGACAGAAAAAGTGGCTCAGCAACTGAACACATTAAACCTTGGAAGTACAGTGCCATCATGGGCTTCCTCAACCACTTTATGGAGTTCAGAGCCACCAGTGGAAACATGCGTCAAGGGGTTGGGGAGCCCATTTTGGCTACTGAAGTCCAAAACCAATAAATGAAGGCAGTGCCAGTCAGACAGCCAGTGGGTCAGGGAGAACAGCCAGCCAGCCAGATCCACTCAGCAGACAACCAGCCACAGCCACCAGTCAGCCAGATCCTGCAAGCAGCCAGCTAGATCCAACCAGCAGCCAGCAGAATACAACCAGCAAAAAGCTAGGTCCAGGCCGACAGGGAATGGAATTGGGGGGGGGGGGGGGGGGGCAATGACTCTTTTTGAGAAACATCTCATTTCAGCCTTAAGTAGGGCAGAGGTAGCACCATTTCATCCCACACCAGCATCTGAAGACACAGATAAACTTTTCCTCCGGAGCCTGTTGCCACAAACCAAAAATCTTAATTCAAGAAGGAGGGTAAGTGTTAAATTTGAAATAACCGAATAATCTTTGAGGCGCAGTGCAGTCAGGAACAGGAAGAGAGCGGGGTACAGCTGACAAGGCCTTGAGGGGTGTTCGTAAGCTTATTTACCCTCGTGGTCCTGTCAGCTGTACCCTGCAGGAAGGTTCATAATGTTAGTGTTTTTTGTTGTTTATGCTATAATAAAACACAATAACTGTAAGGTAATTTTTTGAAAAATAAATACATTTGTTTCAGACTTTTCAATTTGTTTCTTTTTGTGATTATTGTTAAAGGGATAGTTCTTCTGCATAACACAAATTATATTTTGAAGAATGTCTAAGTGTTTTTGTCCATGCAGTGAAAGTCAGTGGGGTCCAATATTGATTTGATAGATGAAATAGACTATTTAGTATATATTAAAGTTCATAGCCTTTTATAGTGTGATTCCCATACTGCAGTCATTATAGGTGTTATGCTTTATTATTCATACTTATTCATTCATATTGCTATCATGTATTTGGGGGAGATATGTTTAATGGGCATATCTAATAGTGTAGCCAGGATACCATTGTTTCAAGAAATGACACTTGGAAACATTGCTCTTTTATTATAATGTGGGTGGCTCTTAAAAGAGCCTTTGGTTTGGTTCTGAGAAGAACCTTTCATGCCTGTCACACCTGTGGCTGCCAGGGAAATGCACCCTCAGCACAGAAGTAGTCAACAAGGGTCTCCCTCACACGCTTTGCTTCCCGTGCTGCTCTCTCACCAACTGCACTCTGACACGCTGGTGTCAGGAGCACAACCTCTCCCTCAACGTCAGCAAGACCAAGGAGCTTGTGGTGGACTTCAGGAGAAAAGACAGAGAACACAGTTCCATCACCATCAATGGAGCACCAGTGGAGAGAGTCAGCAGCTTAAAGTTCCTCAGTGTCCACATCACAGAGGAACTCACATGGTCCGTCCACACTGAGGCTGTTGTGAAGAAGGCTCATCAGCGCCTCTTCTTCCTGAGACTGCTTAGGAAGTTTGGAATGAACCACCACATCCTCACACGGTTCTACACCAGCAATGTAGAGAACATCCTGACTGGCTGCATCTCCGCCTGGTACGGCAATAGCACCGCCCACAACCGCAAAGCCCTGCAGAGGGTGGTGCGAACTGCCAGACATATCATCGGAGGTGAGCTTCCGTCCCTCCAGGACATATATACCAGGCGGTGTGTGAAAAAAGCTTGGAGGATCATCAGAGACTCCAGCCACCCGAGCCATGGGCTGCTCTCACTGCAGGCGGTATCGCAGCATCAGGACCCGCACCAGCCGACTCCATGACAGCTTCTTCCCCCAAGCAGTCAGACTTTTGAACTCTTGATCTCTCATGATCAATATACATCAGCACTCCACTTTATTAATCTTATAATCTCACACTGGACTGTCATAAATTAAATTCTCTCTTAACAACACACTGGCAACTGACTATCAACCGACAGCCTGAATATCAGTACAGTAAAATACAACCTACTGTATATTTTATATATACTTTATATACTATTTTTATTGTATGTGTATTTTATATTATGTGTATTTGTATTCTATATTGTGTGTATTGTATACTGTACATTGTATATTATTATTGTGTTCTGTAATTGTGTATATTAGTTTTGTAAATTGTGTTGTGTAAATCTGATGTTTATTGTAAATTGGTATATGTCTCATCACTGTCATAACTGCTATGTTGCTCTGAACTGAGGGTCCCGCCCAGTCCTTGTTGTCCTCTGCAGAAAGTTGTGTAGAACACAGGTGGCCTTCACACAGGCTTCCGCATTGGCAGGGCTGACACCAGTTACACGCCGATACATTCACCACTGTGCTGCGAGTATACCAAATGCATTCTCAATTGTCAGTCTTGCCCGTGAAAGCCTGTAGTTGAACACCCTGTGTCTACTTGGAAAGGTGGTACCTGGGAAGGGTCTCATCAGGTCTCTGCAGAGAGGGAAGGCTTCATCTACCACGAAGATGTGAGGCTGGGGTTACAGGTGCTCTGCTCCTGGCAGCGTGTCATCCGGTAGGCCGAGGGTTCCACTGCGAAGAGCGTTACCAAAGGGACTATTAGCCAGAGTCCCACCATCACTGGTCTTCCCATAACTGCCAAACTCTATGATGCAGAAGCAGTACTTGGTATCTACAACTGCTAAGAGGACAATAGAGAATGTCCCCATGTAGTTGTAGAATAGTGATCCAGAGTTGTTGGGAGCCTGGATCAGTACATGCTTCCCATCAATAGACCCTAGACAGCTTGGAAAATTCCAGCAATGGTGGAACTCTACTGCATGTCCCGCCAGTCTTTGGGAACAGGCATGTAGTCCTCCACCAGGGAGTCCCAAATGGCCTTTGCCACTTCTGCCACAATACCAGCTACAGTGCTGTGCCCAACATGGTAGCTGAAGGCAATACTGCGGTATGAATCCCCTGTTGCAAGGAACCTGTGGAAATATGTATTAAGAGTCAAAGCAGAAATGTATATGAAAAGCATATTGACCTACAAAAAACATACATGACAGTTATAATTATATTTATAGATATACATATACATATATAAGAAACAGCTTTATCTGTATTAAGAGTCAAAGAACAACTGTATACTATAACATGTTGAATCATAAAAACATACATGGCAGTAATTCTACATATTACATAATAAACATTCTATCTGAATTAAACATGAATTACACGTGATATATAATGCCCTCTAAATCGATCAAAATATTAAAATCAACCAGGTTCAGTAAACGCATTATGATTTATATATTCACCGTAAGCAAACTGACAGCCATTCACCAGGGGAAATGGCTCGGCGGAAGCTCCTGTTATCCTTTCCAATCAAGGGACCCACCCTCCACAGCAGCTCATCAAACTGGGTCCTGTCAAGCCTGAAGTACTGCTGGAACTGGACTTCATCCAGCCGCAGCTCCTGCACCAGCAGTACTCGCCGTGCTGACTTCGAGCCTGAATGGTTTCGTGGACCCAGACAGACTGGCGTTTGCGCTTTCGCCGCAGATAAATAGCCGCAATGGCAAAGGGCACGCCTTGTTTCTCGTTCATCTTTGATATCAAGCATTTTATGTACTGATTAACTTGCTGGTGTAGATAACTGCACCTGCAGGCTCACTCAGCTCCTTTAGCACGCTACCTAAACAAATAACCTGCCACTATTAAACTTTAGAATTCAGAATTGTTACACTGAGAACACAATGAGATCATGTTCAATGGGAAATCAACAGGACATTGACAAACTTAACATTGCATGTTATATAAAAAGTAGAGGTAGAACCATGTATTGGTTTTACTGAATAATTGGTACCGATAGTTACTTTATGCAGCTATTGGTTATCAGCAAAAATCTATACAGATTGCAGAGTTTTTTTACATTTTTTATTCCTCCATGTTCCTCTGTGGCCCACGCTGAAGGATTCTACAGTTAGAATGGTTTGGTTCTACAGTATAATACAGTAAATCTGTCATCATTGACAATATTCATCCATACTTTTAACCTCACTTAAATGCATATTTTGTTATTTTGATTAGGCAATCAAGTGTTTTAAATTAAAGCAAGGGCATTCAAAGAAAAATATGACTATATGGAAATGTGCCCTGTCAGCATACTTCGTGTCACCAACTTCATATCTTGTGAATAATAACAAACCTTATTCTGCATTAAACATCATCTTGTGAAATATATATATATATATATATATATATATATATATATATATATATATATATATATATATATTTCACAAAAAAAAAAAAAAAAAGAAAAGAAAAAACAACTATACAGCCTATAAAAAGCTTCATTTTGTAAATAGCCTATTTAAATATAGAGCATTGTAACCGAGCCAAGTCTCAGTCATTTTAAAATAAGAGTCCCTGGTGTATTTCCAGCTTGTTTTTAGTTAAAGGTCCTGCTTTATGCACCAAAAATTATTTTTTCCTGATTATTATTGGGGTTTTGGTAAATCAGTAAACTGCATCTTGGATTGTATTCATTTTGGACTCTTGTAGCCTCTATGTCTGTGCCCGTCATAGTAAGGGAACATATAAGAATTATTTTTAACATTCTATAAATCGATTTTAACTATCGGCCGATTAATCGGTTACCTGCCTTTTCCACCACCTTAGTTATCGGTATCGACAAAACCCACTATCTGTCATCCTCTAATGAAAAATTAGTTACCATTGTGCCCAGCACCCTGGTCATGGATGCTGCAGATGGGGTTTCCTTCCACTCTCTCCAAGCAGACCCTGAGAGCCCGATTAATTTTCTGCTCCATCTCAGCGTCTCCTCTCTGAACTGCTCCTAGATCTCTGGCACTGGAGTTATCACCTTGCACCTACAATACATGGGCACATCAAACAACTGAGCTTTTTATAAAGAGCGTATTATAAATAAAATAATTTTTTAATCTTTAGTATATGTACATGTATGGAGGAGACTGCTCCTCCTCCAACACCAGTCCTGTAAACTGGGCCTCCAATTTTCACCACCTTCATACCTGCCAAATACAAATAAAGAGAGCGAAAGACATAAATAAAAAAGGACAGAGATAGAACGAAACAGACAGTGTTCCCCTGTGGACAAAGAGGAACAAATCATTATGGTATCTTTGTCCACTCATACCTGGCTCCGCTTGCTCTTTCTTCACTTGCTGGTCCTCAGTAGAGCCCAACTCACCACTGAACATGATTGGCTTGATCCACTCCCGTCGTTCACCATTAGCCAATCGCATTCCAAAGGAACGTGCAAAGCCTCCAGGGGAAAAGATATAAGAATTAATAAAGAAAGCGATCTAAGCCATTTTTGAAAAACAACCAATAAAAAGAAGCAATGCCTTTTTCATTCATCAGCATGTCATTGCTTACCTGCTAGGACTGGCTCCCCAAATGTATTGCCATAATCACAGGCTCCATTGCTGGAGTGGAGGAGCAAAGCTGGATGGATACTCCCACCTTTACTCCTCCCAGGGTTGCTGAAATCCTGAGGAGACAGAAGGTAACAACATGTTGTGATGTATCATGTAAAAACATGTGCTCACAAAAACAAAACATTAAGTGAAGCATATCTGGCATAGACAGCACTCGCAAGTAGTTTCAGTGTATTATATAATTATAGGGTCATTGTGATTTTAAGTCAGATTTTCCGGAGTCCAGTGATTAAGGCTTACCTGGGATGTGCAGGTTACCAAAGCAGTACCCAGCAGTCCCTGCGATAACATGACCACCCTTACTGGTACTCTGCACATCTCGAATTCGCCCGCTGGTACCTGTCGTGGCTTCACTGAATGGAGCAACACCTGGGCATAATAATCAGCCTATTAGGACTCCATGTAACTCTAAAACCTACAAGACAACAGCATACAAATATGACTCACAATGCAGTATATGCAGTATAATGCATATTGATATTTTCCTTTTTTAAACATTTTTAAGTCCAAATAGAATTAAGAATCAACTCATTTAAAAATAATTTAAGAAATTGTGAATTTAAGACAAGCACATTAAAAAAGTGAGCAGATTCAATGTATCTGAGCTCAGACCAGTGGGAAAGTTGTTTGTCTCAGCAGTAAAGAGGACGTGTCTGGAGGTCTGTCTGCTTTCATATTGACTGGCTTCTGCAGGATTTGTGGGGAACATACACTCCAGCTCCATGCCTTTAATTCCACAACACACAAGAACCAGGTAAAGTGCTCTAAGGTCCTACTTCATGAGAATCCAGCAAAGTCAATGTCAAGATTGCATTCATGTTACTTGTCACTCAGAAGATGGTTTTTTTGTTTGACGAATCTCAGTTGTCTCCGCATCTGAGACCGTCAATCTGCGCATCTTATCACGTGGCTTGTTGAGTGCGTTACCATGGAGACACAGCGCGTGTGGAGGCTTCACGCTATTCTCCACAGCATCCATGCACAACTCACCCCGTGCATCACCGAGAGCGAACCACATTATTGCGACCACGAGGAGGTTACCCCATGTGACTCTACCCTCCCTAGCAACCGGGCCAATTTGGTTGCTTAGGAGACCTGGCTGGAGTCACTCTGCACGCCCTGGATTTGAACTCACGACTCCAGGGGTGGTAGTCAGCGTCTTTACTTGCTGAGCTACCCAGGCCCCCAAAACTATGGTACTTTGATATATACCGTGCTACTAGATAATTACCATATTCATATACCATAGTATTTACATGGTACTTCAAGGTACTATAAAGAATACCATTGTATTATCATGGTCCATGTCCAAAAACATGTTATTTATAGTACCACTGGATCAGGTATATTTCTTACCAAGTTCATCATTGGCCCTCTCCAAGGCAGCACGACCCTTTCCTCGAATGTCCACCTCAAACATTTTCTGTGGCTGAATGTCAACAGCGAACAACATGATTGGTTGGGAGTAAACGCACTCTGTCATGCTGTCGTACAGGCAGGAAACCAGTCTCTCCATCTCTCCGTCTTTCATTACACCATTATGTCCTTGCTTGGGCTAGATGGGGATGAAAAGAGAGAGATAACATTTAATAAAATGGGTTCAGAAAAGCCACTGAAATGAAAAGCTGTTTGCCAAAACGAAAACTTCTGTTAGCATTTTCTCATCGAATTACCACGTTAATTCTGTGCGATTAATTATCTAAAAAAATAACGCGTTAAAAGAAATAACACAAGTAATCATGCCCCCGGACCGTGATAAGGAATATTCCTTCCATCTGAGCAATTCAAGCTTGAAGTACCACCAGTTTTCTCAAGGGGGCAGTAAACAAAACTTCAGCTGTTTGGGCAATGCAGTTATACAGAACAAACCACACTCACTGATAGCACATAACACAAGATGAGAACACATTCTTGCATTCAAACACAGCTTGAAGGAGCGCAAATATGAACGTAGGGATCTCAAGACGTTTTTCTAAGCTTCAAACTATGTTTAACTTCACACAGCGACCTAAAAACAGTATGTTTATGACGCGATGTAAACAAGACGCTCCAAAAGCATCAGCGTGTGTGCACTGACGCGTCCTTAGAAAAGCCCTCATGATAAATCTATCTCGAACTGATTCAGTTGCAAAATAGATTGCTGTGAACTGTAGGCCAATTATAGCCAGATAACATAAGTTCAATAATATGGAAATAAACATATATTGCATACTAAAGCCACTTTTTGAATTGTCTTTTTGGTAACACTTTACAATAAGGTTCTATTTGTTAATATTAATTAATGCATTAGGTATCATGAACAAACAATTAACAATATATTTTTTTACAACATTTATTAATCTTTGTTAATATTAGTTAATAAAAATACAATTGTTTATTGTTAGTTCATGTTAGTTTTTTAAATATAACTATTTATATGTATGTAATCATTTATTGAATTATTGTTATTTGAGGGGCTTTCTAAGCAAATATTTATATATGCGATCAATTGTGATTAATTTGATTAATTAACTGTCATACCATGCAATTAATTTGATTACAAATTGTAATCGATTGACAGCCCTAATATATATACAGTATGTGTGTATAAAATCCAAGTCTCTGTCATTTCAAAATTTGAGTCCCCAATGCATTTCGGGCTTGTTTATAGTTAAAAGTCCCACATGATGCACCATGTCTTCATTTTTTCTGATTAATATTGGAATTTTGGTTGAACAAAAAACTGCATCTGGGATTTTATTCATTTTGGACTCTTGGAGCATTTATGTCTGTACCAATCATAGTAAAGAAAGACAAGATATTTTAACATTCTATAAACCAATTTTAAAAACTATACGCCGATTAATCGGTTATCTGTCTTTTCCACCACCTTACATACAATGGAAGTGATGGTGACTGAGGTGAACATTCTGCCTTTTGTGTACATCATCTCCTTTTATGTTCCAGGGAAGAAAGTCATACACATTTGGATTATCATGAGAGTGAGCAACAGAATTAAAAATTTTTGCTGAACTAACCTTTAAATATTAGTGCATGGCATGTCTGCTTCAGGAAGAGCTAATAAAAGTCTTGCTGTCTGTCTATTAAATGCCATGCTCTCTCCTTAGTCCTGACCTTGAATGAGATGCCTGTGTAAGAGCTCCACTCTTGTCACCTGGCTCAGGCCTGCACTCCAGCTGACCGACACAGCATTGGTGGACCATGAGGTAGAGAAATTCAACCTACAGTGGGCAACACGTCATTGAAAGACATGAAACAAATTGCACTAAATGATTACAATGCCATCGACACCCAGCATTGTAAGACTTGCTATCCAAAAGGGGCAGGTGTTACCTGGGTCCAATCTCCACCAGTCTCGCACCCTCCACTGATTTGACAGAGGGCTCCTCTGACAGAATAAGGGGACTGAACAATCAGTGCAAAACCTCTGTCTGCTCCACACTTAAAGAGTCAGGTCATGAGAGGGAAAGAGAGACAGAGATGGGACATATAGCCACAAACTCATCGCTCTACATTATTGCCATTTATTTACTGTATTCACCCATTCAACCATCCAGCTCTACATTGTAGCAAAGCTCAGTTGTTATGGTGCTCAGTGTTATATGGTTAAAATTGTGCCAGTCTTCGTTTGACCCACCCCTCCTCTGACTCCTCTCTCCTGTAGAACCGCACGACACACATGACCCTGAGAGAGAGTAACCATAACTGTAGACAAGTATCAGTGTATAGCAGTGAAGACTGCTGAATAGTGCTGTTTTTGATAAACATCACTATCCCCTATCCCTAAACATAGCCTAATCTTAAAGGGATAGTTCACTCAAAAATGAAAATTTTCACCCTCATGCCATCACAAAGATTTTTAGAAGAATATTTCAGCTTTGTAGGTCATTTTAATGAAAGTGAATGATTGACCTTTGAAGCTCCAAAGAGCAGATAAAGGCAACATTAAACTAATCCATTCGACTCCAGTAGTTTAATCAACATCTTTTGAAGTGATCCAGTTGGTTTTGGGTGAGAACAAACCAAAATATATCTCCTTTTTAACTGAACATCTTGCCATTGCAGTCTATAGGCACAATCATAATTTCAAGCTCGATTACACTTCCTAGTGCTTAGCGCATGCGCAGAGCACTAGATGGTGCTATCGGAAGTGTAATCGAGCTTGAAATCATGATCGCCAAGGAGAATGCTGTCAAGATTTATAGTGAAAAAGGAGTTACATTTCGGTCTGTTCTCGCCCAAAACCGATTGGATCACTTCAGAAGACATTGATTTAACCACTGGAGTCTTATGGATTACTTTAATGCTGCCTTTATCTGCCTTTTTTAACTTCAAAGTACTGGCCACAATTCACGTGCATTGTATGGACCTACAGAGCTGAGATATTCTTCTAAAAATCTTTGTTTGTGTTCTGTAGAAGAAAGAAAGTCATACACATCTGGGATGGCACGAGGGTGAGTAAATGATGGGAAAATTTTCATTTTGGGGTGAACTAACCCTTAAATCATCAGATTATATGGGGAATGAACTCATTTAGGGGTCAACCAGATAATTTGCTGGTTGCATCTCAAGGCAGACAATCACAAACTAGTCAGGAGTCCATTTAGTCTAGAGATAAGCGAATGTTTTGAAGTTCAATGGGTCAGATTTAAATAGCAACTTAATTTACATGTATTCTGCACATCACATTGACTCAACTGAAGAAATTATACCAAGACAAAATATATTTTCTTTTTCAAAGGTATAGACACTTACAAAGAGACTGTGAAATATTTTAAAACATTTTCGGTCGCAAACTACGTCACAACAATTGCATGTTTGCAAAAACAAACTCTAAAATACTTTTATGGGCTCAAATTGGTAAGCAATTGCCTTACTTAAGAGTTCTTCACGTTGTCCTCTCGTAGACTTGTCAGCTGATAGATAGCCCACCACAGCAGACCGTGAGCAGCAGGATCAGCATCTCTGCGCATGTGCTTTTCTTCTGCGTTTGATCAGATTGACTGCACTTTTCTGCAATCAACAAAGGAGTAGATTTCTAAAACCGATAAAGGCGTCATTTAAACAGGAATGAAACAGTGTACTAATTTGTTAATTCAATACTTATGCCACTTCTTATATCTGTATTTTGCAATTAAAATGCATTCAGTAAGGATTGCTGGTTGTTTGCTCTTTCCTATAGCGACTGATAGGTTTACAAGCATTTACAATACTGTGGAATTAATGACTTACTAAAACAAGTTGTTTTAAACATTTTTTAAGGCGACTAGTGTTTAGTGGGTTTAGACACGTGTGTGGAGAAAGATGGCAAAAGAAAGACGCCGCGGCGGGTCTGATGATGAAGGAAGTAATGTAGATGGAGCGGAGGATGTTGAAGACATGAATAATGAAGAGTGGTCTCAGGTAGGGCAGATATCACAAAAATGGAAAGACAGAGGATCAGATTCTGAGGAAATCGTAGGAGGAGGAGGAAGGAGTAAAACGATGAGGATGGAGGATGAGTACAAAGTTATATCAACATTTGCAACAATGGATGAAATGAGTAATCCTATGCAGCTAACAAATGTACTCAAAAAAGCAGCAGGAAAAATTAAATCAGCAAGATACAGTACTTAACTAACAATCGGGTGCTTGTGTTTTGTTTGAACAAATAACAACAAGAGGTGGCTATCAAAAAGAAGGAATTAGGGGGAATAGAAGTGAAATGCCATGTACCAGGTGAAATGAATGGTATTAAAGGGGTGATAACTGGGGTTCCAGTATCATTAACAGATGAAGTACTAAAAAAATCAGAAAACAAATGCAAAGGTAACAGATGTGAAAAGATTGACATCAAATAGAAATGGGAAAAAAGAAGCGAGTACAACAGTGATGATAGTAGTGAATGATAAAATACTACCAGAAAATGTAAAAATTAGATATGTGAGCTATCCAGTATGTCCATACATAAAACCTGCTTTGAGATGCTTCAGCTGCCAAAGATTAGGACATGTGGCAGAAGTATGCAAAGGAAAGAAAGGGTGCTGTAAATGGGGAGTGTGGAGAACAAGTTGGACCTAAGTGCTGCAATTGTGGAGGCCCACATAGTGCAGCATACTTAGGATGTACAGCACAAAACAAGCAATGGAGGTTATGAAGTACAAATCAGATCACAATGTATCAAATGCACAAGCAGTAAAGAAGATTCAAAATGAGCAAGGAAATAAGATAAGTGATGGGAACACTCATAACGATACAAATGAGATATCAAACAAGGGTACAGATATGGATAAAGCGAATGTTGACTCGGGTATGCTTGTGGTTAGTAAAGTGAGTTTCATTGCATTTATCGCAGAAGTCATTAACTGCACAGCACAAACAAACAAAAGCACAGAGAAACTGGAAATAATCATATCTGTAGCAACACATCAGTTGGGTATAACAGAAATAACAGTTGAGAAAATTCAGACACTCCTAGGTCAGTCTGAAAATATTGCAAATTCTCAGGAATTACCAGACAAGCAAAAGTTAAACAAATAACATGACATTCAGGATAGTACAATGGAATGCCAGAAGTCTGATCGTGAATGGCCAAGAGTTCAAAAGAATAGTACATAAATTAACAAATCCTCCAGATGTTATATGTATCCAAGAAACATGGCTTAAACCGCAATTAAACTTTGTTATTCCAGGGTACTTATCCGTGAGAAAAGATAGAACAGAAACAAATAGTGGAGGGTGTGCAACGTTTATAAAGAATGGGGTGGCTTATAGGGAAGTAAATACAGAAACACAATATGAAGGTACTAAGGTGGAGGTATGGACACGGTTAGGAAAAGTTGTAAAAATAAACTATTACAATCCATGTGAACAGTTATCCTTAATAGAATTAAACAAAATTTGGAGTAAAGAAGAAGGTATGGTGATATGGTGTGGTGATTTTAATGCGCACAGTGTTACATGGGGAAGTTTAAGCACAAATAAAAATGGCATAGTGGTGGAAGAATATATGGAGGAGAATTTGTTGGTATGCTTAAATGATGGGAGTGGAACAAGGTTCAGTATCAGAGATTCAACTAAGTCATGTATAAATCAAACAATAGTATCAGCAATAAAAGCAGTAAAATGTCAATGGGAAATACTAGATCAATCAAAAATTGTGAGTGATCATTATCCAGTAACCTGCACAAAAGGATTAGAAATGCAAAGGAGTGTAGTAGCAAAACAACAAAGATGGAAATTTGAGAAAGCAGATTGGGGGAAATATAATAGCATATGTAAGACAGAATTGATGAATTATAGTATGGGAGATGACACTGATGAGTGTACAGGGAAATTAAGCTCAATATTAATCAGAGCAGCAGAAGAATCCATCCCTACAGGGAAAGGAAAAGAAAGGGAGAAAGTTGTTCCATGGTGGAATGACGATTGTTCCAATGCAATTAAAAAAAGAAATAAGGCATTTAGAATATTAAAAAAAAACACTGACACCAGAAACAGTACAGGAATATCAGAGGGAAAGAGCACAGGCAAGGAGGAAAATTAAACATGCAAAAAAGAGATACTGGCAAGGTTATTGTTCTACTATAGGTAAAGAAACAGGATTGGATGAGGTATGGGGTATGTTAAAGAAAATGATTGGGATATATAAAACCAGAAATATACCGGTATTAACAGGAGAAGGAAGAATAGCTATTACAGAAAAAGACAAGGCAGAACTATTAGTTAAAACATTTCAGAAGGCATATAGTTAAGAAAATCTCGATGAGAATTATAGAAGGAGTTGTTTATCATTGTTTACAGAGCTGAGCTGACGGTGGTGCTGCAGTCAGGGCGGAGTTCAGCGGTGTCTTCTCGGTAAATTGCTAACTAGTTTGTGAAATACATACTGGAAAGTTAATATACAATGAGCCCATCATTTTATATAACTAATATAACATTAACCCTGTCCCTGACAACCATGTCACTCATGTCTGTTTGCTGTTAGCCAGCTATAGTTTGTCAGTGCAGTCAGTAATGTAGCAGATTGAAAGGTAAACATTAGAGCATCTTTTTGCAGCTCAGCAGACAACGGTGGTGGATTTATTTGAATTTATTCTTTATTTAAATGGTCAGCAACTGACTGATACTGAACATACAGTACTGATGTTTTTTTAAGCTATTTATTGTATTTTTATTTATTCTTTATTTTCTCAGTGTTCATTTCTAGAATTTGTAATAATAATGATGTCAAATATCCTTTGATAAAAATATGTTTAAGAAAGCAGTCTTCTGAGTACCTTTGCATAGTCATATCAGTGAACAATCCACATAGAAAATGTCTGTTTTCATTCCAGCTCAAAAATTAACTACATCGGCCACCATATCGGTAATCATGAATTTCCCCCTCTAAAATCGGTATCGGTCTCAAAAATCCCATATCAGTCGGGCTCTACTTAAAAGAGTATTATATCAAATTAATCAAATGGCGCCAGGAAAATATCTGGTATGTTATATTATGCTAAAATACGTAGACAACATAATACTTAAAGCAGTACTGGACTTATTTAATAAGATATGGGTAGAAGGGAGGCTGCCAAGATCATGGAAACATGCCATAATAATTATAAGCAATTATAATGCCATAAACTAAACTGGGGAAAGATGTATCAATAGCTGGGAATTATAGACCAATAGCACTTACATCTAACCTATGTAAATTGATGGAGAAAATGATTGTAAATAGGCTTTATCATGTGTTGGAGAGTAAGGAATTGTCAGCGCCTTATCAAAATGGTTTTAGAAAAGGTAGATCAACATTGGATGCACTAATAAAATTGGAAACAGACGTTAAGAAAGCAATAGCAATGAAAGAGGGGTTAGTGGCAGTTTATTTTGATATTGAGAAGGCATACGACATGATGTGTAAAGAAGGTTTATTATTAAAATTGAAGAAAATTGGAATAGAGGGAAGAATATATAATTGGGTTTAAGTTTTTTATTTGAAAGAACAGTCCAAGTTCGAGTAGGTAATGAATTGTCTCAAACTGTAAGAGTGAAGAACTGAACACCTCAGGGAAGTGTGATAAGCCCTATATTATTTAATATTATGATTAATGACATATTTGAAGGAGTGTCATCAGGAATCAACACGGCTTTATATGCAATCAATACTAGACTATGGTTGTATTGTATATGAATCTGCATCTGCAACTATGCTAAAGAAACTAGATATCATGCAAGCTAAAGCATTAAGACTCATTTTAGGAGCAGTTAAAACTACACCAATTGCAGCATTACAGGTGGAAACATCAGAAATGCCACTGTATATAAAAAGAGAGAAACTAGCTATGGCATACTGGATTAATCTTCAGGGACAAAACAATGATCATCCAGTAAGGGGAGTACTTGCTGAAAGTTGGGAAACAATAAATACACCAGGTAAAGGCTTTGCATGGAAAATAAAGAAATGGGCTAATGAAAATGGTCTAGATACAAAGTCATTTGCTCCAATAGTTGCAATACCTCCGATACCACCTTGGTTATTCACACAACCTGAAATCGATTTAAAGCTACATGAAAGAATTAAGAAAAAAAGGGATGGAGTTAATACAAAAACATATGTAAAAAAATATATAAAAAGTATGCATTATTCATTTCTTCAAGTATACACAGATGGCTCAAAGAACCAAGAATCCGGAAGGACAGGGGCAGCTTTTTATGTTCCAGAGTTTGAAGTAAGGAAGTTTGGAGAATAACAGATGGTGTATCTGTATACACTGCAGAGATGATAGCAATCTTAATGGCACTAGGTTGGATTTATGAAGTAAGAGCAGATAAAGTAATAATATGTTCTGACTCAATGGAGGTTCTTATGAGTTCACAATCAAATCAAACAAATAGAAGTGACATTTTAATAGAAATTATGATTACATTATACAGTCTAAAACAGATAGGAATAATAATTCATTTCATGTGGGTACCAGCACATGTGGGAATGCAAGGCAATGAAGAAGCAGACAAAATGGCTAAAGAATCATTAAGGATGGATGAACCAAGTATAAATATTTCACTTAGCAGATCAGAAGGGAAACATTTGGTATTGGAAGCATGCAACAGGAAATGGCAGACTTTGTGGGATTCATGTCAAACAGGAAGATATTATCATAAGGTACAAAGGAACATTAAAAAAAGTAAAATCATTCATAATATAAGTAGATTGGAACAAGTTATATTCACACATCTAAGAACAGGACATTCAAATCTTAACTATACATTACACATCATAGGGAAACATAAGACAGGTTTATGTGAGGTTTGTGCAATAGAGGAGACAGTAGAACATGTGTTGATGGTATGTCCTGCATATGAAAGAGAAAGGAGCAATCTTAAGGAAGAATTACAAAGCTTAGGAAGTCAAGAATTCATAATAAGCAATATCTTAAATGATGGTCCAAATGCGGGGAAACAAATGAATGAAATAATGAGATTTATTAGGAGCAGTGGATTAAAATATAGGATATATGGAATAGGGAGAAATATAGATTTCATTATCTTCACACTCCATCACAGAAGGTGGCGGTATGCACCTATTAAGTTGGTTCGCAACCCGCCATAAAATCTAAAGAAGAAGAAGAAGACGAAGAAGAAGGCCAAACATGGCGGCGTGCACAAGGAGGGCGCGAGAGATGACGGGCTTGTTACAAGTTTTAAGAAATTTACCACAGAGCAAGCGTATGTTATTGCGTTTTGCATCCTCCATTACTGGGTCAATGTTAGACGGTAATATCAAAACTAATTGTGCGGTTAAGAATAGAGTACTTGCGAGACAAACACTAGAACAGGTGCAATGCTGAGCCGTCACCTACTCAAATGAGTTACTGCATTGGTTCATAGAGTTCACACTACAGTACATTTATAATGTGTCGGATTGCTAGTTATAACTGATACCTTCATGTGTTATACACAATTTTTATTGTATTCTTAGGATTTATCTCGACGTCTGTTTTGAGGCATGCTGCGACGTCAGATGGACCACCAAAATTCACCCCTCCGACAAAACCTGTCATCATAGACAAAACACAAAGCGAGGCATCTCTGCGACGGTTTGTACATCACTTGGTCGTTTAATAACGTTATCTTGATTACGTTACACAAATGTGCACAATAATCATATATTAATTCAGGCTCTTTAGTCTAAGTTTAACGGAATCTGTCACTGAATTAGCTATTAAAGATCACAACATGACATATACATTAGTTTGCAACATGTGTACACTTAAGTAATGGCTATTTTTGGCTTATTGAGAACAGTATGGTGGTACATAGTAGAATGCTGTATGTTTAAATTGGCTTTAATAATGACCTTCCTGCTTTTTTTTTTTTTTTTTTTTTAAATTTAAATCTCCCTTTTCTCCCAATTTGGAATGCCCAATTCCCACTACTTAGTAGGTCCTCCTGGTGGCGCGGTTACTCACCTCAATCCGGGTGGCGGAGGACAAGTCTCAGTTGTCTCCGCTTCTGAAACAGTCAATCCATGTATCTTATCATGTGGCTTGCTGTGCATGACACCGCGGAGACTCACAGCATGTGGAGGCTCATGCTACTCTCCGCGATCCACGCACAATTTACCACGCGCCCCATTGAGAGCGAGAACCACTAATAGCAATCATGAGGAGGTTACCCCATGTGACTCTACCCTCCCTAGCAACTGGGCCAATTTGGTTGCTAAGGAGACCTGGCTGGAGTCAGCCAGCACACCCTTGATTCGAACTCGCGACTCCAGGGTTGGTAGTCAGCAGCAATACTCGCTGAGCTACCCAGGCCCCGAGCTACCCAGGCCCCAACCTTCCCTGCTTTTAAATCATGAGTTGATTTGGGAATATGCTTGGAAAGCACCACTCGGTTTCATGCTTAATTCAGACTGCATGCTAAAATGGCTTTTCTAGGTTTCTGAGTCCAGAGTTCATCCCTCCTCGTCAGCGCACAAATCCTGTGAAGTTTTCCATAGAACGGAAAGACATGATACAGAGACGGAAAGTTCTCAACATTCCAGAGTTTTATGTTGGTAAGAGAAACTGACAATTGTAACATCTCTGTAGACTCCTGTGTCGCATTGATTTTTTTTCCTAGTTAATCTATAGGCCATAAAATGTCCTCTTCGCCCCTCTTCTGTTTTTATTTATGCTTTTTTATGTAGGCAGTGTCTTAGCAGTGACCGTGTCTGACCCTCATGCGGGTGGGAACCTGAATCGCTTTGTTGGGATCTGCATTCAACGCTCTGGAAAAGGACTGGGAGCTACTTTCATCCTTAGAAATGTGGTTGATGGACAAGGTATAAAGAGTTAACTGTAACATTTCTTTTACATCACCCGACGGCCCTCGGCCAAGCTGTCATATTTTGTTTTTACCCATGCTGTGAAAACATAGCTAAAATTGTTACAGTATATCCCATTTATCTGTTCTGATTGTACTGGTAGCATTTAAATAATGATATTCAGGGGGTTACATGGAAATATAATGTCTGTGTGTAAATGTAAAGTAAATAATGAATGAGAAATAATGTATATTGTGATTACTGTAGGCGTGGAGATATGCTACGAGTTGTACAGTCCACGTCTGCGGCAGATTGAGGTGTTGAAGCTGGAAAAGAGACTGGATGACAATCTCATGTACCTGAGAGACGCGCTACCTGAGTACAGCACTTTTGACTTTGATTTGAAACCTGTCCATTTTGAGCTCACTGGAGATGTCCCAGTCAATTCAGTAAGAGACCGTTCATTTGTAATAAGTCATGAGTAATGCACACTTCTTGTAAAAGCTTTCATCACCTGTCCTTTACTCTCTCTTTCTCTCACTTGCAGTTGAAAGTAAAAATGAAGCCTAAACCATGGTCGAAACGTTGGGAGCGTCCAAAGTTTAACATTCAGGGGATCCGCTTTGACCTATGTTTGACCTCAGAGAAGATGGAGCATGCTCAGAAGTGGGCTGAACCTTGGAGGCAGTACGATATGCTGCGGGAATATGACACATCCAGCCTGGAGGAGCAGATCCTACAGGAGGTACAAGCAAACCTCAGCAAGTGAGCAGTCAACAGGGAAAGAATCCATATAAAGGGCCCTGGGGCAGATATGGCAACTGATTGAGTCAAGATGCTGAAAAGGTTTGAATTTGAGAAGGGAAAATGTGTTCAGGTTGGCAAAAGACTCATCCATTTATCCACCCATCCCAGTTCTGGTGTGTGCTTCAAATTGGATACTGGAGATGCATTCGGAAGAACAAACATTGGTGCCTGGAAAAATCTTTTTGTTTATTTCACACATTGATATGTACATAATGTATCTCACCTGCACAACATGTTTTAATGCTGGTGCTTATATACAAATAACAATAGTCAATTAAAAATGACTCAATAATTGCTTTGATATTATTTATCATTATCTTATCTGTCTCATCATGTGTCTACAATGGAGTGTCTTTTTGAAAATTGTATACAGTGGTCCTTCTGCCTTGCAATTAGTCACTCTGACCAATGGAGAGCAGTAGAGAACACATGAATATTAATTTCTAAATTGTAAATAAAATATCCTTCAAACGAAAAATTTTCGTTTTTTTTTTTTTTTTTTTTTTAAACAATGTTTGAAATGATTACGGTTTAATTCTGAAACTGAGATGAATCGCGATTATTTTATTTTATTGACAGCTATAGTTTTAAACCATAAGAAATAAAAACTAATCTGTATATAATTGAATATATTGTGGAACAATCTTATTTTTAAGAAATAAGGGTCGTACTTCAGTATTCTCTTTAAAGCTGCTTTGAAATGATATTTATTGTGAAAAGTGCAACACAAATACATTTGAGTTTATTGCAACTGCTCACAATCTGGAAAGAAATTAGAAGGGAAGTTAAGAAAAGTTAGCAGAGAAAGAAATATTTTATTAATAGAACTGCGGTTTGTTCACAATGTACTGATAGTGATTAGAGACTCTGAGTCTTTAAATACGATTGCATATAAAGCTCAGTGCTATTAATATAACCCAGATATTTCTAATGATTTGTAATAGCTTTTAAAAGTTCATAATTATTCATTTAATATGTATTCCAAAATTAATTGCAACACAATCTCTTCAAACACATGCACAATGAATATCGCCTTTCTCCACTTTCTCACTCTTGGTTTCAACTCTCCGTTTGAACAAAGGAGTGCACTGATTTACATATCAGTGACTTCTAATATCCAAGCGTGCTGTTTCATTTTAGACCCACTGCTAGATATGTATAATCCACAGCATGAACTTGTCACATTACCTTGGTGACTGACATGGTATTTTTTCTGACTTCATCTGGAGCCGCTCGCGCTAATCCTCGCGCACATCTGTGCATTGCTCTAGAGAGAGCACGGGCGAGGCTCCGCCCATCCTGCTGTTGTCAGTGACGTCAGCCCTATCGCTTGTGGACAGTGAAACGACGCCGCAGTCAGCGAGCTGCAGTGAGCAGGTGTATCCGAGCCGTCACCTGGGTACCAGAACCACACATCGTCCGCTATCCAAGGATATATCCGGCGTTATTTTCATAAAATCCAAAGAACACCGGGTCGTCCTCTGTTTTTTACGCAATGTACGGTAAGTATTAACGATACCTCGCGACATTTATCTTGTGCAGATGCTTATGTTATTCTATTTTGATGTTCGCAATAAGGTTGCCATCTATTTATATATATATATATATATATATATATATATATATATATATATATATATATATATATATAACTTATTTAGTAAACATACTCTATATTTATGAGCAATATCTAATAGCTGCTTTTTGAGATGAAATCTTTTATGCAAGAAAAAGAGGCAGAACAAAAGCCCGTAACATGTTGGAGAAGGTGCGGAATAGCTGTCAATGATTTCAGTCACATAACGGGCAAACTTGTTCGGCCGGTTATGAACTTGCGCATACAGCAACTCTATCCGTTTAAGCTCCATAATATCCTGAAACGTTAGACCGGTAGCATTGTAAGTGTTTCCCCACAGGGGAGCTGAAAGTGTCGTCAGAGATGCAACACACCTGTCCCACTAGATAACCTGCATTAAGGATACCTGTGTACCTGAGTACATCTACAATGACCCTTATCATCCAAGACTCTTATCTCAATATATGGACTCAATGCATACAGAAAATGCACTTATTTTAATCACAGTTGATGAATTTGTCTACTAAATTAAGATGTTGGCTGTTTGGTAACACTTTTTTCGTTTGTGGAGTCCATATTACATGTTAATAAAATGTCATTCAATACCAAACACAATGTGCTCAAATTACAGTGTAATTCTGAAATACCTTGTTATGATTTACTCTTATAATTATACTGTAACATGACGACTGTAAGTGTCATTAAGTGTGACCCAGAGTTTTAGGTTTTGCAAATGTTTAGATTTACAGACTGTAGGTTATGAGTGCGTGCCAACTGCCATTTATTCTCATAAATCTCTTTCCAAGGCTAGCTCAGTTAATCAAAGCACAGAGGCTACAGTCTGTTTTGGCTCTTGCATTTCAGTATGTGGGGCATGGGCCAAGAGGCAATAGTAAATAACCTGCTTGATGAATTTGTGAGGCTGGTCAGGAGAAATATGTTGACAGTCGTTCCTTTTCTCTAATCAACACAGTGATGCTCTGTCCCCAGTTTTTTTTAATTTATTTTTTATTTTTTTTATATATATATTTTTTATACCATAACTGGGGGATGTATCCAGATGAAAATATTAATAATCCGCAGGTGTCATGCATGCACCTTAGGCAGTTATTTTTTTAAATATGCATTTATTTTTGTTATTATAGAAGGCAGAATCATTGTTCTACAACTAAGCTTTAGTGTTTGGTTGGATGCTGTCTGAGGTCTGGAATAGTCTAATCTTTGTGTAAAAGGCAGTGGAATTAATAACTCACTGCAACTGTCCTTGGAGGACATACAGTACTTCGTTAATCAGAATTGTTCTTTAGAGTTGTATGCTGACATCACATACACATAGCAGGCCTATGCAGGAAAGGCCTTTATCTGAAGAATCTAGATAGATGACATAATTTCCTGCAAGGTTAAAGGAATAGTTCTCTACAAAAATGAAATATTTCTCATCATTTCCTCACCCTCATGCCATTCCAGATGTGTATGACTTTCTTTCTTCTGCTGAACACAAACAAAGATTTTTTTAATCATATCTCTGCCCTGTAGGTCCATACAATGCAAATGAACAAGTACCAATTTTATAAAGCTCCTAAAAGCACGTAAAGGTAGCATAAAAGTAATCCATACGACTCCAGTTGTTTAATCCATATTTTCAGAAGCGATGTGACAGGTGTGGGTGAGAAACAGATAAAAGTTTGTCCTTTTTTTTCTTTTTTTTTTTTTTTTACAAAAAATTCTCCTCCCTGCCCAGTAGGAGGTGATATGCATGAAGGATGTGAATCACCAAAAACAAAAGGAGAATGTGAAAGTAGACATTTATAGTAAATAAGGACTTAAACATCACTCTGTTTCTTACTTACACCTATCATATCACTTCTGAAGACATGGATTTAACCACTGGAGTCGTATGGACTACTTTTAAGCTGCACTTATGTGCTTTTTGGTGCTTTAAAGTTTTGGTCACCATTAATTTGCATTGTGAGGACCTACAGAGCTGAGATATTCTTCTAAAAATCTTCATTTGTGTTTTGCAGAAGAAAGAAAGTCATACACATCTGGAATGGCATGGGAGTGAGTAAATGATGAGATAATTTTCATTTTTGGATGAACCATTCCTTTAATAGTGATAATGTTCATGCAGCCTATACAAGCTGAATTGTGTTGCTGTATTCTGTGTTTGTGCAAATCTGTAAACATATCCTAAAATGCACTAGCGAAAATTAATTTAAATGATTTGTGAGTTGCTGGACTGACTGGGGTCAGGCTAAAATAACTGCATATGTGTGGAATCGGATGGTCGACGTGACATGGTTTTCTCTTTGATTCTGAAATATCGATCGGTACAGTTTTTTTTTCATCAAAATCTTTTTTCACTCTGAATTGCCAACCACCATGTTCTATGAGAGTGCTAGTGTGTGTAAGTCTCCCCTGTGAGATCATGGTGGAGTGGCCCAGAAATATGCCATATATGTCCTACTAGAGGATGCTGGCTGCCCTAAATACCAACAGTGGGGTATGTATGTGTGTGTGTGCATGCTTGTGAGTTCACCAGAGACATAGAAACAGGAGAAAAAGGGAAAATGGGTGTCTGTGACCATATGTCCTCGAAACGCTATTTGATGTCATCAGGTCTTCTAGGTCAAATTCTCTGGCTGTACATCATCCAGAACAACACAATATCACTCTTGAATATCAATTGATTTACAGAGAAACCTCATTGCTGTCCTCGTTCACCTTCAAATGTAAAAAGACTGAGAAAAGCTTGGCATAAACCTCTGTTGTGGAAAAATAGAAACTACACAGAATATGAATGATGGAGGTGCCTCTCTGAAATAATAGCTTTGCTACACTGGAAGATGGACCTGAGTGAGATGAAGTGTGAAGTGTTAACGGTCTCTTAAACATATACTTTCAAAGAAATGTGGCTCCCACCTACACATAGTTTATACACACACTGTGAAACAGATAAAAAGAGAAAGAGTGCTAAAGGAAACTGAAGCGTGAATGCTATTTGTGTTACTCAAATTTAGATAAACACTTCAGAAAGTTGTGTGTGAGAACAAGAAGATCTGGTGGTGCAGTTCTCCTCCCTGGTGCATTACGATTGTCCTGTTTAGCTCTGTAAACAAAAAGTGAATAAATAAAATGTGTGTACATAAATCAAATGTGAATGATTATAACATTTTCATTGTTGAGTGAACTGTCCCTTTAAAAAGTATTTCTGGAGTTCACTGCTTCATATAGTCCGGGAGCTCTAGTTCAACTAGTTCAGGATAGTTCACCCAAAAATGAAAATGACCTCATAATTTACTTACCCCCATGCCATCCCAGACTTTTTTGGTTCTGCTGAACACAAACAAAGATTTTAGAAGAATATCTCAGCTCCAATGGTCCTCACAATGCAAGTGAATTGTGACCAGAACTCGGAATGTCCAAAAAGCGCATAAAGGCAGCATAAAGTAATCTGTATCACTCCAGTGTGTCTTCTAAAGTGATATGATAAGTGTGGGTGAGAAACTGATCAATAAGTCCTTTTTTACTTTAAATCTACTCTTTCACTTTCACACTCTGGTGTGGAAGTGACTTTCACATTCAGTCACCTACTGGTTCAGGCTGGTCAAAGGTGGAGATTTATAGTAAAAAAGGACTTAAATATTGATCTGTTTCTCTGCCTCGCATATCATCTTGCTTCAGAAGACATGGATTTAACCACTGGGGTCATGTAGATTACTTTTATGATGCCTTTATGTACTTTTTGGACCTTCTGAGTTCTAGTCACCATTCATTTGCATTGTGAGGCCCTACATAGCAGTGGTATTCCTCTAAAAATCTGTGTTTGTGTTCAGCAGAAAAAAGAAAGTCATAAACATCTGGGATGGCAAAAGGGTGAGTATATGATGAGAGAATTTCCATTTTTGGGTGAACTGTCCCTTTAAGGTAAACAGATTTGACATGATATCCATAACAGAGGGGCTAGAGTTCAGGTATGGGCTTGAACTCTGAGATCCCCCCTGGAATATCTTACTAAAGCAAGAAATAGAAAGACAATTTTGAAATAATCAAAATTGAAATATGAAGGTAGAGATGGGGAGGTGGAGGGTTGCCGGAAGAATTATCACAGATGCAAGTGAAGCAGGCGCTTATATATCCTTGGGATATAATTGGCAGGCCAGAACAAGCTCCTTCAGGACTTACGTTTGGAACTAGGACTTTTTAAAATATTGAATTTCTGATGCATCACGATCTTCATTTGAATGATATCGATTCTTAAATCCCAAGATTGGTCTTTTGACTGCGCAACACTCCACTTCAATGAAAGGAAAACATTCGCATTTGCAACCAAATTTCGTGTTATGTGACTAATAATTTCTATAATTAGGCACTGGCTGGTAAATGTTCAGATTTTACTCACCAGTAATTTTATAGTGGGGAAGAAGTTCAGCACTGAGATCCTTTTACTGTGTGTTGAGAGTAAAAGTTTGGTTTGACTTATTCCATGTATGTGTCCAAAGATAAGATTCATGCAATCCATTTGTCATTGAAAAATGTCTTTTTTAAATACCCTTTCTGTTCTATACAGTCAGTTGTTGATAAAAAACAAGACAAAATAATCATTTAATACTAATGACGGATAGCATGGATGAGATAAAGCCTTCTGAGTCCTCTCTTGTTAATATGCAGATTTACAGACACTCTTTACAAAACTGCCAGTAGTCTTAAAGAGACAGTACTGGTTTTTAACACTTGTTCAACAAATCATTGTAAATACTTGTAATGGTACAAATTATGCATGTAAACAATACACATGTAAGAAAATATAATATATGAAATATAGAATAATTTTTAATGATGGAAAACATGGATTTTTCAAATGCAAACAAAATGGCCAGGGGTTACACCCCTGCTCTTTACGAGAAGTGCCCTGGGATTTTTAATGACCACTGAGAGTCAGGACCTCGGTTTAACATCTCATCCGAAAGACGGTGCCTTTTTACAGTATAGTGTCTCCATCACTACACTGGGATGTTAGGACCCACACAGACCACAGAGTGAGCATTCCTTGCTGGCGTAACTAACACCTCTTCCAAGTAAAAGTCATTTTATTAACCATAAGTATATGCCAGGTGAGCAAGTGTAACAACAGTGAAACTGCTGCACTGTCAGTTTGATGGCAACTGCATATAGAGCTAAGCTGCATTCATATCAAACATTATGAGAGTCCTCAATCTAAGAACAAGCAGTAATCTTCACCACAATTGTAACTCCAAAAGCCCCAGCCTATATATATAATCCTTTTAAATGGCAATATAACACACCATTAAACATGAACAAATGTCTTCCTATTCTTATCTTACTCAAAAATGCATAAAATAACACTTAGTTTCGACATTTGTTCACGCCATCCAGTCGTCTGAAAAGCATGCTGGGAAATGGAAATCCCCTGCCCAGTTTTGTCAATGCTACAAAAAGTATTCATGTAGTCTAGGGCTGGGCAGAATTGCAGAGGGTCAGAATTTTTTATTGATTTTGCAATTCATTTATTGAAACACAATAAACATAAACAAAAGACATTTCTAAATTCTAATTGCACTTTGAATTAAACAAAAAAGCAATAAAATAACGAAGTGATCAAAAAATCTTATTTAACCACCTCCCCAAATCCAAACATTTACAGTCTCCAACGGCTCCATTTGCCATCACGCAAGCATCCGTCAACACAACCGATGGAAAATTACTAATAGCCTACAGATTAAGAACTAAAGACAATTATAAATGTAAAGAAAATAATAATCAAAATAAATAAGCTTAATAAATTCCCTTGTGTTCCCAAAATAATGCTGCCAAATGTGTTCTTATTGAATTTGTGTTTGTATTGCATTTTGGTAATACAGTTAATGCTGCCTAAAGAAAATAAAATAAAACTAAATTTTAGGTTCAAGGTGAACATGTCTTGTATTACTTTATGATTTAATCACTTTTGTCTTTGTTTCTTTAATACAAAGATATATAATACTGAACCTGCAGAGTTGCGTTCATAATGCATGCCAACCAAGTGGAAATAAAGCGAAGTAAACTCACAGCACCTCCTGAGATGATCAGAGATAATTTGCAGCAATCTCACAGACAACATTATTCTTGCAAACAGTTTTCAGACGAATGAAACAGAGAAAAAAGAATGAAATCTCTTTACATGCACTTGTTCCACATGACAGGCTCGTGCTGCACGCCTCTGAACAAACAGCGAATCAGACACAGGCATTGATGGCTTTTCTTTTGTTTGATTTAAAAATATAATAAAGTGTGTTTCTTCAAGCGCATGTCTTTGTGACTAACAGCATTTCTTGTCATGTGTCACTCCGAGACAGGTCGCCCGCTTGTTGGCAGGTAGATGAGCAAAATTACCCGTGCATGAAATACATTTGGACGAGGAGCTTGCGAACTTGATTCAGCCTCGTCGCATTTGGCGGGTGCTAGTTTCACACCCTGGCCACTGTTTAATATATTTGGCGACTTCCCAGATCCATGGTTTTGCCATTTGCAGATGTTGTCGATAATCATCTGTTCGCAATCGGCATCGGGATCTTTGTAAGACATTGTTGATATCCGATTACATTGCCATATCACCCAGCCCTAATGTAGTCCAAACTCAAATTGATTAAGGAAACTTCAGTTTTACAAATTTAATTAGATAGAACATAATGAAATCAAGTTAAGACAAAATGTTCTAGATTTGTGTTGCTTTAGATAATTCTAATTAAGTAAAGTGGACAACCTGCAAAAATCTTTTTTTTGAGTGTAGAACTGGAACAGAGAGAAGATTTTTCTCATGTGGTGGTGTTTTACTGTTCACTTCTGCAACATCACTCAGCACAACTGTCTGAATGGTTGATGTGGTGTCTGCTGGCATGTCTCATATTCTTGTTTCCTGTGTGGACAGAGGAGCCCTCATTCTCCTTTCCTGCACAAAGCATGCTGGGAAATGCGCTTAGAACAGACATGTGCTGTGTGAGGAGAGTGAAATGTTGAATGCTGATTGAACTGTGCTGCATGCAGGTGTCCATCATTAACAGTTAAAGGGACATTTGTGACTAAGTGAGAAAGTGAATGATAGCGGACAGGAGCAGGCATAATGAAAAGAGAGAGTGAGGCTTTAAAGCTAAAGTGTGTAATTCTTGTGCCACCAAACGGAACTGCAAAAATGAACATTGTTTTTATACAGCTTTCCCAAATGAACTCTATACATGGCACAAAGCCAATGTATTTCCTGTAAAATCTGTGTCCGATAACGAGCTTCCGGTATCATATTCTGCCATAGCGAATGTGTCAAGAGAGTTGCAGCTAACTACTTTTCTTTCTAAACTGAAACGATTGATCAAAACAAATGTTAGTAAAAGTATAATAATTATCTCAGTAATGAGCTCCAATAAGTTTAAAAACATACGCAATGAAGCTTGCAGAATGGCCGAGCACTGCTGTCCCATTGTGTGAGGTTTCCTCTGTGTGCATAGTGTTTTAATTTAATTTACATCCAGCAATTGTACAGCAATTTACAAGTGATGAATACAACAACAGAAGTGATTCATGTAAAGGAAAGCTCAAACACCAGAAGATGAAGTTAGGGAGACTTTACCAAACATCACAAATAACAGTACAAAGCTCAAACAGTTTTTTTTTTTTTTTTGGTAAGTTATTATAATTTCAGTCTGATGTCATGAAAATTATGTGACTGTGGCAAAACATTTTTTTTTAATTATGTGGTTCATTACACGTATCGCTGCAGTTTGGAGGTGAATTGTTCACTGGGCGCTAAAAGCAAGTCAAATGTTTGCTCTATGGAATGCTCTATGGAGTTTTAAATTTACAAAAGCTACATCCCTAACCTAAACCTTTGAACTGAAAACCTAACCCAGGTAGCAAAATACACTCGGTCGAGTTCCGGTTAGAATCTCACCCGCCTATCCCGCTGTAGCCCGCTTCCATCTCCTGTACTCGGGC
The DNA here is from genome assembly GCF_019703515.2 of Myxocyprinus asiaticus. Classification (NCBI taxonomy): domain Eukaryota; kingdom Metazoa; phylum Chordata; class Actinopteri; order Cypriniformes; family Catostomidae; genus Myxocyprinus; species Myxocyprinus asiaticus. The sequence goes on from NC_059368.1 coordinate 21,873,789, forward strand.
AGGTGCCACTCCCCGATTCTGGCCCAAATCAATCGGCCCAGATGTGGCAGTCGGTGACGCGCCAATGCTGTTGGAGTTAAGCTGGAATTGACCCAAAAACTATAGTGGACAGCGCCCATGTTCATTTCTGCATGTAACCATGTATGGTTCGTAAATGTTACCTTTTAAAATTGATATGCAGCCTAAAAGTTCTTGTTTATAATACATACATAATACATTTATATTAACTCATTATAATAAATGTACAATAACTCACTTAAATGCATGAAGAACATTTACAACATTACACAAACGCAATTTAAAAAAAACACATTACGCAATTGTTTAATAAGTATAGTTTTAAACATTTATAACATTTTAGAATCATGTAAGTGTATAATACCTCTGTCAACCAACAGTGTAATAAAAAGCAAATGTGACATGACAGAGCATTAATCTTAAAAACCTCATCAGTTTTTCTAGCTTTAAATAAACAAAACCGATGTCCCTGCCCTAAATGCTACATCTAAACGTAACCGATGGTGTCATAAAAGCAAACGTGATATGAAAAACGCAATAGCTGAAGCAACCACTTTATTTCATGGTGTCGCTCACGTGTCAACTTGCGTGCTTTGCTGGTCTCAAACCTGGGTCTTCTGTGTTCAAAGTCCAACACTCTGGTCACGCCTGAAAAGCTTGTAAATGTAATGCAAGCATTAAAATGTGTAGTCTTTGAATGCATTATAGTAAAAGTGTTTTGCTGTCACAAGATAGTACTGTGTGGGGAACAGAGTGAAAAATAAGTGTTCATAAAGTGCTAATCTACCATTTTACTCGTGATTTTAGTGAAAATGAATTAATCTCATTGTTGCTGTTGCGCCTCTAGTGTTTATTTCACCAGAAATCTGCAGCGATACACAGAACAAGGCATGAAATACTAATTTTGTTATAGTAACATGATTCTATGAGACCAGGTTGCAGCTGTATAATTTACAAATATATAATTGTAACAAATTTGTGATGGGGTTCAAGGAGGAAGCGGGAGTCGACAAGTTCCAACACAAAAAGGTATTTATTTTTCGACACAAATTTTTTTTCACTCTAATAACATGCACACGAGTCTCTGTGGGACGTTGTAGCTCTTTCTCCATTCACAAGCCGGTGCTCAACCATGCCCCCACTTCCACATACCCCCATCTGCCAACTCAGGTCGGGGAGCCATCCGGCCTGCCCAGTACACCCCCCCATTTCTGGAGAGGAAGTCCGCCACAGCCATTTGCGGCCCCAGTCTCTGGACCACCTCGAACTTAAAAGGCTGAAGCGGCAGATACCAACGGGTGATTCGCGCATTGGTATCCTTCATGCGATGGAGCCACTGGAGCAGGGCTTGGTCCGAACAGAGGGTGAAAGCCCATCCCGGGAGGTAGTAGCGAAGGGTGAGGACCGCCCACTTGATGGCCAGACACTCCTTCTCAATGGTGCTGTACCTCGCCTCTCTCGCTGACTGATGTACAGCACTGGGTGCTCCTCCCCCTCGACCAGCTGGGACAACACAGCTCCAAACCCTCTGTATGACGCGTCGGACTGTAACACAAAAGGGAGAGAGAAATCAGGAGAATGTAACAACGGTACCCCCCAAAGTGCAGCTTTCACCTGCATAAAAGCCTGTTGGCATGGCTCCACCCACTGGACCAGGTCTGGGGCTCCCTTTCTAGTGAGATCAGTCAGCAGGCTAGTGACATCCAAATAATAAGGCACAAATGTTCTATAGTAGCCAGCCAGCCCCAGGAACAGGTCTCCGGCAGGCTGCAATTGCTGCAGTCTTTACAATTTGGGGACACACCTGCCCATGGCCCAAGTGGAACCCCAGATAGCAGAGACTTCCCTCTTCCTTATGTCATCCTGCTGTGGAGATGATGTAGATGGCCCTGGCTCAGCCTCCCCAGCCAGCACATCGCAAACAACACACCAAGACGCTTTGTTACAAGACCCATCCACACAAATTTCCCTCAATAAAGTGGTAAATGCCGGCCAATTTGTACCCAAGATTAGCGGATGGGTGAGGCGGGGACTAACTGCCACCTCGACACTATGCTTTGTCCCTGGAATTGAATAGTCAGCGTCACTACCGGATAACCTTGGATATCACCATGCACATACCTCATCTTCACCCTTCGCCCACTTCTCATAAACGAGAAGTGTTTGCTGTTGGATATGCGGCACATTTCAGCGGCTTTCTCCCCCTCTACATGATTAATGCAGAGTACACCCCTGGGCACTTCTACAGCTGAAAGAGTATATATTCTTCCAAAAAAGAGTACATTTTCTTCTAAAAGAGTGCTTACTGATGGAGAGAGTCTTTTTAAAGATGACTTTCTGTCTGTGTGTAGTTCCTGGATGTGGTTGCTATCTCTCTGCCTCTGACGGCCACAATCGCTGTCTCACGTGCCTGGGCTGTAGTCACGTTGAGGCAGCGTTCGTGGATGGTGCTTGTTCTCACTGCGAGAACATGACCATGGCAATGTTGCGGTCACGGCTTTCCTTCTTCCGGGGGAAAGCCACTCCAGCCGCTCCCAGCCTCGGTCCTTCTACCTACAGGTACGAGGCTGGGTTGGTTAGCGCTGGGGGCGATTTGGGGACCCCAATGGGAGTGGTTCCAACGGGTAATCCCCCACGGACCTCCCATTCCCCAGTATGCTCGTTTGCCCCGGTCGATTTCTGGGATGAGACAGGCAGCTTGCCTCAGGGTGAGTTTAATGTCTCTTTCGGAGCTCTTGAGCAGGATGAGGTCTCGATCGCAGCATTGGAGAGCGGGTTGGCGCAGTCGGATGCTGAGGACTCGACTGGGCTCCCACCTTCGGGTGCAGTTGCCCAGTCTGAGGCCGACACGGAGCTGACCGCCACGCTTGCCCGGGCTGCCGCGAGTGTCGGGCTGGAGTGATTGGTTCCTGGGTTCGGAGCGCCACTCATGGCCACGCCCTGCCCCGGTCCCATTCTTCCCGGAGGTGCATGAAGAACTCACAAAGTCGTGCCAGGCACCTTTTACTGCCCGGACCCGACTTCTGGGTTCTTCCACTCTCACTACTCCGACGGTGGGGCAGCCAGGGGGTATACAGAGATTCCTCAGTTGGATAAGGCGGTTATGGTGCACCTGTGCCCGCAAAACGCAGCCACCTGGTGGAATCGCCCGATAATCCCGTCCAGGGCCTATAAGTCTTCATCGTCTCTGGTGGCCAAAGCTTACAGTGCCGCTGGACAGGCCATCTCCACCCTGCATGCCATGGCCCTCCTGCAATTACACCAGGCCAAGGCATTGAAAGAGCTTCACGTGGGTAGTCCTGACCCCGAAGTGATGCAGGAGCTGCGCTCGGCAACCGATCTCGCCCTCTGGGTGACGAAGGTCACGGTGCGGGCACTCAGGCAGGCGATATCCACCTTGGTGGTCCAGGAGTGCCACCTATGGCTTAATCTGGTTGAGATGATGGACGCCGACAACTTCCGCTTCCTCGATGCTCTCATCTCCTAGATCGGCCTATTCGGCGACACCATTGAGGACTTTGCCCAGCAGTTTTCAGCGGTGAAGAAGCACATGGAAGCCATCAAACACATCCTGTCCCAGCGCAGTTCAAGGTCCCGCACCCCGTCTGCTCGCCACCGAGGCCGTCCCCCTGCTGCTGCACCCGCTCGGCCCCGGCGTAGAGCCCCCTGCAGGAAGCTGACGCCCCCCGTCTCACAGTCTGGCGCTAAGAACCCCAGGAAGGCCTTCAAGCGCCCCTGAGATGGACGACCCAGGGAGGAAGAGGCCCGCTGGAACCCTGGAGCTGGTATACAGACCACTCCGTCCTCCGGTGGGAGGCCGGGAGGAGAATCCTTTGTTCCCTTTTGTTTTGTTTTCGCCGCATGCCCAAGGGGCTGCGGTACCCACATTTTCAAAAAAGGATCAGTTTCCTCACTCCCTGGGTCATAAACCCGGTGTTTACGGAACACTTGCAGCCAGGGCACCCAGCCGCGGCACACACACACTTACAGCCAGGTGGTCGTGACGAGACGCGAGGGCGCTCAGCCTCCTCCTCCATTACTGACCGGTCCTATAGTAGGTATGCGGAGGGAGGTAAGTGCTTTGATGCCTCCCTCAGCACAGCCATGAGCTCGGGATGCACGGCTCCTCGACATGGCGGTTCCTGCTCCTCCCTGCCGCGAGGCCCCACCCGCAGGTACGTCAAATGTGGTCGTCCCCTTGGTGCCCCTCGTTCAGAGTTTGGAGGCGTGGCTAGCCCTCTCCAACCCGTCGTGCTGGTTGGCCAGGACGATCCGACTTGGCTATGTGATTCAGTTCGCCCGGCGCCCGCCTGTGTCCAGTGGCATCAGTTTCACCTCAGTGAGGGGCAAGAATGCCGCTACCCTGTGTGCGGAGATCGCAACCCTTCTACAGACCCTGTCCCTCGAGCCGAGATGAAGAAGGGGTTCTACAGCCCCTACATCATCGTGCCAAAGAAAGGCGGTGGGTTGCGGCCAATCTTGGACCTGGGAGTGCTGAACCGGGCCCTGCAGACTCCCGTTCAAGATGCTGACTCAGAAGCACATTCTGTCATGCGTTCGGCATCAAGATTGGTTCATGGTGGTAGACCTGAAGGATGCGTATTTCCATGTCTCGGTTTTACCTCAGCACAGACCCTTTCTGCGGTTCGCTTTCGAGGGCTGGGCGTATCAGTACAAGGTCCTCCCCTTCGGTCTGTCCCTGTCGCCTCGTGTCTTTACGAAAGTCGCAGAGGCAGCCCTTGCCCCACTAAAGGAAGTGGGCATCTGCATCCTCAATTATCTCGATGACTGGCTGATTCTAGCTCACTCTCGAGACCTGTTGTGTGCGCACAGGGACCTGGTGCTCAGGCACCTCAGCCAGTTGGGGTTTTGGGTCAATTGGGAAAAGAGCAAGCTCTTCCCGGTTCAGAGCATCTCTTTTCTCGGGATGGAGTTAGACTCGGTCTCAATGATAGCACGCCTCTTGGATAAGTGCACACAGTCGGTGCTGAGTTGCCTGAAGTCATTCAGGTGGAGAAAAGCGGTCCCACTGAAACAGTTTCAGAGGCTGTTTGGGCATATGGCATCCTCGGCGGTGGTCACGCTGTTCGGGTTGATGCATATGAGACCGCTCCAGCACTGGCTTCAGACTTGAGTCCCGAGATGGGCATGGCTCTGCGGCTCGCATCACCTGGACTGACCTTGCATTTCTGCGGGCAGGGGTCCCCTTACAGTAAGTGTCCAGGTGTGTCGTTGTTACGAAAGACGCCTCCAAGTTAGGCTGGGGCGCTATGTGCAATGGGCAAGCAACCGTGGGCTCCTGGACAGGGCCACGACTACGTTGGCATATCAACTGCCTCGGGTTGCTGGTGATATTGCTGGCCCTGTGGAGGCTTCGGCCGTTGATCCAGGGCAAGCATGTGTTGGTCCGGACGGACAACATGGCGATGGTAGTGTTTTTAAACCACCAAGGCAGCTTACATGCGCGTTGCATGTCACAACTCGCCCGCCGTCTCCTTCTCTGGAGTCAGCAGCGACTGAAGTCGTTGCGGGCCACTCACATCCCAGGCGACCTCAACCGTACAGTGGACGCGCTGTCATGGCAGGTGATGCTCAGGGGAGGGTGATGACTCCACCCCCAGGTGGTCCAGCTGATTTAGAGTCGATTCAGCGAAGCACGGGTAGATCTGTTTGCTTCCTGGGAATCCTCCCATTGCCTGTTCTGGTATTCTCTGACAGAGGCTCCCCTCAGCACAGATGTGCTGGTACACAGCTGGCTCTGGGGGCTGCGCAAGTATGCGTTCCCCCCAGTGAGCATGCTTGCACAGACCTTGTGCAAGGTCAGGGAGGACAAGGAACAGGTCATCCTCGTGGTGCCATACTGGCCCACCCAGACTTGGTTCTCAGAACTCACGCTCCTCGTGACAGCCCCTCCCTGGCGAGTTCCCCTGAGGGAGGACCTCCTCTCTCAGGGACGGGGCACCATCTGGCACCCGTGACCAGACCTCTGGAATCTCCATGTCTGGCCCCTGGACGGGATGCAGAAGACCTAAGTAGCTTACCACCGGTGGTGGTAGACACAATCACTCAGGCCAGGGCTCCCTCTACGAGGCGCCTGTATGCCTTGAAGTGGCGTTTGTTCGCAAAGTGGTGTTCTTCCCGAAGTGAAGACCCCCAGAGATGTGCAGTTGGGTCAGTGCTTTCCTTCCTACAGGAGAGGTTGGTGGGGCAGCTGTCCCCCTCCACCTTGAAGGTGTATGTGGCCGCTATAGCGGCGCACCACAACGCGGTGGGCGGTAAGTCCCTCGGGAAGCACGACCTGATCATCAGGTTCCTTAGAGGTTCGAGGAGGCTGAATCCTTCTACGCCACGCCTCATTCCCTCGTGGGATCCTGCTGGGCCTGCGGAGAGCCCCGTTTGAGCCCCTAGAGTCAGTTGAGCTAAAGGCTGTCTCATCGTGCTCACGTCCATCAAGAGGGTTGGGGACCTGCAGGTGTTCTCTGTCAGTGACACCTTCCTGGAATTCAGTCCGGAGTACTCTCACATGGTCTTGAGACCCTGACTGGGCTATGTGCCCAAGGTTCCCACGACCCCTTGGACTGCACGCAGAGCTTTAGATGCTGAGCAGCTCTTTGTCTGCTTTGGCGGACAGCGGAAAGGGAACGCTGTCTCCAAACAGAGGTTTGCCCACTGGATCGTGGATGCCATCGCTTTGCATACCAGGCCCAGGGTGTGCCCTCCCCTTTGGGATTACGAGCACACTCCGCGAGGAGTGTGGCATCCTCCTGGGCACTAGCCAATGGCGCCTCTCTAGCAGACATCTGTAGAGCAACGGGCTGGGCAACACCCAGTACCTTCGTGAGATTTTATAATCTCTGGGTTGAGCCGGTTTCGTCCCGTGTGTTGTCAGGTACGAACAGGTAAGTATACAGGGCAGCTGGCCGGGTGTACCGCTTGCGTACAGTGCCTTTCCCCTCCCGGAGGGGAAGACGTGTGCTTTATTCCCCCATGCGAGTTCACGAGACGTGTACCCTGGATGTTCTTCCTGCTTAGCCCTACGGCTGACGATTTGACAGAGGAATTCGTAGCCAGGCCCAGTACATGTGCTAGTATGCCCTGTACTGGGGTAGGTGCTCCACATGTGCTGGTTACCTGTGGTAACCCCTTGTGATGTATTTTCCATGGTAAGGTTTCCCTGAGGGCAAACCCGTGTCTCCCTTCGGCAGGGTCCTCCCGTGCCTCTGGTCACCGTGCTGGTCGCCATGCTGTAGAGTTCCTCCCCTCTGGGCGCCTCTTCCACGTGCGGCTGGTAAGCCCATGTGACGTATTCGCCACATGTTAACCTCCCCTTCAGGCAGGATGTGGTCTCCATGGTGTCTTTTTCTCCTGGTGAAAGAACACCTTCCCCGACGTGATGGCCTCAGCTGAAAAGATTTTCACTCTGTGGGGAGAACAAAAGAGAGAAAAGGCTGTGGCTGGCATGGCCTGTTCCCATTGTAGATACGTCTTGTCCCCCCCGGGGTGTGAGGGACTGTGCAACGTTCTTGGGCGTTGGGGGAGGCTACATGCAGACCGGGTGCACCTGCTATTAGGCACGCAGCGGCTTGCTTGCACCTGCACTGTCAGTCCATGTAACACAGTTCAGCTGGTTGTGACGTTTCGTATAGGGATCCCTAGTGTCACTACATCGACACAACGTCGAGTGAGTGACAGATAGGGAACATCTTGTTTACTGTTGTAACCTCCGTTCCCTGATGGAGGGAACGAGATGTTGTGTCCCTCTTGCCACAACGCTGTACTACCCGCTGAAATGGCCGGGACCCTGTCTCGGCTCCTCAGCGCAAAACCTGAATGAGTGGTTGCGAGCCAGCTCCTTTTATACCCGTATGTCCAGGGGAGTGGCATGCAAATTCCACTCGCCAATTCCAATTGGCCTTTTCTCAAAGATCAGAGGTGTTTCGGGCTCCCAAGAGCGACCCCTAGTGTCACTACATCGACACAACATCTCGTTCCCTCCAACAGGGAACGGAGGTTACAACAGTAACCAAGACGTTTTTGTTTGTATAAACTGTAATATCACACCACAACATATATAATTAAAGGATAGTTCACCCAACAATTAAAATTCTCTCATCATTTACTCACTCTCATGCCATCTCAGATGTGTATGACTTTCTTTCTTATGCAAAACACAAACAAAGATTTTTAAAAGAATATTTCAGCTCTGTTGGTCCTCACAATGCAAGTGAATGGTGACCAGAATTTTGAAGGTTCAAAAGGCAGCATAAAAGTAATCCATAAGTCTCCAGTGGCTAAATTTACACTATATCTTCTAAAAGCAATATGATAGGTGTGAGTGAGAAAGTGTGGAAGATCAATATTTAAGTCCTTTTTTAACCGTAAATATACACTTTCAATTTCATTTTCACTTTCTGGTGTGGATGTGACTTTAACTTTCACATACAGCCACCTACTGGTTGGGGCGAATGTGGAGATTGATAGTAAAAAAGGAATTAAATATTGGTCTGTTTTCACCCAAACCTATAATATTGCTTCAGAAGACATGGACTTAACCTCTGGAGTCTAATGGATTACTTTTATGCTGCCTTTATATCATTTTTGGACCATCTGATTTCTGGTCACCATTCACTTTCATTGTGAGGACCAACAGAGCTGAAAAATTCTTCTAAAAGTCTTCATTTGCAGAAAAAAGAAAGTCATAAACATCTGGGATGGCAATATAGTGAGTAAACGATGAGAGAATTTTCATTTTTTGGGTGAACTGTCCCTTTAAATGACAGTAATGATACAATAATACTATTTAATATTTTTTATTGTGTCATTGTTAACTGTCACTCTTTTCTTTTCTGCAAATAAAAGAAAAAAGGGAGAAGATGTAAAAAGTTTACTTCTCTTAAGTATTCATCCATCATAAGGGTGCTCACTCTTCCAGTCGGCAGAGCACTGCCCACAAATAATCGCACATAACAAATCTCTCTGAAACTGGAAGCAATTCTTATTAACATAAGTAAGAAATGAATTTATAAAAATAAAATAAAAATTAGCACTATTAGACATATGGTAGCCTGTGGTTAAAAGGTCACTGTGTTAGGACAAATTTTATCACTCACTCCCGCATTCGACGTGAAGTCAAAGTATCGTCAATTGTTATATTATACTACCTTATAATATCTTAGTGGTATACTTAATCTAGCAAGATGAAACAAAATAATAACATGTATAAGTATATACAGACCTTGCTTAGCCAGTGCTGGTCAGCTATGACCCTCATAGTTGTCAATATAACTTGAAATATATGTTGATAAACCCCTCCTCCTTTTAACTGGATAAAGCAACAGCTCCATGTCTCAATGCGTGATGGATATTGTTTAATGTCATCTGTATAAACTCCTAAAAAAGAATGCATGTAAACCCCCTGACACTTCATCATTACACACTTCAGCTTCAAGAAGTGAATTCAAATGTAGAAATCACAGTGGTGGAATTTAGCGCATCTAATATTACCCATTGTTTTTTTTATATGTTTGAGCTCCAGGATCTCGGGTGGGGTGGTGTGTTACTGTGTTTGTGTGTGTATAAAGGACAGGTTTTATATTATGTTCCATTGCCTGTGGGCTCTGACTCTGTTTGCAGTGTAACCAATTCTTAGGTTACACACACTCACAAACACACATTCACACTGCATGTACAATGACCTACTGTCCATAGTATTGACACAAGTGAGGAAGTGTTCTAGGTAACAAATAACAATTAAAGTCTTTCTTTTCCCGTCAGTACTCTTGTGCACCACTGTGGTAGTGGGGGTGTGGTTGAGCGCCGATTTGTGAATGGAGAGCAAGATCGGGAGATGGGAACAGTAAAGATCATCACCTGTCATTGAATGTCGCTAACAGCTGTTTGTCATTGCAGTGAGAGTTGGAGGCAGATTTAAGAGTGAGACAGATGCCAGTGAGGCAGAGAGAGAGAGCTACCACACACACCGAGACTGTGTTAAGCTGTGTGCGCTGAAAAGCATGATTATTGAGTGAAGTGCTGGAAAGTCAATTTTGTGTTATAAAATAAATACTGTCTGAGTTGGATTCGCCAATTCCCACTTCCTCCTTGCAACCCCATTACAAAGTTTGTTACAACAACATTCACTAAAAAACTAAAACAAATATTAGTGCATTATTCTTTGCTTATGAAACCCTGTGGGTTCCAAAAGACCATCAGACCAGTTTTGTGATCTTTCCTTATGAGAGCACTTAGACAGATGTCTTAACAATGTCTCAGATTTAGACTTTTGTAGCAAAAATGGCATTAAAGTTGGTAACACATTTTCTTGAATTACTGTATATTTCCATGAAACAATTCATTTCAATGAATCAATTCAAAACACTGACTCTCTGATTCTGTATATACAGTATATATACAGTATACAGCATATACTGAATATATACAGTACTGTGCAAAAGTCTCAGATGCATTAGATGTTTCACAAAAACCTTTGTCTTAAAATTTTTATTTTATATCTTCTGCTTTGGTGTGACAATAAGAAAAATCAGTTTTAGATTTTAACATTCCTTTTGAAAATAGAATAGAATAGGAGTAGAACAAGGCGTCTCATAACAGGTGGTATGGCCGTCACAGAGCCCGGATATCAACATCTTTGAGTCAGTCTGGGATTACATGAAAAGACAAAATAAATTTAGATTTTTTGCCTAATACATCTATGGCAAGTTCTCCAACATGCTTGGAACATCCTGTCTGCCAACAGCCTTGATAAACTGTGCGTGAGTAAACCTAGGAGAAACACGCACACACACACACACACACACACACACACACATGCACACACACACACACACACACTATAAAACTATCAATATATACAAGTATCATTTTTTGTTTTTGTTTTATTGCCCAGCTCTAAACCAGCATTCCATGTAAGTTTTCTCAGCACCTTAGGGAGATGTAGTTGTGTGGTTTTGCATTTGTGTGGGTGTAAATAGAAATTTTGCCGCTGCAGAGCTTGAATGAGTTTATTGCACAAAAAACACAAAAAATGTCTTTCTGAGACCCACATTGACTTATACTGCAGTCAAGATAGGAAGAATAGTATGTATGCTAGAGTTACTATAAAAGTGGCCCTGCAAGCCATGCTATACTGATTTATGAACTCTCCTCTCCTCTCCCGCAAGCAACCCAATTTAGTATTCAATATACTAGTCCACATGAGAACCGTGAAATTGAGAATGGATTTTAGAGTGAAGTCTTTAATAAGCAATTCAGCATCAATTCACCTTTCAACCTCTCATTGACATCCTACTTTTTTTTCTAGACACATTTTTCTAGAATTCCTTGACATGAGGTGGCTAAAATCCTGAATGAAATAAAAAAAATGACTCTCTCCCTGATTCCTATTATCTTGAACAAGCTTGTTGTAAATGTACTGTGGATGATATTTGTTGGTATGTGGCTTTATGCAAATCAGTCACGTTGTGGATTATACAAAGCTGATTTAGAAATTAATCTGAATAATATTCCCCCTGTTCAACAAGTAATGACATGCAAATGTCAGGTCTTTACTATGTGCATATAAATGAGATGAGAATCACATGTCTGTTTGAGAATAAAATGTGTTGTTTGCTTTTCTGTTGATTGTCTCTATGCTTGTTTTAATGTTCATATTTTACTGGATAAGTGTATTTGACTTAAGTTGAATAGTCAACTTAGGAAACCCGGTAGTTAACCAAACTTTACTGTAATAACTCTTTTATTGTAGAACTGAATTTTTTTGCAGATATTACCTATTGGTTATAGTGGCTATGTATCATAGTCTAATAAATTGCAACATGTCTCCTGTTTTGTATAGACAGATAATTTAACTTGAATGGTTTTGAATTTGGAAGTAGTTCATTTTTTTCCAGTTATGTTCCTTTTGCTGTGGTGTTTTTAGCTTAGACCACTTCTCTCCATAAACGCTAATTGTATGTGGTTGATACACCAGCACAGACAGGGAAACTAGAGCAAATATTCGTATTCATTCTCTTATACTGATCACTAGAATAAGAGCTCTGTTATATTTTGGGGTTGAATGAAATAATTGGGTTGAATTAAATAGCAGAAATGAATGTGTGTATGCATGTATGTTTGTGTGTGTCTATTTTGGAAGTACTTTTTGTCTCATGACTGAGATCTAATTTACACACTTCAACTTTAAGATTGAAGAGCATTACTATGTGGCAAAGGCAATTAGAAGTCGCTAAAACAGTCCAATGATTCTGTGCTGTTGAATCACTTACAGATAGATCCTGTGCTGTTGAATCACTTATAAATAGATTTCTCAAAGACATAAGCCTCAGCACTTAATGTAAAACTGATGATGATTAACTGAGTTAATGGTTAATTTATACTGCAATTGGTCATGGAGAAGTTCCACTTTTTATTAGGAAAGTTGCACTAAATGTGTTGAGTCAAGAAATGGAATTGGTAGAATCAACTGTTTTCAGTTGGTTGACAATTTGCTGTTATAGCATTGTAGAATGCTGGTTAATTTGAATTTAAGGTAGTATAATATGCCTTTGTAACAGTGGAAAATCACACCCCATTTAAAAAGAAATGTAAGGATAAAAGCAAAGAGAATCCACCAGTCAATGCTATTACAGAGCTCTGACCCACTTGAGAGCCATTAATGCAGCACAGTGCAATGCAATAATGCAATTCTGTTTACTGTAAATGTGGACTGGCTAAGCTGTTCATGGCATTGTGGAGTCCACTGTATTAAGCAAAGACAAAAATGCATGAAAATAAATATGAAATGTAAAACATGTGTGCACAGCTGTGGACAAACTATTAGTTATGATTTAGTATAAATGCTTCAGAAACACTTGCTGATGAGTAAATTTATGCTTTGACAACATAACCAACTGGGTTATAGGGTAAATGTAAAGTTTACTTTGCAAGGAATGAATGAGACCAGATTGTGCACTTTGGGCCTGTTTGCAGATTTTTTCAGATGTTAATTAGTATTTTGCCTTGGTTGTTAGCTTGACCTTTTCATATAGTACATGTGCAAAAGTTTTAAGCTGACTTACTCCATGATTTAAGTTAAAATTAGGGCTGTCGATTTAATTAATAATCAAATTTAAGTTAATTCAGTATTATATAAAATAACGCATTAACTGCAGCCAAATGTATGCAATACAGCACGTACATTTTTAATTACAAAAATACTGTCATGTTCACATACATTTTATGAGATCAGGCTGGCAATTCAAGCTTGAAGCACCACCTTTATGTCTTTGCGAGTCCTAGTTAGCAGGGGGCAGTAAACACAACTCCAAAGACAATGTGCAGTTATATGGGCAACAAACTCTAGCTGTGTCCGAAATGGCTCACTTATTCACTCATTCACTATTCCATATATAGTTAGTGCACTATATTAGCAAGGAGTGAATGAAATGAGTGAGTGAATTCAGACACCGACATCAGCATTCTGAATGCTGAAGAGACTATCGTGTGCATGGCGCTCTCATGTGAACATATAGCAGTTCTAAAGGTAAACTGTTCTGGAATCTGTTTGGAAATTCATTATTTTGCAAGTTAAATATTATAAAAAACAGTCCAATGATTCAATACTGAAATAGGAGCAAGAAACTTAGCTTTGAGAATAGCGCTTTCCTAAATAGAGCACTCTGTGGGACACCAGAAGTGAGTATTTGTTGTGCATACTCAAATATACAGTATACCTCTCTCAAATAAGAGATAGGAGGATCATGCACTAAGTTACTTCCTGGAAAGGCAAGACTAATTAGCATCTAAGTAGTAATTTTGCTTTAAAATGTAGATTCAAACACTCCCAAAACTGACAGCTGATTTGCACACTAATGCGTTGAAGCATAAAGAAACATTTACTGAAAGATGTAATGTTTTGTCTCTCACCTCTGAGTAGGTAATAACCAAGCTCTACCACTGTTGCCTCCTCCACACCAGCTGCTGGGCTGAAACACTGCCAACTTAAGACTTTTTAAAAAATGTCACTGACTTCTGTTCAAGAATCGAAGATATGACATTTTACATATCAGCTAAATGGGTCTTAAGTAATTGGGCAGACTGAAATTGTCTGACGTTGGACTACTTAAATGTATTTTCGATGTAGCAGTGTTCTCTTTTGGGTACACCGCAGAGGAATGCTGTCATCCTAAACTAATTATTACTGTAAGTAATGGGTCATTTTTTCATAACAGTATATGATATCTAAATCTGTATCTGATCTGTGTTAATATACAATAAAACAATTTATTTAAATAACTTGTCGGAAATAGCAAGTTACTTGAGTTAGAAATAACATATGTTAGAGTTAAGAAAATAATTCAAAGGACATTTTCTAGTAAAAAAAAAAAAAAAATGCTGAATCATGAACCTTCTTTCAAGACAATCTTGACTACTTATCGTAAACAGAGATATCTACCTCTGAAGTCATTGGCTAAATTGTTGCACCTCCCAACTTATTTTAGTGTTTGTCCACATGAACATTTCTCACACTGGTGATCTTTGTTTACCTAGGATCTCTGGTTTACAATTCAGCTTGTTGGTAGAAGGAAGTTCATGTACATGAACATGCAACAGACTAATGAATAATGAAAAATTAATGAAAGCTGCAATACGTAACTTTGTGCTCTCTAGCAACATATGCAATGCACACTATAACACAGTAAACATAAAATGAGGAGTCAGTAATGATGGGGATAAAATCTACTTTATTAAACATGAAAATAATATGCTTAATTATGCAATATAACAATTACAAGTCAATTTCAGAAGTCATGCATATTAGTAAACATGTTATAGAAAATTCCCCGGACAACGTAGGTACATCACGATAGGTTAACACGAGTAATGTTCGATTCATAAAAGCATGACAACCAATATATGCTTCAACAACCCTACCAGAAAACATATCCAAGCATTATAGCAGTTAAACAACTTTGCTAAACGGATAACAGATATACATCCATCCAGATTGCTGCGATGCTGTCCTGAACTGTATGAGTGTGACTGACTGAACTGAGCGGCATAGATTCCCCAGCCGGAACACGTGACAGTTGGTTCCTCTTTTCTGTCTTTACGGACATGACGTAATGACGCAAGGATGAACAACATAAGCCAGAGATTTCGCGCCAAATCCGACCTGACAGCTCAAAATACATATAATTTTTATAGGCTTACCATAGTGAATCAGGGTAAGGTTAGAACATTGTTTGAACACTGATTGTTTATATACTCAATCAATAATGGCAATTTGTAAATTTTTACCAAAAAAAAAACTAAAGTAATGCAGCTTTAAATTTCATGTTTTTCTCACTAACCTATCATATGCCTTAGAAGGACATCACGAAGTTAGAAGAGGGAGGGCATCGGAGAGTGCGCTTATTGTCTCTGACTCTGCCTGCTTTTTGATTGCTGTCTGTTCACTATGCATGCACATGCTTGCCAACCAAATGAAAGGAGCCTGATTATTTTGATCAAACGAAAGAATTATGAAGAGTTATCACTTATAGCCATCTGAATTCTGTAACATCATACCTAACAACACTGCTCAGCACCAGATGTGTGTGTGTGTGCATTAGCACTGAATGGACATGATAAAGAGAAAATGTGAATAACCCAAGGGCAGTGAAATTAACAAAAGCTCTTTGTTTTACATAAAAATTACTGTTATAGTTATAGTATCTGTAATAAACTAAGTATGTATAAAGTTTCATTATTGCTTACCCAATAAAATTATACTTAATAAAAAACAGCTATTTTGATGTTATGATACTTTGGTGATCAGTAGTGTCCTGTATTTTGTTGTTAATAGTGAAGTTATGCTCCACGTGAGTATCAAAAAGAAAGTATCGGTATTCATACTCATTCTCTTAAAATGCTATCTGTGCATCTCAAGTATGATTTATATTTGGATGAAATGTTTGAATTAAATTTTCATATGAAATGCAGTATATTCAGTTGAAATCAGGACACGTACAGAAACATTTTCCATTGATGATCAACCTCAGAGTTCATTATATAGAAATATATATTAGATTTACATTGGCCAATTTATCACACGGAAAATGTCTCAAATTGGTGTATTCTGGAATACTTATTATGCGCAACTAGGCCTACAAATGAAGGAAAATCATCAGAAAGTGGACTATAGGGACTTTAAAAATGTTTATGTATTAGGTTTGGGATTGGCATATATTGAGTTTTGATACTGGGCTAGTTTTATAGGTTATTGGGCTAGTTTTGATTGGCTATTGGGCTGGTTTTGTAACAGAGACCTGGCAACCCTGCCTGATGTAATCTCATGTACATATACATGATTTTCTTGCGTCGTCAGGTTTTGCTAATGAGCTACTTTTTGATAATTATCAATGCTTTGTTGTACATGTAAACACACCAATTTACACTGTTCTTGAACTCTCCCCTTGACTGCAGCTCTCAAATTCTCCAGCAAATATTTAGAATGAGCTCGGAACTCTTCAGCTCTAATTAGGTTGAGTTTGTGTTCGGCTTGTGTTTGTTCAGTTGGCCCATGGAGCACTGACTTGACTCAGCTGTGAGACGCAGGGCTAGTTTCCCAGAAAGAGCTTTAGAGCGAAGACAGAGAGGTATACACACGTGTGCACAAACACTCACACTGCATTAGGCGAAAGAGCTATGGAACGATCAAGATCATTGATGTGTGTGTGAATGTGTGATGCTGTGCAGGCTGTGTGGCTTGCTGCATGTACATAACTAAGAGGAAGATGAATGCAAACAATTAACAAAATGACAGTGTCAAGAGAGGCTAAGAGAGATCCCTTTGTCCATTTTTTAAAAGCACTCCTTTTCTCAGTACTCTCTAATTATTCTCTTTCCTTTACCTCTTTCACTTCCTATCACAGTGTGTCCTCTGTAGCTCCTAAAGGTTTGTAAAACCTCAACTTTCTAATTCAACATGATCACACGGAAGGTCGGCATGTTGTGTCAGAAAGTTCCAGTAGCCTAGGATCGGCCACATTATGCCGACTCACTGACAAGCACCATCTCCCATCAGACATTTTTGCCTTGGCTCCAGCGTTTTTACCTTGTCTTGTGGAACGACTGGAGGCATGTTGCGCAGGCAGCGTGGGAGACCTGTGTTCAGATCCAGCATTGAAACCATGAAGTACTCATGTTGCTAAATCTATGATGAGTACGATTCGGAGGTTATATTTTTCCCTCTAACACAACATTTTTACTCCACAGATGGTTAGGTCTAGTTTTGGGGTTTGGGTTGGGGTTGAGTTTATAAAATATGTATTCCTCTTCACTTATTATAGCCTGTTCAGCTGATAACAACTCACTTCACAACTCGCTTTTGGTGCCCCTCCATGGACATTACACCCGGAAAATGGAGCTCACGCATGTCCATACTCCCAACAACACTTACCGCTTTGGCAGTGTTTCAAATTTCGATAAGCACAGACCAATTTTAGCTACATCTGATTTCACAGTGAGATCAGTCTGAACTCCTTACCTTTCTAATCTCTCTCTCTCTCTCTCTCTCTCTCTCTGTGTGTGTTTCTGCAGATGAGTATTAGCTAGCCAGTCGAGCAGAGGGTCACTCGCATCCCACCTGCAGTCATGAATGGTAAGAACAGAGTTCTTTTTGTATTTGTGTGTCAGGGTCATGCATTTTCTTTTAGAGGAAGGAGGTAATTGCATCCTCTCTCTCTCTCTCTCTCTCTCTCTCTCTCTCTCTCTCTTTCTTTCTCTCTATCTCTCCCTCTGCTTTAATTTTTTTATCTGTGGAAAATAATTCAGCTGACAGCTCATTTCGCTTTTGTGCTGAATTTTATCAGAACAGCATAGCACAGTATAAGAAGGACGTGAAAGGTTCTGGTGTTGTAGAATGTTATTGAGCTCAGATTATAACGAATAGTTCTGACTCTAAATTATGATCGAATGAGCCTTGTTCAAAGTCATTGTATAATGCAGATAAACGCACAACTGTGACCACACATTCTATATTCATGAGCCAACAAGATATATTGCTTGGCAACTGTAAACAGATTACAGTTAGACAGTTATTAATTATATTACTTTGTGGAAGAATGGTTTATTCCGACTATTACTTTTAATAAACTTTACTGTTTATTAAACAGTGTCTTTTATATTGCTCTTCTTGCCATCACTTTATGAAAGTCAAAAGCCACCGTGATTTTACTATGTGCAAGGGTGTTCTTATCTTAAGCACGACAGGAAGCATAATGCCTAAAATCTCCTTAAAATAAATGTAATGCATGACCTTCTGTGGGTTATTACTTTAATACATGAATTAGTGAAAAAGTAATTGTCAGAATGTCCACATTGTCTAGATGCAGCACAATGTTTGTACAGAACACGCCCAACAAAATTTGCAAATGACTGCTTCCCTAATTATTTAGGGATAGGTCAAATATTTGCTAAATCACCACAAAAGATTCTGAAAGGTTTTCTGAATATTTGCAACACTTTGTTGAACACCCTTACAAAAAGTAATGTGGAACTGACTACTGAGTGATTGAATAATATCAAAACTCCATGGTACATCGTACTACAAGCTACACTATCAGTAGGGTTGCCACTTGTTCCATAAAATACGGGATCACCCTGTATTTAAAGATGAAATGACGCATCCCGTATCGATTCAATACGGGACACAATTTGTCCCATATTGAATCTGGTTAGATAGCGTCACACTCCAGATTATTAATTTAACATTGATATAAATTGGACATTTTGCCTACGGTCTGCCGTCTGAAAAGTCCACACATTGTGCTAAAACTGTGGATTTTTATTTTATTTGATTGAAAAACAAAAGGTTCAGTATAAATGTTCATTAAGATGTACAAAATTACACAGATCTGTGTGGAGTTTTAATACAAAAATCATACCATGGCATAATTTATATTTATTGGGTAGAGAGTGTGTGTGTTTGATGTCTTTGGTTTGTTTATGTGGCCTTGAAGTAAAGCTTCACAAAAGTTTCACTGTTAAGCTTACTTTTAGCCATTACATCTCTTACTTTAAGAAAATCAAGAATTGCCCATTTGCTGAATGCAGCATCAGAATGGTGGCAAAACTGAGATTGCAGGTTTGAACCTTTGAAGGTAAATTAATCCAAAATGGCTAAATAATCTCAAATAAATGCTAATCATAGAATGTTGTTCAGAATTTAGGCAGGGATTTTAAAACTGTATAGGCTGAGGTAGGTCATTGGGGAAATTTAGGTACTGTTACTCCATGCTCTATCTTCATGTGTGTTTGTGATGTGTGATTTTGAGTGGGGCAGATGCATTTCTTGTTCATGTTTCGTGTGTGTATATACTGTATGTATGCTTATTTTGTGTCTGTGTGTACTCCATTTACCTGTGTATGGGCATGTGTTTGTTTGTAGCCTATGTGGTGGCTAATCGTCTAAGCGCTGTTTGGAAGGGGTTGCCTGTTCACAGTTTAATCAACCTGTAAGTGCACAACAGAGAAATAAATATTGTTTGCCTATAACATTTGGTGTTTTTGGATACATTTTCTATGTTTCTGTAAATAAAATGTGTGTCAGTTGGTATTTTAATTGTCATTTGCTGTTGATTCTGTATAATGTTCATTTGAGCTGAAAAAAGATCCTTTACATTACTGAAAAAGCATACCTGCCTTTTCAAAACTGAAAAAAAAAAATTGCACTTGATACTTAAATGGGGAAATGTTTGAATTAGTAATAAACCTTAAGAATGTGTTTCACTGTGTGTGGCCTGTAGGGATTACATTTTCCTAAAGGAGCACCTCAATACTCCAGAACACAGACTCCCTGATTCCCACACGACAAACTCTGTTGCCATGATTAATTGTTAGGAGACCTGATTGTGGAACTGTGTGACCTTCAATTCACTGTTAAAAGTGGAAATGTGCAGATGTTATAATGGTTGGTGCTATTTTATGATTTTCATCAGAACTGCAGTGAAGGTTGCTCCTGACATACAGTATATAAGAGCTGTTAGCTAACAGGAACTTGGGTTAGAATCCGGCAAATTGATTTGCTGGTACTTTCATTCCAGATTCAGAATGTCTTTCTGCAAATCAGCTTGCAACGCATCTGATTGTCACTAACTATGCCAACACTGAAACTGAGAAAAAAAGTGTGGATTTTGTAGTTACTGCAATTTTGTCTCTAAATCCGAGCATAGTTGAGCCAGACCTGTGCTGAAAGCCTTCATGTTTGTCCCTGTCTGAGGCTTTGAAAATCTGGTCTACTTGAAGACTTCTTGTTATGTCCGACTTCTGGATAGCATGTTTACAATGCTCTCTGATCAACTCCTCTATAAATACTTCACTTAGATCCAATAACCAAAATAATTTCACAGAAAGCTTCATTTGTTGTTTAGTCAGTAACCCGCAAAGCTATACGGGAACATGGTTGCAAGGAATGCGAGACAAAAAAAAAAAACCAGGGCAGATCAGGCAGACAACCAGGGGACCAAGGAAACCAGGGCAGATCAGGTAGATGATCAGGGGACCAAGGAAACTAAGGTAGATCAGGCAGACGACCAGGGGACCAAGGGAACCAGGACAGACCAGGCGGGCGACCAGGGGACCAAGGAAACCAGGGCAGATCAGGCAAACGATCAGGGGACCAAGGAAACCAGTGCAGATCAGGCAGACAACCAGGGAACCAAGGGAACCAGGGCAGATCAGGCAGGCGAACAGGGGACCAAGGAAACCAGGGCAGATCAGGCAGTCAACCAGGCGACCAAGGAAACCAGGGCAGATCAGGTAGACGACCAGGGGACCAAGGAAACTAAGGCAGATCAGGCAGACGACCAGGGGACCAAGGGAACCAGGGCAGACCAGACGGGTGACCAGGGGACCAAGGAAACCAGGGCAGATCAGGCAGACGATCAGGGGACCAAGGAAACTAAGGCAGATCAGGCAGACGACCAGGGGACCAAGGGAACCAGGGCAGATCAGGCAGACGATCAGGGGACCAAGGAAACCAGGGCAGATCAGGTAGAAAACCAGGGGACCAAGGGAACCAGGGCAGATCAGGCAGGCGAACAGGGGACCAAGGAAACCAGGGCAGATCAGGCAGACAACCAGGCGACCAAGGAAACCAGGGCAGATCAGGTAGACGACCAGGGGACCAAGGAAACTAAGGCAGATCAGGCAGACGACCAGGGGACCAAGGGAAGCAGGGCAGACCAGACGGGTGACCAGGGGACCAAGGAAACCAGGGCAGATCAGGCAGACGATCAGGAGACCAAGGAAACTAAGGCAGATCAGGCAGACGACCAGGGGACCAAGGGAACCAGGGCAGATCAGGCAGACGATCAGGGGACCAAGGAAACCAGGGCAGATCAGGTAGAAAACCAGGGGACCAAGGGAACCAGGGCAGATCAGGCAGGCGAACAGGGGACCAAGGAAACCAGGGCAGATCAGGCAGACAACCAGGCGACCAAGGAAACCAGGGCAGATCAGGTAGATGACCAGGGGACCAAGGAAACTAAGGCAAATCAGGCAGACAACCAGGGGACCAAGGGAACCAGGGCAGACCAGACGGGTGACCAGGGGACCAAGGAAACCAGGGCAGATCAGGCAGACGATCAGGGGACCAAGGAAACTAAGGCAGATCAGGCAGATGACCAGGGGTCCAAGGGAACCAGGGCAGATCAGGCAGGCAACCAGGGGACCAAGGAAACCAGGGCAGATCAGGCAGACAACCAGGGGACCAAGGAAACCAAGGCAGATCAGGCAGAAGACCAGGGAACCAAGGAAACCAGAGCAGATCATGCAGATGGCCAGGAGATCAAGGGAACCAGTGAAGATCAGGTGGACGACCAGGGGACCAAGGAAACCAGGGCAGATCAGGCAGACAACCAGGGGACCAAGGAAACCAGGGCAGATCAGGCAGATGACCAGGGAACCAAGGAAACCAGAGCAGATCAGGCAGACAGCCAGGAGACCAAGGGAGCCAGAGCAGATCAGGCAGATGATCTGGATACCCAGAAGACCAGAGTAGATCAAGCAGATGATCAGAAGACCCAGAAGACCAGAGCAGATCAGGCGGATGGTCAGGAGACCCAGAAGACCAGAGCAGATCAGGCAGATGGCCAGGAGATCCAGAGAGACCAGAGCAGATCAGGCAGATGGCCAGGAGACCAGAGCAGATCAGTCGGATGGCCAGGAGACGCAGAAGACCAGAGCAGATCAGGCGGACGGCCAGGAGACCCAGAAGACCAGAGCAGATCAAATGGACGGCCAGGAGACTTAGGAGACCAGAGCAGATCAGGTGGATGGCCAGGAGACCTAGGAGACCAGAGCAGATAAGGTGGATGGCCAGGAGACCTGGGAGACCAAAGTAGATCAGGCAGATGGCCAGGGGACCCAGGAGACCAGAGTAGATCAAGCAGACGGCCATGAGACCAGGGAGACCACCTCAGGGTAGGGACTGGATCAGGAGGCCTGGTTGATGGCCACAGAGCTGAAACAGGGTCAGGAGGCCTGAGTGATGACCACAGACTAGATTCTGGAGCTGTGGAAGACTCTGAGGGCGGAGCCGTGGAAGGCAGAGCCATAGGAGGCTCGAGGGGCGAAGCCGTGGTAGGCGTAGCCGTGGAAGGCTCGAGAGGCGGAGCCGTGGCAGGCGGAGCTGTGGGAGGCTCGAGGGGCAGAGCCGTGGAACACGGAGCTGTAGGAGGCTCAAGGGGTGAAGCCGTGGAAGGCGGAGCCGTGAGAGGCTTGAGGAGCAAAGCCGTGGAAGGCAGAGCCGTGGCAGGCTTGAGGGGCGAAGTCGTGAAAGGCGGAGCCGTGGGAGGCTTGAGACAAAGAGTCCTGGATTAGCAGAGTCTCGGCAGCGACCTCCGTGGTCGCAAACATGAGCAGAGTCTCGGGAGCGACCTCTGTGGTTGTGGGCATGGGCAGAGATTTGGGAACAACCTCTGTGGTCGTGGGCATGGACAGAGACTCGGGAATGACCTCTGTGGTCGTGGGCATGGACTGAGACTCGGGAACGACCTCTGTGGTCGTGGGCGTAGACAGACACTCGGGAACGACCTCCGTGGTCGTGAACATGGGCAGAGACTTGGAAACGACCTCCGTTGTCATGTACATGGGCAGAGACTTGGAGACGACCTTTGTGGTTGTGAAAATGGGCAGAGACTTGGAGATGACCTCTGTGGTCGTGAACATGGGAAGAGACTCGGAAACGACCTCCATGGTCATGTACATGGGCAGAGACTAGGAGATGACCTCTGTGGTCGTGAACATGGGCAGAGACTTGGAAACAACCTCTGTGGTCATGTACATGGGCAGAGACTTGGGAACAGAAGACTTTCTCCTCCTCCTCCTCCGGGAGGCCGAAGTTGGCAGCGCAGGCTCTGGGACGGACGAGGCTGGCAACGCAGGCTCCGGGACGGACGAGGCTGGCAACGCCGGCTCGTTGGCCGTGGCAGGCGTGGGCGTCGACTCCTTGGCCGTGGCAGGCGTGGGCGTCGGCTCGTTGGCCGTGGCAGGCGTGGCCGTCGGCTCGTTGGCCGTGGCAGGCATGGACGTCGGCTCGTTGACCGTGGCTGGCATGGGCGTCGGCTTGTTGGCCGTGGCTGGCGTGGGTGCCAGCTCATTGGCTATGATATGGCGTAGAGCAGACTCAAGCGTGGCTGTGACATTGCGTGGAGCAGACTCAGGCGTGGCTGTGACATGGCGTGGAGCAGACTCAGGCGTGGCTGTGACATGGCGTGGAGTAGACTTAAGCGTGGCTGTGACATGGCGTGGCGCAGACTCAGGCGTGGCTGTGACATGGTGTGGAGCAGACTCAGGCATGGCTGTGACATGGCGTGGAGCAGACTCCGGTGTGGGAGGCTTGGAAACTGGGTTCAGGGTAGGGAGAGGAGGATCTTCTGAATCGAGAATTTCTAGAGTTAAACTCACATATTCCTCCCATGTATAGTCTCCTGTTACCGGCAACTCCCTCCACTGGTGTGCAATGAGTCCGATTTGATACAGGGATTTCAGGTTGGAATCAGCAAATCCCGTGTATCTAGCAGCAATGCTAAAAAGATGTGAGTATTCTCTGACGGGTAAATTCGCTTGACTCAACTGAATAAAGTAAGCCGCTAGATCCATATCAGTCATGGTCAATTGTTCTGTTACGAAATGAGGGAGATGATGAGAGCAAGATCTAAGAGCAGCTACTTTAATGAAGATAAAACAAAATACAAAACAGGATGCAAAACAAAAATAAACAAACGGGACGGAAACCGGATCATGAACAGGCAACTGACAAAGGTAAAACAGACATCAGGGCAATATATACACAAGGATAACGATGTAAATGAAACACAGGTGAGAAACAATATGGAACAGCTGGAAGTGATCAGAGCAGGGTATTATGGGAAGTGTAGTCCGGGGGGAACAGATGACAGAGGCAAAACACAGGGCAGACAACAGTGAATCATAACAATTACTCTATTTCTTTCTCTATACTTCATAGGTGGTTTTAATATTTGGGCTATAACTCCAGAAGAGAGAGGGAAACATGACAAACAGTTTGAATCTCTGGCTCCCAAACTGGGCTATTTGTCAGGTGAGAACACACATACATACGTACAGTATGCTTCATGCACACATGCATTCTGATTGCACTGTAGATTACTGTGTGTGTGCTGTATTTCTTTCTAGGAGATCAAGCACGGATGTTCTTTCTGCAATCTGGCCTTCCTACAGCAGTCCTGGCTGACATCTGGTAAATGTACACATACATACACAACTGTAACTGTAAATACACACTTGATCCAGTTCTTCTGACTGTTTTTCAGTGAACTGCCTTGCACTTCCTATTTCTTCCCTTCTGTCTTGCATTCCCTTATTCTTTGTGTACTGTATATAGTCTGCTTTCAACACTCAAAGCCAGTTGTTGTGATGCTTACTGTAAAGGTTTCACACAAAACTAATTTGTGAATGCACATTTGTGAATGTTTAAGTGACAAAGTGGCATATAAAAAAAGTGAGGTAAGAATGCACACTTTCACAAATTAGGTCCAAAAGTCTGAAACCACATTAAAAAATCTCTGGATATAACTTGACCTGGAAATAAATTTATATTTTTGACGAAATTAAAACTGATAAAAGTTATGACATAAGAATTAATGGTAGTACTTTATACTAAGGTTACATTTGTTAACTTTAGTAAAAGCATTAGGTATTATGAACTATTAATGAACAATATATTTTTACAGAATTTAATAATCTTAGTTAATGTTAATTTTTAAAAGTATAATGGTTCATTGTTAGTTCATGTTAGTTCATAATGTATTAACTAATATTAGCACATATAACTTATAATTTAATAAAGTATTAGTATATGTTGCAATCAACATTAACCAAAATAAATAAGTGGTGTAAAAGTAAAAACGTTCATGTTAACTAACGCTGATAACTAATGTTACCATTATATTTAAAAAAATTAACATTAACTAAGATTAATAAATACTGTAAAAATATATTGTTCATTTACAGTTCATGATACCCGATGCAGGGTATCATGAACATATTAACAAATGTAACTTTATTTTAAAGTGTTACATATTTATTTAATATTTTGCATTATTTCTTAGTCATTAATTAAATCAAAGAAGCAAATTTATGACACTGAGCATGTTAACTGCTATGTACAAAAGGTTGCATTTCCTCGCTTCCACTGAAGCAAACAAGATGCTCTTTGGAACATTCTCAAATCATGCTAGGATAACCTAAATCATCAGGTTTTGCACAGATTTCCAGTTCAATTGCATGCTGTCATTAAAGCAATTGGGACATACCAAATGCTAAGAAATTCTGAAATTCATGTTAATTTTCTAATTCAACTTATCACTCAAATTGTTATGCTGATAATACAATTTTAATTTACAGTAATTACATTTTTTTTAATAAAATAAAAGCATTTTCGCTACTGGTGTCAGAATTTTGGACCCTATTGTACATACAGTATATCTAAAAGGCTGTGCATTGTACTTGCATCTGATTTACACATGCTACACTTGTGTATACTGCATGTGCCTTAATGGTTGTTTTTGAAATTGTTTCTGAAATGTGTGTGTGAGTGTGGATGTGTGTGGTACAGTGTGAGCTTGTAACCACATACCCCTCTGGAGGGTGGAGGTTCCCTGAAGCAAGCTCTTCCTGTCTGCGGTTAGTCTGCTGGTAAACACTGTTGCCCATCCACAAACAGGATGTCGATTTATTGTGACCGTTTATATGTTTATAACATAGCAAGTTGTCTTCTCTGCACCATGCTAATTCCAAAAATTCTCTTATTCCTAATTAAATAGATATGCTGGAAGCATAACAGATTACTATCTGAGCTGTGCTACTGAGATCACAATAATGCTGCTCTGTCATCATGCAGTTAATTCTGGGCTGCTCCACTGGGACTATATGCAATTAGTGTTCTGTAAGCCACATTTGATAAAAAGCATCAATGGCTGCTAACTTCCTTTCTTTCAGGTCACTTGCAGATATGGGGAAGGATGGGAAGATGGACAGATTGGAATTCTCCATCGCAATGAAGCTAATTAAACTGCAGTTGCAGGGTCAGCCCCTCCCCTCCACTCTGCCAGTTGTCATGAAGCAGACACCTACCCCCATTATGACATCATCATCATCACGCTTTGGTCTGCAAGATGGTAGAAAATCTGATTATATAATGACAAGATGTTTACCCATTTTCTCACCCTCATATCCTTCCAAACCCGAAGGATTTTCTTTTTTCTCTAAAGCGAGATGTTAGGCAGGATGTTAAGCAGTGGCTATCAAGCTGTAAACACAAACAAGCATTTCAAAGCATTAATTTTCATTGTAAGGAAAAGAGCAGTGTTAATATTTTTTTTTTTACTTCTCATTTTGAAAAAAAAAAAAGAATCATACAGGTTTGAAATGGCATGAGGGTGAGTAAATGATGACAGAACTAACCCTTTGTTTATTTAACTACCGGCTGAGACTAAGATGGCTTTGATGCTAAGATTATTTGTGTAAAACAAATAATTTTTGAATTTAGAAAATCTCAATGAACTTATTTAATTTGATTCCTTATTTTCAGGAATGGGCTCAATGTCAAATCTCTCTGCCATGTCAGTGATGCCCATCCTTACAGCCATGCCTGTGGTCCCTGCTGTGACCGCTTTGGTCCCTGCACCCACCCTGGTTTCAGGAGCCCTGCCTCAGATCTCCAACTCTCTCAGTGTGCCAACCTTACCCAACGGCAATGCAACTCTCCTCACAGCAACACCAGGTAGCACACTCTCTCACACTGTTCTGCATTTTTGCACATCCAGCATTTTGCACTGGTCAAGCTGACTGCACAGTGAACAAAATTTGCATGCTGCAAAATTGAGTTTTAGATGATATATCAGCATAAATTACTAGCAAATATGTGTGCAATGAGACTCAAGCATTGATTTACTGTCTCATCTACAGCACAAAGTTTATCTGTATTTTAATACTGCTTTCACGCTTCATTCAATGGCATGGTCCGATACCAAATTTGAATCCAGCCCTCATACCCTGCCCTAGAAGGTTTCTTTTCACGTTGTATTATTTTGGTCTGAACCATGCTACATTGCATCATAACGTGAGTATCACCACAAGTTTTAGCAGCAGCTGTTTATCACAGTTAGTAGGTAACAACTCAGGAGGAGAAGATGCCAGTTTCATTTTGTTATTGAAGTATTTGTCCCTTTGCATTTAGCAACAAACTTTACATACACAGAAGGGCACTTGTGTTTATCTGCCATGGATGCATTGCAAGTGATGCAAAGAATGCAAATTGCTCTAAGAGAGTTTATTTGGAGACAAGCAGCTATTCTAATTGCATTATATTATAATAATTGCTTTGAGTTTGCAAAGAGGAAAATTAGACATCATCACACGTTGCATTTGCGAATTGAGCCTGATTGCTTTCATACTAAATTGTGAAAGCACCCTAAGCAATTATCTTTCTCTCTCTTTCTCTCTTCTCTTACCTCTCCAGCTTTCCCAGTTTCCAGTGGTTTAAGTAAATCACACTCGCTGTTGGACCTTGGCTCTAGCAGGTGTGAACCATGCTTACTGAATTCTAAATACACATAAACGGGCATGTTTCTGTTGACTATTGGATTTTTATGTAATATCCGTTACATGTGTGTGTTTGAGTGTGTTGGCACATTGTTTGTTTTTGTCAGAGCTGAAAGGACAGTGATTTTCTTATTGCAGATTTAAATGAGTGGGTAGAACTGAACTCTTCTGAGACACCCTGTTGTTTTGCTTGTACTGGAAGTTTGTAGTAAATAAGAGTGTGTTTTATGATGGAGTGCTTGAATAGCACAGTTGTCTCCCCGTATCTTAATAAGATCTTGTTAGAGTTCCTCTGAGAGCCATCCAGCCTCCACATGGTGGTACAGAAGCTGTTAATAAACCCACTAATACCTTCTCAGTGCCTTTTTACAATTAATTTGTCCACCCATGTGTGCATATGACAGTGTGTATAAGATGTAATGATTATCGCTGCAAAAACTTATCTTGAATTAATAATTTTTTTATTTTTTTTTGGCATGCAAATGCAATATCTGGATTTGAAAGTGCTGTACAATTGAAAACTTTCAGGAATTACCTGAAGATGTAGAGGGTCTGTATTTAGCATAAAAAGAATATAAAGGGATAGTTCACCCCAAAAGGAAAATTCAATCTCCCCTATGTTGTCCCAAACCCGTATTACTTTTATCCCTCTGGAATACAAAAGTTGATGATAGGCTGAACCTAAGGGATTGACAGGATCAGTCGCTATTTATGTGTAAATGGTGACTTAAACTATCAGTCTCTAACATTCTGTCTAACATCTCCTTTTGAGTCTTTTTTTCTCCACAGAAGAAAGAAATTTTGGAACAACGTGATGGTAAATGAGAGTGCATGATGACATGCTGTAATTAAACATTTTGGGTGAACTATCACTTTTAAAGGTGCACTCAGTAACTTGTTTCTGTTTCATCTTGGACTTACATTGACACCTAGTGGCTTGGATGTAGTATCATTTAAAATCAATAATTTTCAGTGTCAGATGCCATTGTAGAAATTTAGTATTCTGTCAGCCATGAATACTTTAATCAGCAAGTGTCAAATAACAGGACGGTTACTAAGATTAAGCGAGTAGTATTGGTCATGTGATTCTAGCATGGCAGCCCCCATGTGCGGACCCTCTCCATGTAGAAAAAAACAGCTTTTGTAAGGTTTCTGATATGACTGGAGTCTTCATTTTAATGTGAGTGGTCATGATTTTCTACATATATCAAAAAATTACAATTCATGTCTTTAGAAGTTAAACTTTTTTAATGAGGAAAAAATTACTGAGTGCACCTTTAAGTTTATTTATTGGAGGAATTATATTTAGGAAAGAAAAACAATAAAACCTATAAGACAAAAAAATAGTTAAAGATTAAATTACATGTGCAGAAAAGCATACTAATAACTTTTCCCCCTGAAATCTCACTGGTTCCCACAGTTCTAACTCTTCTTCTACCACCTCTCTTGCGAGTAACTCCCCTAAAATGGGTGCATCTGACTGGGCAGTACCTCAGTTGTCCCGTCTGAAATACCGACAGCAGTTCAACAGCCTGGACAAGCTGATGAGTGGATACCTATCAGGTGAGTGTAAGTTTGTAGATGTAAAGAAGTGGATGGGATTAGCTATGTTTGTATATGGCACTGTGTAAGCATCTCTGCATATGTGCTATGTATTAACTCTTTAGTGTATATATTTGAAGGTCCCCAGGTCAGAAATGCCCTCACAGCCTCAAACCTCACGCAAACACAGCTTGCCACCATATGGTGAGTACACAAAACACAGTCTCTCACAGTCTAGTTAAAACACTCAGGGGTGTAGAACATGTCTGGGTGGCATTATTTATATGACTTATTAAATTAAGCACACCCTCGATTCTCATTACTAGGTAACTAGGCTATACTTGGTAATCATGTTCAATTGCTGAGTGATTACATTACTTGGTTGCCACAGTAGTTTATGTTGCACTTCCTTGAATTTATGCTGATTTAAATACATTCATAACTCATAACTGTCATTCATAATAAGGAGAATTACAAACCTAAACAATCCAACATCCAGATGCATTGCAGTAAGGAGAATTCATGAAAATAATGTTGCAATGCAAAAAATCCCAACGGTTCTAAAATAGGCTTCTTTTTCTTTATGCAAAGATTATGTAAAATAAACATGCAAAGATTATGCATATAATTTCTTTTATTTTTAATTTTTATTTTTTTGGGCTGAAATATGACCAAGACATGTTCTTAACAGGCTTTGTAAAATCCACCCACATATTCTGGTTCATTAAACATGAATGTATTGCTTTGGATCACACTTTGTATTGAACATTGTATTACGATAAACACCAGGTTTACATGAAATGCTTCCAGGTTAATCAAAAATGTGTGCGTGTTTGCACATGGGTATGTGTGTAGGACTCTTGCTGATGTAGACCATGATGGGCAGTTAAGAGCAGAGGAGTTTATTCTAGCAATGCACCTGGTTGACATGGCCAAGACTGGCCGTCCCTTACCTCTGACTCTACCTCCTGACCTGGTGCCACCCTCATTCAGGTAAGGCATACACTTATGCAGGAATAAGTAATTTATAGAGGAGATATCTTTTCTTGTTATTTTGTGAGTTTGTGTTTGTTTTCAGAACAGGGAAGTCATGTGACCTGCTGAACGGACCTGTTCCTCTGATCAACACTGAGCTGATTGAGCCAGAACAGCCACAGAAAAGCAAGACCAATGGTATATGCATGTGCACATACTGAAAATGTGGTCGACCAATAGGTTTTCAATGACCGATGGCAATATCTAGAGAGTGGGGAGGCTGATAGCCAATATATGCCTATGTATATGAGATATACATTATAATGCAATTTAATGATAACAGATCAAAATATAGCTGCAAGCAGCAATGCGTATTCCTCCTCAAAACTGCAAATTATTTAAAAATTGACATGGTAGAGACATGTAATTCACACATGTACACAACATTTCAAAGCGATTGTAGCAATGGCTGATTTTGTAGCATTACCATTGAACAAGAGTATACTCGCATAATAGTAAAATATTTATAGTGGAAATGTTGAAATAAGCAGAGACCAGTTTATTAGCTTGGGTCAGATTTGGCTCTAATTCCATCATCTTTTCACATATCAAGGTGAAAATTGGCAGAGTAATACAGAGTTATGTCATCTTGAAACCTGTTACGTTTGAAAAACCATCCGTGAAAATGGCGTTCGATTTATGGACATATAGATATTGAGACAATGTGGACATTTACATAAATATGCACCTTTCAGCCATTTTGGATTATATTCCTTTTTGCTGTATATCAAATTGAAAGACAGGTATCCTACACATACATACTGAGTTTCAAGTCAATTGGAGCTATGGTTCAGGAGGAGTAGATTTTTGTATGTTTTCCCAAATTTTCACTGTACAGGAAAATCCATTATGGTGGACTTTATGGGTTCTATAGGCTTTTTTGTTCCTCATGAGAAATGTGGCATATATAGCAGGTTTCAGAAATGTTGGTCTTGTGGGGTGGAAATGGCATCACTTTGAAAATGGAAAATTGGGGTGTGGCCTGTAGCGCCACCTATAGGCTCACGTGGGCCATTTTCGGTGTGGTAGTTACTAGTGGCCTGTAGTATCAATGTGCCAAAGATCTTGAGTTATTGGGCAATTTAGAGCTACAGGAATAATAAAAATAAGAAGAATACTAACAAAAACAATAGGTTTCCTCCTACTGGAGGAATCCTAATTAACATTTTATTACCGATATATCAGTCTATCTTTAATACATACTCGCACCCTCACTAAAACATATGATCACAGGCACACAAATACACATTGTCCTAATTTCAACACTATATTGTAAATTAACCTAAATCAACAGCTAAACAGTCTCTTCTGTGAGTTCTGTGACATCATGTAGAACAGTTATGAAATAATTGTCTTTCGATTACACTTTTCTCTGATTTCTTATGCTACTTTTGTCATGTTGACTTGGATAACACTTCTCTTTCTCTCTCAGTGTCATTTGAGGACAAATTGAAGGAGAATTTTCAAAAAGGCAGCGCAGAGCTGGAAAAGCGCCGACTGGCTTTGCAGGAGGAACAAAAGAGAGAGGAAGAGAGACGGAGAGAGGAAGAGTGGAGAGTGGAGGAGAGGAGACGACAGAAAGAGAGGAAGGAGAGAGAATGGAAGGAGAGAGAGCAGAGAAGACAGAGGGAGGAGGAGAGGAGGATAGAGAGACAAAGAGAGCTGGAACGACAGCGAGAGGAAGAAGGACTGAAAGAATTAGAACAACAAGAGGCAAGTACAGAATAGCACACAAGTGTACAGCAGTGTGGTCATTAAACAGCACTACAGTATCACAGCAAAACCTTGGATATGTTCTAGGGCCATCAATAGATTAAAATAATCAGTCGCAATAAATCTCTTATTTTAAGTGCATTTTATATCTCATAGTTAAATGCTAGTAATGGGAATTGTACAGAATTGATCAATTCTGGTTCTGGTTACGATTACCTTAACAATTATTTTAGTATTTGAAGAACAATTTGTTATAAACTATATACTACTTAACTAATTTTTCTTAACAAAAATAATACAACATTTTCTATTAAAGAACCATTTATTTTAACAAAACTCTGTTCTGAATATGAATCTTTAACAGCACAGACAGTAATGACAAATTAGGTAAATATGTTTATTGCGTTAAGCACATGTAATAGCAATAGACATATTTAACTAACCTCATGGAGTGTTAACTTTGGCAGCCCTTATATTGTATATAATGGAGTGGTTCTCCATTTAGGGCTGGTTCCCAGGAAAGCAATTTGAACATAACATATATCCATGTCAGAATGAATGATTAGATGGTAAATCTCTGTATTAATCTCTTCCTTTCTTTATTTTTCTCTCAGGAAGTGGAATGTCAGAGGCGGATGGAATGGGAGAGGAGAAAACGAGTGGAGCTTCAGACACAGAGAGAAAAAGAGCAGAGCGACATACAGAGACTGAAGGACAGGAAGAGAAGCCTAGAGATGGAACTGGAGGCTGTGGTCAGATTTCTACTGGTTTCGTTTTCCTTTTCCTCATTCTCTGCTTTTTTCGCATTCTTTTTCACCCTCGACACTACCTGTTCTTCATCCAGTCTCTTAGATCCTTGTCTCTGTGGTGTAATGGGATTGATGGTTGGATTAAATGACAAATTTAAGACATTTCAGTCCGTTCTTCTTCCAGGGTAACAAGCATAAGCAGATCTCCGATCGTCTCCGAGATGCTAAGAATAAGAGGCAGGTCCAGAGGGCCGAGCTAGACTTGATCAATCAGAAGAGGGACAGTCGTATTGTGGATATCAACTCTCTCCAGTTACAGTTTGATGTATGAATATTACATTTTTGTTACATGAATTGGATTGCATTCATTATTTTTATGTCATTTATATCATCTAAAGGAATAGTTCACCCCAAAACAAAACTTCTGTCATTATTTACTTACCCTCATGTCATTCCAAACCCATATTATTATTAAATTATTGTAGTTTTTCAATGAAAAACACAACAGCATACAGTTTTGAAATGACATAAAGGTGAGCAAATAATGACCAAATTTTCATTGAGTGGGGGAATCTATTCTATGAACAAAAACAATAACAGATTTTGCTTCTCTTGTGATTGAATGTTTATGAATATAAATTTAAAAGTAATTGGATATCAATGTGTTCATGCAGGAAATTCAGAGGCAGATGAGTCATTTTGGTCCTGAAAAGCAGAGACTGACAGAAACACTGCTACACCTCACCCAGAACAACACCAGTGAGCACTCACATACTGTAGGACTAAAGCAATAAATTAATGGAAGGGTGGATGACTAATTTAATTTGAGTTCACTGCATTTGTCTTGAACTCAGGGTCAAAAGAATTGACTTTTTAAAAAAGTGCTTTTTTTTTACTCTCTCTCTCTCTCTCTCTCTCTCTCTCTCTCTCTTTTTTTCCCTTTCAGGTCCTTTGATAAATGATGTGAAACAGAGTGTGTGCGAGAAAGATCTGAGCTGTCGGAAGCTGAAGGAGCAGTTGGATGCTTTGGAGAGAGAGACCACGGCTAAACTCTCACAGATGGAGCAGTACAACAGAGAAATCAAGGTCTCCTAAATTCCCAAAGTAAACCTTGAAAACATTTAAAGTGCCATGTTTTGATTAAAAGGTAATGTGGACATTGGATGGGGACTTGTTCCCTTTGAATTTATTTTAATCCTTAATGTCCCTGTGAGGGACTCACTAGTTCACTGTTCTAGATGTTCCAGTGATTAAATCCTGCAGCTTAAATCCCAGCCCTGAGGACAGGAGCGCTGTTCATTACAAACTAACTTCACACATAGTCACACTAAATAAGAAACTCAACACACAAACACTGTAATAACACATACCATATGTCATAGGATGGTTAGATCTGCAACTTGAGCATTATCATTATAACACTTAGCCATTGTTTAGTGAACTTCTAATGTTTCTACTCCGAGCCTTCTTTCTTTCTTTCTTTCTTTCTTGCTTTCTTTCTTTCACAGTGCACATTTTCACATCATTTTCTTTCCCTGCTATGTCTATTTTCTCTGCCTCTCCACCCTGGCTGTCTTAATAGTTTGTGGAAATGGATGACTGTGTGCTTCAAGGACTTCTCTCTTTGCTGGGTTGCTTAACCAATCTCTTCCTTCTAATAAAGGTTGACCGCTCTTTGTCTTGCCTGTACTTATGCTCATCTCAGCTTCCTGTCTTTCATTCATTTTCTTGACACCTTTTGCCACAGTTATTCTCCACGAAAGAAACCTCATTCTACCCATCTTCGTGTCTGTCTGTTATATTTCCATCAATTCATAACAGTGTCATTGTGTCATAGAGCAAACTGAAGATTTCTACTCACTGCCTAAAAACGAACAAACAACAATTAAATTAATAGGCTCTTTTTTTTTTTTAAATATCTGCAACATTCATTTTAGATAAATTGTTGTATTAGTAACAATTTGTACTATATAGAACAGATCCAGAACTGTTTGCTTGGGAAATTATAGGAGCTCATTACTACCAAATTAGTTTGATATAGAGATTATCGGTTAGAGAGATAATCGCACTTTTCATCAGTTCTTTAATATTGTTCTTTAACAATAATTACACTGTTCACAGCATACCTGCCAACACTCCCAGTTTTACCAGGTTTCCCCCATTTTTCCACCCCTCCTCCCACTGTACTCCCGATTTGAGACTGTCCTCGCTGCGGACTGTAGCGTGGTGACGTAGTGGATTTAATCCACCATGTAGTCGTTTTCCGTGATGTACTGGATGTTTTTAATGTGTACGCCCACAGCTACATATTATAGTAGATTCTCTTTACAATATTATGTCATTTAATGTTGACAGTACGGCATACAGCTTATACGCAATTTGTTGACAATTTGTTTGACAGGCTATATTAGCCTAGTGGCTAACTAAAAGTTAGTAGTTTAACTACTGCCGGTAGACATCTGTGTCTGTATAAGCTTTAATGTTTACATTTATCCATATACCGTAACAAATGTTATTTTCTCTTTGGCAGCTTCAAAGTTTGGTGCATTGTTTTGTATTTCATCTCCACCAAACTGCTCTACTTGTGCCGTATTGTAACTGACCATTGCAGGATACATAAAGATTCATTTTATTCTTGTCATCTTTAGTAAGTCATATTTTATATCGATATATGTGTTGTCCATAATCCACATAACTTTTATTATTTGTCCTTTATGTTTTGCTGTCCAAAATGTAAGGTTTATAGACTGAATATATCTATTTGTAGCCTAACTACATAATTATTCTCGTTTTATAAAGATGTTGAAGCAGTCATCGGCGTGTTATAATCATTAATGTAACTATCAAATAAAGGCTATATAGTTCTCTGTCCCTCTGTGATATAAGCTACTAGGCTACTAAAATAAGATTTTAATCCCAAATCAAGTTAAAGAGGAAATAGGACTGTATATGTTCTCGAAACAGAAACAAACGAATAAAAAAACATATATTAGTCATCATCCATACCAAACAAATTCACTCCAAATACTCAGCAACCTCTCATATTCTTTAGAAGACTAAAATCCCTGATGCTCAAAAGTTATTAGTACTATACTATCCTACTAATATAAAAAAAAGTTTAAGGAAATATTGCTCTCTCTCACTTTTTATTTAGGCTAAACTTGCATACTGTAGAAGCTGAATAAAATGTTTGCATTAAAAACATCCAGCATATCACGGCTCTAAACTTTTTAAATCCATTAAAACATGGATTTAATCCACTATGTAATGGATGTCCGTGATGTAGTAGATGAAATCCACTACGTCATCGCACTACAGTCTGCAGCGAGGACCTCTTGCACAATTTACAATTTCTCCCGATAAACTCACGATTTTCGACTGTCGTGAACTGTGGGTGCATCTCAATCATTTCCCTAGTTCAGTAGTCAGGGCACTGATCAGTGAGTCTGAAATTTTTAGAGCTGTCTCATGCGCAAAATCATTCCAGTGCACTGAAACATTTACTCCCTAAAAAATCCCACAGTGCACCGTAAAAACCAGGGAGCATTGTTGCTCACTATGTTTCTCACTGGTGCTGATTAATAACAGCTGCGCTTCAATGCCCGAGCTCGTTAACGTGTTGCAGGTGATTGAGTCAAGGGTGTAGATTTGGCTTGAACATTGGGAGGGTTGCAGCATGAAGCTTTTACATGTTTCCATTGATCATGGTATTCCAATGGATTCCCCCAAAATCTACGCCCATGGATTGAGTCATAAGTGTCCCAGTGTTCAGTGGATCAGTACTTTTACCAGTGCATGAATTTGAGTTTACAGTATACTTAATTGGAGTTTACAGTATACTTATTCACGACATAGGGAGCTAGGGAGCTGATTGAGACACAGGTACTGTGATCGAAATCACCCCCTATCCACTATATAGTGCACTATTTCGGGTGTCGGCCATTTTGTAGTAGCATCCGAATTCTGAGTGAACTATTCATTCCCTACATTCGTTCATTCATTCTTACCCACAATGCACTCTGATTTGGAGTGTACATCGGATGTACACTCGTCGATGGTTTATTGCCTAAAATCCACCACGGGGAGGACTGACGTGCGGGAGAGAGAGCACGTGCGGGATAGAGAAAGAGCACGAGCGAGAGATGCCAGTTTACAGCTTCCTTCATTCCTGCAATGTTTTATTTCATGCTGACTGTATTGTTTTACTTTTTGAAAAATATTACTTGATTAAAATTACGAGAAAATATAGTGAGCCAAAATCATACAGATACATTTTCAAATTTATAAAGCTCCATCACTCTCTCCAATGCTCAGTGTATACGTCAGAGTCCAAATTCACTCACTCTTTTAATTCACTCCTTGCTGATATAGAGCACTCACTGTCATTCAGTAAATAGGAAATAGTGAATGAGTGAACGATTTCGGACACAGCCAGGGTGAGTCTGCCCGTAAAATAGAATCCGCATCTGACGTCATAGCTATTCCTGGCTCATAGGACTTTTATTGAGTACTATATTCACTGCCTGAGTAAAAATCCTACAAAATCCTTTTATGATGTATGTCAATATAACTTTGTAAATATGACAATTAATGACTTCTAAATAATTTGATACACATAATAGTATATTACCACTGCTATATATTGTGAAATTAAACATTTATTGTTCTGTGTGTTTTTCAGTTAGCTTCCATTTGGCAAGCTATCTACTACAGAATTACTGAACCACAATATTACAAAATATTTTACGTATTTACACACCTTACAATCTTATATGGCCACCAGCAATTAAGATGGAAAAAAACAGTGTGTCTTGAGCGGTTACCCCTGAGGACACTATTTCACGGGCGGACACAATTGATCATGACACCGCATCCACGCTTTGCTCATGAGAATGTAGGCTATTAGACCTCCAGATAGGGTTGCCACCCGTCCTGTAAAATACGGGATCGTCCCGCATTTAAATATGAAATGATGCGTCCTGTATCAAATCAATATGATCATTTTGTCCCTTAAGCAGGTCAGATGGTGTCACGGATAAATAGTTCCAGATCGTTGATTTAACATTGATAAAAGTTGGACATTTTTCATATGGTGGGTAAGGGGTCGTCTGAAAAGTCCACACATTGAGCTGAAACGTGCTAATACGGTGGATGGTGTGGTAAGGGACTGTCTGAGAAGCCACACATAGAGCTAAAACTATGGATGAATTGAAAAACAGAAGGTTCAATATAAATGTTCAATAAGATGTACAAAATTACACAGATCAAACAATGTACACAAAGAAGATTTTTTCTTTTTTTAAATAAAGTAGATGACAATAAAAATAAAACAAAAATACATGTAAATAAACACAGATGTTTACATAAATAAGATAAAGAAGGTGAATAATCAAAGAAATAAAAATAAACATTTATTTATGTCATGGGTCAGGAAAGTTCTCAGCATATAAAAAAGTTAATTAAATCAGCATATAAAAATATAGAAAAGATATAAACATGTTATTATTAATAACTTCAAAAGCATTTATTGCTAAAACTGTGAAGGACTATTATTGATTATTGAAGATGAATAATACTAAGAAATTGACCATTTATTCAGAATTATGGGGTACTGCCACTCCCTATAATTAATAATAATAATAATAATAATAATAATAATAATAATAATAATAATATTAAAATATAAATAATGCATGTTTTTATTGTTGTAGTCTTACTGTAATTATTATTTAGTTATTGTGGCAGAAATAAAACAATGATTAAAAATTGTTTATCGGATACTTAAAATCATTATATCCTGTATTGTTTGTTTGAAAAAAAAAAAAAAAGATTGGTCAATCTTTAATTTGATTATGCTAGTTTGGGCAGTCAGTAGAGCTCAGCACATTATTTCCTAACCCTAACCCTAACCCCTGAACCTAACCCTAACCCTAACCCTATCTCAGCATACAAATATTTATGTATTTGAAATGTCTCTCTGTTATTATAATTTTTGTTATAAACATAATCCAACTGTTGAGGGAGCATGTGGGTAACGTTTCAGGAGTTGAGACAGAGGCAAAGCCAGCAGCAAGACGTCCTAGAGCAGCTAAGGAGAGTGAGATCTGAGAAACTGACAGCGCTACAGAGACACAGGAAAGAGGAGGAGGAGAGGAAGAGAAAACAAGAGGATGAGGCTGCCAGGTAATCTCTTGCTCACACACACACACACACACACACACACACACACACACACACATATTGGTGCGGCTACCCTTATGAGGACTCTCCATAGACATAATGATTTTTATACTGTACGAACTATAGATTCTATACCCTAACCCTAACCGTACCCCTAAACCTAACCCACACAAAAAAACTTTCTGCATTTTTCATTTTCAAAAAAACATCGTTTAGTATGATTTTTAAGCGATTTGAATTATGGGGACACTAGAAATGTCCTCATAAACCACATTTATACCATAATACCCTTGTAATTACCAGTTTGTAACCTAAAACAAATTTCCTCGTAAACCACTTAAACCTGTCCACACACACACACACACACACACACACACACACACACACACACACACACACAAACACACACACGTGTTGGTGCAGCTATCCTTATTAGGACTCTCCATAGACATAATGATTTTTATACTGTACAAACTATAGATTCTATCCCCTAACCCTAACCCTACCCCTAAAGCTAACCCTCACAAAAAACTTTTTGCATTTTTACATTTTCAATAAAACATCATTTAGTATGTTTTTTAAGCGATTTGAATTATGCGGACACTAGAAATGTCCTCATAAACCACATTTATAGCATAATACCCTTGTAATTACTAGTTTGTAACCTAAAAAAAAGTCCTCGTAAACCACTTAAACCTGTCCACACACACACACACACACACACACACACACAGACATTTACCTATAGGGTGCACACAGTCATGGTAAACCTGGAAATATCAGGGAATCTTAAAATGTACATTTCCAAGCCTGGGAAAGTAATGGAAAATAAAAGAATTACTAAAAAGCGTCATGGAAATTTCTATAGTGAATATAGATTTTTCTAGGTTTACTCTGCTCTGAAATATTTCTTCACAGAGTATTTGCGCATTGTGATGCAGAATGTATGAAATAGATTTAAATAATCCTTATTCAATAATCACAAATGACTGTCATAGAAGGTCATGGAAAAGTCATGGAAATTCATTGGTCGAACTGGTGTGGGAACCCTATATTTAGAAAAACCTCTATTGTTTTTAAATAAAGCTAAGTTAAATTAGTATAGACCAGTAGTTCCCAACCCTGTTCCTGGTGGCCCCCCAACACTACACATTTTGGATATCTCCCCAATCAAATGCACCTTAATCAGCTCATCCACTCTTTAGTGGAGACTCCAAGACCTGAATTGGGTGTGTCAGAAAAGAGATATACAAAATGTGCAGTGTTGGGGGGACTCCAGGAACAGGGTTGGGATCCCCTGCTATAGACCAACTCTAAGCCAAGCCCTAACCCTACCCCTACAAGAAAACCTTTTGCATTTTTAGAATTTATTTTTTTCATTACTATTATTTAGTTTATTTATAAACCATTTTTCCTTTTTAGGACATCCCTAAAATGTCAAATTTAGCTACCTTCATAAAGTATGGCTAGGTTAAACTCACACACACTCTTACCTACTTATGTATGCTCAGTCTCAATGCACACTTACAGAAGCATTTTGTTCATGTGTACATTAGACAGACAAAGCTGGAGCAGGAGCGTCTTAAGCAAGAGGAGGCAGAACGTCAGAGGATGCTCGTCCAGGAACGAGAGGCCAAACTCAGAGAGGAACAACAGCGGCAGGCCCAAGCCCGACTTCAGGAGGCTCAGGAACTGGCACGAGAGAAAGAGGAAAAGAGAAGAGCAGAGGAGAGAGAGTGGGAAGAGAAAGAGCGACAGGAGAGAGAAAGGAATGAATTGGCGGTACACACTCAGGCCTGCATATCATACAATAGCACAGAGAATAAAGGTAAGTGTGTTTAAGTATAAGTGTGTGTTGATGAGGTGCTCTGCCAAAGCCTAAATTTGCCTTGTATTTTATCCACTTGGCCATGAATGTGATGTTTTCATTATATTCAATGTAATAAGTGCCGTTCTGTCTCCTATGAATT
This sequence comes from Myxocyprinus asiaticus, assembly GCF_019703515.2. Classification (NCBI taxonomy): domain Eukaryota; kingdom Metazoa; phylum Chordata; class Actinopteri; order Cypriniformes; family Catostomidae; genus Myxocyprinus; species Myxocyprinus asiaticus. The sequence goes on from NC_059368.1 coordinate 21,915,124, forward strand.
ATATGACTTAATATATCAGAATGTGAGCTTTGAGAGAATTATCAGAAGGTAATAGACCTAACCATGTACTGTATAAAGGAATTATACACCCAAAAATGAAAATTCTGTCATAATTTACTCACCCTCATGTCGTTCCATATCCATATGGCTTTCATTCTTCTGTAGAAACACAAAAGGAGAATTTGTAACCAATGTGCTGATCGTTCATTTTCATGCATTTACAAAAAATGGTGAATTAAGCTTTTTAATGACTTAAATTAAGGTTTGCTCAGTGCTCACACTGGCTTTCTGTTTTGAATTCTTGTAAGATGATTTTAATAGTTAAGTGGTTAAAAGACTATTTCTATGATGCCTTTATAGATGTGTTTTATGGTTGTGGGACGGTTGTGATATGGTTATAAGTTGGTTATGTGCGGTTTTTGCAGGTTTACTGCCAGTGGTAACCACTGAAGATATGTCTAGTGTCCTCACCACCTACAGAGCTCTTTATCCCTTTACAGCACGTAACTCTGACGAACTCTCACTGGAGGCAGACTGTTTAATCGAGGTACATGTGTAAACACACATTGACTCATATACATATATACATTTTAAATTAACTCTCTCAAATACTCATATTTATGCTTCCTATGGATCCATAGGTAAATGAATCAACAGTTAGGGAGACTGGCTGGCTGTATGGGAGTTACCGTGGTAACAGCGGCTGGTTTCCAGAGAGTTATGCTGAGAGATGCAGTAAAGATAGTCAAACTGAACTGACTGCAGCTGTTATACACTCCATATTGCCCTCTACCAACTACCCTGGGTATGGCACTAAAACTACTCTACTAACACAGTGGCTATCTTTGAATAGGAATACCAGCTTAATACTTAATGAATACTGTGCAGTTTATGCTATATAGGCTACTGCCTACTATTTTTTTAATTAGTTTGCAAAACAACATATTATGCAACGATAAATGTTCCAAAAAGTTGTATGTTACATAGTTGTCACATAAGATTCAGCTAGTAACATCCAGTTATCATCTTGTAAATGAAAATGTTGTTTTGCATTTTCAAGATAATTTCTTAATATTTGGCAGTCTAATCAAATAATAAGTCAAGAAAGAGATGTTTGAAATTGCAGCTGATACTACTTGCCTTCTTTTCATCTCACTGGAAAGGGAAGGTCAAGTCAAGTGATTGCACTGTGGGAAAAACTGTACAACATGCAGTGCTCTTTTGTATACTGTACATTTTGGTTGGGTATTTCTTGCATACAGAAAAAATCACACTGTGCACAGTGTACATACAGTGGTATATACCGCAGAAATGGTCAAAGTAGTATGGTAGTATATGATCTGAACATTTTGATGAGCTTCACATTTATTAGATGCCAAAATAAGGCATAACAATTTGTGTCTCTGGAGAATATGTGAATCTGAGAGAAATGTTTGAGGCAGTCATTTAGTCTGTCACCTCTGTTTCATTCTTAATGAATGAGTGTAATAGACCTCTGAGATTCAGCAACATTCAGTAGGTGATATTCTCGACTGTTATTGAGCTGTATTAAATCTGCTAGTGGGACAACAACTTAAAGGAATATTCCAGGTTCAATACAAGTTAAGCTCAATCGACAGCATTTGTGGTATAATGTTGTTGACCACAAAAATAAATTTTGACATTTGAAAAAGCAAAAATCTGTGTTACAGTGAGGCACTTACAAAGGAAATAAACGGGGCCAATCCATAAACATAAAAATACTCACTGTTTCAAAAGTATAGCCACAAGACGTAAACAATATACATGTTAACATGATTTTAGTGTGATAAAATTGCTTACTAACCTTTTCTGTGTAAAGTTATAGCCAATTTGACAACTATATTGCCATGGAGATGTAATGTCTTGACTTAAACCCTAAAACTCAAAATCGATCATAAAAACGACGATTTACACAACTTTACAGCTCATATTATACACAAGTTTTAACAGAAGAATTAATGTAAGTGCTTTTATAAAATTATAAGCTTCACATTTAGGCCTTTTAAACCCACCAAAAATTGGCCACATTCACTTCCACTGTAAGTGCCTCACTGTAACCATACTTTTTTCTTTTTTTTTTCTTTTGCTTTATTTCTTTATTTCTTTATTTTATTTTATTTTTAAATATTTTTTTGTGGTTATCAACATTATGCCACAAAAGCCATCAACTGAGCTTAACTTGTATTGAACCTGGAACATTCCTTTAATAGACTGACATACAGGTGCATCTCAATAAATTAGAATGTCGTGGAAAAGTTCATTTATTTCAGTAATTCAACTCAAATTGTGAAACTCATGTATTAAATAAATTCAATGCACACAGGCTGAAGTAGTTTAAGTCTTTGGTTCTTTTAATTGTGATGATTTTGGCTCACATTTAACAAAAACCCACCAATTCACTATCTCAAAAAATTAGAATATGGTGACATGCCAATCAGCTAATCAACTCAAAACACCTGCAAAGGTTTCCTGAGCCTTCAAAATGGTCTCTCAGTTTGGTTCACTAGGCTACACAATCATGGGGAAGACTGCTGATCTGACAGTTGTCCAGAAGAAAATCACTGACCCTTCACAAGGAGGGTAAGCCACAAACATTCATTGCCAAAGAAGCTGGCTGTTCACAGAGTGCTGTATCCAAGCATGTTAACAGAAAGTTGAGTGGAAGGAAAAAGTGTGGAAGAAAAAGATGCAAAACCAACCGAGAGAACCGCAGCCTTATGATTGTCAAGCAAAATCGATTCAAGAATTTGGGTGAACTTCACAAGGAATGGACTGAGGCTGGGGTCAAGGCATCAAGAGCCACCACACACAGACATGTCAAGGAATTTGGCTACAGTTGTTGTATTCCTCTTGTTAAGCCACTCCTGAACCACAGACAACATCAGAGGCGTCTTACCTGGGCTAAGGAGAAGAAGAACTGGACTGTTGCCCAGTGGTCCAAAGTCCTCTTTTCAGATGAGAGCAAGTTTTGTATTTCATTTGGAAACCAAGGTCCTAGAGTCTGGAGGAAGGGTGGAGAAGCTCATAGCCCAAGTTGCTTGAAGTCCACTGTTAAGTTTCCACAGTCTGTGATGATTTGGGGTGCAATGTCATCTGCTGGTGTAGGTCCATTGTGTTTTTTGAAAACCAAAGTCACTGCACCCATTTACCAAGAAATTTTGGAGCACTTCATGCTTCCTTCTGCTGACCAGCTTTTTAAAGATGCTGATTTCATTTTCCAGCAGGATTTGGCACCTGCCCACACTGCCAAAAGCTCCAAAAGTTGGTTAAATGACCATGGTGTTGGTGTGCTTGACTGGCCAGCAGACTCACCAGACCTGAACCCCATAGAGAATCTATGGGGTATTGTCAAGAGGAAAATGAGAAACGAGAGACCAAAAAATGCAGATGAGCTGAAGGCCACTGTCAAAGAAACCTGGGCTTCCATACCACCACAGCAGTGCCACAAACTGATCACCTCCATGCCACGCCGAATTGAGGCAGTAATTAAAGCAAAAGGAGCCCCTACCAAGTATTGAGTACATATACAGTAAATGAACATACTTTCCAAAAGGCCAACAATTCACTAAAAATGTTTTTTTTATTGGTCTTATGATGTATTCTAATTTTTTGAGATAGTGAATTGGTGGGTTTTTGTTAAATGTGAACCAAAATCATCACAATTAAAAGAACCAAAGACTTAAACTACTTCAGTCTGTGTGCATTGAATTTATTTAATACATGAGTTTCACAATTTGAGTTGAATTACTGAAATAAATGAACTTTTCCACAACATTCTAATTTATTGAGATGCACCTGTATACTCACTTTTGCTTTAGGGTTGAATTATAAGTTTTGTTTTTACATTTTATTTCATGCATTTATTTGAACTCCAAATTACAACATACTTGACATTTATTTCTCATTTACTCTTTCAGGATTCCTCGGGTGGACATAGAAGGTCCAACACCAACACACACACCAACGTTTACAAACACACAACGCACACAGGTTGGCATGTGTGAATATATACATATTCTTTATCTCTCTCACATACATGTTCACATAAGTCATTTCTCTGCTAAAAAAATAGCTTAGCTTGTTTGAGATGGTCTAGCTGGTCTCCCAGCCTGGCCAGGCTGGTTTTCAGCTGGTTTCACTGCTTGGCCGTCTGGTCTCCACCAGACAAGCCTGACAAGGCTGGGAGATCATCTTAGGCTTTTTTGCTTGATTGGAAGATCATTTATAAGAATATTATATTTTATTACTGCCATTTTTTCTGTGTGTGCACATTTTTTGTGTATGTTTGTGTTTATTTGTGTTGCTGTAGGCTGTAGCTGTGTGCGAATGGGGTGCTAAGACTGACAGTCACCTGGGCTTCTCTAAAGATGACATCATCACTGTTCTAGAGAAGCTGGAGAACTGGTGGTACGGAGAACTAAATGAGAGTCGGGGCTGGTTCCCTAGTACACATGTGTCCATGGTTACCACCAATAACACACAGACCGAGTAAGCAATGAAATACCTCACACATGCGTCCACTCAACAAATTAGTCACAGACTAATCTTAAAGTCTATTGAAGTCTACTGCAAATATATAACATTGTATTATGTAATCATAATTGCTATTTACTGTAACTGAAATGACTAACATAATGCTTTGGAACTCAATAGCAAAAACTGCAGAATTTTAATGTTATCACAGGTAATTAATAACAGAATGTACTGGCTTACCAGGACTTGAACCCTGAGAGAGATGCAGCGCAATGACCAAAGATGTCTGGCTAGGTTGTTTTTATTTGCTACTTAAGCTAAAGCTTTCATGTTTTTGTGTCTCTCCTAGACCATTGTATTCTACTGTTGATGAGATTGAAATTTCAAATTCTTGTCTGCTTGAGGGTGAGGCACTGTTTATGTTTTTTTAGAATCATCAACCAAATCAGTTATTTTGACATACTTGTTAGTAGTTTGTAAGTTGATTCACCGATTTTTGTCATGGTTTGTATTTAATTTAATCTAATTAGAGTATGTGGCTCTGTACACATATGAGAGTCCGGAGTCTGGTGACCTGACGTTTTGTGCGGAGGATGTTGTCCTGGTAACAGAAAGGGAAGGAGAATGGTGGAGAGGGTGCATCGGTGACCAGTTTGGCCTCTTTCCTTCCAACTATGTTAAACCCAAAGATCCTGATGTACGCATATTTAACAAATGTAATATATTATCATGTATCGATAGTTACCTTTTGAATATTCATTTTTTGTTTAATGATGTAATATTTTTTTTAAAATACAGTTTGTGAATAATTTTATTTAATTGTACTTTGGTTATTTGAATCATATTAATTAGAATACCATGCTAAAAATAAACATCCTAAACCAGTTTTTGCTGGTTTGCTGATTTGATCTGGTCTTCCAGCCTTGTCATAGTGGTCTGTTTGACGGTTTTATAGGGGTTTTGGGCACTTTTTGGTTTTCTTGGAAACTGGTCAGGCTGGGAGACCAGCTAGACCAGCCAAGACAAGCTTTAACCAGCTAAGACCAGCTCTGGTCTCAACAAGCTTAAACTGTTCTTTTCAGCATAGTAAATGTTCTTTTGGGAGATAAATGTTTTAAAATAAGTTTCTATTTGTTAAAATCATGCACTCAGAGATATTAAAGTTGTTATGTATTGTGATAATCATGTGCTCACTGCATTATTTTTTAGATTGCCAAAGCTGGAGATCCTTGCAAAAAGCCAGGTGAGATTTTAAGCATATGATAATATGTGCCAATACACAGAAGAAAGAATCTAGGCCGGATATTTCAAATGTTAAACATTATTCATTTGCCATCTTGATTGGTCTTCAGAAATTGCCCAGGTAACCACGGCCAATGTTGCCACAACACCTGGGCAGCTGAGTCTCATGCCTGGTCAACTGATTGTGGTGCTGCATAAGAACTCAAACTGCTGGTGGCTGGGTGAGCTACAGGTCAGTATATCACATAGGACAGCAACTCTAAGTGCAATATCAGTTTGTGCCCACAATTACTAACCATTATAAATGCATAGTTTCGGTCCTGGATTCTGATTGGTCAATAGCTGTGCTTTATTCATGATAAAGCACAGCTGTGACCTCTTCATCAATCTATTATTTGTATCACTGCGCAGCATCCATAACTGATTGTTACTTTTGTTGTTTATTTTTATTGTTAGCAATGTTATGTGTACAGTCAGAGAAAATTATTCGGGAAAAAAATTATTGTTAATAAGGCCACGTCCACCGTGCTGAGTGACTCCAGCCAGGTCTCTTAAGCAACCAAATTGGCCCGGTTGCTAGGGAGGGTAGAGTCACATGGGGTAACCTCCTCGTGGTCATAATAATGTGGTTCTCGCTCTCGGTGGGGCGCGTGGTGAGTTGTGCGTGAATGCCGCGGAGAATAGTGTGGGCCTCCACACACGCTACGTCTCCGCAGTAACGCGTTCAACAAGCCACGTGATCAGTTGCGCGTATTGACGGTCTCAGACGTGGAGGCAACTGAGATTTGTCCTCCGCCACCCGGATTGAGGTGAGTCACTACGCCACCATGAGGACTTAGAGCGCATTGGTAATTGGGCATTCCAAATTGGGAGGAAAAGGGGAGAAAAAAATTATACAAATAAATAAATTAATAAAAAATAAGGCCACGTCCACACTAAATGAAGTTCCAAACTTCATGGGGATTTCAGAACTCAAGCCCAGTCCTGTGCTCGAGCCCCTGTTTGAAAACGCATTGATTTTGCTATGTTTATGCCTTTCATCCACACTAGAACAGTGTTTTTCCTCCGCAAAAGGAAACTTCTGAAAACCCCATACTTTGTAAAAGAATGACATTAGGAAACTAAAAAACAGAGTTTGAAAAATTAAACGGATTAGTGTGGACATTGCCTAACAATTGATTTAGTCAGAAAAAGAGTCTGTCATTGACATTAAAATATTTAAGGAAAGACAGTTTTAATAACAACATTGTTATAATATTGCATCAAAAAGAGGGAGAGGTTAATTATTTGTGTGTTTGGGGGAGTCAGGTTTTGCCTGTATTATGAGGAAGAATGTCCTCTCAAGGATTGTGAAACCTAAAATCACCTACTTTGTGGGGACCAGGAAAACAGCTTTATAAAAATAATAAATGTTGTCTTATTGAAAAGGTAAAAATACAGAAAGGTTTATGTAGCTCAGTATTATAAACAACAGAAGTTAATGTAAGATCTCCACCATGATAGAAAAACAAAAGTGTGTGTATGTTTGTAGGCACGGGGTAAGAAGCGTAAAAAGGGCTGGTTCCAATCCTCAAATGTCAGATTACTGGAGGCCAGCAGTGGCAAAATAGCTCCTGCATCTCAGCCATGTAAGACACTCACTCTTACACACTCTTCTATTCATCTCATTCATACTCCTTTGTATGTGCTGATGTGTATGTGCTCTTTTTCCTTCTCTTTATCTCTCTTTACCTCTTTACCTTTCCCTGTCCCATTCTGCTCCATCCACACATTCTCTCTCCCTCCCCCCTGTAGTGTGTCAGGTCATTGCAATGTATGACTACAAAGCAGCCAATGAGGATGAAATGAGCTTCCAAAAAGGTCAGCTGATCACCGTACACAACAAGGATAACCCTGACTGGTGGAAAGGAGAGGTCGGTGGGGTCAAAGGGCTGTTTCCAACTAATTATGTGAAGATGACAACAGAATGTGATCCTAGTCAGCAATGTGAGTAGAGCTACTTTGATCAGTTACTATTTTCACATCAGTTTTAAGAGTTGTTAGTTTAGAGGGCAAGGATGGAGAAAATATAAGCCTCTATATGTTTGAAAGATATTTTGAAAAAGAGTATCTGCTCACTGCAAAGGTTGAGAGGTTGAAAAGTATATATGTATATATGTATATATACAGTATATATTTCACATAGAGATGTTGTATATACATACAAGGCATAGAAATATGTTGTATTGAAAATGAGCTTAATGTAGTTGTTCAGTTTTGGCTGAACACTTAACCAGAGGATGAAGCGTCTATAAGATTAAAGGGACAAAATGAGAAATCCTTTCTTTCTTTCTTTCTTTCTTTCTTTTTTCTTTCTTTCTTCAAAATGTTCTAATATATATTCTCCGTTCATCTCTTCATTTTTCTTTATTCTCTTCTCTGCCCTCATCTCCTCTCTTCCACTTTTTTTTCCATTTCATCCACCTCATATGTGTTTTATTGTAGGATGATAGCTCTGGCCCCTCCTCCCTCTTCCTCCTCTCTTTTCTGGGCCACTCAGAACACTGCTCTGGTCCAGGAAGCAGCCTCAAGACTCTGTCCTGACTAGCTCTGTTTGGATTTGACTCCTCCCCTTTTAATATTTGTGTTGAAACTTTTCTTAAAATAGATAAATGAACAAATTAATTTACTCCCTCTGCCTTTAGCACACACACACACACACACACACACACACACACACATATATATATATATATATATATATATATATACGTATATATATATTTATTCATTTTTGTTTTTTTGTGTCATAGGGAAATGTTAGATATCACTTGCAACAGGCTTCATAAGATGAATTAAGGAGGTCATATCATGTGGAATTAAAAAAAAATATATATATATTTTTTTTTACTTATGATATAAAAGAGTTAATTGTACTATGAAAACATGTTTTTGTAATTTAGAAAGCTCAAAACTTCCTCCCCAGTTCAAAAAGTCTATCTATAGAAACTAAGCTGCAAAAATGGCTTGTTACGAAGACGTTCAATCCCTGACATAGGAAAACATAAACATATGACAATCTACTGCAAGCTTTACAGAGATGCTGTTATTGAAAATGGTGTAGTATAAGCAATATTGAAACCGACAACAAACCTGCAACCCACATATAAGCGCAACAAATCGCTCACATTTCACATCTGAAGTGATCATTAGACCTAGCTCTAAATGTGTTAACCTCTGGATGCATTTTTATATTGAAAGTATTCACAGGTATACTGTATGAATTAGAATTTTAGAAATAAAGTTTCTAATTGTGAGATGCTGTAATGTTGTGGTCACTGATGAGTATGGATGTTTGCTTGCATGAATGTGGCATGCTTGTCCTGTGTGTATGTGTAGGGTGTGCCGATCTGTTAAGTTTAGAGTCGATGTGCACTGAGGAGAGGAAGAGGCAAGGCTACATCCATGAGCTCATTCAAACAGAGGAGTCCTACCTGGAGGATCTGGAGCTTGCACTGGAGGTAAACCTACAAACAATTTAACATTCAAATGCTGCTACTGCATTAATTATACAGGGAAGTGCTTATAATATCCCTGCTTTTAGGAAGTAATGCTCTTCATAATTGAAACCAATTTAATATGGGAATATTTGGTTCCAAAAGTCAGAGACTATTAGTGAAATGTTGTAATTTAATAAAAAATATTTCATGACAAATTATATTATCAGAATAATAATTTGAGTAAACAGTTCAATTGAAAAATTATATTAATTTAAGAATATCTGAGTATTTTTTGTGTCCCTTTTTTGCTTTTAATGACAACATGTACTCAAACTTGCATGGACTATATCAAGTTTGTGCAAAACCTGTGATTCATGTTATCCCAGCATAATTTGGGAATGTTTTAAAGAGCATCTGGTGTGTTTCAATGGAGGCAAGAAAATCTGACCTTTTGTGCAAAATTTGCTTATTCGCTTAGTGACCTAAACATAGTGCAGAATCTTACATGTATTTATTTTTCATCATTACTCGAAACTAAAAAATGTTTTGTATCTGTTTAAATGAATAATAATAATAATAATAATTTTCAATGTGATCTCAGATTTTTGGACCACACTATATCTTTTCTAGCTTGTAAACTATACATAGGCCTAAATATGTTGATTTGTTTCATTGATGTGTGTATGTGTGGATATTAAGGTGTTCTATAAGCCAATGGCAGAATCAGGGCAGTTGACGGAGTCCGAGATGGGCATGATTTTTGTGAACTGGCGAGAACTCATCATGTGTAGCACCAAACTCCTAAAGTGAGTAAACACCAACTGTTGGAGTCCAACTGGTCCATAGCTTACACTGTAGCACTGTTGTATCACAAACATCGAACATTAAACTAGATTTCCAAAAACTACCACAAATAAATTGTAGCACTTAGGCAAACAAAAGAAAATGCAATCAATGTATAATACATAAATCGCAGTGGATAATATCCTGTATGTGTGTTAGAGCTTTGCGTGTGCGTAAGAAGATGGCTGGAGAACGGATGCCGGTGCAGGTAGTGGGTGATATCATGTCCTCTGAGCTCTCTCATATGCAGGCCTATATTCGCTTCTGCAGCTGCCAGCTCAATGCTGCAGCCATGCTGCAACAGAAAACAGACAAATCACCTGACTTCAAACTCTTCCTAAAGGTGAGAAGATACAGTTTAAGTTCAATACAGTATAATAACAGAAAAATGGTTGTTCACTCTCTCAAATGTGAATAGATTTCAAAATCTGTTGTTTTAGACAGATACGTACATTGAGAGACAAAAAAAACACACAAAAAAAAAACAAAACAAAAAAACAGCTTAGACCAGCCTTAGGTGGTTTGCTGGTCTATTCCTTACACATTCAAATATGGTTAGAGTTAGGGTTAATCTTTCCTGTGACCTGGAAATTCTATCTTAACCTTAGGTTGAGGTTTCTATTCATAGACTATTGTCCTATATTGAAAGTTTTTAAAAAAAAAAAAAATTATGCATTAGTGTGATCCACAGTTTCATTTAATATTTTAATATGTATTCTTGATAATAATTCTTTTATTGTTTTCCTGTAAAAATATCTAAAAACCATTAACACAAGATAAATTTAATTTATCTTGTTTTAGAAACAACACTGCATAAGATATTTAGGTTTTTCAGAGAATATATTTTTAACGTGTATTTTGTCTTCCTGTACTGGCAGAGTTTTTATAGTCAAAATAAGTGAAAAATCTACCAGTGCTGAAGAAGTAATCCAAAGTATTTAGAATACGTTACTGACCTTGAGTAATCTAATGAAATAAGTTACAAATTACATTTTACAGCATGTATTCTGTAATCTGTAGTGGAATACATTTCAAAAGTAACCCTCCCAACCCTGGTGATCCATGCCTAAAATATTTTATTGCAATGCTGTGCCAGCCTTGGTTACATTTTCCACAGTGGTCCACAAGAGGGAGCTGTAAATACTACGCTCGATTGACTACTGAGGACTTTTACTCTGCAGAAAGAGATAGGACATTATTTATACTCTTTTCCTTGTGTTTTCTTGTGTGGCTTTCATCTCCTTTGTAGAAAATAGCCAGTAATTACCGCTGTAAAGGAATGCCACTGTCTAGCTTTCTCCTGAAACCCATGCAGAGGATCACACGCTACCCACTGCTTATCAAGAATGTACGTGAAGCTTCTCCTACAGTCCTGAACAATAAAATGATATGAGGAATGAAAGCTACAATATTATAAAGAGACATAGGAAAAAAAGAAAGAAATTAAAATTGAAAGTAATAAAAGAGAGATAATGAAAAAAAGAAATGAGATATTTGAGCAAATTAATTTGTAAGGTATCTGAAGATTATTGAATGGTCCTTCAAATTTGGAGGAGAAATAATAATGCACATATTCACAGATAAACAATATCACAATAATTTTGAAATATGAACAATGTGAGCAATGGAATTAAAGCATCTTAAATATTGTTTTCATGTTTAATTTACATTTAATTTAAGCAATTCATTTATTTTACTCTTTGTTTTTGAATCTGGTCATTTAGATTCTGGAGAATACGCCTGTGACTCATGCAGATCATGCAAAGCTGCAGGCAGTGCTAGAGCAGGCCGAGGAGTTGTGCTCACAAGTGAATGAGGGAGTGAGAGAGAAAGAAAACTCAGATCGGCTGGAATGGATCCAAAACCATGTGCAGTGTGATGGAGTAATTGAGGTGTTTACTAAGATTGTTAACTAAATACACTACTGTTTACATTTTTGTGCTACAGAGTGACCTCAAGGTGTAAAAAAACAACTTTTATCATAATAATTATAATTATAATAATTATCATGTGTTATTAAAGAAATAGTTCACCCAAAAATGAAAATATTCTCTCATCATTTACTCACCTTCATGCCATCCAAAATGTGTATGACTTTCCTTCTTCTGCAGAATTTTTAGAAGAAATCTCAGCTCTGTAGATCCATACAATGCAAGTGAATGGTGACCAGAACTTTGAAGCTCCAAATGCATATAAAGGCAGCATAAAAGTAATCCATACGACTCCAGTGGTTGAGAAACAGATCAATATTTAAGTCCTTTTTTACTATAAATCTCAACTTTCACTTTCATCTTTTGTATTTGGCGATTCGCATTCTTCATGCATGTCACCACCTACTGGGCAGAGAGGAGAATTTATTGTAAAAAAGGACTTAAATATTGATGTGTTTCTCACCTACACCTATCATATCACTTCAGAAGACATGGATTTAACCACTGGAGTCATATGGATTACTTTTATGCTGCCTTATGTGCTTTTTGGAGCTTCAAAGGTCTGGTCACCATTCACTTGCATTGTAAGGACATTGTAAGAACAGAGCTGAGATATTCATCGAAAAATATTTGTTTGTGTTCTGCTGAAGAAAGAAAGTCATACACATCTGGGATGGCATAAGGGTGATGAAAATGAAATGAAAATTTTCATTTTTGGGTGAACTATCCCTTTAATATTTTTCTGAAAATGTGACTGTATTTCTTTTGTAATATTCTTTGTCTTGTTTTAGCACCTTGTTTTTAACTCTCTGACTAACTGCCTGGGCCCTCGAAAACTGCTGCACTCTGGGAAATTGCATAAGACCAAGAGTAGCAAAGAGCTGTGGGCCTTCCTGTTTAATGACTTCCTGCTTCTCACATACACCTCCAAACAGTTCTCATCTGCTGCAGAAAAACTCTTCAACTCAAACTCCAATGCACAGTACAAGATGTATAAAACGGTAATGCTACATGGTTGGTTATGTAGGGACCTTCTGAAGTGTGTGTTAAGTTCTAGATTAGATTGTTTTGGACAGTGTTATACTGTATATTATATATTTTTGTCTTATTCTAACTTTTGTATTCTAGCCAGTGTTTCTGAATGAGGTCTTGGTCAAAATGCCCTCTGACCCATCCAGTGACGATCCAATCTTTCACATCTCGCACATTGACCGTGTATATACACTCAAGACTGACACCATTATTGAGAGGTACACATCATATTGTGCACACACAATTTCACAAATGCATTCACACTCTTCTCATTCTCATTTAAAGACCTAGATCTGGAATTACACACTCATAGACACAACCACCAAACGTCCTGGTTACTGGTAATCTGTCACTCACTCGACGTTTTGTTGATGTAGTGACACTAGGGGTCCCTATACGAAACACCACACTGGCTGAACTGTGTTACGTGAACTGGCGGTGTGTGATGGGCAGACCACTGTGTGCCTCGTAGCCAGTGCACCAGGCCGACACTTAACCTCCTCCAATGCTGTTATGAGTGTTGAACGGCCCTTCGGGGACAAGTTGACTGCCCAAAAGATAGAGACAGGCAAGCCCAGTCGTGGCCTCTTTTTTTCCTCTCCCCCCAAAAAAAGGAATTAACCGACTGGGGCCACCAGGTCTACGTCGGGGGGTGTCCCTCCGAAGGGGAAGACACCACAGAGACCACACCCCGCCCGGGGTGGGGGGGGGGGGGTATTTGAGTGGAAATACGCCACATGGTCTTGCCGAGCTTTGTCGGAAGTATGTCATGTGGAGAAGTCCCATGGTAGGTCCTACCCTACGGGGGAGGAGTTTCTACAAGCATGGTGACTGGGGCAGAGGAGCCTTTGCCCAAGGAAGACGCAGTTTACCAACAGGGAAACGAATTAGCGGAAGATATACGTCGCATGGGGTTACCTATGGGGAACCACCACATGCGGAGCACCTACCCCAGTACAGGGCTTAGTTAGCACATGTACTGAGCAGACAGCGAGTTTCTCCGCAACTCATCTGCCACAGGAAATCATCCAGGGAACACAGTTTGTGAACACTACTGCGAGTCAACAGCACACGTCTTCAGCTCAGGGGAGGTGAAAGGAGCTATGCGCAAGCGATACACCCGGCCAACTGTCCCGGACTTACCTGCTTGTGCCTGCCACTACATGGGACAAAACCGGTTCCACCCGGAGATTGTAGAACCTCACAAAGGTATTGGGTGTTGCCCCGTCCGCTGCTCTGCAAATGTCTGTTAGAGAGGCGCCACTGGTCAAGGCCCAGTAGGCCGCTACACCCCTGGTAGAATGGGCTCGTAGCCCTGCTGGGGTGGCATGTCCTGGGCGTGATATGCCATTGTTATGGCGTCAATGAGCCAGTGGGCGATCCTCTGCTTGGAGACAGCGCTTCCTTTCCACTGTCCACCAAAGCAGACACAGAGCTGCTCAGAGACTCTAAAGCTCTGCGTGCGATCCAAATAGATGTGTAAAGCACGCACTGGACACAACAATGTCAGGGCTGGGTCTGCCTCCTCCTGGAACAGCGCTTGCAGGTTCACCACCTGGTAGCTGTCGTGAGGAGCGTGAGGTCCGAGAACCATGTCTGGGTGGGCCAGTAGGGTGCTACCAGGACAACCTGCTCCTCATCTTCCCTGACCTTGCACAGGGTCTGTGCAAGTAGGCTCACTGGGGGAAACCAGTCCAGGGGGCCAGCTGTGTGCCAGCGCATCTATACCGAGAGGTGCCTTGGTCAGTGGGAGGATTCTTGGGAAGCGAACAGGTCTACCTATGCCTGCCCGAATTGACTCCAAATCAGTAGGACCACCTGAGGGTGGAGTCTCCACTCTCCCCTGAGGGTAACCTGCCGTGACAGCGTGTCCGCTGCAGTGTTGAGGTCGCCCAGGATGTGAGTGGCTCGCAGCGACTTGAGGTGCTGCTGACTCCAGAGGAGGAAACGGCAGGCGAGTTGTGACATACAATGGGAGCATAGACCGCCTTGACGGTTGATATATGCTACCGTTGCCATGTTGACTGTTCGAAATTTACATGCTTGCGCTGGATCAACGGCTGAAACCTCCACAGGGCGAGCAGGATTGCCAGCAACTTGAGGCAGTTGATGTGCCAACGTAGCCGCGGGCCTGTCCAGGAGCCGGCGGCTGCGTGCCCATTGCATACAGCACCCCAGCCCCTTTTGGAGGTGTCTGTCGTAACCACGACGCACCTGGAGACCTGCTGTAGGGGAACGCCTGCCCGTAGAAACGTGAGGTCGGTCCAAGGACTGAAGAGGCGGTGACAGATCGGCGTGATGGCCACGTGATGTGTCCCGCGATGCCATGCCCATCTCGGGACTCGAGGGACACCGCTGAGGATGCCATATGCCCCAGAAGCCTCTGAAAAAGTTTCAGTGGAACCGCTGTCTTCTGTCTGAACACCTTCAAACAGGTCAGCACTGACTGTGCGCGCTTGTTCGTGAGGCGCGCCGTCAACGAGTCTGAGTTCAACTCCAAGCCGAGAAAAGAGATGCTCTGAACCGGGAGGAGCTTGCTCTTTTCCCAGTTGACCCGAAGCCCTAGGCAGCTGAGGTGCGAGAGCACCAGGTCCCTGTGTGCACACAACACATCCCGAGAGTGAGCTAGGATTAGCCAATCGTCGAGATAGTTGAGGATGCGAATGCCCACTTCCCTTAACGGGGCAAGGGCTGCCTCTGTGACCTTCGTGAAGACGAGAGGGGATAAGGACAGGCTGAAAGGGAGGAGCTTGTACTGATACTCCTGACCCTCGAATGCAAACCACAGGAAGGGTCTGTGTCGAGGTAGAATCAAGACGTGGAAGTACGCGTCCTTCAGGTCTACCGCCGCGAACCAATCTTGATGCCGGATGCTTGCTAGAATGCGTTTTTGCATCAGCATCTTGAACGGGAGTCTGTGTAAAGCCCGGTTCAGTACTCGCAGGTCCAAGATTGGCTGCAACCTACCGCCTTTCTTCGGTACAATGAAGTAGGGGCTGTAAAACCCCTTCTTCATCTCGGCCGGAGGGACAGGCTCTATCGCATCCTTCCGTAGGAGGGCAGCGATCTCCGTGCGCAAGGTAACAGCATTCTTGCTCTTCACCAAGGTGAAGTGGATGCCGCTGAACCTGGGCGGACGCCTGGTGAACTGAATCGCGTAGCCGAGTCGGACGGTCCAGATCAGCCATTGTGACAGGTTGGAAAGCGCAAGCCACACGTCCAAGCTCCGGGCGAGGGGGACCAAGGGGACAATCTCATTGGACGTACCAGCGGGTGGGGTCTTGTGGCGGGGCGGAGCCTTAGGTGCCACGCCATGTTGTGGCCGTGCTGAGTTCAAGGACATCGAAGCACTTACCTGGCTTCTTATGACCACCCTCGGAACAGCCTGGGATGGGGGAGGAAGAGGCATGTCCTCGTGACCCGTGGAGACTGTCACACTGGGGGCGGATTTGTGCTACAACTGGGCGCGCAGGGGCGGGGAGACCGCCGCTGGAGCGCCAAACCTGCCAAAATGGAATGGTGGACAGTGGTCATGATGATGGCCGTGCACACCGTTTATGTGACCCAGGGAACAAGGAAACCGCTCTTTTGCTGAACTCTTGGGTACCGCAGCCACTTGGGCATGCAGCAAAATGAAATGAAAAGGCAACAAAAGATTCTCCTCCTGGCCCTCCACCGGGGGATGGAGTGGTCTGCTTACCAGCTCCAAAGAATTGGGTTTCGTTGCCCCTGGTTCGCCCGTCTCAGGGGCGCATTGAACACTTTCACGGGTTCTTGGTGGCCAGCCGTGAGACGGGTGGCGTCTGCTTCCTGTGGTGGGTTCCACGCCGGGGCTGGGCTGCAGGGGCAGGCTGCAGCGGAGCTGGTGCAGTCACCGCAGGGGGACGCCCTTGGTGATGAGCAGGCGGGGTGCGTGATCTTGAGCTGCGCCGGGGTAGGATGTGCCGGATAGCCTCCGTAAGCTGCTTCACCACCGAGAACTGCTGGGCAAAGTCCTCGACGGTGTCGCCGAATAGGCCAACTTGGGAAATGGGGGCAGCAAGGAACCGTGTCTTGTCGGCCTCTCCCATCTTGACCAGGTTGAGCCAAAGGTGGCGCTCCTGGACCACCAAGGTGGACATCGCCCGCCTGAGAGACACAATCCGGAAGCACAATCGGGGCAGACGAGCGTGCTGGGGAATGGGAGGTCTGTGGGGGGATACCCGGCGGAGGTGGTCCCATTGGGGTCCCCAAATCGCCCCCAGTGCTAGCCGCACTGACCTCATACCCGTAGGTAGAAGGACCGAGGCAGGGAGCCACTGGGGTGGCTTGCTTTCTTACGAAGGCAAAACGTGACCGCAACGTTGCCATGGTCATGTTCTTGCAATGAGTACATGATCCATCCACAAACGCTGTCTCCACGTGGGTCACAGCCAGACACAAAAGACAGCGATCGTGACCATCAGAAGGCAAGAGATAATGACCGCAACCAGGAATAACACACAAACGGAAAGGCATCTTTAAAAAGACACGTCTTTAAAAAGACGTTCCATTCTCTTTTAGAGAAATATACTCTTTTATTTCTGCCGAAGCGCCCAGGGGCGTTCTCTGCAGTGCACCAGTGCAGAGGAGAAAGAAGCTGCTGAAATGCACCGTCAGATCCAGCAGAGGTGAATGAACAGTCAGCTCAGTGAACATCGACCTTTCGGCTCCGAAGAGAAAATCTGAATGAGTGGTTGCATACCAGCTCCTTTTATACCCGTATGTCCGGGGGAGTGGTATGCAAATACCACTTGCCAATTTTCATTGGCCTTTTATCAAAAACCAGAAGTGTTTCGGGCTCCCAAGAGTGACCCCTAGTGTCACTACATCGACACAACACAAGTACCTGTTGCAGAAACAAAATGAAAATATGGAATTAATACGGTAGGTATGTGTTTTAAATGAATACAGTCACTAACATTATTAATCTTTAGCACTTTCCTGTTTAATCAGGACTACATGGGTGCAGAAGATCAAAGCAGCATCTGACCACTTTATAGAGACTGAGAAGCTCAAAAGAGAGAAGGCATACCAAGGTTGGAAATCAATTCTTCTTAAGTGTCAGCTCAAAGCTATTGTGTCTGAATGCATCTTTACTGATAAAAGCCTTTGTATTTTGTTTAGCTCGCTCTCAAAAGAATAGTGGAATTGGGCGACTGTTAGTAACAGTCCTGGAGGCAACTGAGCTGAAGCCCTGCAAGCCAAATGGTTTGTAATTAATGCACAGACACATCACATTCACAAGCACTATTCACACAAATTCATTAACAATTTTCCAATTTTTAAAGGTGCTCTCAAATTTGTGTTTATGTTGCACTGACACCTAGAAGCATAGATGCAAAACCAGAAGTTTTTAGTTGCTTTTTAGAAATGCTATTATTCCACGAGTGAAAGCGTCCAATTACATCGAGATAAAGTGAGTAATATTCAGTTGGACTCATGAGTTCAACGTGGCGATGCTCAGTAGTGTGCGCCCAGCACAAAATGTAGAACAAAGCAGCTTTTTAAACAGATTTTTCAAAAATACCATTCTACTATCACTATTTATTTCTCTTTAAAAGTTAGCAATTAGCAAAACAAAATAAATAAATAAATAAATAAATAAATAAATAAATAATTTTTAATTTTTAATTGATAATATTTAGACATTTAAAGATTTCTCTTTTTTATGGTACTTCACATTTACTAACAGTGTACCCGGATTAGTATCAGTTCATCGTTTCGCTTTTGCCAAATATCTGAATCAATTTAATCATTCAACTGGTTCATGTATTCACTTGCCTAATTTTAAGTCAGTTCTTTTTGTATCCGATCTGATGACATGTAATTTGCTGTGTGTTTTATAGGCAAGAGTAACCCATACTGTGAGCTAAGTATGGGTGCTCAGTGCTATGCCTCCCGTCATCAGCCCGACACACTTAACCCCAAATGGAACTTCAACTGCCACTTCTTCATCAAAGACCTATATCAGGATGTCCTCTGCCTCACTATCTTTGAGAGGGACCAGTTCTCTCCAGACGGTGGGGTTTAATTGATAGTGCACATAAACACTCATAAGGTTATTGACAATGATGCATACCCATACTAATGGGGCTTTCCCACTGCATGGTACAGCTTGACTCGACTCGACACTGCTCGCTTTTTGGGGGTTTTCTATTGTGGATAGTACCTGATACCTGGTACTTTTTTTAGTACCACCTCGGTTGAGGTTCCAAGTGAGCCGAGCCAATACTAAATGTGATGTCAAAACCCTGCAGATCACTGATTGGTCAGAGAGAATCGTCATTACCAGCTTCACTAGATTTGCGACATGGGACATCAACCCGCTAGTTTTAAAGTTAGCAACAGCGATAGCAGTATCAGTTGTTCACGCGACTTTCGAATTGTAAAAAGAAATGGCTGTGCACAAAACCACGCCGTGCTCAATAAATGAGGTG
Source organism: Myxocyprinus asiaticus (assembly GCF_019703515.2). Taxonomy (NCBI): domain Eukaryota; kingdom Metazoa; phylum Chordata; class Actinopteri; order Cypriniformes; family Catostomidae; genus Myxocyprinus; species Myxocyprinus asiaticus. Next base: position 21,934,603 of record NC_059368.1, read on the forward strand.
CAGACATTCCTCTCGTTAGTAGCAGAGGAGAGAATCCAACGAGAGTTGGATGGAGCGACGCAACTATTACAATCAGCCTATAATCCCACCCGCGTTGAGGCTGCACTAAACTGCCCTGGAAAAGCAAGCTCAGAAAAGTAAAGCGAGCAGAGTTGAGTCGAGTTGAACCGTAACATGCAGTGGAAAATTACCATTAGTGGGTATTTGGGTACTTTTCAGCTTGGTCAGGCTGGGATACCTCTGGCTAACCAATTAGACCAGCAAACCACTCTTAGGCTGTCCCCCCCAAAATTCTACATTTTATCAATTAATATTATATCATGAAATTGTGTATATATAATAATGTGAACTGTCAATGTTTGAAATATTGTGTACAGTATACAAAGTGTTCTCACACAGGTGTTCCGGTTCATTTATTAAAGAGAGAGAAGTCTCGTTTCTGTAGCACATCTGTGCTATTTGTAATTAAAACAAATATTAATATTTACTTTTTTATCTGACTGTAAAGAACAGAAAGGATATTAAAAGACACATTATTCAGTGAAAGTGGAGTGCGGGATCTCATCTTTGATGGACACACATTAAACAGAAGAAATGGTCCATTATAATCTCAAGCACTTTTCAACAAAAGGCGTTTTTCCAGGTATTCCAGTACTTAGATTTCTAAAAGTTAAATTCAAGCACTTCAAGGACCTTGTGCGAACCCTGTAAACAGTGTAGAAAGAAAGCGCAGTAGGGGTAAAATCAAGCGATGTTTGAAAAGTCATTTCATTTATGATCACATGGACAGAAAACAATGTTGCAAATTTCGAAACATCGAGTATTGCTTTGATATGGTTAATTTTTTGGGGGGTTTGCAACATATCGAAATTAAATGTATTGTCCCATCCCTAATGCAGATAAAAAATGTTTTATATTGTTATGCATACACTGTAAAAAGTGGTAACCTGCAATTGCTACCTTAAGGAGCTATATTCTGCTTGATCTAACCATTACAATTCATTTTGTTGGAGTAATCTAATGTATTCAGCTTTATTTTGAAATGTTAATAACATTTTTGACTTGATTAAACCAGTTAATTTAGATGTTACACCTTCAGAACATCTTAGTCTTTTTCAGTGTTTTTTTTTTTTAACTTAATGTTCTTTCAATACAGATTTTCTAGGTCGTACTGAAGTTCCTGTTGCAACAGTAAAAAAGGATCAAGATGGTAAAGGTCCATTGGTACGCTGTCTGCTTCTTCACGAAGTTCCAACTGGAGAAGTGAAAGTGCGGCTTGACCTGCAGCTCTATGAGCAAACACCTCAACTGTGAATTCCACATCTGTTTAACAATAACTTACACTTACACTTACACTTGAACATTAAACAGCTCAAAATTTTTCATTTCATCTATATGATTATATTTCTAAATTACATAATGAGCACTTCAGAACTATGTTTGGCTGTTTTATCTTGTTGTGAAGTGTAAGCTTTAACTGCAGTGTCTAAGGGCTGACTTTCCTGTGTCATCGTGGGATGGTGATTTTTGTCAATTCATTGATTAAAATAGTGATCGTTTTAAAATTACAGGAGTGACAGCTCCTTTACAATGTGCACACTCTTGATGTGGCAAAGGTGAACCACTTTACAAATGTTTACATGCTTTAACATGCCTACAGCCTTGTAGTTTCATGCTATTTACTCTCATACATGCTCATGATGTCAAACAATGGGAAGTTTTGGTTAATAATAACATGATGGTTAGGATAGGAACAAGTTGATATTTTAAACCTTTTCAAATCTTTCCTTAAAACTTTGAATGATACTCTGAACATATTCCTTCTGACCAGAAATTTCAGTCTCAACACTATTTTTAAACATACGGTACAGGGAAGTTTCTTTAATGATATGAACCATATATATTTGTCCTAAATATGAATTTGTTTTACTAGAGAATCCCTACCTTACTCTTTTCTTTCTTTGGTCAAATTCTGACCTGTCAAATGTCTTGTTCTAAAGCCAAAATTGCTTTAGTTAGGGTAAAGCACAGTTAGAGTAATCTGTATTACTATATCTTAGAGTACTCTGAAATATACTGTTATATTCAATAGCAGCCATGAAAAAAATCTGGCAGAAATTAAGTCAGAATTGGAATACTGGTTCTAAACATGTTTATACTGTATATTTATATGGATATAAGTTACAATGACTCCTGTGTTGTATTTTGTTTTATTGCCATCAAATGTATAAATAGATTAAAAGATGCCACTGTTGTTTTCAACTAAAATTATGTTTACAATTGCCTGTACTCAGGACATGCCAAACATTAATTCAGTAGTTCGTAGAGTCCATGGAGCTAAGCATACATCCCACCATGAGCAACCTTAAATCTAAGAGCGATACATAAATGCAGAAACTTTAATATCCTTAATGACTTTTCAAAATGTATAGTCCTTTATACACAAGACACAAGGACTTTTTTTTAAATACATTCAAGATATACAGTACATAATTGTTTCAAAAGTGATATTCACAAGGTGAGGTCAGATAGATTCCTTTTTTAAATACGAATACACAGTGTTAAAAACACTAATATAATCAAAAATTATGTCAGAACAAAACAACAAATCTACTTTTATTTCTCAAGTATGCACATTTAGGGAAGCTTTACAGAAGCTTACATGTTGCAGTTGGATTTTTTAACAGCTGTATTGGGCTTTAAGTACAGACTGGATCTGAATATTGTTCAGTTACATTTAGGGTTGTTCCTGCCAGATGTTAAATGTTTTTTTAATTTAATGCATAATACTGTTAAACAATACTTCCACTGGAATATGGAATATATGGAATTGGGTTAGGGTACAATTATTCATATACACCAAAGACAATTATTAATTATTAAAATCAATAGAACATTGATGAGAATCAATGTTAGCTTTTCTAATCCTTTAAATCAACAATTATCAAAGATAATCTTTCATTGTTAACATCGATGAAACATAAATTAAAATTAACACTAGCTTATTGATCATTCAAATTCAACAATCATCAAAGATAATGATCAGTTATCAAAAATCAATAGAATATTAATAAGGATTAACATTGACGGGGCACCACCCTGGAATCAGGGACTAATAACCAGATAGTATAACAGTCTCAATATTAGATTGTTTTCTTAGGAAAATCGACATCCGAAGAATATCAATTTTCGGGAAAAAAAAAACAATGAATGAAGGCTTGAATCCGAGCACTGACATCCCGTCAGCATGACACAGGCGTATGCAAAACAAACCAAAACACTTCTCTTTGTAATATAACAAAGTTTATTTATGCAGTAATATCAATTAATAATTAATACAATGCAGTCAATAAACTTCTGACTTACAACTACAAACTAAACAGTGATATGATTAAATATGGAAACTAAAATAATCCTATAACACATAAGGTGTGTGTGTGTGTGTGTAAGGAGGGACGTGCACAAAATGGCGGACGTGACTCTCGTGGAGAGTATGTCACGCGAGACTTCCAGCCAGGGAATATGGCCGCGAATGTGGGTGGAGAGAAACCAGTCAATGGTAGCTTAGGGAAAAAGCTGAGCTTTATCATGAAGCTATCTACTAGCCAAAAATGTGTGCCAGAATGTTTGTGAGGGGTTGCGTGTGTGTGTGTGTGTGTGTGTGTGTGTGGTTAGTACGAGAGAGAGAATTAAGTGATGGCCCCAAAGCCGATTTTGCGATCGTGGGAGAGAAAGCAGCTGTTAGTTTATCACTCAGAGACGCGGTGGACGGCTCGTAAACCGTTCCGCGGTCTTTGATTCTTTAATGGATAAACTCAGTTTGCCAGTCTCACCCGCGATGGCAGAAATGCACAACAGCCCAGTGTGGTTGGACTACAATACAGCAACTCAAATTCGTGATAATTATTACCCTGAGTATTAATAATGAGCGGACATGGTGGTCCGTAAACTGTACAAACAATAACCTTGATACACAAGAACAACACACTATAATATTCTATCTCTGCCCAGACTTAAATCTCTTACTTGAAACGCATGAGGATGCAGAATATGTGTTCATCCATCCTTTAACTCAGACTCGGTTCCTCGAGGCTTGGGTGATGACGGGAGGCCGTTTCCTCGCTCTGTTGGCAGGCGTTATGGCTGCTGATTCTCGGCGGGCTGGCGGAGAAATCAGTGATGTTGACTTGATTGAAGAGGGAAGAGAAATCTTTTCTCTTCACTTCTGCAGGCAAACGGATTAAGATGCGGATTGCTCGGCGGTCTCCTTCGGATCCGTTAGAGTATTCGGTGGAACACAGAGTAATCTCAACTCGTCCAGCGAGATGGAGATTGTATGGCCACAGTTTTAAGTTGGACGTTACTTCCTTGTGCCACGAGGCTGCACCTGAGAGCAGCAATGAGCTGCGTCTACACACGGCGAGCAAAGTTGCTGGAAGCAAATCCCGGAAGCATTTCAGAGGTATTTCTACTCCTGATGATGTCATGGTTGAGGTGCGTTCTGTCGTGTGCCTCATCCAATAGGAGTTGAGAGTTCGATCCTTTAGTGAGCAAGGCTTCATGGGATTTGTAGTCTGTTTTGGACTCCCTTTGTTTGATTTTGGCACGATTTTTATCAGTACAATTTATGACTTGGTATGTGGGGGCCTGAGATAGGTTTTACGACTGTGTTAGGCCTGCCTTTGTCTTCTATCTGAATACATGAGGCCCAACATTTGTGTTCTACAGAAGTAGAAAGTCATACTCATCTGGGATGGCATGATGGTAAATAAATGGGTGAACTATCCCTTTAAGAATATATATTTAATATGTACTCTCATGCTGCCCTTTATGCATACAGTATACCTTAGCATTACAGTAGTTAATGTAGTGCGTGTACATGCTCTTCATGTTCTTTGTCTCATAATAGCCGTGGTGTGTAAAGTGTTGCTCAATGCTCCACTGCACAAGCAGCCACACACGCTGTGTCCAGCGCTTATAGAGCAGTTACCGCTTCCTCAGGGCCAATGTGTCTCTGTGAGTTAGGTAGTGCTCCAGATTCTGACACAAACACAAATGGCTCAGAGCTATTTGACAGAACAGTCACTTCTAAATTGCCACCCTAAATATTATAAAACCAAATACTGTATCTTAAATAGACATTGAAGAGGACATATCCTACCCAGTATTCAGGTTAGTGGTGAATTATTATTGTTTATTTTGTAATGACATTAGCTTCTTGCTGTTCAGAGTGTAATTGTTTCTGCAGGTGAACAGACAAAGGAGTTGGGTGTGTGCAATATCTATTCAATATGCAGTTTGTGTGTGTGCAAACATATACCAGTATTTGCTTTTTGGAGCTGAGAGAGAGTGTGGGTTTCATGTCATATGCAGTCCTCCTTTCTGTGATTGTGCTGATTGGTTGGAGTTTCATTCTTATTGAAAAGAGATTTCCTGGCTGATCATTTCACTGTGACAGCTGCTTGAAAAAAGAACAGCTCAAGTGCATTTATGTAAATAAATATTCCTAGATTCTAAGTACTGTATATGAACACAACATTTACTGGAGGTTTTAATGCTAAATCTGATAGATTAGGAAAAACAAAAAGTAGATGATGCATTGCTCTCATGCTCCAATCATTACATACACAATGCATTCATAACGAATGTTTAATTGTTAATTTCCATTCTAAAATATTGTCTTGGTTTATTTGACAAAATATAAGGAGACGGTAACATAACAGGTCAGGTGTAATTGCAGTTGTAGTATCTTATTCTTTAGGACATTCAACACAGCTCACCCTGCCTGACACCACCTTGGACAACCAGGGAAGAAAGAAAAGGTATTCATGCATGAAGTAACACACTGTATGTTGCTAAATGACTCAGCTTGGCAGGACAATTTCAACACAATTTTGAATAATCTGGAACAAACAATGTACTTTAATTCTTTTAATGTCAGCCAAACATCACACAACACACCCAAGCCATTGGTGCCGTGATCCACTTGGCCTCTTAATGCATTACCCTACAACAACAAAAGTAAATACCTTGAAGACCCCTTTAAAAAATAGGAATGTTCACTACTATTTACAGAAACTCTGGCAGTATTAAAGCTCATGTTCTGCTTGGCTGGGACGGTGGGGTTTGTGATGCCTAAGTGCGGTTGCTTCTGCATTCTGATAAATCAAGCTTCCTTCATTGCTACTGATGAATAATTTGTGAGCAGCAGGTTCAGCCTAGCTTGAATGCAAAGGTTTGGGAGAATGGTGCATTCAGTAAGAATGAAACACCAATGCAGGGCACTGTAGGCTATCTATGTTTATGCAACTTTATTTACAATACACTTATGACATCATCTGTGTGCTAAAAATTCTTAAATTAAATGAGTCTAATATAAAGTAAGCCTACTACCCTAGATACAGTGGGCTCTAGATCAATTGAGAATTCAAAATGAGATTCAAAAAGGATTCAAAAACACCTAATACTTCAGATTAAAGATGGTTTGATGTGGCTCCCCATCCATCCCACCTCATTAAAACATTGCTACATTTTTTCTCTCCAAATTCTTTATTTTCGTACAATAACATTAAAAAAATTACAAGCAAGCTGATTATACGCTATTTGTAAAATGTACATTACTAGAAAAGAAAGTCATTGAATCATGAATCAATACATAGCGTCATCGAATTGATGCAAAAAACATAGGCACCTATTTACTCTTTTCGGCAGGACTGTGTTTCTATTGTGACATCTATCCAATGAAATTGAATTAAGTTCTGTCAAGAACTCAAGAAGCTTCACAGCGGCACAAAGGCAGTCACAATTGTGCCCATTGTGCCTCCAGCCTTTGTAGTTTATTTCGTTGCAATAACTGTGATGTGTTACAGTAAATAAATCTACTTCACACTATTACTGTATACTAGACTTTTTTTAAGGCTATGATTAAATTCTTTGGGCCCCAAAGTTTGGGAGCATGAAGGCCACACGCACATGTAAAGAAATGTATTCTTCATTTTGTATGCACTTTATTTATTATTTGCCTAAATGTATTATTTACCTTATTTATTGAAAAGACAATCTGATGTCCAATGAATTGTACATAAATATGATAAAGTAATAACAATTTCCTCATTCTTTGCATAATGATATTGCAGAAAAGGCGTTTGTCACCATATCCAAAACACTCTGACGTAGATATCCGTTGACCAATGAGGAATGAGACAAATGAGGAGTCATGTCCAGTTCTGCTTTCAGAAATTATTTCAAACTGAAATATTTTTTTCACACCGTCAAAATTAATATTATGCTATAGTCTCCATCAGAGCTTAAAGGGATAGTTCACCCAAAAATGAATATTCTTTCATCATTTACTCACCCTCATGCCTTCCCAGATGTGTTGTAACCACTGTGTGTGATATGTACTTTTTGCAGTGCAGGCCTGAACACACACGGTCCAACTCACGGGCATAATTTCTAAAGTGGTCAATTGTAATTCATGAGGAGCACATGGATATTGTAAAAGTTAAACAAGGTAAGTTTGCAGTCTGGATTTCAATAATCATCCCATTGAATGTTAGATAAAACCGGAATTGGTTTGCAACAGGAGGAAAGAGCTGTATGAGGACACAATTTTCAGCCTGGCTTCACTGAAGAGAATAGACAACAATAGCTGAGTAAAAAAGATTATACTATCTGTTTTTATTTGCAATGTAGATACTTTTGCAACATGCAGTATAACAACAGTCTTATATAATTACTGTGTTTCTGATGGTTATAACTTTTAATGTTAATAGAAAAATTGACCCAAAAATGTAAATTCTGTCATCATTTACTCAACCCCATGTCCTTCCAAATCCATGTGACTTTCTTTTGCAGAACCCAAAAGAAGGTATTTTGTATTACATATAAGGAAAGTAAAAAATAGCTTGTTTTGGTCACCACTGACTTTCATTATATAGACAAAAACATTCTTTAAAATATAATCTTTTGTGTTCCACAGAAAAAGTAATACAGGTTTGGAAGGACATGAGGTTGAGTAAATTATGACAGAATTTATATTTTGGGTGAACTATCCATTTTAATGTATGAAAAATATACTTCTTATCTCTTTATTATTATTATTATTATTATTATTATCTTTGTTACATATTGTTATAAACAAAGATGATTCTTTTCCAAATGTAATTTCTAGGGATGGGCTTGGCTCTTGCAGAAGCAGAGGGGGACATTGCTGCAAAGCGTGTTGGTGTAGCCTTTATCACAGTGTCTGCAGCATCATTATTAGTGATATCCTGACCTGAAAAATCAGTGTTGGGACTGATAAAATCTTTTTTCAGCCAGCGATACCTGTCACAGGGCACAGTCTGTGTTCTTGAATAGCTTGGTTTTGTTGGCGTGATGTCCACGTAATCATCCGATGGGCGGTCATTGGGTTTTTTATTTTCCTTTTCCAGTTCACAGGCATCTCCACATTCCTCTTCATCATTTGTATCAGAGTCCTTCTCAAAGTCACTGTTCCCATTTTGGATGGCATCAATGACATCATACACATTGTAGATAAGACAGTCTTTCCTGGCAGGAGGCATTCTGAAATGGAAAAAAAATCACTGATTATTTTCCAGGCTAAATAATCTCAATGCAAATCAATCCCAATCATACTTACACGTTTTAAAGAATTCACCCATTCCACAGAATTCACCCATTCCACAGAATTCACACAATACTGTCTGGATAGCTTATTGTGCCCTCTAATTATCATGCTAATTGCACTTATACCCCTCGCATTCCAGAACATTATCACCTGTCCCTCATGAAGCAAGCAGATAAACAAGCAAAGCCCAGAAAAGAAAACAGGACCAGTTAAGTATATTTTATAAATGATAAGAAACAGATAGTTTCAAATATTGCTACACAAATACTTTCAAATTCTCAAAGAAATAATTTATTCCTTAATTCAACTTGAATTTATAATTTAATAATCATTACATTTTGATTGAAACTCAAAATGGTAACAGAGAAGACATTTAAAACTTGTGAATGATCAAAAACATTATGTTTCTATTAGTATTTTTTTCATATTGGAACAGATGAGAAGTACAATTCATCCATGTAATGTGCAAGGTGCACAGGCAAATTTTGCTACCCCTTTCACCCAGTGTTGTAAAATTACAACACTGACATAACAAGCTCAAAATCTAATTATGATCAAAGCATTCAACAGTACCTTAATATCTGCATGATCTAGACATATTACTAATCACAGAAAAAAATATTTTAGGCATTTTACTTACTTGAATGTTGATTTATCCAGTCCAGTAAAACGTTCTTGTTACTTGCGTAACCTCCGTTCCCTGATGGAGGGAACGAGACGTTGTGTCGATGTAGTGACACTAGGGGTCACTCTTAGGAGCCCGAGACACCTCTGGTCTTTGATAAAAGGCCAATGAAAATTGGCGAGTGGTATTTGCATACCACTCCCCCGGACATACTGGTATAAAAGGAGCTGGTATGCAACCACTCATTCAGGTTTTGTGCTGAGGAGCCGAGACAAGGTCCCGGCCATTTCAACGGGTAGTTCAGCGTTGTGGCAGGAGGGACACAACATCTCGTTCCCTCCATCTGGGAATGGAGGTTACGCAAGTAACCAGGACGTTCCCTATCTGTCACTCACTCGACGTTGTGCCAATGGAGTGACGCTAGGGGTCCCTATACGAAACGCCGCAACTGGCTGAACTGTGTTACTTGAACTGGCAGTGTGTGATGGGCAGACCACTGTGTGCCTCGTAGCCAGCGCACCAGGCCGACACGTAACCTCCCCCAACATTGTTATGAGTGTCGAACGGCCCTTTGGGGACAAGTCGACTGCCCAAAAGATAGAGACAGGCTAGCCCAGTTGTGGCCTCTTATCCTCTTTTTTTCCTCTCCCAAAAAAAATTGAATTAACCGACTGGGGCCACCAGGTATAGTCGGGGGGGGTGTGGTGTCACTCCCAAGGGGAAGACACCGTGGAGACCACACCCCGCCCAAAGAGAGGGGGGTGGGGTATTTTGAGTGGAAATACGTCACATGGTCTTGCCGAGCTTTGTCGGAAGTATGTCATGTGGAGAAGTCCCATGGTAGGTCCTACCCTACGGGGGAGGAGTTTCTACAAGCATGATGACTGGGGCAGAGGGGACTCTGCCCAAGGAAGATGCAGTTTACCAACAGGGAAACGAATTAGCGGAAGATATACGTCGCATGGGGTTACCTACGGGGAACCACCACATGTGGAGCACCTACCCCAGTACAGGGCTTAGTTAGCACATGTACTGTGCTGGCAGCCAGTTTCTCCGCAAACTTGTCTGCCACAGGGCTCGGATGAAATCATTCAGGGAATTCAGTTTGTGAACACTACTGGGAGTAAACAGTGCACATCTTCAGCTCAGGGGAGGTGAAAGGCACTATGCGCAAGTGATGCACCCAGCCAGCTGTCCCGAACTTACCTGCTTGTGCGTGCCACTACACGGGACGAAACTGGTTCCACCCGGAGATTGTAGTACCTCGCAAGTTGTTGGGGGTTGCCCAGCTCGCTGCTCTGCAAATGTCTGTTAGAGAGGTGCCACTGGTCAAGGCCCAGGAGGCCGCTACACCCCTGGTAGAATGGGCTTGTAGCCCTACCAGGGGTGGCACATCCTGGGCGTGATATGCCATTGTTATGGTTTCAGTGAGCCAGTGGGCGATCCTCTGCTTGGAGACAGCGCTTCCTTTCTGCTGTTCACCAAAGCAGACAAAGATGCTGCTCAGAGACTCTAAAACTCTGTGTGCTATCCAAATAGATGCGTAAAGCGTGCACCGGACACAGCAACGTCAGGGCTAGGTCTGCCTCCTCCTGGGGCAGCGCTTGCAGGTTCATCACCTGATCCCTAAAAGGGGTCATGGGAACCTTGGGCACATAGCCCGGTCGGGGTCTCAGGATCACGTGAGAGTAGCCCGGACCAAGCTCCAGGCACGTTTCGCTGACAGAGAACGCTTGCAAGTCTCCTACCCTCTTGATGGAAGTGAGCGCAGTCAGGAGGGCAGTCTTCAAAGAGAGTGCCTTTATGCTCAGTTGACTGCAAGGGCTCAAAGGGGGCTCTGAAGAAATACAAAGAGGTCCTATGAGGGAACAAGGCGTGGTCTGGAGGGATTCAACCTCCTGGCGCCTCTCAGGAACCTGATGATCAGGTCATGCTTCCCTAAGGACTTATCGTACACTGTGTCGTGGTGTGCCGCTATAGTGGCTACATACACCTTCAAGATGGAGGGGGACAGCCACCCTTCCAACCTCTCCTGCAGGAAGGAAAGCACTGATCCGACTGCACATCTCTGGGGGTCTTCGTGTCGGGAAGAGCACCACTTAGTGAACAGATGCCACTTAAAGGTATACAGGTGCCTCGTAGAGGGGGCCCTTGCCTGAGTGATCGTGTCTAGGTAGGCTGCTTAAATCTTCCACGTCCTGTCCAGGGGCCAGTCATGGAGATTCCAGAGGTCTGGTCATGGGTGCCAGATGGTGCCCCGTCCCTGAGAAAGAAGGTCCTTCCTCAGGGGCTGTCGCGAGGAGCGTGAGATCTGAGAACCACGTCTGGGTGGGCCAGTAGGGTGCTACCAGGACGACCTGCTCCTCGTCCTCCCTGACCTTGCACAGGGTCTGTGCAAGTAGGCTCACTGGTGGAAATGCATATTTGCAAAGTCCAGGGGGCCAGCTGTGTGCCAGCGCATCTATACTGAGAGGTGCCTCGGTCAGGGTATACCAGAGCGGGCAATGGGAGGATTCTTGTGAGGTGAACAGGTCTACCTGTGCCTGCCCGAATCGGCTTCAAATCAGCTGGACCACCTGAGGGTGGAGTTTCCACTCTCCCCTGAAGGTAACCTGCCATGACAGCACGTCCGCTGCAGTGTTGAGGTCGCCCGGGATGTGAGTGGCTTGCAGGGGCTTGAGATGCTGCTGACTCCAGAGGAGGAGACGTGGGCGAGTTGTGACATACAATGGGAGTGCAGACTGCCTTGACGGTTGACATATGCTACCGTTGTCATATTGTCTGTCCGAACTAACACATGCTTGCCCTGGATCAACGGCCAAAAACTCAGCAGGGTGAGCAGAATTGCCAGCAACTCAGTTGATGTGCCAACGCAGCCGCGGGCCCGTCCATAAGCCGGCGGCTGCGTGCCCATTGCATACAGTGCCCCAGCCCATTTTGGAGGTGTCTGTCGTAACCACGACGCGCCTGGAGACCTGCTCTAGGGGAACGCCTGCCCGTAGAAACGTAGGTCGGTCCAAGGGCTGAAGAGGTGGTGACAGATCGGCGTGATGGCCACGCGATGTGTCCCGTAGTGCCATGCCCATCTCGGGATTCGAGTCTGAAGCCAGTGCTGAAGCGGTCTCATATGCAACAACCCGAGCGGAGTGGCCACCGCTGAGGATGCCATATGCCCCAGGAGCCTCTGAAAGAGTTTCAGTGGAACCACTGTCTTCTGTCTGAACACCTTCAAACAGGTCAGCACCGACTGTGCATGCTCGTTCGTGAGGTGCGCTGTCAACGAGACTGAGTCCAACTCCAAGCCGAGAAAAGAGATGCTCTGAACCAGGAGGAGCTTGCTCTTTTCCCAGCTGACCCAAAGCCCTAGTCGGCTGAGGTGCGAGAGCACCAGGTCCCTGTGTGCACACAACACATCCCGAGAGTGAGCTAGGATTAGCCAATCATCGAGATAGTTAAGGATGCGAATGCCCACTTCTCTTAGCGGGGCAAGGGCTGCCTCTGCGACTTGCATGAAGACGTGAGGGGACAAGGACAGGCCGAAAGGGAGAAGCTTGTACTGATACGCCCGACCCTCGAATGCAAACCGCAGGAAGGGTCTGTGTCAAGGTAGAATTGAGACGTGGAAGTACGCGTCCTTCAGGTCTACCGCCGCGAACCAATCTTGATGCCGGACGCTTGCTAGGATGCGTTTTTGCGTCAGCATCTTGAACGGGAGTATGTGCAAAGCCCGGTTCAGTACTCGCAGGTCCAAGATTGGCCGCAACCCACTGCATTTTTTCAGTACAATGAAGTAGGGGCTGTAAAACCCCTTCCTCATCTCGGCCGGAGGGACAGGCTCTATCGCATCCTTCTGTAGGAGGGTAGCGATCTCTGCGCACAAGGTAGCAGCGTTCTCGCCCTTCATTGAGGTGAAGTGGATACCGATGAACCTGGGCGGACGCCTGGCGAACTGAATCGCATAGCCGAGTCGGACGGTCCGGATCAGCCATCGCGACGGATTGGAAAGCGCAAGCCATGCATCCAAGTTCCAGGTGAGGGGGACCAAGGGGACAATCTCGTCGGACGTACTGGCAGGTGGGGCCTCGCGGCGGGGCAGAGCCTGAGGTGTCATGCCATGTTGTGGCCGTGCTGAGTTCAGGGACTTTCAAGCACTTACCTGGCTCCTTGTGACCAGGATGGGGGAGGAAGAGGCCTGTCCTCGTGACCCGTGGAGACTGTCACATCGGGGGCGGATTTGTGCTACATCTGGGCACGCAGGGGCGGGGAGACCGCAGCTGGAGCGCCAAACCTGACAAAATGGAATGGTGGACAGTGGTCATGATGACGGCCGTGTACATTGGGTATGTGACCCAGGGAACAAGGAAACCACTCTTTTGCTGAACTGTTGGGTACCGCAGCCACTTGGGCATGCGGCGAAATTAAATGAAAAGGCAACAAAAGATTCTCCTCCCGGCCCTCCACTGGGGGATGAAGTTTGTCTGCTTACCAGCTCCAAGGCAGTTGGTTTCGTCGTCCATGGGTCACCCATCTCAGGGGTGCCTCGAAGCCTTTCGTGGGTTCTTGGTGGCCGGCCGTGAGACGGGTGGCATCTGCTTCCTGCGGTGGGCTCCATGCTGGGGCCGGGCCGAAGGGGCGGGCTGCGGCGGATGCCCTTGTTGACGAGCAGGCAGGGTTCGGGATCTTGTGCTGCGCCGGGGCAGGATGTGCCGGATAGACTCCATCTGCTGCTTCACCATCGAGAACTGCTGGGCAAAGTTCTTGACAGTGTCGCCGAATAGGCCAACCTGGGAAATGGGGGCAGCAAGGAACCGTGCCTTGTCAGCCTCTCCCATCTCAACCAGGTTGAGCCAAAAGTGGCACTCCTGGACCACCAAGGTGGACATCGCCCGCCCGAGAGACCGCGCCGTGACCTTCGTCACTCGGAGAGTGAGGTCGGTCGCCGAGCACAGCTCCTGCATCAAATCTGGGGCGGAACTACCCTCGTGCAGTTCCTTTAGCGCCTTGGCATGATGGACTTGCAGGAGAGCCATGGTGTGCAGGGTGGAGGTGGCCTGTCCATTGGCACTGTAGGCTTTGGCCGTCAGTGACGACGTAAACCTACAGGCCTTGGACGGGAGCTTTGGGCGCCTGTGCCAGGTGGCAGCGCTCTGCGGGCATAGATGCACCGCGAGCACCTTATCCACCGGGGGAGTCACTGAATAGCCCCTGGCCGCCCAACCATATAGGGTAGTGAAGGTGGGGGAGCTGAAAGATCAGGATCGGGCAGTAAAAGGTGCCTTCCACAACCTTGTCAGCTCCTCGTGCACTTCCGGGAAGAAAGGAACTGGAGCGGAACGTGGCTGTGAGCGGCACCACGAGCCCAGGAACCAATCATCGAGCTGCGAGGGTTCAGGGGAGAGCGGAGGGTTCCACTCTGGCCCGATGCTTGCGTCTGCCCGGGAAAGCATGTCTGTCATTTCCGCATCAGCCTGTGACTGAATGACCGTACCTGAGGGAGGGAGCCCAGCTGAGGCTTCCACGTCTGACTGGACGAGCCCTCTCTCCGATGCTGCGCTCGAGAGCTCATCAGCTTCGCGGGCTCCGAACAAGAGGTCGAACTCGCCATGAGACGAGTTGGCGGACTCATCCGGAAGCCCGATTGGGGCAGACGAGCGTGCTGGGGAATGGGAGGTCAGTGGGGGGATACCCAGCAGAGGTGGTCACATTGGGGTCCCCAAATCACCCCCAGTGCTAGCCGTGCTGGCCTCATACCCGTAGGTAGAAGGACCGAGGCGGGGAGTCGCTGGGGTGGGGTAGGGTTTTCTTACGAAACCAAGCTGCGCCCGCAACATTGCCATGGTCATGTTCACGCAATGAGAACATGATCCATCCACGAACGCTGTCTCTGCATGGGTCGCACCCAGACGCGAAAGACAGCGATCGTGTCCATCAGAAGTTGAGAGATAATGACCGCAACCAGGAATAACACACAAACGGAAAGGCATCTTTAAAAAGATGCGTCTTTAAAAAGACGTTCCGTGTGTGCCGCTCTTTTAGAGAAATATACTCTTTTAGAGAAATATACTCTCTTATTTCTGCCGAAGCGTCCAGGGGCGTTCTCTGCAGTGTACCAGTGCAGAGGAGGGAGAAGCCGCTGAAATGCGCCATCAGATCCAACAGAGGTGAATGAACAGTCAGCTCAGTAAACATCAACCATTCGGCTCCGAAGAGAAAATCTGAATGAGTGGTTGTATACCAGCTCCTTTTATACCCGTATGTCCGGGGGAGTGGTATGCAAATACCACTCACCAATTTTCATTGGCCTTTTATCAAAGACCAGAGGTGTCTCGGGCTCCCAAGAGTGACCCCTAGTGTCACTACAATGACACAACGTCGAGTGAGTGACAGATAGGGAACAGGATGATGTGTTTCAAGGCAAGTTTGCAGGTTGTGTGAGTTCATGGCCAGGTGAACAGGCCTATTTACAAAATCTACCATCCAATAGCATTGCAAAGCTGAACAATAGGACCTATTAGTTGTGTAAATGTGGTCTTAGAGAGAAAAAAAAAACATGTGCAGGTTTATTACAACATTGGGCCTCACAGGGTTAAGTAATATGCGACATACAGTACTTCTGGAAAGAACACCTGTTGAACCGCCATTACATGTAAAAACGCAACCACAGACGAAGGATGGAAGCCCAGCAATGCCGGTAAATATTAACATTCTTTGTCTGAAAGGATACTTATATGTAAATCACACTCAAGTAATAACAGGAACATCTTTTATGCTTGTAGTATATTGTTTAAAAACATATTTGCTTAGGCCATGACTAAGCAATATGCATTCCACATGTTCCAAGTGTTCAGAGAGTAGAGTATTCTCGGGTCAGTAACCAAACAAAAGAGCTGTTTACTAAATAAATAAATAAAATAAAAAAATAAAAAAAAGTTTTTTTAAACATTTAATAATTGTAATGTTTAGTTTATGAAAATGTTTTCATTTCAATTCTTCATTCTTTTTAAATACATGGTAAATTATGGTAAAATGATTGTTGCAACTATTCAGTTCATTGAGGTATGTATAGTTTTGAACATTAGATCTGAGTTTCCCTTTGCTGTAACTTGTTTTTTACTCGCTTTGCTGTAACCCAGTATCCAGCATTTTACCCAATTTACCCATTTGCCTAACTTAGTTAAACCAGTTAAAGACCTTGTTTTCAGCCATTTTTTTTAAATATTGGCTCTAAAAATAGACATTAATAGTATTCCTGCATTACTGAAACCCAGAACTTAGCATTTGTTTCAAATTTTGCATGTAAAATTAAAGCTTTAAATAGAAGATATTCATATAGCTTCTTTTGTTTTTACAGTTTTGAAGCAGTACTAAAAGAATTCGACAGACTGAGAGACAGTATGAAACCAAATCAGTGATATCTAAAACCTATTATATTAAACTCACGAATAATGTCAATGAACAGTACATTAAAGATTGACTCATTTTCTATTTTCATTTTCTATTCTTTAACACAGTTCAAGAATTGTGGAAGAACATGCCATTAAGGTTGGTATAATTATGCATTAGTTATTTTGGTTTACACATTGGAGACTTATCATATAATTTCAGACCACAAGGATTTTGCATATTTTATGTATAAAACTACATAAAATCCTTCTCTTCTGGAGACCATTTAAAGTATACAAATGTGCTACAGTGTACAAATATGCTACAGTGCTACAGTTGACAAAAACGATGTGAATCCATTGTAAGTCTATTGGTACAATTATTTTAGGCATATATAATTTTAGGTACATACGTATTTGGACAGAGATACAATTTTCACAATTTTGACTCGATGCCACCACAATGGATTCGAAATGAAGCAATAAAGATGTGATTGAACTTTATATTAGGTGTCTTTAACTAGTATGTACTAACATTAAATAAATACAATACAGTGTATTTACTGTGTTAATACTGTTCTGCAAAATTCTCACAAGATTCACATTTGCTGCTTCTAAGGTGGTGGTAAGGGTAGGTTTAGCATTAGGGTTAGTGTCAGGATAAGGGTTTTAGTTTTAAGATAAGGGTTGAGCTAGGGTTTGGTTTAGGGGTAAGCTTAACAGTGTAACTACAAATGTAATTAAATACAGGTACTTTAGATGTAACTGCTATGCAACAACACATATGTGCATAATACGAACACTGTATCAAGTCCTCAAGTACATGGTAGTTAAAGACACCTAATATAACACCAACACCTCCTGCAACCACCCTCCTCCCCACCTCCCTGCTACTCAACCTGCACTTAAGATCTGTGAAGAGGAGGTGTGCCAGGACTTCCTGAAACAAAAGACAAGTAAAGCACAGGGCCCAGATGGTGTTTTACCCACTTGTCTAAAATCCTGTGCTGACCAGCTGGCTCCCATCTTCACACACATCTTCAGCAGAGCAGTGGAGCAGAGTGAAGTTCCCTGCTGCTTCAGATGCTCCACTATCATCCCTGTCCCAAAGAAACCCAAAATCAAAGGATTTAATGACAACAGACCCGTCGCTCTGACATCTGTGGTCATGAAGTCATTTGAGAGACTGGTGTTTGCCCACCTGAAGGACATCACTCGACCCTTTCTATATCCCCTTCAATTTTCTTATAGAGTAAACAGGTCTGTGGATGATGCAGTCAACATGGGATTGCATCATGTCCTGCAACATCTGGACAGACCAGGGACATATGAAAGGATCCTTTTTGTGGACTTCAGTTCGGCTTTCAACACCATCATCCCAGCTCTCCTATGGAATAAATTAACCCAGCTCTCTGTTCCCAGGTCTATCTGTCAGTGGATCACCAGATTTCTGACTGACAGGCAGCAACTAGTGAGACCTTGGAAATTCACTTCCAGCACATGTACGATCAGCACTGGTGCCCCCCTGTGATGTATGCTCTCCCCACTACTCTTCTCCCTTTATACCAGCGACTGCACTGCCAAGGACCCCTTTGTCAAGCTCCTGAAGTATTCAGACGACACTACTGTCATCTGCCTCATCCAAGATGATGATGAATCTGCATACAGAAGGGAGGTTGAACGGCTGGCTCACTGATGCAGTCATAACAACTTGGAGCTCAACACACTCAAAACATGGAGATGATTGTGGACTTTAGGAGGAACACCCCAAGACTGACCCCGCTCACAATTCTAAACAGCACTGTGGCAGCAGTGGAGTCATTCAGGTTCTTGGGCACTACCATCTCACAGAACCTGAAGTGGGAGACCCACATTGACTCCATTGTGAAAAAGGCCCAGCAGAGGTTGTACTTCCTTCGCTAGTTGAGGAAGTTCAACCTGCCACAGGTGCTGCTAATCCAGTTCTACTCAGCAGTCATTGAGTCGGTCCTCTGCACTTCAATAACTGTCTGGTTGGTTCAGCTATGAAATCGGATATCAGAAGACTACAAAGGACAGTTCGGACTGCTGAGCGGATTATTGGTTGCCCCTTGCCCTCCCTTCAAGAACTGTACACTACCAGAGTGAGGAAAAGGGCTGGTAAAATCACTCTGGACCCCACTCACCCAGCCCACTACCTTTTTGAACTTTTGCCTTCTGGCTGACGCTACACAGCACTAAGCATCAGAACCTAAATTTTTTCCCTCAGGCAATCCATCTCATGAACAGTTAAAACTGTACTATAATAATGTGCAATACACAGCCTAGTCAATTATATTATTTAACATATCCAACCTCTTCAGCATTACATTCCCTTGCACTGTATATAACAGATTTGTGTTTGTACATACTACATGTATATTTTTGTCTTATTGTGTATTTCTATATATACTTATATTTCTATTTGCTCTTTATTTTTATTCTATTTTTTTTTCTTTTTTTTATTATCTCTGTCTTGTTGTTGTATTGTTTGTGCACTGGAAGCTTCTGTCACCAAGAAAAATTCATTGTATGTGGAAGCATATTTAGCAATAAAGCTCTTTCTGCTTCTGCTCTGAATATAAAGTGGGACCAGGAATGCGCTGGTGAGCTCAGCAACACCTAAAGGCCTGGAGGACCATGGAAGACCATCAAATGAAAAGACTTTATAAAGTAAATACAGAGGGTTTACCAAAAGGTGCAAACCACTGGTAAGCTTCAAGAAAGGCCAGATTAGACTTTGGTAGACAGCATGTAGAAAAACCTGACCTGGGGGCAATATCTTTTGGACAGATGGCACTAAGGTTGTACCAGAATGAAGGGAAGAGAAAATACCACTTTTTATGTTAAACATGGTGGAGGCAGATGATGGGCATGTTTTGTTACCAACAGAACTGGGTCACTAGTGTTTTTTTGATGATATGACTGCTAACACTATACTTTCTGCTCAGAATCAGCCAAATGCTGCAAAATTGATAGGACAGTGCTTCACAGTAGAGATAGACAATGACCCAAAACATACGGGAAAGAAGACAAAGAGCTTTTAAAGGCAAAGAAGTGGAATATTCTTCAATGACATAGTCAGTCACCTGACCTCAACTCAACTGAACATGCGTTTCACTTGCTCAAGGCAGAAAGACCCACAAACAAGCATAAACTGCAAGGTATGGCAAAGCATCACTAGGGAAGATCCCCAGAATTTGGTGATGTTAATGGGTTTCAGATTTAATTCTTTCGCTGCAAAGGATTTTCAACCAAACATTAAGAATAATAATTTTATGATGATGGTGGTGGGCTATGCAAACAAATGGCTGTATTGCAATATTTTTGAGAAACCCCTTGAATACAAAGCCAAAATAATGCAAATTTTGTTGATGTACAAATACTTGTGTACCTAACTTTAAATGTTTCTTCTACCATAAGATGGAAGGTATATTTGTAGTATTTGTGAGTTATGAAGGAAAAGGTAATAAAATGTCACAATTGCACCTAGTTTCACCTATGTGATAATGTTCTTTGGCATCCTCCCAACTCAGTCAGCATGGGTGACAATGTTCATCTACAACAAAGCAACATGTTTCACAGTTGATCTGGCAATACATAAGAATTAATAATTATGTAGAGCTTATATTAAGTCCCCTAGCCATTTTTTTTTCAGTTGAGGTGAACAAAAGAAAAGAGTTTGTGTACTGACACCCACATTAATGGTTTTGTATCTGCCCTCCTTTCAGCCCCCACTACATCAAAGCTGGAGGCCAATCTGGCTCATTGACATTTATAAATACATGTGTCACTGATTCTCTTCTGGCATTATGTTGTCCCTTCACACTGTACCTCAGATACAAACAGGTCTGGTCTAGAGCCCGACCAATATGGGATTTTTGAGACCGATATGATACCGATTTTAGAGGGGGAACATTCACAGATTACCGATATAGTAGCTAATTTTTAAGCTGGAATGAAAACAGACTTTTTCTGTGTGGATTGTGCAATGATTTTGCACCGATATGACTATGCAAAGGTACTCAGAAGGCTGCTTTCTTAAACGAATATTTTTATCAAAGAATACTTGACATTATAATTATTATACAAATTTGTCAAAAAATTCTAGAAATGAACACTGAGAAGATAAAGAATAAGTAAAAATACAATAAATAGCTAAATAAACATCAGTACTGTATGTTCAGTATCAGTCAGTTGTTGACCATTTAAAGTAAGAATAAATTAAAATTATAGATAAATAAAAATCAGTACTGTATGTTTAGTATCAGTCAAATGCTGACTATTTTAATATTGCCAGTCAATTAGGGGTTATAAAACAAGAAGCATTTACACCTGCCGAGGCAAGAGACAAACAGCAGCAGCGGTGTTACACTGTATTCTGCTATACAAGTTAAGGGGAAACATTCGATGGTGGAAAACCAGACTTTTAAATATTACATTTTATAAATGCAATGACTGGAATTGTTCGGTTGAAGAGGTTACCAAACTGCGAATCCTGAACAAAACAGTTTTGTGAATACATGTTTACACATTAGCTTCCACTCAGCTGACAAGCAATGAAAGTAGCTACATGGTTAGCTAGTTAGCTATAAGCTTGTTGTCATGGAGAGTAAAAGATGGACGTTGTTTATTTACTTTCCAGCATTGCGTCTCACCAACTACAACGTAGCGTGAAATCAACACTCAACAGACACAATCCACCACCGCACCGTTGTCTGCTGAGCTGCAAAAAGATGAACTGATGCTTACCTTTCAATCTGCAACGTTAGGCCTACTGACTGCACTGACAAACTATAGCTGGCTAACATAGCAAACAGATGTGATAAACATGAGTGACATGGTTGTCAGGGACAGGGTTAACATTATATTAGTTATATTGAAAATGAAAAATGATGTGGTGATTTTTTATTAACTTTCTAGTATGTATTTCACAAACTAGTTAGCAACTTACCGTGAAGACACCACTTAACTCCGTACCACTTAACTCCGCCCTGTCTGCAGAGCCACCGTCCATTCAGAGTCAGCTCTGTAAACTGTGGAGTCGGAGAGCACTCTGCTGGACAAACTACGTTATGATACCAATTCTAAATCACTGTTTTCTGCATTATATTTTCTGAAAAAAGTTTACATATTTGCGCATATCGGTAAACATATATGCCGATACCGATATTTCTGTGAAAAGCTAATATTGTCTGTTCGGTCGGGCACTACTCCGGTCCCTTTTCAGCTTTGAGCTCACATTTTATGTCCTCATGGCCTTAATGAATGCAAATAAATTTGATGATGCCAAAGCCTACTGGTGGAAAGAATTCTGGTGTTATAGTGTCAAATTTCCCATTGACTCATTGTCCAGGGTGGGGAATATAATAACGAGTGAGCCAGCAGATCATCTGCCACTGCCATTATTTTTCAACATGTTTTGTCTCAGTGAAAATTCTCCAGGCACTGCTGTTTTGAATAAGACCATATTAAGGTGACTTTGCCTTTTATTCTCCAAATTCTCACTTAAATGCCCCTTTAAGGCAGCTTGCATGAAGAAATATTCAGTCAAATCATGAAAACATTTTTCTATTGAATGCTGTCTCCATTCTCTCTTTTCTCTGTATGTATACAGGTGCATCTCAATAAATTAGAATGTCGTGGAAAAGTTCGTTTATTTCAGTAATTCAACTCAAATTGTGAAACTCGTGTATTAAATAAATTCAATGCACACAGACTGAAGTAGTTTAAGTCTTTGGTTCTTTTAATTGTGATGATTTTAGCTCACATTTAACAAAAACCCACCAATTCACTATCTCAAAAAATTAGAATATGGTGACATGCCAATCAGCTAATCACCTCAAAACACCTGCAAAGGTTTCCTGAGCCTTCAAAATGGTCTCTCAGTTTGGTTCACTAGGCTACACAATCATGGGGAAGACGGCTGATCTGACAGATCAATAATTGACACCCTTCACAAGGAGGGTAAGCCACAAACATTCATTGCCAAAGAAGCTGGCTGTTCACAGAGTGCTGTATCCAAGCATGTTAACAGAAAGTTGAGTGCAAGGAAAACATGTGGAAGAAAAAGATGCACAACCAACCGAGAGAACCGCAGCCTTATGAGGATTGTCAAGCAAAATCGATTCAAGAATTTGGGTGAACTTCACAAGGAATGGACTGAGGCTGGGGTCAAGGCATCAAGAGCCACCACACACAGACGTGTCAAGGAATTTGGCTACAGTTGTTGTATTCCTCTTGTTAAGCCACTCCTGAACCACAGACAACGTCAGAGGCATCTTACCTGGGCTAAGGAGAAGAAGAACTGGACTGCTGCCCAGTGGTCCAAAGTCCTCTTTTCAGATGAGAGCAAGTTTTGTATTTCATTTGGAAACCAAGGTCCTAGAGTCTGGAGGAAGGGTGGAGAAGCTCATAGCCCAAGTTGCTTGAAGTCCAGTGTTAAGTTTCCACAGTCTGTGATGATTTGGGGTGCAATGTCATCTGCTGGTGTTGGTCCATTGTGTTTTTTGAAAACCAAAGTCACTGCACCCGTTTACCAAGAAATTTTGGAGCACTTCATGCTTCCTTCTGCTGACCAGCTTTTTAAAGATGCTGATTTCATTTTCCAGCAGGATTTGGCACCTGCCCACACTGCCAAAAGCACCAAAAGTTGGTTAAATGACCATGGTGTTGGTGTGCTTGACTGGCCAGCAAACTCACCAGACCTGAACCCCATAGAGAATCTATGGGGTATTGTCAAGCGGAAAATGAGAAACAAAAGACCAAAAAATGCAGATGAGCTGAAGGCCACTGTCAAAGAAACCTGGGCTTCCATACCACCTCAGCAGTGCCACAAACTGATCACCTCCATGCCACGCCAAATTGAGGCAGTAATTAAAGCAAAAGGAGCCCCTACCAAGTATTGAGTACATATACAGTAAATGAACATACTTTCCAGAAGGCCAACAATTCACTAAAAATGTTTTTTTTATTGGTCTTATGATGTATTCTAATTTTTTGAGATGGTGAATTGGTGGGTTTTTGTTAAATATGAGCCAAAATCATCACAATTAAAAGAACCAAAGACTTAAACTACTTCAGTCTGTGTGCACTGAATTTATTTAATACACGAGTTTCACAATTTGAGTTGAATTACTGAAATAAATGAACTTTTCCACGACATTCTAATTTATTGAGATGCACCTGTATATTCCAATATTACTGTATTTTGTCTATACCAGGGAATTTCAGCACTATGGCCATGTTGTGGTTTTGGGCAGAGATTGCATACCACCCCATCATTCTATACATGGTGACTACTGTATACACAATTCTAATGTGGAACTCCAACTCCAAATCAATGTGTATGGCAGGTGTGACATATTGCAAGATCCAAAACAGAATAAAAAAAAGTACGGTAACACTTTACAATAAAGTTCCATTCGTTAACATTAGTTAATGCATTAGGTATCATGAACAAACAATGAACAATATATTCTTTACAGTATTTATTAATCTTAATGTTAGTTAATAAAAGTACATTTAGTTGTTAGTTCATAGTGCATTAACTAATGTTACTAATAAAACATTTAATTTTAAAAACGTATTAGTACATGTTGTAACTAACATTAACCAAGGTTAGTAAATGCTGTAAAAGTATTGTTCATCGTTAGTTCATGTTAACTAATGTTAACAAATGGAACCTTATTGTAAAGTGTTACCAAAAATACATCTCAACACAGCAGCACATGATTTAATACTGTTGTCCTCTAAACTTCAGTTTTCTTTCAGAACCTTTGAACTGCTGTTTAAGCTTTACTCTTTATCCACACACATGATGGCTTGGCTCTCCTCAGAGGATACATGGTACAACTATGATGATGACACCAAGAAGCCACCTTTTGAGATGTTCCAAACTAAACATACACATTCCATAAACCATTTGGTGTGTTATGTTAATACAACAAAAGAAAAGCCTGAAGATGGTATGTCCCTTTACCATTTATTTATATTTAGTCTTTAGTTTTTAAATATTTGTATATAAATATTTGCAAAGGAAACAGTTACAATCTTAAAATCACGCTGATTTTAAGTAAAAATGAGACCCATTTTAAAATGTAACAAATAAAGAACAATTTTAATTTAATAAAGATATTAAATATATATGTTTTATTAAGATTTACCCTTCTTTTTTTGCAGGCACATTAATGATTTCTGAAGACATTTCTAGTCCCAGACCCTTTGTTTTGGGCACAGGCTTTGTCGGCTTTCAAGATGAAGGAACCACCCTCTGGCCTTACAACGGAATCCAATAAATTTTCCTGCATGTACTTGGTCTTTTGAAATAAAATAACTGAATTTATTAAATTCTGGTTTAAATGTCATTCTCTGTCTTTAATCTGACTCTAGTTCAAAATGGACCTCGAATTTAGACTGAAGTTCTAAAAGTTAAATACTGATCATTATTTTAGATGTGATCTTAATTTTTGCATTTTATTATTCTAGGTATTCTTATACTATACTCTCTAATTATACATAGTTGCCTAGAGCTTGCAGGTATCACTGACTGGCTGTCTCATAACTAAATGGCAATTTAGTCTGGTGAAATCTGGAGGTCCTAGAAAATAAGACCGAAGCTCCATAAATCATGGACCTTGGTATGGTAACCTTGGCAACAGATTTGCAGTAACAACTCGCAATCTACTAAAAATAAATAATTTCAAATGAATCCAGAACACATAAAGGTTAAAAAATGGATTTGCCAGTATTATAAAATTAAAAAACATTCCAATTAAAAAAATAGTAGATTAATTTTACCTATGAATTAGTTCTAGCTACAGATTCTAGCAGATTGTAGCATTTGAATAATGTCACTAGTCATGGGGAATTGCAATTAATTGAGCTCTGCCTCTATTATATCAATTTGATGTTCTTGTTTCTAATCAAACATTTCCCTTTTTTCATTACTACAGTCAAAACACTAGATGTCACTCATTCTACATAACTTGAGAGCGGTTTGTTACAGAGAATCCAGTCTTCATCCCTGAGTGAGCATAATGTGGACAGGTTCAGCTATATTATACAAGGGTCAAATGTACTAAAAAAATGAATAAATACATTTTAGGACATTTTAGGTGGTCCTCATTAGTAAAAAAAAAAAAAAAAAAGGCTCACAAATTGACCAAATCAAGTTTTGCTTTAATTTGTATGTGCACTTTTTTGCGGGGTTTGGGGATAAAATAATATAATTAGCCTGGCATGAAATCATTGGAAGTCTATAAGATGTATTGATTCCCTGCTGAAAAAAAAAACAAACAAAAAAAAAAACAGCCACCCTTAACCACCATACGTAGTCTGGTATTTGCTGTTTATTGCTGGTATGGTGCTAATCCAGCTGGTGGACCAGAAAAACATAACAGTTGGTCAACCAGACTTAAAAAGCCTGCTATGAACATCAGCATACCAAGCTGGGGAACAACTTTCAAAACATCACAAATGCTCGTGACCAGCTTTTCTGCATGTGTATGTGAGGTGTGTGAACACATCCCTGAACTTTAATATTGTGTTTAATGGTGTTTAAGAGCATGTTTCATGTACCAGTTGTATTTTTGTATATGCTATGAAACAGCTGTGCACACCTTATGAGCACTGGAAGTAAGCATGCCTATGAAGTACAGTATGTCTATTTTATACATAATGTGTATGTATGTTCTGTCATAAGGACTGTGTGTGTGGTCTTGGGGATAATGAACTGCACAGTCGCACACAATGCAAATATGTGGTCGTCAATGGTGGTGTAAAAATGTCATTTACGTGTGAACATCAGAGGACCTTGTTAGTGGTGTGCATGTTGGATTAGTAAGGTAAAATGACTCAACAAATAACAATATTTATATAAAAAATATAATATTTTATTTCAAACTACAAAAGTGAAAACATGTAACGTTTTGGTCACACTTCTCAATAAAACAATGGACACACTGTAATGAGAGAACAGTCAAGTCAGCACATTAAGCTATCATTAATCATGGTGAAAAGCAAGAAAATAAGAAAGACAAATGCTTTGAATTTAAATTAACTTAAGCTGTACAAAATATGTACAATATTTACAGCTTTAAAAAAAATAGATACTGTAATAATAATAATAATAATAATAATAATAATAATAAAAGAATGAAGTTACAATTCATCCAGTCTTTTTGACAGGGGTACTGACACTCTCCTAAAAGGAGCAGCTAAGTCAAAGTCAAACACTCAGTGCTATATTAACCTTCATAATTCTTGGCCAAACTGCATGTCCCAGTTCAGCTCAAACTCTGAGCTGGTAGGAACACTGACAAAAAATAACTAATCACAAGAGCACATCACTTTCTGTCTCTTTCTTTCTCCTTCTCTCAGCTGTGGTTCAAAGCTGCCACCCATTTAAATTCTTATATTTATGCTCTCAGAGTTGGAATTTGCCCACCACAGTTTAGGGGAGGGGCTTGCCGTCATCTGCCAATCAGTGACATTGGGCGTCACAGAGTCGGACTATAGTGCATTATTGTTTTGGGGTGCGTCCGAACAGAGCCCGGTCATTTTACAATCCCAAACCCCTTGCCTTAACCTCTATGCACTTTAAGGCAAGGTAGCCTTAGACATCCACCATGACAAAATGAATATACACATATACTGTAAATCTGTGTCCATGTACAAGATACAAACAAACAAACAAACAAACAAACACAAAAATACAAAATAGAAAACCGTAGAAAGACAAACAAAAGTACTTTGTGCTGAGATATGAGATGGATATCTGTTCAGTTCAAGTGGACATTCAGTGGATGTATTTTTCTTATTCAACTCCACATTATCAGTCTTTCTTCATGTATGCCATGTCACCAACCATCTTCTTGTAGTACATGGACTCAAAGATGTCATTCTCCCCAGGGCAGTTGTAGTGGCATGCGCATGTCTTGATGAACATCATCTGCTTCTTCATGACTTGACCATCGGGACACTTGAACTCCATTGGCAAGGTGGTGGTTCTGTGGGGGGTGCAACAGCGACCATCTGTGCACACGCCACAAAACTTGGGCCTGTAGGAGTTGGTAGTGGTGCAGCCGGAAATCTCAAACTTCATTGGCTTGGAGATACGGGGTGTACGGATACACTTTTTCCCTTTCTGCAGAGATGACAAGGAAAACAAGCAAATTTAGTCCATATAAACAGGTGATGACATCACTGTGTGTGAACAGCAACGTGATTGGTAGGTTGCTGCTTACCCTAATTCTTTCCTCCAAGTGCGATTCACAGGGGCGGACCATGCAGAGGCGGGACTGCTTCTCCAGACGGCACTCACGGTTGTCATTAGTGACACGGGTGGAGATTCCCAAGCCACATGTTTTTGAGCATGCACTCCATTCTGTGGTCTGAACCAAGCAGTTCTCTCTCATCATGGAGGGATCAGGCCCATATGTCTCCTCCTCTCTGTAAGCTATAACAAGCAGACAAGACATTAGTCAACACATTCCACCCACTATTATGTCATCATGCTCTGAACCCTTGTTGTAATTCAAATAATGACATCACTGCACTGATATTCATTCCAGACTTTTTAATGGAGACCATTACTGTGTCTGTATATGTATGATTCATTTAATTACTCAGGAATGCTTACCTGCCAGAGCTGAGCCCACAAAGGTGATCTGGTGAGGGGAGTCACACACCCACTCCTCGCAGCACTTTCCTGGCACTTTCACCTGGCGGGGCAATGGGCAGTCAGGGCTGGGCAACCTGATGTCCATTCCACAGAGGGGCACACAACCCACGGCACCATCCAGACAAGTGCACTTGTATTTACAGCTGCTCTGGAAGGACTCTCCACTGAGATACATCATCCCACCAAACACACAGGTGGCACCTTCTCTGGCTATTGGACAGAGACAGAAGATAGATTACAACTCTGATCAATAAACTGTCACCATGTCATATTGTGCTTAAAGAGTTAGTTCACTCAAAAATGAAAATTGGACATCAGAATGTTGGGGACTAAAAGCCTCATTCACCATTTACTTTCATTATATGAAGAAAAAAAAATGCAATGAAAGTGAATGGTGACTGAGGCTTACATTTTGTCTAACATCTCTTTTTGTGTTCCAGCGAAGTCATATGGGTTTGGAACAGCATGAGGCGGAGCAATTGACATTTTTGGGTGAACTATCCATGTAAAGTGGTTGGAGCTATGAATGTGATTCAATATATGCATGGGATGTAAATGACATCTCACCTGTGCAGACTCCTATACGATGGTTGCTTGGGGAGCCATAGTCACAGTAAAGGCCTTTGTGAGGGTCACAAACGTCCCGCTCAGTGCAGAGCTCACCCAGCTGCTTGGCACACACCCTGCAGCATCCACAGGAGTCCAGCACCAGGCTTACGCCTGGCAGGCACTGAGGAGGCATGCCAGGGCACTGACATTGTCCACTGCACTCCTGAGCCACAGCCTGAGGAACAAGACAGATTCATATGAGACTTTGTTCAAAAGGAAAAGGTAATCTTTTAAATGTCTTTTATTCAAAAAGAAAATGAACTGCTGTGGACAGAGAGCTTAAGGCATTATGTGATGTAAAGCTGTAAAGAAATAACCTGATCACTATAAAGACCTGGAATTCATTATATTTTAGAAGTATATCAGACAGCAATTTCATCATCATAATAGTGCATTAATAGAACTTACCCAGCTTAGGAAAGATAGGCATATCAGATAAATCAGGTTCATTCCAGAAAACATTGTGACTTCTTCGTCTGTGTCCTTACAATATCAAAAAAGAAATAGCTAGTTTTGGGGTCCTCAAACGTCTTGCTTGGAGAAGTGCAGTCTCCTCTTCAGATCTGATTGAGCTGATCTCGTTGTGTAGTCTGTAAATTCAATTCCTCCTGACGGCGCCGAGGGAAAGCTAGAGTTTAGCTTCAGTATAGAATTTAAAGGCTGAGCTGAGCGACTGTTGCTTCTTTCAGGAGGACTCGAGTGTTCTGATTCTCCAGCAGCAGCAGCACAGCTACCTTTATACATGCCAAGCTGTGATGGACTGCCTCCACCTCAATGGAACACTGGATAAACATGGGCATTCCTGGCATTCTTTCCAAGTTTCCAAACCCCCCCCTCCACTCTCAACTCCCCTCTCCCTCTCCGTTAGACCTACACCCACTGCCATCCTATATTCCAGAGAATAAAAGTGCAGTCTTGGCATTGCCTTGCTCTTGCTGTGCTTTGTGGTGGCTTAAGCCATTTGTTTTATTGATGGTTACATGTTTTTCCGATTTAATAAAGCCAAGATGGCTTTTATCTTCTACTGTCTTATTCTCTGTATAATGATGTGATGACTGACAGTTCAGGATATGTAACTGTATGGCAGTTGAGCATCATTTACAGACATGGTTCACCCAAAAATGGAAACTGTGTCATCATTTTCTCAGTCATCATTTACTTTCATTGTGTGGAAAAAAGTTTTTTGGGGGTGAACTATCCCTTTCAGTCTATGCAAAACAAAGACCCCTGGGCTATGTTACCTTAAATATACCATAAGTCTGTATTTTAATGCTAAACAGACATATTAAAGGTGAAGTGTGTAACTTCTCCACAACTAGCCTCACCTTTTCTGGTCCCAAAGTGTATGACAAGTAAAAAATATTATTCCTTTTATTGAATGTTGATGGAGCAACACAATTAGTGTGAAAAGAAATGAGCAACTGTTGCTTATTTTGCTCAAGATAATTATTTCATGTGCTAAACACATGTGTCTATTGCTGTAAGGCGGGACTTCTCTTTTTACACTCGCCATTTTGGGTGTTCCAATTTCTCCCATTCATTTTAAAACAAGTGGTCTGTCTCAGGCTATACAGTCTCTAATATAAAAAATGGAAACTAACAAGCAGGGCTGTTTCAGACCATTCTGGTGCCCTAGGCGAGATCCCTATTGGTGCCTCCATCAAGGGGGTGGGGGTGAGGGGTATGTTTGGGGTGCGTGGCGGTGGCCTCTCTTTGGCGACCGCTTAGTTCGCCTATGCCTAGAAACGGCCCTGCTAACAAGAAGCTACGCTTCTAACCACACGAGGAGAGCTGTAGTTTCAACCACACAACTTTGCAATGCTGTTTGCAAATGTTCATTGGTAATATGGATTTGGTAAACACCAAACTATGCTGGTAACATTGGAACTTGCAACCATAGTTGGCTGATGATGCTTTTGGGAAACGCATCCCTGGTCGGATGCTCAGACAAATAGAACAATGTTTACACTTTTCAGGGGAATCAACCTATGAATGACTTACTAATATTCTATTAGTATTTTAAAAGTACTTTAAATGACACACATCACCTTTAAGAATACATTACTTCGAAGAAAACCTCAAATTATGAACACCAGACCTAAATCAGCTTCCATACTGCACTTTTTGCACAGCTTACATAAGATTCTTGTGAAGCTAGAACTCTGGATTCTGATCCATTACTTTAATCATGCAGTTTTTCTGTAATTCTATGCGTTCACCTGGCTAATAAAGTTTAGTCATCTGCATGTTTTACAGCGCAGTGCTGTAAGATTCTATTTAGCTATTTCAGACAGCAGACAGAGAGCAGACAGAAGGGCAGCAGGAAAGTGGCTAGACTTCATCGTTTGTATATACTTTTTTTTTTTTTTTTTTTTTTTTTAAAGGATCACCAGACTCCCCTCCTCGCTCTTATGAAAGGAAGCACTGCCTCTTTGCAGCCAGTGAATCGGAAATGAAAAACTCCCAAAGAAGAAACGGGAGGTGAAGGAATGTTATCCCCCTGCCAGCAGACAGACTGTTACTACATGCAAACAGTCTCAGAGGAAGACTTGCCTTATATGGGAATCTTCACTCTAGGCTTTCTTGTTCCCCCCCTCTCTTCTTCCCACTAACTCTCATTCTCTTGTCCACAGTCTTTCTGGGAAGAGGGGATTGTGTGTGTGTGGGGGGGGGGGGTCCTGGTTCTCCCTATGGCCAGTCCACCTCTGACCCATGTTATTAACAACGTCTCATTCCAGCCGGGCTGAAACCTGCAAGCCCCCTCTCCTCTATTGGAGTTTGGCTCATCATGATGCTGCATGTGACTCTGTTGCACACTGTCAGTCATTTATGATATGCTGTGCGTATTTGTGCATGCAAGTGTCACTGTGGCCAAGCAGGATGGACAGTGCCCACAGTCTGGTTGTTAAATAAACATAGCTCTGTGTGTGGCACAATTCAGGTGTGAATAAGAATTGCATTCTTAGCTTAGTTCACTAAGCTCTTTTAGTGACTGCGGCTACATACTTACCTCAATGAAGCAGAGATAAATAATTTCAGCTCTGCTAAACTTTAATGTCACGCTTACTACCTCCCTAGGAGGATGAATGAAGACTGAAATTTTACCTCCAACAGGGCAACTATTTCAGAAACAGCTTTATACCAGGTCTTTGAAAAGCAATACCCCCAACATACAGTTTATTCAAGCTGGCACACTGATCTAAGATCATAAAACGGTTGGGATGGGAAAAGGTAACGGTTTGAAGAGTGGGACATGGATAACTGGCTTTAAAAAAGTTTATTGTAAATGATGACCTGATTCTAAAACCAGTAGGAGTGACGCGGGCGGTTAACAGGACTAAATTTGGCGAGCCAAGACAGTGTGTGTGTATGAACCAATGAGACAGGTCAAAGGTCACTATCTAATGATGTAATGGAAAGACTCTAGGCATTTAAAAAATTAAAGCCCGTTGACAGAAGTCACTGGGGTATGTGATCACATGACCACATTTCACTTTCCTTCCAAGAGGGGCAGGGTCAGGTTTAGAAGGCAGATGGGTGTTTAGCATATAATTTGGAGGATGTTTATTTTTCTCTAGACAAAATCTAGCAAAGCCCAAATACTTCAGAGCTGTTTTCTGGCTGCCAGGTTTAATTTTCCATCATTAAGCAATTCCAGCATCCCATTTTCATTGTCTGGACAGCTCCCAGACCAGTTCATTTGAGTCTCAGTCTATAGAACTTCACCAGTAAGGGTTTTAAACAACAAATCTACACTGTAAATAAATGTATCTTAAACTCAAAAATGTTTAGTGACTGGTTGCATCTACAATTTAGTTGGCTTAGTAAAATGTTTTGTAAATGAATTGAGTAATGGTGACAGTTGTGCATATTTTTGAGGTGGAACAGCTGTGTAATGTTTTCATTTAGTATTGAGCATTCCTTTTCCCCAAAGCAACCTGTAATCAAGATAAACATTTTATAATTAAGTTTGTTTTCTGGAAATCAAACCCATGACTTTAAATGGCTAGTAACATTCTCTATGAGCTGAGCAACAGTTATTTGAGCTGTTATGCATTTGGCTTTGCTGAATATTGAATCTTTATAGAGTTTTGCAACATTCGTCTTATTGACTCAATGTCCATTGGTGCTTGGAAAATATAGATTTTTGTGCTGAATTTAAGAGCTTAAGAGCACAGTAATTACAATTAACTGAATATATGCTTGTCTTTAATTAGTAAAAAATTACACAATGATTAATAAAACCAATTTTTCTGTTTTGGGACAACTATTTTCATTCATTATTGTGGCAACATTTCTTCTTATTTTTGGTTAACATTAACTTTCTATAGTGTGCTTTCTCTTGTATAATTTTTATGCTCATGAATTGGAGGAAAAGCTGTCTGACAAATTTGTACAATCCTGCACAGCCCTGAAAATAAACCAGCAGTTACACACATTATTATTTCCTCGTGTAAAATAAGATAGAGATGTGGCAACATGCACCATGCAGAACACACAAATAAACAGTTCCCATACACAGGTGCCCCACTCTCTTCCAAATGAAACACAATTTGGTCATTTAACCATAAACAGATGCTCTCAGATTTGTGGCTTAAGACATATTAATCCTTCTGTTACATAGGCCAGTAATAAAAGCAGCCTCTGTTTCTGCTACTCCTGTTTCACTCAAGGTAAAATAAGCCAAGCATAGCCATGTTATAGGGAAGTTTTAGCAAGGATCAGTGAAAGAAGATTGTTTTTGTCATTATTTTCATCATTATTTTTAGAAGATTGAAGCATGGTGTATGTCTCTAAAGAAGACCTATTTGGACATATTAAAAGGGAAAAATGACAATTCTCTCATCATCTACTCATTCTCATGCAATACCAGATGTGTATCACTTTCTTTCATCTGCAGAACACAAATTATAATTTTTAGAAGAATATTTCAGCTCTGTAGGTCCATACAATGCAAGTGACAGGGTGCCAAAATGTTGATGCTCCAAAAAGCACATAAAGGCATCATAAAAGTAATCCATATGACTCCAGTAGTTAAATCCATATCTTCAGAAGTGATATGATATTTAAATAATTTTTTGCTAGAAATTCTTCTCCCTGCCCAGTAAGAGGTGGTATGCATGAAGAGTGTAAATCACCAAAAACACAAAAAGAAGAATGTGAAAGTTATCTCTTTCTTACCCACATCTATCATATCACTTCTGAAGACACTGATTTAACCACTGGAGTCTTATGAATTATTTTTATACAGATTTTTGTGATTTTTTGAGCTTCAAAATTTTGGCACCCATTCACTTGCATTGTATGGACCAAAAGAGCTGAGAAATTCTTCTAAAAATCTTTATTTGAGTTCAGCAAATGAAAGAAAGTCATACACATCTGGGATGGCATGAGGGTGAGTAAATGATGAGAGAATTTCCATTTTTTGGGAAACTATCCCTTTAATGTGTAAACACATTAAAGGTATATTCAGTATTTTTTTCCTTATTCAAAAAGTTTTGCACCCAAAGAAATTAATAGCCCTTTTGGATAATATAATAAAAATGATGTACACTCACATGAAATGAAAACAGTTTTATCAGTAGCCTAATAAAATATATTTTATTGTAAATTGAATGGGGTTACCTCATGGGAACTGAAATATTAAGATCATATTAAGACCAGCCGAATGCTGCTCACTTTATTTCACTTCAGCACCCCTGTTACTGGACAATTGTGCTTGCAGAATAAATTAACCATAGCTTACTACGAACTGGGATTTTCTACAATGCCATCAAAAAACATTTGCTTTTTCCAGGCACGACTCACCTATATGGGTAAGTAGGGCAGAGCCCCACCTAAATATTCATCCACTTGAAAACAAAGATCCATACTATAAACTATACTATGTAACATAGTATATCGTCACCGTCCGATGAAAAACACGTCTCTCCACTTTTGGCAATTTTTACCATAGATGGAATGCGCCGAATGACCTCCTCCTACTGTTTGAATTGTGCATTGAAATAACCTCTGAATAGATATTTAATCAGGCTATCTGCTTAACAAGTATCTCCACTGGCCTTGAGAAGTGTCCATCAAAACCATGTATGTCCTGCCCTTATGTTTTGAAGAGTGTCAACTAATTTACCTTAGCTGTCCGGCTGTCACTTGAAACTAGAGTTGGTCTGCTCATCTATAACACCATCACCAAAGTAAAGTATCTCCTCTTGTTCTTTGAAAACAGTGTTAAAATATGTACAAGTTAACTTAAATAACATTTTCCCATCTGGAAAAAAGGAACACGTATGTGAGAATGATGTTTGTAGATTACAGCTCAGCATTCAACACCATAGTGCCCTCCAATCTTGATGTGAAACTCCGGGCTCTGGGCTTAAACAGCTCGCTGTGCAGCTGGATCCTGGAATTCCTGTCAAGCAGATGCCAGGTGGTTAGAATGGGCAGCAACATCTCCTCATCACTGACCCTCAACACTGGAGCCCTGCAGGGCTGTGTTCTCAGCCCACTCCTGTATTCCCTGTACACACATGACTGTGTGGCAACACATAGCTCCAATGCCATCATTAAGTTTGCTGATGATACGATGGTGGTAGGTCTGATCACTGACAATGATGAAACAGCCTACAGAGAGGAGGCGCACACTCTGACACGCTGGTGTCAGGAGCACATCTCCTTCAACGTCAGTAAGACCAAGGAGCTTGTGGTGGACTTCAGGAGAAAAGACAGAGAACACAGCTCCATCACCATCAATGGAGCACCGGTGGAGAGACACAGCAGCTTCAAGTTCCTCTGTGTCCACATCACTGAGGAACTCACATGGTCCATCCACACTGAGGCCGTTGTGAAGAAGGCTCACCAGCGCCTCTTCTTCCTGAGACGGCTGAGGAAGTTTGGAATGAACCACCACATCCTCACATGGTTCTACACCAGCACTGTAGAGAGCATCCTGACCGGCTACATCACTGCCTGCTACAGCAACAACACCGCCCTCAACTGCAAAGCCCTGCAAAATGTGGTGTGAACTCATTGGAGGTGAGCTTCCCTCCTTCCAGGACATCTATACCAGGCAGTGTAAAAAAAGCTCGGAGGATCATCAGAGACTACAGCCACCTGAGCCATGGGCTGCTCTCACTGCTACCATCAGGCAGGTGGTATCGCAGCATCAGGACCCTCAACAGCCGACTTCATGACAGCTTCTTCCCCCAAGAAATCAGACTTTTGACTCTTGATCGCTCATTATACATATATCAGCACTGCATTTTATTAGCCTCAGACTGGACTCACATTTTATACTTCTCTTAA
Source organism: Myxocyprinus asiaticus (assembly GCF_019703515.2). Taxonomy (NCBI): domain Eukaryota; kingdom Metazoa; phylum Chordata; class Actinopteri; order Cypriniformes; family Catostomidae; genus Myxocyprinus; species Myxocyprinus asiaticus. The sequence continues at coordinate 21,970,854 of NC_059368.1, forward strand.
TAACACACTGGCAACTGACTATCAACCGACAGCTGAATGTCAACACAACACTTCCTATATATTTCCACTGATTACATGGGGGGAGGGGGGTACAGTGTATTTTTTTTTTTTTTATACAGTCTTCTTATTTTGTGCATACTGTATATTGTATATTATTTTTATTGTATACAGTCTTTTTATTTTGTGTATACTGTATATTGAATATTATTAGGTGTATATTGTATATTGTGTTGTGTGTAAATCAGATGTTTATTGTAATTGTCATACTGCTATGTTGCTTGGAACTGCATCCAAGACTTTCACCCATTGTTGCACTTGTGTATATGGTTGAGTGACAATAAAGGGATATGATTTGATTTGATTTGAAAAGCTAATTCTGACTGAATTTATGCATTGGACCCGGAAAACACTTCTCGAAACCGAACTTTCCACTCAACTACCGGACTAGAAACCCTAGTCATAAAACTGATTTGGATCTAAAATAGTAGTTGAAAGCTCAGATTATATCCAAAAATAAATTCTCTGGCAATTGATAACCTACCAGCTGAGTTCTGGGAATAGAAACAGACTCGAGTGTGTAACTGAACATGCACCACTGGAACCCATGATAAGAAAACTGTGTATGTCCACATTTGCAAACACAAGTCCAATGGAAATATCTAACAGTTCACTAACAGATGTGCAATGATAGAATTCTATTTATGGTGCTAAAGGTGGCTAATTATGCTTTTTCGATTCATTTTGTAAGATTTGCCATGCTCTTGAAAAATAAATTTTTTGGAGATATGTGCTTTTCACCAGACATCGACAATATGTAAAAATAATGTAATATGTTTGCCGATAAATGTGTTCAAAATCCTGACATAGGTATTTACAAGCAGGCCTAATATAAGTTTTATCCTATTTCTAAGTCATAAAGTAGCTGAAAGCTCCTTTACACAGTGTTTGAATAGATCTACGAGCATGTGGGGTAGAGAATCCGCTGCCCTCCCGAACTCCACAGTGGCACTCATTTTGTCAATTGAAATCTGTGGTCAAATATGGTACTGCACCAAGCCCTCATTGAGACCCATTGGGGCAGAAATGAATCTGACCATACACATAGTGGCAAACCAAAGTTCCCTATTTGTCACTCACTCGACGTTGTGTCGATGTAGTGACACTAGGGGTCACTCTTGATAGCCCCAAACACCTCAGATCTTTGAAAAAAGGCCAATGGGAATTTGCATGCCACACCCCCGGACATACGGGTATAAAAGGAGCTGGTATGCAACCACTCATTCAGATTTTCTCTCCGGAGCCAAGCGGTTCTATTCATTGAGCTGAATTCTCCGCAATTTTCATTCACCTCCTCTGCTGGATTCTTACAGCACATTTCAGTGGCTTCTCCCCCTCTGCACCGGTGCAGTGCAGAGAACGCCCCTGGGCGCTTCGGCAGAAACAAACAAACAACAAAAAGAGTACATTCTAAAAGAGTTTATTTTCTTCACTAAAAGAGCGGCACACACAGAATGTCTTTTTAAAGATGCCTTTCCGTTTGTGTGTTATTCCTGGTTGCGGTCGTTATCTCTCAGCTTCTGACGGCCACTATCGTTGTCTTACGTGTCTGGGCGCTGCCCACGCGGAGACATCGTTCATGGATGGGTCTTGTCCTCATTGCGAGAACAACATTGCGGTCACGGCTTGCCTTCGTAAGAAAGCAAGCCACCCCAGCGGCTCCCTGCCTCGGTCCCTCTACCTACGGGTATGAGGCCGCGGCGGTTAGCACTGGGGGAGATTTGGGGACCTCAATGGGAGCACCTCCGCTGGGTATCCCCCCACGGACCTCCCATTCCTCAGCACGCTCGCTTGCCCCATTCGGGCTCTCGGATGAGACCGCCGGCTTGAGGCGAGTTCGACCTCATATTCGGGGCCCGGGAAGACGATGAGCTCTCGAGCGCAGCATCGGAGAGCGGGCTCGTTCAGTCCGACACAGAAGCTTCAGCTGGGCTTCCAGGAACTGCGCCCGGTGACCGACCTCGCTCTCCGGGCAACGAAGGTCATGGCGCTGTCACTCGGATGGGCGATGTCCTCCCTGGTGGTCCAGGAACGCCACCTTTGGCTCAACCTGGTTGAGAAGGCATGGTTCCTTGACACCCCCATCTCCCAGGTTGGCCTGTTCGGTGACACCGTCGAGGACTTTGCCCAGCAGTTCTCGGTGGTGAAGAAGCAGACGGAGGCCATTCAACATATCCTGCCCCGGCACGGCTCAAGACCCCGCACCCCGTCTGCACATCGCCAAAGGCGTCCTCCTGCAGCAACAGCACCGGCTCCGCCGCAGCCCGCCCCCATGGCCTGGCCCCGGCGTAGAGCCCACCGCAGGAAGCAGACGCCACCTGTCTCACGGCCGGCTGCCAAGAACCCGAGAAAGGCTTTGAAGCACCCCTGAGACGGGTGACCCAGGGACGAGGAGACCCGCTGCTCTGGAGCTGGTGAACAGACCACTCCATCCCCCGGTGGAGGGCCGGGAGGATAATCTTTTGTTTCGTTTTCATTTAATTTTGCCACATGTCCAAGAGGCTGCGGTACCCAAAATTTCAACAAAAGAGCGGTTTTCTTGTTCCCTGGGTCACATATCCGGTGCGCACGGCCGTCATCACGACCACCGTCCACCATTCTATTTCGGCAGGTTTGGCACTCCAGCAGCGGCCCCCCCAACCCTGCGCACCCAGCTGTGGCACAAGCATGCCCACACCCAGATGGTTCCGACGGACTGCTGGGACGATATACTTCCTCCCCCCTCCCTGACCGATCCTATGGTGGTACCAGGAGCCAGGAAGTGCTTCGATGTCCCTCGACTCATCACGGCCACGGGGCTCAAGCCCCCTCGACGTGGCACCTCAGGCTCCGCCCCGCCGCGAGGCTCCACCCGCTGGTACATCTGACGAGATTGTCCCCTTGGTCCCCCTCACCTGGAGCTTGGATGCATGGCTCGCGCTTTCCAACCCATCGCGATGGCTGATCCGGATCGTCCGACTCAGCTATGCAATTCAGCTTGCCAGGTGTCCGGCCAGGTTCAGCGGTGTCCGCTTCACCTCGGTGAAGGGCGAGAATGCCGCTACCTTGCGCACGGAAATCACTACCCTTCTACGGAAGGGTGCGATAGAGCCTGTCCCTCCGGCCGAGATGAAGAAGGAGTTTTACAGCCCCTACTTCATCGTACAGAAGAAAGGCGGTGGGTTGCGGCCAATCTTGGACCTGCGAGTACTGAACTGGGCTTTGCACAGACTCCCGTTCAAGATGCTGATGCAAAAACGCATTCTAGTGAGCGTCTGGCATCAAGATTGGTTCGCAGCGGTAGACCTGAAGGACGCGTACTTCCACGTCTCGGTTTTACCTCGACACAGACCCTTCCTGCGGTTTGCATTCGAGGGTCATTCGAGGGCTGGGCGTACCAGTACAAGGTCCTCCCCTTCGGCCTGTCCTTGTCCCCTCACGTCTTCACGAAGGCCCTTGCCCCACTAAGGGAAGTGGGCGTTCGCATACTCAACTACCTCGACGACTGGCTGATCCTAGCTCACACTCGAGAGTTACTGTGCACACACAGGGACCTGGTACTCAGTTACCTCAGCTGGCTGGGGCTTCGGGTCAACTGGGAAAAGAGCAAGCTCTCCCTGGTTCAAAGCATCTCTTTTCTTGGCTTGGAGTTGGACTCAGTCTCGATGACGGCGTGCCTCACGAATGAGCATGCACAGTCGGTGCTGAACTGTCTGAAGGTGTTCAGGCAGAAGACAGAGGTTCCACTGAAACTCTTTCAGAGGCTCCTGAGGCATATGGCATCCTCAGTGGTGGCTACACCGCTCGGGTTGATGCATATGAGACCGCTTCGGCACTTGCTTCAGACTCGAGTTCTGAGATGGGCATGGTGCCACGGGACACATCGCGTGGTCGTCACGCTGATTGCCACTGCCTCTTCAGCCCTTGGACCAACCTGACATTTCTACGGGCAGGGGTTCCCCTAGAACAGGCCTCCAGACACGTTACGACGGACGCCTCCAAGACGGGCTGGGGCGCCATATGCAACGGGCACACAGCCGCCGGCTCCTGGACTGGCCCGTGGCTACGTTGGCACATCAACTGCCTCAAGTTGTTGGCAGTACTACTCACCCTGCGGAGGCTTCGGCTGTTGATCCATGGCAAGCATGTGTTGGTTCGGACAGACAATATGGCAACGGTGGCATACATCAACCGCCAAGGCAGCTTACGCTCCCGTTGCATGTCACAACTCGCCCGCCATCTCCTCCTCTGGAGTCAGCAGCACTTCAAGTCGCTGTGAGCCACTCACATCCCGGGTGACCGCAACACCACAGCAGACACGCTGTCATGACAGGTTATGCTCAGAGGAGAGTGGAGATTTGGAGTCGATTCGGTCGAGCACAGGTAGACCTGTTTGCTTCCCGGGAATCCTCCCACTGCCCGCTTTGATCCACCCTGACCAAGGCACCCCTTAGTATAGGTGTGCTGGCACACAGCTGGCCCCCAGGACTACGCAAATATGCTTTTCCCCCAGTGAGCCTACTTGCACAGATCCTGTGCAAGGTCAGGGAGGACGAGGAGCAGGTCGTCCTGTTAGCACCCTACTGGCCCACCCAGACATGGTTCTCAGACTTTACGCTCCTCGCGACAGCCCTCCCCCGGTGAATTCACCTGAGGAAGGACCTTCTTTCTCAGGGACGGGGCACCATCTGGCACCCTCGACCAGACCTCTGGAACCTCCATGTCTGGCCCCTGGATGGGACGCGGAAGACCTAAGTGGCCTACCACCCATGGTGGTAGACACAATCACTCAGGCTAGGGGTCCATCTATGAGGCACCTGTATGCATTGAAGTGGCATCTTTTCGCTATGTGGTGTTCTTCCCGATGCGAAGACCCCAGAGATGCACAGTCGGATCGGTGCTTTCCTTCCTGCAGGAGAGGTTGGAGGGGCGGCTGTCCCCCTCCACCCTGAATGTGTATGTAGCCGCCATTTCGGCACATCACAATGCAGTGGATGGTAAGTATTTGATCATCAGGTTCCTGAGAGGCGCTAGGAAGTTGAACCCCCCCAGACCACGCCTCATTCACTCATGGGATCTCTCTGTAGACCTTCGGGGACTACGGGGAGCTCGCTTTGAGCTGTTGGAGTCAGCCGAGCTAAAGGCACTCTCTCTGAAGACTACCCTCCTGACTGCGTTCACTTCCATCAAGAGGGTTGGGGACCAGTAGGCATTCTCTGTCAGTGAAACGTGCCTGGAGTTTGGTCCGGGCTACTCTCATATGATCCTGAGACCCCGACCGGGCTATGTGCCCAAGGTTCCCACGACCCCATTTAGGGATCAGGTGGTGAACCTGCAAGTGCTGCCCCAGGAGGAGGCAGACCCAGCCTTGGCGTTGCTGTGTCCGGTGCATGCCTTACGCATCTATTTGAATCACACACAGAGCTTTAGAAACTCCGAGCAGCTCTTTGTCTGCACTGGCGGACAGCGGAAAGGAAGCGCTGTCTCCAAACAGAGTTTCGCCCATTGGGTCATTGACGCCATCATGATGGCATATCACGCTCAGCACGTGCCGCCCCCCGCGGGGCTATGAGCCCATTCTACCAGGAGTGTGGCGGCCTCCTGGGCCCTGACCAATGGCGCCTCTCTAGCAGACATCTGCAGAGCAGCGGGCTGGGCAACACCCAACACCTTTGCGAGGTTCTACAATCTCCAGGTTGAGCCAGTTTCGTCCCGTGTTTTGTCAGGTACGAACAGGTAAGTTCCGGGACAGCTGGCCAGGTGTACCGCTTGCGCATAGTGCCTTTCCCTCCTTTGAGGTGAAGATGTGCGCTGTTGACTCCCAGTAGTGTTCACAAAGTGGTGATCCCTGGATGACTTTCCTCCTTAGCCCTGTGGCAGATGAGTTTGCGGAGAAACTCGCTGCTGGCCCAGTACATGTGCTAACTAAGCCCTGTACTGGGGTAGGTGCTCCACATGTGCTGGTTCCCCATAGGTGGCCCCATGTGATGTATATCTGCCACTAAATAGTTTCGCTGTTGGTAAACTGCATCTTCCTTGGTCACCGTGTCACCGTGTTTGTAGAGTTCCTCCCCTCTCGGGTAGGACCTACCATGGGACTTCTCCACATGACATACTTCTGACAAGACTCGGTAAGACCATGTGATGTATTTCAACTCAAAATACACCCCCCCCCCCCCCCCGGGTGGGGTGTGGTCTCCGTGGTGTCTTCCCCTTGGGAGTGACACCACCCCGACATAGACACTTATGGCCCCAGTCGGTAAACAAATTCCACTCTTTTTGGGGAGAAAAGAGAGGAAAAGAGGCCACGACTGGGCTAGCCTGTCCCTATTTTTTGGGCAGTTGACTTGTTCCCAAAGGACCATTCGACGCTCATAAGATCATTGGGGGAGGTTACGTGACGGCCTGGTGCGCTGGCTATGAGGCACACAGCGGTCTGCCCGTCTCGCACCGCCAGTCCACGTAACACAGTTCAGCTTATTGTGGTGTTTCGTATAGGGACCCCTAGTGTCACTACGTCGACACAACGTCGGATGAGTGACAGATAGGGAACGTCCTGGTTACTTTCGTAACCTCCGTTTTCTGATGGAGGGAACAATACGTTGTGTCCCTCCTGCCACAATACTGAACTACCCACTGAAATGACTGGGGCTTTGTCTCGGCTCCTCAGCACAAAACCTGAATGAGTGGTTGCATACCAGCTCCTTTTATACCCGTATGTCCGGGGTAGTGGCATGCAAATTCCACTCGCCAATTCCCATTGGCCTTTTTTTAAAGATCAGAGGTGTTTCGGGCTCCCAAGAGTGACCCCTAGTGTCACTACATCGACACAACATCTCGTTCCCTCCATTAGGGAACGGAGGTTACGAAAGTAACCAGGATGGTAAATTTAGGATTAGTGCCAACCTGATCTCATGAAAATTCTTACATAACTTACAATTTGGCTATTTCGTATGGTCTCACACGATGTTGTTCGCATAAACTCGTATGACTTCATCATGTGCAAATTCCCGGATGTCTAATGCGTAAGTAAGCATGAGTTCCACGCACGAGGCGTTAAGGACATACTTATTAATATTATGCCCTTACCCAAACCCCTTATCTAAACTTGACCAATCAGTAGAGTGTGTAAACATGATCCGAAGCTGTTGTGTGTGACAGAAGCAAGTAATTGTTGTGTATTACATGGAAACGATGTCCAGCGACATCATTGGCTGTAGTGAAAGTCGTAGGAATTTAAATGAGTGCAGTCATACGATATCATACGAATGAGCCAAATTTAGAAAAGTCGTACGACGAATCCCAGGGCGTGCTGAGTGACTCCAGCCAGGTCTCCTAAGCAACCAAATTGGCCCGGTTGCTAGGGAGGGTAGAGTCACATGGGGTAACCTCCTCGTGGTCGCTATAATGTGGTTTGTTCTCGGTGGGGCGCATGGTGAATTGAGCGCGGATGCCGCGGTAGATGGCGTGAAGCCTCCACACGCGCTATGTCTCCGTGGCAACGCGCTCAACAAGCCACATGATAAGATGCGTGGGTTGACTGTCTCAGACATGGAGGCAACTGGGATTCGTCCTCCGCCACCCGGACTGAGGCGAATCACTATGCAACCACGAAGACTTAGAGCGCATTGGGAATTGGGCATTCCAAATTGGGAGAAAAAGGGGAAACCCCCCCCCCCCAAAAAAAAAAGAAAGTCCTGACGATTTTGCCATGACAGTGTGTTGATTAGTGCTCACCTGCAGTGTGACATGGTGAGCGCTATTGCTAAACGTGTGTAACAGCGTGTCGTTTCTATTGCAAATCCAAGACAAATTTGCCATCTAACAATTTGTTCCTGACAAGCCAGACAAATAAATAAATGATAAAAAAAATAGTTTGGCAATCAAAAGACAAGGGTAGGTGATAAGACATTGTCTGTTTTGTATGTCGAAAAATCTTATGTCAGAAAGCTATGGCTCTTGAAATGTTTTGTTTTAAATTTACTGTGATTTAAAACATTATATTAGATTTTTAGTACTGTGGAAACGTGTAAATGGCATGTAGGTATCTCCTCCCTGGGGTTCTTCAACCACACTTAACATTATAAAATAACATTTGATTTAGATTTTGATCTACAGCAAGTCAACAATTTAATATTTATTTAATAATATTTATTTAAGATAAATATTCTTCTTTAGAATATTAGAATCAACATTATGTTCTAAGTGTCCCAACTTGTGGTGGAATAATGCAAGGACACCACATATTGTGTCAGCGCGTTTGTGTTTGAATAATGAGTTGAACGAGTTTGAATAATATAAAAAAAAACAATACAAACAAACAAACAAACAAAAAATAGAGCAAGATCTGCCCCACCTTTATCTGTGGTCATGAGCCGCTGCTGGCTTTTTGTGTGATGATGCATACACGCTGATACGTGTTCATATAAGTCCAAGACCACTGTTGTATCTGCCACTGCAAAATAAACCAAGTCCTCCTTTAAATAAAGCACTTGGAAATCCCATTTTGTGACTTTAACGTCACTACCATGTCAGGGTTTCCTCTGTCTGGCTGAATTGGTGGCGTAAGACTAGAGGGATGCCCTCATTTGCTCAGTTTGTTGTGCTGCAGCCATTTTTGCGGCTGCATTCCTGTGGGATTCGGTTGAGCATTCCTCATGGGTATTGCCTGACACTCCTTATTCCCATGCATCTCTCACGTCTCCTCTAGTTACATCATCAGCTTCCTTTCCACCTATTACTTGCATGATGATGTCATAGTAGTTAAAGCCTTTTGATGGGTCAGCAAATTTGCTGCTAATTTGTGTATTTTTATTGTATTTAATGATAATCCACATGTTCCATAAAGCAAACCTAAACTTTTTGTGTTATAGAAATACATTCATACAAAAGAGAGCATTACTGGGTCAACAGGTTCACATGTGTTAAAGATTCAGGCCTCATTGAGGTATTTTCATCTAATGTTTATAGAAATGCCAAAAATGATCCATGTTCCATTTTCCAACTTGCCTCATGGTACGTGCACCACCAGAATTTGCAAATGCTTCTGTGGAATGTACCACATGGAGGACATAAAATCCATGATTAACAGCTTTCTCTTGTACAAGCATTATTCTTTCCATTTGAACATTAAACATGCTCAAAATTCAGGAGACAAGCATATTTTTAAGTTTCCTATCAATGGTTATTGATTGGAAACATATTTCATAAGCATGTTTCCTATCAATTTCAGCTGACAGGGACTCTCTTTAAAGCTAAAAAAACCAAAACCAAAAACAAACAAAAGTCTCCATATTCCAAGTCTTCTAAAGTATTACAATCACTTTAAATGATGAATCCAGAGGTGGACTGGCTATCAGGGAACCGGGACTTTTCCCAGTGGGACGGCCACGAAACAGGGCCGTGATATACAAAAGTGGGTAGCAATATGATGACGGGGGCCGCAATAAGCTAAAGGGGGCAGCGAAATGGTGCCACGATATACCGAAGGGGGCCACGATATGCAGAAGGGAACAGAAAAACAAATTTTTTTCTAGGTTATTTTTTTTTAAACCCAAAATACTGGATTGAGTCTTTGGCAATTTGTAAAAATATAATATGCTTAACATCACTATCCTCAAAAAACATATGCCAATCAGTAACGAAAACAGGATGCCATTAAGAATTGTGGAAATTTAGGGTGTTATTCACCCTCAAATCAAATCAAAACTTCATAACACAAAAATGTAACTGCCTTTTGTTCAGGAAACATACAACAGAAAAAGTAATAGGAGTTTGGAGTTTGGAATGACATAAAGGTGAGTGAATACAGAAATTTCAAGATAATCAAACTGATCATAAATTATTATTTTTGTCTCTTAAATTCCTTTTTCTGCTTGATCAAGCTACTGTATACTGCTTGAAAAAATGTAATGTACTGGCAGATATTAGACTGGCTGCTCAACTCTCAACTATTTCAGTGTCAAAAGTTTCATCATCAAAAGACTCAAGCAGCTATGAGTGCTGAACCATAAAATAAACTCAGAGAAAGATTATTTACCCCTAAATCCGCCACACCCTCTAAAAATGCTGCCTCTATAATTGGCTTCTGGCTGGCCGTTAAGAGAATGTTCCGCACTTTGAAACTTCAAACTGACCCTCCCTCAGCCTCAGTTTAAATACCACATGTGGCAGACATGGTAAACGAAGTTAATGGTGGTTACGGGCAGCAGTTTTGGTCCTTTGAAATGGTGCGGCTAGGTCAGACTGAACTGATTCAAAGTCCAGACTGGCCCAAGCCCACCAGACAACATCACAATGTCTCATGGCAAAGACCCACACCACTCATTAGATAAATTAGGGTACTCAGAGTCAATGGAAAAAAATTGGAAATTGAGTCCCACAGAAAGGGTTAGCTGATTTATAAGACAAATAAAGGGGCATGATGGGATGGTTGGATTGTTCGAGTTTGTGGCAATAGCTATCAAGGATTGAGTTTTGTTTTGTTTGAAAGTTAAAGGCTGGAATGTGGTGGGAAACTGTGGCTGATTTGTTGAAAGTTTTGGTTTGAGCGAAGAAGCTAGGGTGCAGTATGTGCAGATCAGGCCCATTTCAAGGTCTCTAATGTTTCCAACAACTAATCTAAATCATTAGGTTTAAAGCTAAATCTGAGAATCTGAGAGGTTTTATTTCCTTTTTCTAGCCTGGCTGACGCTAGAAAATAAACATACTAGTTTCAGAAGGTCTATAGAGTGGAAATGATTACACTAACCATCTGTACTGTATATGTACTCCAGTTTCAGTTCAGTTATATGTAGTTCAGTGAAATTCATTAACAACTGAACTTCATCTCTTGTAAAGTTCACTATTGTGCATTCAATATTACAATATGTATTAATTCTGAAGCCTTGAAAGCATAGATGCCAAAAAAATTTAAACTTTTGAAATGCTGACAACATACAATAGTTTAAAGAGTCTTGAAAGAAACAAGATGATGGTCAGTAAATATTTAGAGTTCCCTGTCTGTCACTCACTCGATGTTGTGTCGATGTAGTGACACTAGGGGTTCGCTCTTGAGAGCCCCAATCACCTTTGCTTAAAATAGAAAAGGCCAATGAAAATTGGCAAGTGGAATTTGCTTGCCACTCTTCGCCCCGGACAAATGGGTAAAAAAGGAGATGGCGTGCATCACTCATTCAGATTTTTTCTTCGGAGCCGAATGCTTGTGTGTTCATCCTCTCACGCTTTGCTACGCTGCTGGATTCTTATGGTGCATATCAGCGGTTACCCTCACACAGCTGAGTGCTGTGTTTCCCCTGGGCGCTTTGGCAGCCTAAGTCTGCAGGTGCTAAAAGAGTGTATTAGAAAGAGTATATTTTCATCTAAAAGAGCTCACGCAAATGCTTGCCATCTTTTAAAGATGTCCTTCCGTGTTTGCGCTACTGGATGTGGCCGTTATCTCTCCGGATACCCATGAAATCTGCCTCGAGTGTCTGGGGCGCCAGCACACCGAGGCGGCTTTCATGGAAGGGTTATGTTCTCATTGCGAGAACATGCCCATGAGAATGTTGCAGTCGCAGCTCACTTCCTTCTTCATGAAGCAAGGAGCCACCGTGGCTGCTCCCCAACCCGGTCTGTCCTGGGCTGACGCTCAGCCAAGCACCACGGGCGATCTGGATGTGGACATGGGAGCGTTTCCGCGGGCTCAGCCCCCGCGGACCTCCCATCCCCCAGCACGCTCGTTCTGTCTGGACGAGTTGTTGAGCGATGCAGGCGGTCTGCCTCAGGGCGGGTTTAATGTGTCGTTCACGGCTCACGACGAGAATGAGCTTTTGGTCGTGGCATCAGAGGGTGGGCTTCTGCTATTGGAAGCGGATGAATCTTCTGAGCTCCCGCCCACGGGTGGTAGAGCACAGGATGAGGCGGACGTTGAGATGGCAGCCGAGCTTGCCCGGGTGGCTGTGAACATCGGGCTGAAGTGGAACCCTCCACCCTGCCTTGAGTGTTCACGGCTGGATGATTGGTTTCTGGGACCCAGTGCCTTTCTTCCCGGAAGTGCACAAGGAGCTAACGAAGTCGTGGAAGCAACTTTTACTGCCCGTACATGCTTCGCGGGCTCATCCACTCTGACTATCCTCGACGGCGGAGCGGCTAAGGGATATGTCGAGCTTCCCCAGGTGGAGTGCGTCGTAGCGGTGCATTTATGCCCGCAGGGTGCAGCCACCTGGCGTGACCGACCAAGGCCCCCTTCCAAGGCCTGTAAGTTCTCTTCCTCTTTAATGACAAGGGCTTATAAGGCCGCGGGTCAGGCCGCTTCCACCCTGCACGCCATGGCCATCCTGCAGGTCCACCAGGCCAAGGTGCTAAAAGACCTGCACGAGGGTAGGACCGACCCAGGGCTGATGCAGGAACTGCACACTGCGACCAACCTCGCCTTATGTGTGATGAAGGTCACGGTGCGTGCCCTGGGGCAGACGATGTCCACGCTTGTGGTCCAAGAGCGGCACCTGTGGCTCAACCTTGTGGAGATGCATGATGCCGAGAAAGTCAGCTTTCTTGATGTGCCCATCTCCCAAGGGGGGCTTTTTGGCGACACCATCGAGGATTTCGCCCATCAGTTCTCGACGGTGAAAAAGCAGACCGAGGCAATTAAACACATCCTGCCGTGGCACGACCCGGCTGCCTTCAAGCTACCGAGGTCCCGCACTGTCTGCTTCTCGCCAGAGCCGTTCCCCTGCGGTGCTGGCCGGCTCCTGTACCATCGGAGCCTGGACGTTGGCCTCAGAAAAAAAGATCCTCCTGCGGGAAGTCGGCTCAGCCTGCCCGTCAGCCGGCCCCATAAACCCCAGACGGGCTTCAAGGCGGTCCTGACATGGCCTGCCCAGGGATGAGGCTACCACTCCTGGCCGGGACATCTCTCCAGCCCCACCATCACCCCTGGGCCAGCGTGTGGTGAGTATGACATCGCCGAGTGCCCTCTGGGCCTCCACACCTACATGGTCAGACGCTGGAAGGCTTTCCGGTCAATCAGGCGAACACGAGTACTTCCCGTTCCATCGTTCTCCATCGAGAGACAGCCGGTGAACAGGTAAGTGTGCTGGTATCTGGGGCCGCTCACCGTCCCAGTCACCGGCTACCATTGTGGGCTTGCGGAACAGCACGTCCCCCCTGGGCTGTCTTCCAGGTGGGGCGCCTGCTCTGCCTTGCCGCGAACCACCCTGCCCGGGCACGGTACATCCAGTCGTCCACCTGGTGCCACTGTCACGGAGACTGGAGGCCTGCTTAGAGCTCTCCAGCCCCTCACGGTGGCTCATCAGGACGATTCGCCTGGGCTACGTGATCCAGTTCGCCAGACGCCCGCCCCGGTTCAGTGGCATCCTCTCCACTACGGTGCAGGGCAAGGGTTCCTCCATTGCCACCCTTCTGGAAAAGGTAGCAATAGTGCCCGTCCCCATAGCCGAGTTGTGCAAGGGCTTCTAAAGCCCTTATTTTATCATGCCCAAGAGAGGGGGAGGGTCGTGCCCAATCTTGGATGTGTGTGCCCTGAACAAGGCCTTACACAGGCTTCCGTTCAGGATGTTATCTCAAAAGCGCATCCTGGCGTCAGTACGACATCAGGATTGGTTCGCGGCCATCGACCTGAATGACACCTACTTTTCACGTCCTTCCTCGACACAGGCCCTTTCTTCAGTTTGCTTTCGAGGGACGAGCATACCAGTACAAGGTCCTCCTCTTCGGTCTGTCCCTGTCCCCTCGCAACTTTACCAAGGTCGCAGAGGCTGCCCTGGCCCCGCTAAGGGAGAAGGGCAAACGCATTCTCAATGATCTCGATGACTGGCTAATCCTCACTCGCGAGATCTATTGTATGCACACAGGGATCTTGTGCATCAGCACCTCGACCGACTCGGGCTTCAGGTCAACTGGTAGAAGAGCAAGCTCTCCCCTGTGCAGGGCACCTCTTTTCTCGGTATGGAGTTGGACTCGGTAGCTCTCAGGGCAGGTCTTATGACCGAACGTGCTTAGTCAGTGCTGACCTTCAGGCAGAAGGTAGCGGCGCCAGTGAAACTATGTCAGAGGCTCCTGGGGCATATGGAATCCTCTGCGGCCATTCTCCCCCTCAGGTTGATGCATATGAGACCGCTTCAGCACTGGCTACAGACTCGAGTCCCGAGAAGGGCATGGCACCATGGCACCCGGTGTGTGACCATCACGCCACAGTGGCGTCAGACTTTCAGCCCTTGGTCGGACCTGGCGTTTCTAGGTGTTCCCCTAGAGCAGGTCTCAAGGCATGTTGTGGTCACGATGGATGCCTCGAACTCGGGCTGGGGCGCCGTGTACAACGGGCAGGCAGTGTCGGGGCTCTGGACGGGCCCTGACTCCAATTGCAAATCAACTGCTTAGAGTTGCTGTCAGTATCGCTGGCCCTGAGGAGGCTCTGGCTGTTGATTCAGGGCAAGCATGTGTTGGTCTGAACTGACAACACAGTGACCGTAGCGTACATAAACTGCCAAGGCGGTGAACACTCGCGTCGCATGTTGCAACTCGCCCGCCGCGTCCTCCTTTGGAGTCAGCAGACCTTGAAGTCTCTGCGAGCCACTCACCTTCCGGGCGCCCTTAACCGTCACTCACAATGTCGAGTGAGTGACAGACAGGGAATGTCTTGGTTACTGATGTAACCTCTGTTCCCTGATGGAGGGAACGAGATGTTGTGTCCCTCCTGCCGTGGCGCTGAACTGGTCGCTGACATGGCCGGGACTCTCTATCGGCTCCTCAGCATAAATCTGAATGAGTGATGCATGGCATCTTCTTTTATACCCGTATGTCCGGGGCGGAGAGTGGCATGCAAATTCCACTTGCCAATTTTCATTGTCCTTTTACATTTTAAGCACAGGTGATTGTGGCTCTCAAGATCGAACCCCTAGTGTCACTAAATCGACACAACGTCTCGTTGTGAACGCCTCCATCAGGGGACGTTTTCTGACAATATTATATGATAAATATAATATTTTTTTTATATAAAATATTTTTCTTGAACACAAGAGGGGAAATTCTGAAGAATGTTGACAACGCTGCTATTTTTTCCATACAGTGAATGTGAATGAGGACTGAGGCTTTAAGTCCCTAACATAGAGACCTTCATGGGCATTGAAGTCCGAACATGGCCCATAGACAAGACCTGGAGAGTACCCTCAAATTTTAAGCCCGAACTTGTCCTCAAATCACTCACTCTCTTAATAATTTATTCTCCAATCCAATAGCCAATACATTTTCTGTAAAATGCTGTATTTTATTAATGCATTGTTGGCAATGTTTGTAACAGTATAGTAACAGTAAACATACACACTTTTAAAAAGGCACGACGGCCAAAGACATCCGTCTAGCATTTTTACATAGAGAAACAACTGACAATCAGAGCAGACGCACACAAAAACACATTTGTGTGAACAGCCCCTAACTTGTCTGTTTGTCTGTGAGTGAGAGTGCGCAATATATATTAGAAAAATATTATTATTAGTAGTATAATATCAGTAATAATGTACTTTTTACTAATTAAAAACCTAAACCCGACCCAAACCCGAAGTTATAGCCTATTGAAAAACTGACCTGAACCCAGCCCGTAACCGAATGGTCTGTCGAGTCCTGTCGGGCACAGGTTGGGTAGCAGATCTCTACCCTAACTAATCTCCTTTGTGTTCAATTAAAGAGTAAAGTTATACCAGTTTGGAACGACATAAATTTGAGTAAATGATGACATAATTTTAATTTTGGGATGAACTAAATTTTTAAGGTATTCTTTTTAAGATCTTACATGTCTCATTGTAAGATTTACAGCAATGCGAAAGTCTCCACAGTAACAACACTAAACCAGTGCAATTTTGAGCAACCCACCAATCACACTGAGGTATATTCCAAACAGTTGCCTGACTGGCTTTATTCCGTTTATTGAATCCACTGAATTCTTCTGGAATCTGGATCATGGTTTGAACACTGTCACGACAAAGAGCAATGATCCAAATTTAGGCCCCAGATCACTCCTCTCCACCAGACATACACCAATATTACTGTTTTACCAGACAACACCAAGGTATGCATCTCCTCCTGCCCCCACAGAGCAGTTACTAGAACATTCTATAGATGTGGTTCCATATTTTCAGCTCTCCCAGAGAGATCTGCTGTTTGGATAAGGCTTGCCAAACCTAATTCTAGGATAGCTTTGTTCCACCTGAAGCTGTGTGTATTTAGACACTGTAATAAGACCAAAAAAGTCAAAACAGAGATGTTTGAGTGAGAACTGTGGTAACAAGGTGAGTTTGTACCATTAAACTTATATATCCCAAATACAGTAAGTATTCTAAACTGAGTGCAGGGACAGGCTGTTTATGGATAGTAAGAGGGTTAGAGACTGACTAAATAGACTTTTAAATAAACTGCCCAACATCTCCTTTTGTGCTCCACAGAAGAAAGTCAATAGATGATTACCTAAACTGCACCTACAGTATTTATCTTTCCCTGCTGTTATATAATTGATCTTTGTGAAGCTTCATTAGATTTGTAACATTGGCATTCCAGCGTGTGTTCAGAGAGCGAGGGGTGGATGTCTGTGGCAGGGTCTGTGAAAAGCTCTGATTCATCTGACCAGTACAGGACAGAGCTTCAGTGCCAACACAAGCAGTGCAAGAATGTTACCCCAAAACATTGCACAGAAAATAGCAGACTGGTGACATACAACGCTCCCAAAAGTGCACAAACAGACACACACTGCTCAGCCACAAACACAGTTCTGATGCATCCCTACCTGACATTACAAGCAACAAACTATGAAGGTCAGCATTTGGGAAAACAATTTATCAGCCAAAAAGAACATGCAAAACTGCAAAAAACGGCCAAACTTGGAACACATGACTGCACAGCAACACATCACACCCTAATGAACATAGCATAAACAAACAGATTAGGAGTCATGTAAATTTATTTTTCTATTTGCCAAAAACGGAATTCTAAGGGGCCGTTCACACCAATTCCATTTTTGCATCTGTCTATCCTGTTTTTCAATTGTTTTTCTATGTAAAGATGCGCTAGATGGACATCTTTGACCATCGCGCCACATCTTGTTTTTTAAAGTCTCGCGCAGAAGTGCTGTATTTTTTAGACGCTGTCAAGTAAAACAAAAAGTACATTTTTGAAAAGGTATCTAGAGACACCCATTTGTTCATTCGTGGCTCTGCGTCTAGCTTTTTTTTAGTGCAAGAACGCAGTCTGTCTGAACGGCTTCTAAGATTAGCAAAATAGCATAGTCATGCAGGTAGCGACAACATGGAGGGTGAGGAGTATTTTCCTAGAACATTTTTTTCCCCCCACATATAATCCAGTAGTAAGTTTGAATCATAACAGGCAAGTTATAAGTCAGAGAAGAGCAGTAGTGTGGTTAGAAAAAGTGAAAATATCTGTTCATTCAGTGAGGAATCTTTCAATGCTTGCTCACTGTCCGCTTATACCTGCGCGGTCACCCGCTAATCCTCACAAACATGACTGAATGTGCCTCGCCCTGCTGTTCACCACCCAGACCCTGAGACTTCCCCAGAATTTTGGTCTCTTATTTATACTGTAACTCAGCTGCTTCATTCAGCAGGTCATTTCAATGAATGTTCCACGTTGAATACAAGTTAAGCTCTATCCATCCATGCTGTCGATTAGCACAGAAATGAATTTTGACTCATTCCATAATTTGTAAAAACAAACAAACATTACGTTTACAGTAATTCACTTACTGTACAATGGATGTCAATGGGGATTTACAGAGCAGATATATGCTGCTGTAATGTTGTCAAAACCATTCTTTTAGTGATGGGACTATACTGTTCTAAGTGGATGAACATCTAGTTATGCATTACTGCAGACTGAGGTTGAATGTTCTGCTGCTGATATTGGTCTGTGCTTATTGAAATTCGAACCCCTACCTCAGAGGCCAAAGCTGGAAGTGTTGTTGACCAGTTTCTGCTTGAAATGTTAACAGGGTGGCGCCAAAAGCGAGTTGTAGTTTTAGTTGTAAATGTATTACAGTCTACAGGAATGCCTATATTAACACTACCCCCTAACCCAAACCCCCAACCGTAAACCTAACCGTCAGTTAAGTAAAATTTTAATTTTCAAGCAAAAAATGCAACCGCCTGGTTTCCATGGAATCAGAACTCATGTCTCAGAGCCCTTTTCCAAAAGCATGATTCGTTGGCGGGTTCCTGGGCCTGTGCGAATTCTTGAACTGTTATGTGCATTTCCACCACAGAAATTGGGTCCACACCAGCCCCAAAAAAGCTTTCTGGTCTCTATGCAGGGACTGAACACATCACGGGGCAGAGGGTGTGATAATGTTTCGTCACCAGGTAAAGTTTTCCCAAACATCAATAGTTGCTACCATCTGCAGAAACTTTTTTACTCAATAACAACAACAATTAAAAAACCCACAAAAAATGTCAGACATCAAAAGCGTTCAGGAAACACAGAGGAAACGAGCATTCTACTTAAGATATGGTTTTCCATGGAGGTCAAGCTACCAAGATTGCAAAGGGAAAAAAAGTCTACGAGTTATTCGTTTTCCTCACACTCTTCTCATCTTATTTTGTGCATTGTTTTGTTCAGTAAGGGGACTACTCACTTAGGAAGATCACAACTGTCAAGTACACCGGTGGGATTTTCAATCAAAACGTAAACATAACATTATATGCTATGGCAAAATAAAAATATAACCATCTGCTAAAATGTATACATATAAATGTATAAATGTATAACACTTGTGGTTGACTGGGTTGAACAGATGCACCAGAGAAATGTTCACAATTTATTCACACAGGACAAAACTTAAGAAAACAAACAAAAACAGAGACTTCACAGGACTGAGGTTTACCGGTAGCAGGGTAGTCTAGCTGAGAGCATATCTGATCCCCTAAAAAGCATTTCACACACCCAAACACACACACACACACACACACGCACACACACACACACACACACACACACACACACACACACACATACACACACACACAGTGATAAATTGGATGCAAGCTGCAAGGCACGGAACTCAGTGAGGAAACACCACCACCAGGGAATGGATAGAGCTTGCCTTCCTACCCCAGGGACCTTCTGCTCCTAAAAAGAAGGACAACAATAACCAAAAATAAAGGTAATCCAATGGATATGCAACAAACCACAATAATGTATATAATATATACATGTGCATCAGAACAAAGCTTTAAAATGATGTGAAAGCTATTCCACAGAACACATGGGGCACATTACAACACTGGCATTACACAACACCAAGAGAGAAACAAAAAAGAAAAGCAAGCATAAACAAAAACAGGAGCAAAACAGCAGCACCGTCCATCAATGAGATCTTCGGACAAGATTAGCGCTCAAAATCCTGCAGCCCGGAAAGAGAGAGCATCCTCAGACATGCAGGGCAACCGGAGCATGATGAAAACCATAATATACGGTTGCTCAAAGTGTAAATGACAGCAGCCTGTTACTAGCATGTGAACAAGATGAACGAGCTGGAGAAGACTCAGTATTCAACAAACGGACAGCAGAAGACAGACAGCAGCGGATCCAACACTTGCCCAGCTTATGCAAAACGGGAGATGAGTGATGACCAAACAGGGGCAGTTATCACAATGACACATACCCAAGTGTTGCAGTCCAGCCCCAGAACGGGCGGTCACACGACTGTGACACACTCACAGGTGACATATCTGAGCCTTATTATACACAAGAGCATGGGTGATGATTGTTTAATCATAATCAGTCACATGATGGGTGTGACAAATCACTTTTACAGGGAGGTGACAGCTTATCCTGCTACAATCATAATGTAATTACATTACCTGTCATCCTGAGCATAGTAGATGTCATCTCTGGCAATATTGTTGAGCAATGTCAATCAAATCAAATAAAATCCCTTTATTGTCACTCAACCATATACACAAGTGCAACAGTGGGTGAAAGTCTTGGGTGCAGTTCCGAGCAACACAGCAGTCATAACAGAGATGAGACATATACCAATTTACAATAAACATCAGATTTACACAATTTACTTATCTAATATACACATAATTACACACAACACAATATACAAATAATAATATACAATGTACAGTGTACAACACACATAATATAGAATACACACAATATAGAATACACAGTATACAATAAAAATAGTATATATAAAATATACAGTAGGTTGTATTGTGCTGTATTGACATTCAGGCTGTCGGTTGGTAGTCAGTTGCCAGTGTGTTGTTAAGAGAGAATATAATTTATGACAGTCCAGTGTAAGATTAATAAAGTTCAGTGCTGATGTATATTGATCGTGAGAATTCAAGAGTTCAAAAGTCTGATTGCTTGGGTGAAGAAGCTGTCATGAAGTCGGCTAGTGTGGATCCTGATGCTGCGATACCGCCTGCTTGATGGTAGCAGTGAGAGCAGCCCATGGCTCAGGTGGCTGGAGTCTCTGATGATTCTCCGAGCTTTAAAACTTGAAGTTGCTGACTCTCTCCACTGGTGCTCCATTGATGGTGATGGGGCTGTGTTCTTCTGTCCTGAAGTCCGCCACAAGCTCCTTGGTCCTACTGTCGTTGAGGGAGAGGTTGTGCTCCTGACACCAGCATGTCAGAGTGCGCACCTCCTCTCTGTAGGCTGTTTCATCATTGTCAGTGATCAGACCTACCACCGTCGTATCATCAGCAAACTTAATGATGGCATTGGAGCTATATGTTGCCACACAGTCATGTGTGTACAGGGAATACAGGAGTGGGCTGAGAACACAGCCCTGCAGGGCTCCAGTGTTGAGGGTCAGTGATGAGGAGATGTTGCTGCCCATTCTAACTACCTGGCGTCTGCTTTACAGGAAGTCCAGGATCCAGCTGCAAAGCGAGCTGTTTAAGCCCAGAGCCCAGAGTTTCACATCACGCTTGGAGGGCACTATGGTGTTGAATGCTGAGCTGTAGTCTATAAACAGCATTCTCACATATGTGTTCCTTTTTTCCAGGTGGGAGAGAGCAGTGTGTAGTGTAGATGCAATGGCATCATCAGAGGAGCGGTTGTTGCAGGATGCAAACTGCAGTGAGTCCAGTGAGGCAGGCAGCACAGAGCAGATGTAATCTCTGATTAGTCTCTCAAAGCATTTGCTGATGATGGGGGTCAGAGCAACAGGACTGCAGTCATTTAAGAAAGTGATTTTGGATTGCTTTGGTACAGGCACAATGGTGGATGTTGTAAAGCATGTGGGGACCACAGACAAGGAGAGGGAAAGGTTGAAAATGTCCATAAAAACACCAGCCAGTTGGTTCGCGCATGCTCTGATGACATGACCTGGAATGCCATCTGGACCCGCGGCTTTACGGATATTCACCCGTCGGAAGGATCGGGTTACATCCGCTACAGAGACAGAGAGTGAACTAACCTCTGTAGCTTTGGCCTCGAGAGCTCTCTCTTCGAGGGCGGTGTTATTTCTCTCGAAACGAGTATAAAAAGTATTAAGCTCATCCGGGAGAAAGGCAGCGGTGTTTTTATTCCCTTTGAAGTCCGTGATGATATTAAACTGGCCATTGGATTGCATTTCTCTGTATGTTTAAATATATCCTCAAAAAACAGGAGTTAAAGTTTTACACAAACACTGTGATGTGCCATGTTTGTTTGTGGGCAGATGAGTCACATATAACTATCCCATTGCCACGTAACCCATTATGCCACCATCTGGTTCTCAAATCAGTGGAAAAGCGCAGCCAGTTTAAGATAGGCTCCAGATTGCCCCGGCCGTGAACCAGCCGAGCACAGACTCAGCACAAGAACCATCGCCATTTTGGTGGAAAATGGCTATCGGAGTACCACCACAGGGAAAGGTGAACACATTTGAATTGATACAAAAATGTCTGATCGAGGTAACTGTTTGTCAGCAGTTCAGCAGATTGGGGTCTATTTCAGGGTTCATTAACTTTCAGAAGCGGCATGTTGATTCCCTGCGTGATCATGTTGGTTACTGAAATTCCGGTGGGAGGAGTTTGTTCCATGTAAATACTACTTTTGATTGTATGAGGGTTACTGGGTTCACTGACTTTTCATCGTCATGGCATGAGTTGAAAGACTGGATACAGCTTTGCACGGACAAGGTTGTTAAGTGATTTTATCACTGTAGTCTTGTGTTAACATGTTATATGTTTACGTCCTGTGCCTGTACTTTTGAAAAACATTGTGTTTTGTGTAAATGTACTAAATGTAACACATCAATTTCATGTTACTATTACAGATTTTCACTTTGATTTACAGTTTTCATGCTAATGGCTAGTGCACTCAAGTATAAGTATTGAGGCAGGACTGTTCTGTCCCAATTAATCAAGATTGCTGGAATAGATGTATACCTAATGCCTTTGTGGTTAACTTCATACACAATCAAGTCAGACTTTGTGTTTCAGAGAATGGTATTTGCCTTGAAAATCCTGGTTATTGTAGGAACAGTATGTGTGTTAGGAATGAAATTAAACTGTCCACATTCTAGGTCATTGTTATGTAGGAATTTTATAATGGAATTAGCCGCGATCGACAACCATTATAAGAAAGCTAAATGACAAATAACTTGATTATTTGTCTGAATAAAATTCTCCACCATTAAAATTGCAGTATACAATGTCTCGTTGTATCTGCTCACAATTTATATTGTAAGGAATTAGCTTTAATAAGGGAATTATGATTAATTAATTTATTGGAGTAATATTATTCTCATGGCTTATTGAAAATAACATCACACACATATTTTAGGTGTGAGCTTTGAAGCAAGATCTTTTAAAATCATGTGACAAGATTATTTATCAAACTACACCACAGTCAAATTATCTTAGAATACACTTTATTGCTAATCTAAACATAAAAACGAATCTAATACATACAAACATGAAACAGGTTGGTGAGTAAAGTGACAGAATGTGAAAGAAATGATCAGTACAGAGAAAATGAACTTTATGGAATCTATAGACAATGCCTTAAGAACCATTTATCCTTCTTTGAGTCTAAATTGATTTGCAGTCAGATTACTCAAAGTATTTAAATAATACACCAGCACTTTCAGCAAAAGTCTGGAGATGTATTTGCGTGTTCCCTGCGTTGCTTGGTTCTTTGGCTCTTTGTAGAAAGTCCGTTCAATCAGTGTCATGGACTCTGTTATGATCGTGGATAGTTGTTGTCTGTTGCGTTGATGGATGATGAGGTGGGGCTTTGAAGCAAGGCCTTCCGCAAGGAAGACTCGCGACTCCCGTCACGTGTGTGAACCGTAGAGCAGAGAGTGAGAGGCTTCCTCAGGACTTTGTGTCCTGCGCTTCCTTGGACTCTACATGGCACGGAGGCTGCAAGCCACGAGGACAAGTGCGCGGAGGAATGAGGAGCAAGAAGAAGAGAGAAGATGGAGAGAGACGCATTCCTCCTTGGTACGAAAGTTTTGCGTTGAGATTGGCAACACCTCAAAGGCGTCCTGAGCCAATCAGAAGTGTCTTTTCAGAGTCACATGGTCAACTGGTCTGTCCTTTTCAAAGTTGATTTACAATCCTTTGTGTGGAGGATTCTCAAAAATGTACCACTCAAAATAGTACATGTTTAATCATTAAATTTTATATCTTGAAAACGGTGCAAGAGACATGACATTCGTTGTCATCAACATTCTCTACGTAAACAAGCAAGAATTTACATACTAAATATGACATACTTTCGTGAATATTCCACGTGTAAGTAACAAAACATGAAAATACCTGAATAAAATAATACTGGTTAATTCATTGGTTATTCAACATGGATAATACATTACACGTTATGAGAAACCTGATTGTCAGGGTATGTTATCAGGTTAAGTCTTGAATAGTTACCATTCTTAGTAGAATGACATGAATAACACAAGATTAAAGATTATAATCATTGATTTGTCAGTTATAAGTGATTACAAATCACTACACATATTTTAAAAGGTACATCAGGCCATAATCATTAATTTGTCAGTTATCAAATTGATCACAGGTCATAAAGTCATTTTCAGAATGATCTAGCAAGGCTAACTACTGTGTACATTTTGGGTCCAAATGCATTCTGTACATTTTATAGGGTTCACTCAGCAAAGTACTGTGAGTTTGTGTGAAATGTTCCTGGATTAAGATGAGTCCTAGTATTACAATCGTGCTAACACGAGGGTCTTTACAAGGATACCTGCTTTAGCTCTGTGTCTTTTATTGCCCATGACCTCTGCCTTTGAAGCTGTGGGGTTTTCCAAGTGTGTGTTTAGACAGATCTGCCCTTGTATCTCAAGATGATTAAGTTACGCAGATGGTCATCCTTATCTCATTTAGCTGGGTCATGCCAGACCATTTTGTCAGTTTCTTAGTTTATGGCTTTTGAGGAATTTCCAGGGGCCTCTGAGCGTGGAAATTAACGATTCTCCAGCCTATGAGATCCTACATTATGACAATACAGTATCTACACAAAAAATTGGAAGCTTTGTCTTTGTTTTAGCATTATTGATTGTGGTGAACCCATCATTGGAAAGGCATCTTTTTCATCCAGAGCTTTCTCTGTGCTTAAAATTACCTTAAAAGGCAATTCATGTGGGTTCATGAGCAGGATTCTTAAGAAACATGCTGCCATGGCAAACTTCAGTGTTCTGTACAATATAAGACACACAGTGTTTTCCACAAATGGGTGTATCAAACAGTCAAAGCAGACATGTGTAACTTAGTCAAAACCACAGCTTTTTGTCATTTTTGTTGGCTCAGAGCTGGATCAGTACAGTTTTACTGCTGTAGCTTACAAACTGTGTTGCTGGAAAAAATTGTAGTATTAAAGCAGGCCTCAGTGGTGCCAAAAAGAGAAGGTTTCCAGGCAGAGTAGAGTCTTGACCTACTAACAAAACGTCCAATCTAGCATGCTATCCAGCCAGATGTCAACCCTAGAGTTTCTTTGAATGTGTTCAGTCACCTATAACTACTCACATGCCACTTTCAGACATTGATTTGCAGAGTAGGTCACAATTCCTCAAACTTCTGGGCTACAAAGGCAACCTTTCTTTTTCTCTCTCTCTCTTACTTTCAAGTTCTCTAATTTGCCCAGGTGTTAACTTCATTTGGCATGGACACGGCATGCAAGAGTCTGCATGAAAATGAGAGAGAGGGAAACTTGACTTCCTTTCGTTTATTTGTCTAATTTACTTCACTCATTGAGAAAGCGAGGAAGCTATGTACCCAAACAATCATTATCTATCTTTCATAAACCGACATTGGCTGTTTGCTTCTGCGTGATTTAACAGGAATACCTGTTGCTTTCTCTTTCTCTCACATTTCTTTTCATAACTGGTTTCCTGAAAGCGCTTTCAATACTAAGATTAGTGTTGGTCAAATCTACCTTGTTTGTTTCATGGTGTGCCAAAGTAAACGTTTCTTAAACTCATAGAGAGACCACTAAAATGTGACTGTCATTTTTTCACCCCAAACAGGTGTTTCTTAGCATGATACGCCGCCATCCTGTCCAATTTTGCCAATCCTGATCCAAAGATATCAAGCAATGCTGGATTGTTGTTTTTTCCCCCAATGATTATTTAATTCAAAACATTGCACTCACCCTGTAAATACATGTGGAACTGCCTTTTTTGCAAGAACTGTCAGACAGCCCAAAAAAGACCTACAGGTGTTATGGCCTATTTACTTAATGGCCACAGACAGAATTTAAATTACATTCAGCTCTCACTTCAGATGCTTAGGTATTTGAACAGAGAAGGAATCTGGTGATGTTAAACACATTTTTATTTTATGATATTATTATTATTATTAGTATTGTGGTTGCCATGTTGTGTGTTTTTTTCTTTTTTTTTTCTTCAAAATGGTATGAGATCAGGCACTCTCCCTAATCTAACTTGTTTTAGAGTATTATTTATTGCTAAAGTGCAGCATAATTTATTTGTGGTGTACGGAAGTCGCGCTTGTCACCTTGCACGACCCTTAGTTTCTGTTGACCACGTGACTAGCTTTGTCGTGCTAAGTAGCATTAAGGCATGTCCAGCGCCAGGTATGGTATTTAAACCATTGGATCCATAGTCATCCAGGAGAAGCAATCTATCTACAGGAGTCTGCAGTTGTGTGTAAGTGTGTTTATTTCATTGTTTTACTTTGTTGTAGAGTGGTATTCATTGCTAGACTTGTGCTGTTTGTTTACTGTCTTGAACTTGTGCGGTTTGTTTACTGTCTTGAACTCACGTCGCTTAAATGTAGGTTGGTGTGTGCGCGCAATATTGTTTTGACTTGTCCCAGGTTATTCACTGCTAGATTTAGTGTTGGTTGTCCAGTGTGTGAAACTAACGTGGTTTTTAGTGTCTATAAACAGTGCTTCACTTGTTTTAGAGTATTATTTATTGCTAAAGTGCAGCATAATTTATTTGCGGTGTACTGAAGTAGTGTCTGTTGACCACGTGACTAGCTTTGTTGTGCTAAGTAGCATTAAGGCGTGTCCTGCTTTTTTCATTGAATGGCTCATTATCATCACGTATATATTTGACTTGAATGATGATGCGGAAGCGGCAGCGGAAGTGGTAGCCCTTGTGTGAAGCCCTCCTCGT
Organism: Myxocyprinus asiaticus; assembly: GCF_019703515.2. Taxonomy (NCBI): domain Eukaryota; kingdom Metazoa; phylum Chordata; class Actinopteri; order Cypriniformes; family Catostomidae; genus Myxocyprinus; species Myxocyprinus asiaticus. The sequence continues at coordinate 21,997,501 of NC_059368.1, forward strand.
TTGAAGACCTACTTGGGTAAAGACCAGCGAGTCTACCTGGGCGAGTCCACCGAGCAAGGACACCGACAAGGCGCCACTCACCATAGCACTTAAGTATCTTGTTATTGTGTCGCTTTTCTTATTTTCCTTCTATATACCAACATGTCTACTTCATGAATAACACATGTCTTCAAGCACATCCCTGTTATCTGTTACAGACCGATTACACGATATCGATGCAAGACCAAATGCAACCCACACAACCTACGGCCACTTTGCACTTCAGCACCTGCTCTGCTCTCTTTCTCAGTGGGACTCTGGAACTACCAGTCAGCTGTGAACAAAACTGACTTCATTCCAGCCTTTGCCACGCAGTCCACCCTCAGCATCCTGGCACTGACAGAAACATGGATACATCCAGAGGATACAACAACAGCTGCTGCTCTCTCCAACAACTTCTCCTTCTCTCACACCCCTCGACACACCGGTAGGGGTGGGGGAACAGGTTTGCTCATTCATAACAACTGGACTTTTTCGCCACACTCTTCCCTATGTAACAATACTAGTTTTGAATTCCATGCTATTACTACAATGCAACCCACAAAAATACATGTTGTTGTCATCTATCGCCCTCCAGGTCAGCTGACAAACTTTCTTGAGGAGTTGGATGTCCTGCTATCCTCCTTGCCGGAGGACAGTAGGCCACTTGTGGTTCTTGGTGATTTCAACATACACCAAGACAAGCCCCAGGCCACTGAACTGAATACTCTCCTGGCCTCATTTGACTTGGAAAAACTACACACCACAGCAACTCACAGATTGGGCAATCAGCTGGACCTCATTTTTACACATAACTTTACCAAATCAAATACTCTTGTTACTCCTTTACATGACTCTGATCACTACTTTGTTCAATTCAACATGACCCCTCCCATCTACATTAAAACAGACTCCACCTTTGGTTTTCTTTCACCGTAACCTCCGTTCCCTTTCACCCTCTCGCCTTTCCACTGCTGTCTCTACCTCTCTTCCTGCTCAAAATGTATTTACCACGCTTGATGTAAACACTGCCACAGACACACTAAGCTCTACTTTACCAACCTGTCTAGACAACATCTGTCCTATCTCCTCTAGGCCAGCACGTGCTACACCACCCAGCCCCTAGCTGTCTGACGTCCTTCGTGAACATCGGACTGACCTCAGGGCAGCTGAGAGGAGATGGCGGAAATCTAAAGATCCAGCAGATCTAGGTAAATATCAGTCTCTGCTTGCAACTTTTTCAGATAACGTTATATCTGCAAAAACCTCCTATTACCAGAACAAGATCAACAGCACCACAGACACTCGCAGCTTGTTTAGAACATTCAACATACTTCTCTGCCCTCCCCCTCCACCACCAGACACATCACTGACAGCAGATGTCTTCGCCACATTTTTTACTAATAAGGTTACAACCATCAGCAATACATTCTCAGCACCACACCCTGTCAAACACCTGTATCCTGTATGCAACTCTTCTGTCTTTATGTTCTCTCCTCTGACTGACACTGAGGTCTCTCTCCTCTCCAACCACCCCACCACCTGTTCCTCTGACTCCATTCCTTCTCACCTTCTCCAGGCCATTTCTCCGTCCATCCTATCTGCACTCACACACATAATTAACACATCTTTACTTACAGGCACTTTTCCCATTACATTTAAGCAGGCTCGAGTAACCCCGCTGCTGAAGAAACCTGCACTTAATCCCACACAAATAGAACACTACAGACCAGTCTCTCTCATCCCATACTTTCTTTTAGTAACTTATCCAACACTATTCTCAAGCATACAGGCTTATCTTGTTTAGTTTCAGCAAGTACAGGCAGAAGGCCATTTAAAATTGAAACACAGTAATATACTGTGCAGGGAAAACAAGTATTTTAGAGCCATTATGAGAAAAAGCACACGTTAAAATACATGTGACCCAAACACACACAAATACAATTCAGCAACATCATGGCTTTGCAATGGCTTCCCAGTTACATCATGCACAGCTCTGCACCATACATACACTCAAATCATTAAAATTCTTTCTTAGTTATATCACACTTGGCAAAAATCCAGCTATAACGCATTAATAGCATTCTTCAGGTTTGATTATACATTAGAAACTGATGTAAACTCAGCCACCCCCTCAAAATCCTGGGACCCATCCAGATCTTTCTCAGACATCATAGCAAGAGAAAAAACTACACCTGTTTAGTCTACGCAGTCGACACAGATCTGATACATATGCTGGTACAGTTGTTGAATTTTATTAGCTGATTCTGCACATCAGGCCTGCTTGAGTCCCACAGCTGTATTCTGGGCTCCACCTCACTGCTGCTGAATCAGATGAGATGAGATAGGTTGTATCCCCAGACCTGTAGAAAGAGAAGACAAGCTCGATTGTGTGTCTTAAGGGTGAAACTAGGTAAAAGTATAATTGCAAACCTGCAGTGCGATCACTCAACCTTGGCTAATCATGAAGGTTTTGGAAAAAATAATTGCATAGTACAAATTCTGCAAAATAACAAACACAGAGAAACTGGCCTTGAACCTTGAGTTTAGTGAGTCATTTTAAAGATGCTACCCAAGTGTGCTGGAAATGGTTTTCCATACGCTTTGTTTAATGTATAGTGCCTCAATGACATTTAACCAACTGCCCCCAAACTGTGACATTGTGTTAAACGTCCCAAATTCTAGTTGTATTATCACCTCTCAGATGTTCCTGGCAAGATCTAATTCACTTTGTGCCTGAGGCCTAAAAGTCTGGCCCAAGGTCATTCTGAATCCTCAAATACTTTGAGAAATTATTTAAAGGCAAAACAGGAAAGACCCACTAGAGACTTGAAAGAACATACAATATAACTCCTGATAGTGCTTTAGGTTGGTTACCTTGAAGTGGTTACCTGAAATGTGATTACATTAAAATGGTAATATGGAATTAAACTAGTATAGAGCAGTGTGTTTCAAAATGTTTAGGTATACTGAATGCTTTGTAAAACTAGTACAAGGAATAGGGGTGTTATCACAAACTACTTACTTCAAGCTACCCATTTATGAAAATTTGAATAAAATTAGTTTAAGTGAAGGTATTGTTAGTAAGAAGCTGAGTTGACTGTTACACAAATATAACTGTTATAAGTTCAGGGAACTGACTGGCATGACCATGTATTTTTATTTTTTTATTTACTTTATTTTAATTATTTATTTATTTTCCTTTACCTGTACTTCTTGTCTTTATGACTCAGTGTTGTATTCATACATTGCTGGATCTGTGTAATTTGGTACATCTTATTGAACATTTACATTGAACCTTCAGTTGTTCAATAATAATGTTTTTTTTTTTTTTTTTTTTAAATCCACAGTTTTAGCACAATGTGTGGACTTTTAAGAAGGTCCCTTACCACATCCTTCACACAGTATTAGCGCATTTCAGCACAATGTGTGGACTTTTCAGACGACCGGATGAAAAATTTCCAACTTGTATCAATGTTACATCAACGATCTGAAACCACTTCGCCGTAACGCCATCTGACCAGCTTACGGGACAAATCATATTGTAATGTTTACATCCTGCAGTCATTTGCATTAATGCTAACGCTAGCATGCTAACTTTGGCCATAGGTTTTTTTAGACATGTTTTATTAAAGAAAGACATTTATTGCTTATGCAAAAATGGGTGTTGGGTTATATACTGTACATTTGTGGAAAAGTATTTGCCCCCATCCTGATTTCTTCATGTTTTTGTGTATTTTTTATACTAAATTGTTTTAGATCTTCAAACGAGATATAACATAAAACAAAGGCAACCTGAGTAAACACAAAATACAGTTTTTAAATATAGATATATATTTTTTTATTGAAGCAAAAAAGTTATCCAACACCTATATCACCCATGTGAAAACTAACTGCCCCCTTAAACTTAATAGCTGGTTGTGCTACCTTTAGCAACAAAAACGGCAACCAAATGCTTCCAATAACTGGAGATCAGTCATTTACAGTGCTGTGGTGGAATTGTGGCCCACCCTTCTTTGCAGAACTGTTTTAGTTCAGCAACATTGGAGGGTTTTCGAGCATGAACTGCCCTTTTAAGGACCTGCCACAGCATCTCAATCGGCTTCAAGTCAGGACTTTGACTAGGCCACTCCAACTTTAATTTGGCTACTTTTGAGCCATTCAGAGGTGGACTTACTCTCCTATGCTTTGTATCATTGTCTTGCTGCATAATCCAGTTGCGCTTGAGCTTCAACTCACGGACTGATGACTGGATGTTCTCCTTTAGGATTTTCTGGTAGAGAGCAGAATTCATGTTCCCTCAATTACTGAAAGTTGCCCTGGCCCAGAAGCAGCAAAGTATCCCCTCACCATCGCACTACCACCACAATGCTTGACCATAGATAAGATGTTCTTTTTGTGGAATGATGTGTTTGATTTACGCCAGAGGTAACGGGACCCCTGTCATCCAAACAGTTCAACTTTTGACTCATCAGTCCACAGAACATTCTCCCAAAAGGTTTGAGGATCATCAAGGTGTGTTTTGGCAAAAATCAGACAAGGCTTAATGTTCTTCTGGGTTAGCAGTGGTTTTCACCTCACCACTCTTCCATGGATGGCATTTTTTGGCCAGTGTCTTTCTGATAGTGGAGTCATGAACAGTGACCTTTATTGATGTGAGAGAGGCCTGCAGTTCATTGGATGTTGTACTTGGCTTTTTTGTGACTTCCTGGATGAGTCATCGCTGTGCTCTTGGAGGAATTTTGGAAGGTCGGACACTTCTGAGAAGGTTCACTACTGTGCCAAGTGTTCTCCATTTGGAGATAATGGCTCTCACTGTGGTTCTTTGGAGTCACAGAGCCTTTGAAATAGCTTTGTAACCCTTCCCAGACTGATGTATTTCAATCACCTTTTTCCTCATAATTTCTGGAATTTCTTTCAACCTTGGCATAGTGTGCCAAGTGAGTGGGTGAGAATTTTTAGCCAGCTTCATGCTGCTGAAAAAGTTCTATTTAGGTGTTATTTTATTGAATAGGGCTGGCAGTAATCAGGCCTGGGTGTGTCTAGTCCAGCTAAACCCCATTATGAATGCAGTTTCATATATTTGGGGGTTTAGTAACAAATACTTTTTCACACTAAAACAATTTAGTTTGAAATATACACAAAAACAGAAGAAATCAGGATGTGGGCAAATCATTTTTCACAGCACTGTACATGCATGATTTGAACTAGGGCAGACAGATAGGAGTACTAGTCAATAAACAAAAGAATTATCGTTAGAGGCACATCAGTGTGTCACAGGTGTGAATGGTTTAAAAACTGCTGATCCATCCACACATGAACATTTCAAATATTCGCCATATGTCCCTGCATTCCAAACAGGATAAATGAAGGGCACTTCTAAGTGAGAACAATCATGATAGCCATGCTGTAAGATCGCTTTAAACAAAATTTCCAAAAAAATGACTTAAAAGTTGAGTTCCAAATAAACAATATTTTTAGCCACACACCATTCAGCCTTCCAAAGCTCTTGGTAATTCTTCAAAGGGAATAGGGCATAGAGAATCACTTCTGAATGAAACACACCCTGTATTGTTGTTGTTGCTCTTCTTCTTCTCTGCTTTGTGTTGCATTCGACCTCCGGGTTCAATACACGTCGCTCTGTACCTCTGTTTCTCGGAGCACGCGCATAAAGCCAAGGCCTATTGCGGTTTGATTGATGCATAGACATGCTAAATGGAACAGAACTACAATCGCATTTCTAGGTCGATTTTGCAAAAACCAGATTGGTAAGATTTCAGTCAGACTAATGCATTTACATGACATTTTAAAAAGACTAATTGGTAATGCTTTAGATTACAGCCCGCAATTTACAGTGTAAGTACACCGAATTTACGTTGTACCTTTTTTGTATTAATAGTGTAACTACACAGTACGTACTTGTAGGTATAAGGAAACAATATGCAAAGTTTGGGGAATAAAGGGGTAACAACCTGGAAAATTGCAAATAATTTATACTGGAAGTATTTTATAACTAAGGGGTAACTATTCTAATATTACATGATATATGACCTTATACTATGCTAAACAACAATCTTACTTTGAGAGCAATTAAGCAAGAACATACACAGCATACCTATTTGTAATAATAGTGTACCTACACATATAGGCTACTGTAGGTATTTTTTTAACTACAGGGTACATACTCTATTATTACAGGATACATGAGTTACCTGTAACTACATGGAACAAGGGGGTAACAAGCACCACTTCAATTTACAGCCCACAAATGTTGCACTTACCTTATAACTACATGGAAACGGGGGAAACAAGTTGGATCTACACTGTGACAACACGGAACAATGGTGTATTTACACAGTAACTACAGAAAAATATTTTGCAATAGTTCTAATTTTGCTTGCCATATTTTCCCTAGTTGCCTTGCCTAGTTTTAATTTTGCTTGACAACCCAACTAAATCCTCTACTCTTTTGCAATAAAAAAAAAAAAAGGGGGGGGGGGGGGGTTGGGGTTGGGGTGACACGCAGCTGAGATGGACTTTCATAAGGTAAATAGCCTACATTGAAAATTCTAAATAAAATCATAGCAGAAACTCATTAACTCATTTCCCTAGATTTCAAATTTTGTTGTTCAGTAATCTCCGTCAGGTATCCTGTAATAATAGAATATGCACCCCGTGGTTAAAAAAAAAAAATACCTAGGCCTCTATATATATATATATATATAGAGAGAGAGAGAGAGAGAGAGAGATAGATAGATAGATAGATAGATATAGATAGGTATATATAGATATATATTATAATATAATACCTATGTACTATTACAAAAAGGTACGCAGTGTATGTTCTATCAGGAAGACTTGCAGACTTGAGTGAAATTTAAGATGACATTTATTTGATGAATATAGAACAGAAATGTAATGTCTCTCTTTGGTGTAAGCCCCATCTTGCGGTCTGAAGAAGTTGTACTCGGAACCATCATATCCTGCCGGAGATAGGAGGCCTACCCCTGTGCAGGATGGGACTCGACAGTTGGTGGTGGGGTGGTGGAGGTTGCCGTGTTAGCACATCTGAAACAGCAATGTGATAGAATGTGAGCAGACTTATAAAGCAATGGCTTACATGTGATTGGCTAGGAGTTACAAGTTGTGCTCAAAAGTTTGCACACCCTGGCAGAAATTGTGAAATCACCGTCTTTTTCCAGAGCAGCATGTATTTCTCCTGAGGTTAACTGTGGGTTTTTCTTTGTATCCTGAACAATTCTTCTGGCAGTTGTGGCTGAAATCTTTCTTGGTCTACCTGACCTTGTCTTGGTATCAAGTTTGTTCCATTTTCCACTTCTTAATAAGTGATTGAACAGTACTGACTGGCATTTTCAAGGCTTTGGATATCTTTTGATATCCTTTTCCATCTTTATAAAGTTCCATTACCTTATTACACAGGTCTTTTGACAGTTCTTTTCTGCTCCCCATGGCTCAGTATCTAGCCTGCTCAGTGCATCCACATGAGAGCTAACAAACTCATTGACTATTTATACACAGACACTAATTGCAATTTAAAAAGCCACAGGTGTGAGAAATTAACCTTTAATTGCCATTTAAACCTGTGTGTGCCACCTTGTGTGTCTGTAACAAGGCCAAACATTCAAGGGTATGTAAACCTTTGATCAGGGCCATTTGGTGATTTGTGTTACCATTATGATTTAAAAAGGATCCAAACAACTATGTGATAATAAATGACTTCATATGATCATTATCCTTAAATAAAAGCCAGTTTTTTGCATGATCAGTCATATTTTCAAAATCAGTGCCAAAATTTCACAATTTCTGCCAGGGTATGCAAACTTTTGAGCACAGCTGTACCTAGCTAATTGTGCGATGATGTACAGCTGCTAGACTTCCCGCTAGAACTACGCTGCGCTTACATTTCTTGTTAAATTGCTCGCAAACGTAAGATTGCTGTTTAGCATGTAATATTAGAATAGTTACACCTTAGTTATAAAATACTTACAGTATAATAATTTTTAATTTTCCATGTTGTTTATCATAGTAGGTCATACATACCACGTAATATTAGAATAGTTACCCCTTAGATATAAAACACTTACAGTATAAATTATTTGTAATTTTCCAGGTTGTTACCCCTTTATTCCCCAAACTTTGCATATAGTTCCCTTATACCTACATGTAAGTAATTTATAGGTACACTATTATTACAAAAAGGTACGCTGTAAATTCGGTGTACTTACGCTGTAAATTGCGGGCTGTAATCTGAAGCGTTACCGACTCATTTTTGCTTTAGTCTGACTGAAAAATATCTTAAACTCGCTAAACTCATCGCAAAAATGCTGCAAACTTGCCACAGATTTCCCACTCATTATTTTCACATGCAAATGAGCTTGCGATTCGCCGCAAATCTACCTCACCGGTAGTGGTAAACCTGCTGCAAACCTTTGGCAACAATTAAGAGTTTGCCATGATGCTCATTTTCATGTGAAAATAATGAGTGGTGAACTTGCGGCAAGTTTGCAGCAAGTAAGTTTGCCAGAACTCTCAAATTTTGTAACGGAGAATTTTAAAGTGCATGTAAACAAGAATTGCATACCAGTGTGGATCAATGTGGACCAAATTATTCGACAGGCCTTTGTGTGTACATTTTAGTGAGTCATCCTTCATGTTTTGTACTTGTGGTCTCCTGTGGGGGTGTATACTAAGAATTTAAGTGAAATGTGAGAGTCATAGACAGTTATAGAGTTCTATTATAGATATAGATACTAATTCTATAATTAAAGGGGCCATCAGCTTTAAATGTGTCACATTTACATTTCTGGTGGCTGCATAACACTGTTCTGTAGGCTTTTATTTCCCCACAAATAGATATGTGGACAATAATTGTTATATACTGTAATATATATATATATATATACTGTATACTGTATATAAACCTGAAACAATTTTTTGTGATTAAAACTTTTAGTTACTAGTTTAGATGATTAACAGGAAATTCTGATATTAGTTATTAGTGCCAGGGATACATAGAGAAGTCAGTGGAATTTTCCTTTTTCCTGACTGAAGCATTAGTTCAAGTACATTTCCCACTCGACTTGGATCTTTACATAATCTCTGCTGGAAGATGTGTTCTCCCATTAGGACTGTTACATTTAAAGCCTTGTTTTTCAATTTAAAATTTAAGTGAGTGCTAATAGATCCTGAATCTTACACATTGGTGTATATCAAAAGTAAATATGAAAAACTCTTTCTTGGCCACAAGACTTGGCCACATTGTTTTAAAGGAAGAACAAGGAGACATGGAAAAATAAATAATGGAAAATTCAAAACATTTTTGTCCCAAGAGAGTGAGACTTTCCACCTGATGAATGAAGTGTCATCACATTCAGTGAGAGAAAGATAGACATACTGCATTTGACCTGATTTTGGAGGGTCAAAGGTGCATTCCCCCTGAAAGTCAAACAATGCTAATGTGTGGACATCACTTGTAAATATTTATGAATGACCCTTTTTTTTAAACTCTCATGAAGCAAATGGATCTGTCAATTTTAAAGCATGGCTTTTATTTTTTATGTTGCCTGTACAGCTAAAGCCAGAGACAAGGGAAAGGATTATATAGATGGAGTGGATTACATGGCCCGTTTGGAATCTGGAGTTATCTGGCAGATGTGTCTGGCAGACACCCATTTGCACCCAGTGTCTTATTGTCTGTGTCAGTGACGGAGCCCCTGAGAGCAACATTGTCTGTCTGGGCATTACTCAAACTAAACAGTGTGCTTATAACTTCACTGTACCCACGTCCCACGCTATGGGCTAGTCAGAGGTGTGCAAAAATCAAAGCCCCTGAGTTCCCCCTCAGTCTCAACAAAGTTCGTCCTTGTTCTTCATGTACTGGAGCTGAAAGACTGTAGGGTGAAACTCAAGCAGTGAATGTCCAAGAACAGAGTGTGAGAAAGACGTACAGATAATATTTCCTCACTTGGCTGCCACACATCCTCATGAGCTCAAGAGAGTTGTAAGAAGTACTGAACTGGCCACATGGTTTAAAAACATCTCTTAAAGGTGAAGTGTGGCATTTTTTTCAATCTTAAAATACTTTCCCTATTCCATTTTAATATGCAAAGACAACTGTACTAGTACTGTATGTAAGAAGGTTGATTCCCCAGAAAAGTATAAACAGTGTGTCTCTTTGATGCTATCAAAAGCTTGGGGGCAGAACTGTCTGTTGATTGACCAATGGAAGACGGGGGAGTGCTTGGGAAACTTATTTGAAGGAAATCATAATTTTTGCAATTTCATTTGGTGCTGGAAGCCATAAATTACACACTTCATTTTTAAAACCACAATGTTTTTTTTTTTGTTTGTTTTTGTTTTTTTCATCTTAGGGCCTCACGTTAGAGTTTTTGTCCCTTTTTCTATCAGGTTTTAACCTATGACACTTGGGTGAGAGTTACGTAAAATTTGCGTGACCTGAGAGTTTGTGAAAAGAAGGTCTGTTTCTGTTTAGGATCCCCCTTTGTTTAAAGTGTTTGTGTGCTTTGTGTGTATAGATGTGTTATGGTGCTAAAAGACTGAGATTTATGCTCTGAAAATAGCTCTGAATGAAGTGAAGGTTTAGAGTTGGACACAAAGTTCATCATATTCTTGATAGCTGGTGGCAGCTTGGTCAGCAGATTTCTCAGTGCTGGAGACTTTTTAATGTTTTTTTTTTGTTTTTGTTTTTTTTAATGGTAAAATAAATAGGAACAAATGTGAAATTAGAATTAGAGTACACGTTAGCATGTTGTAGCAACCTAATGGTGTGATACTCTTAATATCATATTTAATTATATACAAAATGTAAACTTTTTTATTGATTTAAAAAAAAAAACTTTTTATTGATTTAAAAAAAAAAAAACTTTTTATTGATTTGTTTATTCTCAGTATTTAATAAAATATAAGTATATAATCTTAACTAAGAATGCAATTGCAATGCATAGTATTGCCTTCACTGTGAAGGATACTATGAGAAGTTGCCTCAGAATCTGGCGTAAATGAGGTATCTAAAAAGGCAGAATAATTAGGATGTCTTCATTTTGGAACAGCTTTCATTTCAGGAATGCATCTATGATGCCTTAAAATGCTGCCTACTCAAAAGGTTTGGAACAGTTTTGGAACAGAGCAATGTTGTACAGATAAATATGGCATTAATTTGTGTTCGATGGTTGGCAGTGTGTACAGATGTAAGGTTTAGGGAGTAGTCACAGAGGGTTCACTGTGTTGATAAGCACTTATGTGACTTTTATATTAAAGCAGGGGGTCCTGGTGCTCCATGGCGTGAGTCTATAATTGGCCACACTGAGGGTCTATTCACTGACTCTAGGCCCAGAAAGTTCCAGTGTCAGCCTCAGCCATGGGCATTTCAACACCTTTTATTTTTGAACATTCTGGAATGTTGAGAAAGCCTCTATGGGCAAGTCTTTAAAGGTTGGAAAATCCATGTTCCACCTTGAGTCCCCAAGTCTGTTTCAGAGTGGAGTTCCCTCACCCCACCTACTGTACTTCCATGAGTCCATGTGATTGTTGGAGATTTCAGAATCATTGAGACAAGTACAAACACTCCCAAACAAGAGGTGTAGATAAACACAAAAACAAAACTCACAGTCACATTCAAACATGTACACACACTCTAAAGGAACATACCATTTCTTATTGACTCCATGGGCCCTATTGTTAGAGTGCTAAACCTTAAGTGCAGTGCTTTGCCATCTGTCATATGCACAAAATCAGTGGGCATGGCCATGAAGTTTTGATATTTTCATGCAATTATGCACAAGTGCATTGGTGAAATTGTATGTACAAACAGCTAATAGGCTGAGTGAAGTGCAATTTAATTTTTTTAATTGTTTTTTTTTCTCCGGTTATTAAACTGTCTGCATCATATTATATAGTCCATTCCCTTACAAGCAACGCTGATAAAATAGAAGACAGTCCATTCATAACAATTAGGTAGTTTAATTGCGTTGTATGTAATGCATTAAAAGAATTGAAATACCATTTGTTATTTTGCACAATAACTGTCCTTGCTGTTTTGTCTGCCATCGTTCCAGTTACGGTGTTTAGCAGTGAAATACTACAGAGGAAGTTTGTGCTGCCTTCTGCCTCCAGACTGCAATGTATGTTCCCACTGGCCTGTCTCACCTGCGGTCTTGACAGTGTTAGGGAACACTTAAAACATGTTTTGTTGCTATACTATTGTTCATTGTTTTGTAATGTATATTTGTTTCTCTGTTAAATGTTTTGTTTAATTTCTATACAGCATCCTTGAACTTTGGAAAGGTGCCAAAAAAACATATTATTATTAATATTATCTACTGACACACAAATCATGTTTTTAAAAGTGACTGACAGCTCTTTAATATCATTTGCTGGTGGAATTCCCAAAATGCTAATGCAGGAACTAATTTTACACTTTGACTTTTAAACCAGGAGAAGTCTACACTGTGTGATTGTTTTTTTCCCTTTACGATTGTTGCACAATTGTACAATTGCACAGAGATTAGACGTGCTTCTCAAACGTCTTAACACAATGACCTATTTCTCAGTACAATAGCAAATTGCGATCTGTTTGCGTTCATACACCCACAGAGAGCACAAACACTCCCACCCAGACCCAATGCATTGGCACAAAAATGGCTCTTAGCCATTCACCCTCGGGGGGCCAAAAACTGGATAAGACATACTGTAGCGCACTGTCATTGCCAACTGTGCTGTGCCTAGCGTGCTCACGAAAAAGAGCTTCATGACTCTCAACCTTATGCTCATGATCTGTGAGAGTTCTGATTACAGACTTGAGTTACCAATGCCATTGTTGAATTGCACTGTTCACAGTCAGCCATAATTAGTTTATTCTGTAAGCTATAAAGATATTTTACCAAGAAAAAATAAGTTGCATTTGGCTGGCCATGTGATGTCACCATGGTGCCCTCTATGTGTCCCCATCAGCTCCATATAAAATAAAGCAGCTTTTATTTGGCTACTTGTATGACTGGATCACTTCGTCTCAAGTGAGTGCAAATTTTAAACATATTTTTCAAAAGTGCTATTCATTTCTTAAAGGTAAAACATTTAATTAATAAATATTTACTGAGTGCACCTATAAAGGATGACTTTCTTAACCATTTTTCCATTCACCAAATTTCCTTCTCCAGTTTATTGCAGGAGGGTGATGAAAGTTTTTATTTGACAAGGCTTAAATGATTAACATTCTCAATGAGCTGTACAGTAAAAACACACTTATTCTTAATTCAAATATGTCATTGACATGATACATGTATAGTATTTCATAATGAATATACTACTTTACTTAGGGCAAAGGATGTCTTTTATCAAACCATTTAGTTTTTACATTTTGGTGAGAGAGGGGTTTTAAAATTGACACTCTGCAAAGAAGCTCACTCACTGATGTTAGGTCCTAATGACGTCTGAAGTGATGTTAGTGTGCTGCATGTGTGTTTGCTCTACACTCATTCTCACAGCTCACTGTTGACTTCTCTCACCATAAACCCACAAACTGCTACACGCATACAACCCTCAATACACAGGTCAGACTCAAAATGAGAGAAAGAGAGAGAGAGAGAAGGAATGGGAATAGCTTGTCCAGGTAAGTTTGTTCATTTGATGGCAATCCATCCACAGGTTACTGTAAAACATCTAAACATCCTTAAAACAAGATAAATTAACTTGAGAGGCAAAAGTGTGTAGGATAAGTAGGGTTGGGAATCATAATGAATTTTACGATTCCGGTTCCAATTCCTCTTAATGATTCTGGTTCCTTAGCGGTTCCAGTAACAATTCCAGTAATTCTTTTAGTAAAATTATTTTTCTCATTTGGAAATGAGAAATGCAATTCTTATTGCATTTACTACCCTCTGCTGTCTGTTACCAAATAATGAGATCAGTTCAGATTTCTACAGAGCAGAAATAACCAATTAGAAATAAATTTGATGGCATATTTAATGAATTCATTTATTATTTTATAAGATTCCACTTGTTACAACAAAACTCATGTATCTTTAATTATACATTGTCATATGAACAACCAGTCAGTAACTGCCCTGCTTGATTTAATAGAGACACAGGTCATCATTAAATAAACAGTAACAGTTCCAGAGACAGTTTAGACTGTGTCATATAGCCTAATGTTGTACTTCAGGCTTGTGAGACTTCAACAGTTCTTAATTAATTTCGAGTTGGACATTCATAACTTGCACATCAGTATAAGATTACTTGTATACCAGACTATAAATGGAAGCGCTGTATGTTTTGCGCTGTAGATTCAAAAGAACCAGCTCATTAGAATGGTTCTTTTGGGATAGGACTATACTGGAAGGACCGGAAATTTTGCACCGTAAACTCCACCTATGCCGGTCCCAAGCCCAGATGCAAAAGGAGGAGGGTTGGGCATGGGGTTAGTAGCTCCACCCTGTAAAAACCTGAAATGCTACAGAAACGCAGACAAGAGTTTTAAAGGACTTTTCGGCCCTGGGAGTAGATGGATATCCAGCTGGAGGTAGCATGAAGCCCAGTGGTGAAAGCCAGATTAGTCTGGGAGCCACCGGGCTGATGACCATTAACTCAACCAGGACTACCATTACCATCAGGGCAAGGAATGTCAGGACCATAGTAAGACCTTACAGGTAGCTGTTGAGAAATTACAACCTTTCCATTCTAGGAATCAGCGGTTCTGGCCAGAAGAGGCTCGCCACAGGAGAGCTGCTGCTATTCTCAGTTCACGAAGAAGTCATGCCACACACCCAGGGAGTGGCCCTGATGTTATCCAGAACACCCCAGGGAGAACTCATTGGATGGGATGTGCACAGACAACAGATCATCACAACCTCCTTCCATACTAAGAAGCAAAGGATCAACATGGATGTCATCCAGTGTTATGCTCTGATAAATGATAGTGACGAGGAGGACAAGGAAGAGTTCTACAGCAGACTGTCAACCATCATCCAGAGATGCAGATGCAACATCATCATCAATATGGAAAACTTCAACGCCAAGATCTGCAGTGACAACAGGGGCTATGAGGAGATTATGGGACAGCAAGGTCTGGGAGAGTTGAACAACAATGGGGAGAGGTTTTCAAACCTATGTGCTGCAAACAATATGGTCATAGGAGGGAGATTCTTTCAGCACAGAAGAATACACAAAGCCACTTGGGTGTCACCAGACCTGCCAACAGAGAATCAGATTGACCACGTGTGCATTGGGAAGAAGTTCAGATGAATTCTTCAGGATGTGCACGTGAAACGAAGAGCAGATGTTACTTCAGACCATCATTTCTTGGTACCCTGGTTGAAGCTGAAGTTGAAAAAGAACTGGATAGGGGAGAACAACCAACGCCAGCGATACAGCACAACGATTTTGAAAGATAACGCCAAGTTGCAAGAGTTCAAGATCATGCTCTCCAACAAGTTCCAGGCCTTGCAAGAGCTGTTAGAGGAGGAAACAGTTGATGAGAAGTTGCTGGGAGTGAAGGAAGCAGTTACATCAACATGCATGGAGATGTTGTACACTAGGAAATACAACCACAAAGAGTGGATCTCAGCTGAGACAATGAAGAACATTGAGGAGAGGAAAGTGAAGAAGGCAGCAGTCAACAACAGTTGCACACGAGCGGGTAAAGCCAAGGCTCTGGAGGAGTACAAAAAGGCAAACAAGAGCATCAAGAAAAGCAGCAAGGCCGATAGGAGAATGTACATGGAAATACTGGCAACAGAAGCTGAAGAGGCAGCTCACCATGGAAATATGTGAGTCATCTACGTGACCCTCAAGAAGCTGTCCGGAAAATTAAGCCAGAAAGACCAGTGAAGGATAAACAGGGAAAGTCGATACCCGACGTGGAAGGACAAAAGAACAGATAGAGGGAGCATTTCGAGGAGCTGTTGAACAGACCAGCATCACAGGACCCACCAGATATACCCCCTGCCAACAGCGACTCACTAATTGACTGTAATGTGCACACCAAGGAGGAGATCCTATAAGCCATCAAGCAACTAAGGAATGGTAAGTCTGCAGGACCAGACAACATCCCAGCAGAGGCTCTGAAAGCGGAGGTCGAGACCAGTGTCGAGATGCTTTACCCCATCTTCAGGAGGATCTGGGAAGAAGAACATGTTCCATCAGAATGGAAGGAGGGCTATCTCATTAAGCTGCCAAAGAAAGGTGACTTCAGTTCTTGTTCTAATTACAGAGGGATAACACTGATACAGTATCAGTCCCAGGCAAGATATTCAACCAGGTTCTCCTCAACAGGATGAAAGACAACATCGATCCTCAGCTCCGGGACCAGCAGGCAGGCTTTCACAAAGACAGGTCTTGCATCGACCAGATTGCAACACTGTGCATCATCGTGGAACAGTCACTTGAGTGGAACTCGCCTCTTTATGTCAACTTTATTGACGACGAAAAAGCATTCGACAGCGTGGACAGGCAGGTCCTCTGGAAACTGCTGAGGCATTATGGAGTGCCAGAGAAGGTTGCCAACATAGTCAGAAATTCCTAGGTATGATCTGCAGAGTGCTCCATTGGCGTCAACTCACTGACACCTTCCAAGTGCAGGCAGGAGTGAGGCAAGGATACTTGCTATCGCCTTTCCTGTTCTTGCTGGCTATCGACTGGGTCATGATGACATCCATAGCCCAAAAGTGAAACGGGATCCAGTGGACACCTTGGACACAGCTGGATGATTTGGACCATGCAGACGATCTGGCCCTTCTCTCCCACACCCAACAACAGATGCAGAAGACCAGCATGGTTGCGGAAAACTCAGCACGCCTGGGCTTTAACATCCACAAGGGGAAGTGCAAGATTCTTTTTTTTTTTTTTTTTCGTTTTTGATTTTCTCCCCTTTTTCTCCCCAATTTGGAATGCCCAATTCCCAATGCGCTCTAGGTCCTTGAGGTGGCGTAATGACTTGCCTCAATCCGGGTGGCGGAGGACAAATATCAGTTGCCTCCGTGTCTGAGACCGTCAATCCGTGCATCTTATCACATGGCTTGTTGAGCACGTTACCGCAGAGACATAGCGCATGTGGAGGTTTCACGCTGTTCTCCGCGGCATCCACGCACAACTCACCACGTGCCCCACCGAGAGCGAACCACAGTATAGCGACCACGAGGAGTTTACCCCATGTGACTCTACCCTCCCTAGCAACCGGGACAATTTGGTTGCTTAGGAGACCTGGCTGGAGTCACTCAGCACGCCCTGGATTCGGAAGAGCAAGATTCTTAAGATCAATGCCACTGTCAACAGAAGCCCCATCACACTAGATGGCGAGGCGCTAGAAGAGGTGGAGGACTTCACATATCTTGACAGCATCGTAGATATGAAAGGTGGAGCGGACGCTGACATTAGAGTATGGATTGGCAAGTTGAGGGTAGCTTTCCTCTAACTGAAGAACATCTGGAGATCAACTGACCTGAACATCAACACCAAGATCAGGATCTTTAACATGATCGTGAAGCCTGTTCTACTTTATGGAGCGGAGACCTGGAGAACCACAGCCACAACCATGAGGAGAATCCAGACATTCATCAACACTGCCTCAGAAGGATTCTCTGGATTCGCTGGCCCGAGACAATTAGCAATAAAGAACTATGGCAGCGAACAAAACAGCAACCAGTGGATGAAGAAATACTTAAAAGACGCTGGAGATGGATCGGCCACACCCTCCAAAAACCTGCTTTCAGCATCACACGGCAAGTCCTCACCTGGAACCCACAAGGGAAGAGAAATCGAGTCCGACCAAAAAACAGCTTGCGCCGTGATATAGAGGCAGACATGAAGGAGATGGAATACACCTGGAGACAACTTGAGAGACTGACTCAGGACTGGGATGCGTGGAGAGCTCTTGTCGGCGGCCTATGCCCCAGGCAAGGCCAAAAGAGATGACCGTATGTTTTGTGCTGTAGATTCAAAAGTACCAGCTCCTTTGAATAATTATTGCGGGAATCGAACTATACTGGAAGCGTATATGTTTCGTGCTGTAAATTCAAAAGAGCAGGCACTGATAGAGCTGTGTGTTTTACGCTGTAGAGTCAGTAGAGGGCAGCGCGGTGTTCCAGCCACATCTGCGCAAAATTGCTTGCTGGAGAACCGCTAACGGAACCATAAGTCAAGAAGATCATACGATTCTGATATTTTTTAAAGAATGGAACCTGTTCTGAACAAGAACCGGTTCTCGTTTCCCAACCCTAATAATAAGCAGTGTCTGAATTGAATCAGAGTTCTTGGGGGGTCCCCTTATACCATTTCCTATATAATTTTCCTGGGACTTGGCATGGATCAAAAGCAATTTTTGATGTTTTACTTAATATAATTTTTTGGGTGTTTTTCCATTCACCGCCATTGTTTCCTCATACAAGAAAAAAAAAAAAAAAACAGGATTTCAATCCATAGAATACAGGAATCAGGAATCCGAATTTTGATTTCATGGGGTCTTTAATATCTCATGCAATTTTACTTCTCAAGTCAGTTTATCTTGTTTTAAGTAAGCTTTGATATTTTTACTGCAAAACAAGATAACATTTTTTATATGATTTTGAAGACAATTATTATTTTTTGGAGAGCAGAGTATAACATGCCCTAATCTTAAGGTCTCCCTGGCAGGCTTATCCTTTCATCTCATTCTCTTTCCATCTTGCTGTGTCTGGTCCCTCAGCCTCTCTCTGTCTGAGTAAGCACTGGGCCGTGACCTTCGCTCCTGTCAGAGGGAAGCAGAGGAACCGGTCAGAGAGAGCTGGCAGATTCTTAGCCTGCACTGCTTTCCAGCTACTGTTGCAGAAGAAAAACAAGACTCTGGAAATAAAACCAGACAGACCCAAGCGCCTCAATAACTCACAGCAGGCCCTGCTGGGAATAACATAACAGAAAAAAAGAGCAAGAGGGCGAGACAGAGGCGAGGCTTGATAACATATTATAAGAAGGAAAACAGCAAAAAGTGTTTATGTTTTAAGAAGTTCATTTAGCAGCATTTAGCATAAATTTGGCAGCCATTTTAACAGCCAACAAATTAATTTTGACATTATGTAAAGACAATAATGTCATTGATTGACAGGTACAGACAAATTCAAAATGAAAAGCTAAATTAACCAACTGTGTATTTAAGAAACTTTGGCTTTCCGCTCTGCCAGTTGCTTCTAATTTGCATAGGTACCTTGAGATATTTCCTATGTATGTCATTGCTTTAATCATACATAAACAGAGGAAAAAGTCAGCACATGCTGTATAGAAGCTATAGTACAAAAAGATTCTGTCATCATTTGCTCACCTGGCTGCATGTTGTTTCAAACCAGTATGACTTTATTTCACACGTGGAAGACAAAAGATGTTAGTTAGCCATAGTCACCATTCACTTTTATCACATTATTTTTTCTCCATACAATGAAAATGAATGATGACTGAGGCTGTCAGTTCCTGACATTCTGCCTAACATCTCCTTTTGTGTTCCATGGAAGGTAGAATGTCATACATGTTTAGAACAACATGAGGGTGAGTAAATTATGACAGAATTTTAATTTGTGTGTAAACTATCCCTTTAATACAGCAAAGGCAAACAATTGTGGAACGTATGATGTATTATTCTCTTTTCAAAATGCTAACACACATTCACAAACTCAGGACTTCCAAAATTACTGTGTATGTTTGCAGGAGTAAGAAAAAAGGTGTTTCTAGCAGATATCTCAGATCTGTGTTTGAGTGATTTGCATGGTTTGCGTGGCCTGTTTGGGTGTCAGTAGTAGAGTCTCGCTCATGCTATGGCACGGTATGTTTGTGCAGGTGTGGAACGGCCCATAGGAGGAATTTCCTGCCTTTCGGAAGCTCAGAGCTGTGTGCTGCGTGGCTAGACTGCTCTAACGACCCAGCACTGCTCACACAACCCTCACTGAGCACCTCCACACCATTCACTCAACACTTCCTCACCTTTAACACAGGTCAGAGGTCACAGATGAAACTTCTAGGCTGCCTCTGTGATCTGTAAACACCTGCCTAGATCAAATACACACTCTCAAGTGAGAAGTTCTTACACACAGGCACACACATGCACCAAATTAATATAACATCTATCTATCTATCTATCTATCTATCTATCTATCTATCTATCTATCTATCTATCTTTCTATCTATCTATCTATCTATCTATCTATCTATCTATCTATCTATGCCTTTAACTACTGTGTTCTTAAGCATTTGATACAATGTACTTATTACTGTATATACATACGTGTTGTTGCATTGTACTTACATTTAAAGTACCTGCATTTAATTATATTTGTAGTTACACTGTTAACCTTACCCCTAATACAAAACCTACCCCTACTAGTATACCTACACTGTAAAAAATTTCTGTAATTTTAACGGTAAAAGACTGTAAAAATGCTAAAAACAAAAAAAGATTGATTAATGAGTATTAACTGTAAAATATACAGTAAAATCTTTTAATATATTTTAAAAGACAATACAGTAGTTTTTACAATAAAATGTTTTTTAGATGTAAAAAGTATGATTTTCCTATATAATTAATGGTAAAAATGTATAATATGTTTAACAAGACAGTACATGTACTTTTTACTGTAAATTATTGTTAAAATTACAGTAAAAAAACAATTATCGGCCATTCCCACAATTCCCTGCGTGAATCATCATATTTCATTATATTTTACAGGAATAGTTATGTTTCTTCTTATTTTTAATATCAGTTACATACATCGGGGTATTCTGTTTTATATTTAATGTAGTTTAGTTAATGTTTACTGCATTATTTAAATTTCACATGTGTCACCCTGATGGTGTTTAGTGTTTGTGTGAGTGACACTGAGCACTGTCACTGCTTTTGGAAGAGCCACTTTTGGTGAACTTCATGTCATCATGTGCTCTTCTGTAATTTTTATGGTGATTAAAAATACCTTACAAAGTAAAAAGCAGATTTGTACAGTTTCATATTGTTTATATCAAGTTTATGATGTTTTTTTTTTGCTGTACATTTAACAGAATGTTATTTTTTTTATTTTTTTATTTTTTTTTTTTACAGTGCCAGTGTGGTCATGTAAATTACAACAGTTTTAAACTGTAAAATGTACAGGATGTTCTGTAAAGTTGTTTACATTTTTACTGTATTTTTTACATAATTATTCTGGCAATCACAGCTGCCACTTTTTTTTTTTTTTTTTTTTGTAGAAACAGTGTACCTGTACCTCCACCTCAGTAGAAGCAAATGTGAATCTTGTGAGAATTTTGCAGAATGACATGTAGTTACAGTAAATACTTTGTATTGTATGCATTTTAATATTAGTACATGGCAAATAAAGACACCTAATAAAAAGTGTGACCAATGTTGATATGAACAATTTTGTAAAAGTATTGTTCATCATTAGTTCATGTTAATTAATATAGTGAGTTTATGTTAACGAATATAACCTTACTGTAAAGGGTCTATGACACTGTTTGAGCAAAGTAATTTACAGTGATATAGTAATCTTTATATTTATAATCTGTGCAATAGTTTGTGGCACAATAGAATAGATTTTTTGATTACTGATAAAATAGTTTTTTAATGAATTTGCAACTGTGTTTTATATTTAGGTGAACATCCATAGTCTCAGACACAGATGACAGTGAAAGAAAGAAAGGAAGTAAATAAAGGGAACTCAGCAGGGGAGTTTGAATCAGACTAATAAAAATAAAGAAGGGATTCCTCTATGTGAGCTGAGTCTAAACAGAGCTATTTTTAAAATCCCAAGACCCCAGGGCATCAGCTGTCCATGAATGAACAGTTCCTGCTCACATCTGTTACATCACTAACCTGACCCAAAACACACCATCGGCCCACACAGGGGATGCACAACAGATGTCCGCTTTTGTCTGGAGCGTTGTGTGTATACGTTAGTGTATATTAAAGTAGCCTGCAGCAAAATTGCCATAGAATGATTAAACTATCTTTTTTGGTGGTAAGTAGGTTGCATTCTAAATAGTCTGGCCCTTTTAACACATGACTGCTAATAACAGAGAAGTTTTATTTTTACTAGGGGTAAAAAATAAAAATAGATGTCCTAACCTTGCTAGACCAACTTCTATGTGTTTTGTGTTTGTGTGGTTGTGTAAGTTGTTTGCTTTGTCCAATAACAGTGCATGGTTTAATATGTATGTAAGTCTGTGTGTGATGTGATGATGCAGAGGAAAGATCGAAACTGAGCCGGAAGGCATCAAGAGTACTTTATGTGTGTGTGGGTCCATGCATGTGTGTTAGGGGTTTCCTTTGGTTTAACAAAAGTAATGCCAACTAGACCAACAAAGGGAATGTTTACAACACAGACAAACATATTAGAATTACTACAGTGTACTTCATACAGGTGGAACCACTGTTGTTGTCATTGTTACCACTCTAGTGTACTTATAGTTGCATACTTGTCTTAAGAGTGTCACAAGTTAATAAGTAACAGTTCCAAGAACATGCTGGAGGTCTCGAGGCCTTGTCAGCCACACACGATGTCAGTGGGTGGTGGAAATAACCCATGTAATCCTCTCACACACACTTGAAAAGGCACAAACACAGGCAGGGCGCAGTGCAGATGTTGGCTCTTCTTGAGCACTCTGCACTGGTATATTTCTGCTGTGCTGTTATTAGATTTACATTTACATTTACATTTACTTATTTGGCAGACGCTTTTATCCAAAGCGACTTACAAAAGAGTAAAACATATGCGAATCAACTTAAGGAGACAGTGGTACCAAAAGTGCCATATTACAAAGTTTCACTAGCATCAGAATAGCATTCAAAACAGATTAAAGTGCAACAAGGAAATATATATTTTTCTTCTTATTTTTTTTGTTTTTTTTTTTGTGACTGGTTAAGTGCTCATGGAAAAGATGTGTTTTTAGCCATTTTTTGAAGACAGAAAGTGAGTCAGCTTCACGGATGGAGTTGGGAAGTTCATTCCACCAATGTGGTATGATGAAGCCGAAAGTCCAGGAAAGTGTTTTGGTGCCTCTTTATGTTGGTACAACAAGGCAACATTCCTCAGCCGACCGCAGGCTTCTAGTGGGCGTGTAGCAGATATGATTTTAGGTATGCTGGAGCAGACCCAGTGACTGTTTTGTATGCCAGCATCAAAGCCTTGAACTTGATATGTGCATCAACCGGCAGCCAGTGAAGAGAGACAAGGAGTGGTGTAACATGCGCTCTCTTTGGTTGATTAAAGACCAGAAGTGCTGCTGCATTCTGGATCATTTGTAGGGGTCTAATTGCACATGCAGGGAGGTCTGCAATGAGAGCGTTGTAGTCCAGTCTAGTTATGACAAGTGACTGAACAAGAAGTTGTGTGGCATGTTCAGAGAGGAAGGGTCTTATCTTCCTGATATTGTAGAGTGTAAATCTACATGATCTTGTGGTCTTTGAGATGTGGTCTGTGAAATTTAGTTTTTTATCGATGGTTACCCCTAGATTTCTGACCGTTTTGGAAGGCATTACTGTAGTTGCACCCAGCTGCACGGTGATGTTGTGTTCAACAGAAGGGTTGGCTGGAAAGACAAGGAGTACGGTCTTGGCTGGTTTAAGTTGCAGGTGGTGTTCCTTCATCCAGGCCGAGATGTCTGCCAAGCAGGCAGAGATTCGAGCAGTCACTGTGGTGTCGTTGGGCTGGAGAGACAAGTAGAGTTGTGTGTCATCAGCGTAGCAATTATAAGAGAAACCATGTGCCTGAATAATGGGTCCCAGTGATGTTGTGTATATAGAGAAGAGAAGTGGCCCAAGCACTGAACCCTGAGGTACCCCAGTAGGTAGCTGATGTGGCTTGTACACCTCACCTCTCCAGGCTACCTTGAAGGACCTACCTGAGAGATAGGAATTAAACCAGTCAAGCACAGTTCCTGTGATGCCCAGCGAAGAGAGGGTGGAGAGTAAGATCTGATGGTTGACTGTGTCAAAAGCTGCAGAAAGGTCCAGTAGAATCAGGATGGATGATCTGGATTCAGCTTTCGCCTGTCTCAGCGACTCAGTGACAGACAGCAGGGCAGTCTCGGTGGAGTGTCCACTTTTGAAGCCTGACTGATTGTCGTCCAGCAGCTTGTTCTGTGAGAGATAGGCAGAGATTTGATTGAAAACTGCCCTTTCAAGTGTTTTTGCCATGAATGGGATGAGAGAGACTGGTCTGTAGTGTTCTATTTGTGTGGGGTTAAGTGCAGGTTTCTTCAGCAGCGGGGTTACGCGAGCCTGCTTAAATGTAGTGGGAAAAGTGCCTGTAAGTAGAGATGTGTTACTTATGTGAGTGAGTGCAGGTAAGATGGATGGAGAGCTGGCCTGGAGAAGGTGAGAAGGAATGGGGTCAAGGGAACAGGTGGTGGGGTGGTTGGAGAGGAGGAGTTTAGAGACCTCAGTGTCAGTCAGAGGAGAGAACATAGAGACAGAGGAGTTGCATACAGGAGATGGGTGTTTGACAGGGTGTGGTGCTGAGAATGTATTACTGATGGTTGTAACCTTATTAGTAAATGTGTGGCCAAGACATCTGCTGTCAGTGATGTGTCAGGTGGTGGAAGAGGAGGGCACAGAAGTGTGTTGAATGTTCTAAACAAGCTGCAAGTGTCTGTGGTGCTGTTGATCTTGTTCTGATAGTAGGAAGTTTTTGCTGATTTAATGTTATCTGAAAAAGTAGAAATGTATCCATTACAAAGGCATGTGTGAGTTGTTTCACGGTTATTCTGCTCTGTGTCAAGAGTTCAGCCCAGGCTTTCAGTTCACTTGAAATACATTTTGAAATACATGTATTTTTATGAGCTCATTTAGGTCAGTTCAGAGGAAGACTAGATAGGAGTCTGAACTTATGCCCTGGCCATTGTACTGCGATGAAGTTACATGCTTGGTTTGAAATGCTCATCTTTGTTTTGGCACTTGAGGTTCATATATCAGCCACTGTCTAGTTTGCCTTCAGATGAAGAGCAAATCATTCTAATTTTTATCAATGAAATACTAATGATTGTATTTGCAGTTGGAAATAACTTGATAGTATCTATAGTAAATGAAGTGGTTGACCTACATGATGACATTCAGGAAAAGAACACTGGATACTTAATGAAAATGCCAACTGAGGCCTTGGGTCAATCTGCTGAAACTACAGTTCTCAAAATCAGTTTGTCTGAGGTTGCGGTTGTAATCGCTATTCAGCACGAAATCAGTATAATATACTGCCTTTGTCTGACCAGCACTAAGTCAACAAGTGTTATTATACAAAGCAAAGACAATGGAAAATCACTGGTTCACAACAAAGTTGCAAGAGGTTGAAATGGAGAAAACTCCTTATCTCTAACTTGTGAAGACAATACAGCACACAACATAACATTAAACAGAAATAAAAATGCATAGCAACAGCCAGACACAATATATAAAGTAATAGGTAAAAATTAACGTAATAAGTATAAATGTATGTATAAAGTTAATTAAAAACAATGAGTAAATATTTAACCTTGTGCGACCCCAC
This sequence comes from Myxocyprinus asiaticus, assembly GCF_019703515.2. Classification (NCBI taxonomy): domain Eukaryota; kingdom Metazoa; phylum Chordata; class Actinopteri; order Cypriniformes; family Catostomidae; genus Myxocyprinus; species Myxocyprinus asiaticus. The sequence goes on from NC_059368.1 coordinate 22,023,042, forward strand.
ATCCACATGTGTGGATGTTGTATTTTGGCTTCGCTATACGCAACGCATAATTTAAATGAAAGAAAACTGACTGAATACTGTTCACAAGACTCTACACTCTCATTTAAGGGTTAATCTTCTGACGCACCGCGTCATGTGACAAACAGCATTAAGTATGCTGCTTTAGAAAATGCATTCAATTTTCACACATCAGCGTGCTGACAAACATGAAGTCCACATATGTGGAAAATGGGACAATTTTCCCTCAATAGTTGAAAAATATGTTAGTTATTTTGAATAATTTTCAACTATAACACATCTGTTGGTCATTTCACTTCATTTTAATATACATTTAGTTATATTTTATTGTGCTATCACTATACAATACGGTTCTATTTATTTACATTAGAAAAAGCATTCCTATATATTTAGCCCACTAATTCTCAATGTGAATGCATTTTCACATTGAGAATTAATGTATTCATGCTAAAGCTGTAAAATGTTGCTTTCAGAGGCTTTATATGGAGTTAGGATAAAAAATAAGGTGCATTTCTAACTGTTCTGAGACCAGTGCAGATAGACAGTACACTGTAGGTTAAGTCATTCACTAAATAGGGAGCAAGGGTGTATCCTATAGCTTTCTATGTGCATTCACTCCTAAAATCCGACCAAAAGGTCAGTTTCAGGTTGCAGATGATTTTTGGACCACTCATCATGTTTGGCAGACATGGGACAATGATAGTACATACTGTAGATTCAGAATTTTATAATGCAAAATTTTATTTTAACATGATTGGCAGTGATTTGTTGATGCTGGCCATTATTTTAATCAGAATTATTTATTCAGCTTTATAGAAAATCAGCTGTAATGTCTATAACGTCTCAAAAACATAAATAACCAACACTCCTGGACACATAATAAAATATTTGATGAAAAAAATCTGACATTCTATAGCCTGGTATTACTTAAATTTCACAACTTAGTCCCACTGTCCACATATGTGGACATCCATTTTTTTTTTTTTTTTTGCTTGTTTATTATGTGTTACTAGTTACAAATTAAAAATGGTAATGGATAAATGCACACAGCAGACACACGGGGGTCTCGGGAGGTTAAAAAATGAATAAAGAATCAACAGCTATATGTTTGCCGTCTAGAAGCCCCACACACGCACATTCAGGTTGCTTTTAAAATTCAAATTGGATCATTAGATACTACATGGCACTTGTCAGTAGTTCAGCATTATGGAGTTAATTTCAGGGAACCTGAACTTTCAGAAGCAACGTTGCATCAGCATGGTCTTTTTAGTCGTTGAATTGCTGGTTAAACTACTTTAGGATCCTGTTGGGGACACTAGCAACCCAGAATCCCAAGCTAGAGACAAGCATTCAAAACACAACATATGCTAGTAACCAGCATTTCTTTTTTTTTTTAGCAGGTGTGTGTTAATATTTTTGTGTTGCCATTTAAGTTTACAGGCTTTTGACCTTTTTGAAACTGTATTACAGGAATCCAAGGCTAAAAACAGCTTAATCCAGTCTCACATCTCCACACCACACCACTGAAAAACAAACCTGATCGACTGCAAAGAACGATCTCAAGGGGCCCTGGCCCCTGACTTATTCATGCAGCACTGAAACTAGCAGTGATAATAGCAGTAATGATACCTTTTTTATGCAGATAAAATTTGAGTCACAGGGTACGTACAGTCTTAGCTGGGTCAAGAATCCCACCTCTCTGTAGGTTGGGTGGTTTTGGGCATAATCTGTCTGTAAAGCTGTTGACCTTATGTTTTTTGTTTTCCCTCAATCATTTTGTGTGTGTGCATTCACCTCCATATTGAAGTCATTGTTCCAGAGGTGCACGCCTTGAATGGAAGTCAGCAGAAAACTTGGGAAATACACTCTCTGCGTCCTCTGTGGTTTGTGCATTTCAGACTTATATCTCAGTGCCAAGGGATCAACATGAAAAGGCTGCTAGAAGTCAGGTCTGGGTCTCATTCATTTTAAGCTTAATAATTTGAGCTCTGGGAAGTAAGTGAGAATGTAAAAAACATTGGAGTTATGGTGTAGGTTAACCGCTAATTGGCCCAGCCTATAGTCTGATCCCTGAGCTTGTAAAACTCACCTCACAGTATTGCACATTAGTGCAAGCATAGGACTTTGATCAGGAAACTCTAGGTGATCACACTTCTTTTAGATATGTTACAAAATCTCTATGGGAAAGAGAAATTCCCAGTTTCAGGCATGCAGTGAAAACATTTTCAAAATCTTATTGGACACAAATCAGCATGGTCAAGTTTATAGTTTATAGTTTTCAAAGTCTGGCAAACAATCTCATGCAGATTTTGTGAAAAAGGCTTTTAAGCAAGTCTACAGGGTTGAAAAATATTTTTTCATGGCAAGTCAGGTCACTCTGCAGTCATGTAACACTTCCGGGCAGCCTGCAGGATGGTCAAGAATATGATAAAATGACATATTTCAAATCAGCAATAAAATCTGACAACAATCGTATTACTCAGATCACGGTAAAATAACTATTTTTAGGGTGGTGCAGCTAATGCGCATGCACATTCTCAATGAAAACTGACAGGCGATGTCTCCACCAAAAAGGGGATTGGCTCTCAACTTTCGGCAGGACTTCCATCCATAGAGCTGCCATATTCAGAGACACAATTCCTCCAATTTATAAGCATATCGGTACAGTGACCCATCACCTTCTACACTGTCTCTGGTATTGCCCTTTTGTGCGTAGTTTAGTATGTAATTCAGGTAAATCAGAAATCTGATATAACCCAGAGAGCTAAGCAGAATATCCAATTGTGCTTAAGGAAATCTAGTTTACTTTACTTAAGTGTCTCAAATAAAACTCTTGACCTTTACTCCTCAAAATTCCAGAATACCAGCCAGTCAGATTGGAGCTTGCTGTGTTGAGAACGCACTTGCCATTTTTAAGTGCAATAAGCGTAAGATGGTTAATGAAACGTACATAGGCTATCTGTGAGTATATACTAAATCAGTTTGTGATATACAGTCAGTCAAAGACATACAGTTTTTAGGCTATTTGGTATTCATTGTTGGTACAATAAACCCCTAATAGTTGTTGTGTGATTTAAAAAAAAAAAAAAAAAAAAAAAAATTCTAAAAAGACTTTTAGAAATGTAGGAAAAACAAGGGGTGGATTATGCTGTATAAATTCTGTTGATGTATGTTACAGCAGCCTGATCCAGCCTGATAGCTCTCAGAGAAGAACTGCCTGAGGGCTCTAGTGTGCAAAACAGGAGCATGCAGGGCTGAAGGATGTGTTTTTAATAATTCCTATTTTTTGGCATTTTTTCAGATAGGGGTAAAAAAAATCCTCTTGGTAAATGCCAGGACTATTTGCACTACAGCGGGTACTGTTTGCCCTCAGAGCGGACATTCTGGCTCTTGGACTGTGATTTACTGCCTTACTATGTGGACAGTGTACCTCAAGTCACTCTGATGGGCAGAAAAGAGAAAAATTATCCTTTAAAAACATGTTTCTCACACACATTTACAGTGTTGGGGAGTAGCTAACTACATGTAGTGACGCTACTAACTTAACTACATTTTTCAGTAGTTTGACAGTAGCTCAGCTGCTTTTAAAACAGAGTAGCTTTTCCAGTAGCTAACTACTTTTTCCAGCAAGTAGTTGTGTAGCGTGACTAAAAGCTATATCATGTTTGTCAGATTATAACTAAAAACCTTCCTTATTGCATAGAAGCCAAACTTTTACCAGCAAAACGTCTGACAATCTGGCAGCATATTTCTGTCTGCTGATCAGAATCAGGCAGCGTCATCTTCTTTTGTAATGGCAGATCACAAACAAAAATAGTGAATTACCGCCATCTACTGAGAGCTTATTACAGCTCACTTGGATAAGAAGAGATTTTCTGATGGTTATGTAAAGCGAGCAACCACAGTTTGTTTACCTTTACAAGAAGTACAGGGGCAGGTAAATCTGAAAATGATAAAAGAACATCATTTTATTCTTCTACGAAACAAAGAATGTTTCAGACACTTTGTTCTTAACAGATCACACAACAGCATATTTACCTTTACTATTTTAAATAAAATTATTAAAAAATTATTATTGCCTTTTGAGGGATTTTGTTTCTGTTCTAAATATGTTTATTTTGCTTCTCATCATCTGTGTTACTGGGAGCAGGGAGTGAATTATTATGATAATATTTATAAATATACAGTATATATTATTATTATAATTGCTATCATGCACAACTATTTGATTTCTCCATTTTTTAGCATTTCATTAACTATTATTTTCATGTAAAATAAATAAAATGATTGGTAAAATAAATCATTTATGGCATGTATTATTATGCAACAATCTAGGATGACCATCCGTCCACTTTTTTTGGACCTGAACAAAGTGAACAAATATTTGTAGAGCAACCTCTGTATGTGACCTGTAAAGCTGGCACTTGCATGTCAGTGGCAAAAAAGTCAGAAAATACAATGAGCATGAACCCAGGTGAGGGGAGAAACAAGCCCCGAGTCTTTATTCACATATTATCCACACGAAATATTACGTGACAAGAACAAAAAATGTCAGCCCAAGGAGAGTTTGTCATAAAAATGTGATCTTTAGGGAAGCAGACTAAAGATTGGTTTGATAGTAACATTAAAAAAAATATATTGCCTCATTAAGTAGCTTCAGTGTAGCTAGCTACTTTTTGATAGTAACTTGTAGTGTAGCTAACTACCTTTTCAAAAGAGTAACTTGACTGTAACTTAACTACTTAAATTTATGAATAGCTTGTAGCTTGTCAAACTACAGTTTCAAAGTAGCTTCCTCAACACCACATTTATTTCCAAAGAGAACTGTACGCTCAATAAATGTGTGACCTATTGGATGTTAATTTCTGAAAAATAAAAATAAATAAATAAATAAATACATGCAGTGCTTGATCTGGGTGCAGCAAATTGCATAGCCAGCAGAAAACAAAAGAAGTAGCTTATACATTTTTTCAGGGTATTGATATAGTAATCCTCCATTCAGTGGTATACTACAAGTTAGTCTCAGCCTCAAGCAAACCATCTGATGCATATTGCAAAAATTCAGATTTTGGTATCTTTTTTTACTTCTTTAATTTATCATACTCTTTAGTCATTGGTGAAGTCATTGTAATTATTTAGGTTGCCAAAGATGAACTGAGGAAGAGAGGTATCTGAACACTAAGGCATATATCATAGTTGAAGTTTTAAACAGACCTTTCATCAGAGCAGCACTGTTTAGATATCGTTCAATGGTCTATCACTCTTCCATACACCTCAAACAGTAACGTCTTGGTTACTGTTGTAACCTCCGTACCCTGATGGAGGGAACGAGATGCTGTGTTGAAGTAGTGACACTAGGGGTCACCCTTGGGAGCCCCAAACACCTCTGATATTTGACAAAAGGCCAATGAGAATTGGCGAGTGGAATTTACGTGCCACTCCCCCAGACATACGGGTATAAAAGGAGCCGACTTGCAACCACTCATTCAGGGTTGTGCTGAGGAGCCGAGACAGAGTCCCGGCCATTTCAGCGGGAGGTTCAGTGTTGTGGCAAGAGGGACACAATATCTCGTTCCCTCCATCAGGGAACGGAGGTTACAACAGTAACCAAGACATTCCCTATCTGTCACTCACTCGACGTTGTGTTGATGTAGTGACACTAGGGGTACCTATACAAAATGCCACAACCAGCTGAACTGTGCAGGCAGGCCACTGCGTGCCTTGTAGCAAGTGCACTCGGCTCCCACGTAATCTTCCCAATGCCCCACGAACGTCGCATGGTCCCTCGTACCCAAAGGGTGGGGGGGGGGCACAACATACTTACAATGGGAACAGGCCGCGCCAGCCGCTTCAGCCTTTTCTCTTCTTTTTCTCCCACAAAAACTTCCTGGCTGATGTCTTGAGATTTTGCTTCAATATATCTGCATAATTTTTCTTCCTCGTGATGCCATCTATTTCGTGAATTGCACCAGTCCCTCCTGCAGCAAAGCACCCCCACAACATGATGCTGCCACCCCCATGCTTCATAGTTGGGATGGTGTTCTTCGGCTTGCAAGCCTCACCCTTTTTCTTCCAAACATAACGGTGATCATCATGGCCAAACAGTTCACTTTTTGTTTCATTAGACAAGAGGACATTTCTCCAAAAAGTAAGATCTTTGTCCCTATGTGTACTTGCAAACTGTAGTCTGGCTTTATGGTGGTTTTGGAGCATTGGCTTCTTCCTTGCTGAGCAGCCTTTCAGGTTATATCAATATAAGACTCGTTTTTCTGTGGATATAGATGCTTGTCTACCTGTTTCCACCAGCATCTTCACAAGGTCCTTTGCAGTTGTTCTGGGATTGATTTGCACTTTTTGCACCAAACTACGTTCATCTCTAGGAGACAGAATGCATCTCCTTCTTGAGCGGTATGATGGCTGCGTGGTCCCATGGTATTTATGCTTGCGTACTATTGTTTGTACAGATGAATGTGGTACTTTCAGGCATTTTGAAATTGCTCCCAAGCATAAACCAGACTTGTGGAGGTCCACAATTTTTTTTTTTTTCAAAGGTCTTGGCTGATTTCTTTTGATTTTTCCATGATGTCAAGCAAAGAGGCACTGAGTTTGAAGGTATGCCTTAAAATACATCCACAGGTACACCTGTAATTCAGTACACCTCCTATCAGAAGCTAATTGGCTAATTGTCTAAAGGCTTGACATCATTTCCTGGAATTTTCCAAGCTATTTAAAGGCACAGTTAACTTAGTGTATGTAAACTTCTGACCCACTGGAATTGTGATATAGTCAATTAAAAGTGAATCAATCTGTCTGTAAACAGTTGTTGTAAAAATTACTCATGTCATGCACAAAGTAGATGCCCTAAAGACTTGCCAAAACTATAGTTTGCTAATATGAAATCTGTGGATTGGTTAAACAATTAGTTTGGTTTTCACTTATAATTTTGTGTGTGCATGAGTGTGTGTTTATAAGCTTTATTTTCACCTTGGCTAACTCTTGGTTTCTCCAAGTTTCTCTCCAGCTTCCAGAGTCTATCCGTCAGTGAATTGACCTGCATAAGGCCTGTCAGGGGCCCTCTAATAATTTTCTCATGTCCAAGATTTAAAGGAGATTTTATGCTAAATATAAAGGCATTAGGGGAAATTGGAAAACACTGTTTTTAGAGAACAACTCAGGTGATCTTTGCTTCTAAACATCTGTTTTAAAGGGATAGTTTACCCAAAAATGGAAATTCTGTCATCGTTAACACAGCAAAAGGAAATAATATCATTAATGTCCAGATGGCTGAATTCAGTACAATGGCAGTAGTGACCAAGGTCACAAATGAACTAGGGCTTAGGGCAATGTCACTGAAAGAGAAAAAAATAAATAAAAAAGTCCCATAATATGTAAAACATTGGACAAAAATGCCTCCATGCTGAATTCCTTAATTTCTTTTTTTTTTACTTAACATTTTATTTCTTTTATAATTACATTTTTTAGGCCTATCTAGTCATGAGTTTAGACACTGAAATGGCCATTTCAACTAACTGCACTGCTTCTTTGTTTTGGGGTAATGTAAGGTAAAAAGAGAATATCATGCATATCAAGAGGAAAACGTGAAGCCCATTTTACCAGAATGTTCCTCTTAACACCCTCAAGAGATCTGTGACAGCTTTGAAATATTAAACTGTAAACAGATTTTTCCTCATCGCCTCCGAAGCTGTTTAAAGTAGGCCACCGTATTCACTACAGATAAAACTGAACTTCTAAATGAAAGGCAAACATTTAATTCAATTTCATTTAATTTACAAACCTAACTTATTTCAGAAACTTGATAAAGTCCATTTCTAATTTTACTTCATAAGGCTCACAGGGTTAACTCTGACATCTTGACAAACTCCAACAGTTTGAACACACACATACATACTATATTGAAAAATGTAAAAGAAAATAAACAAGTCTTGCATGCTGCAGGACAAACAACCCCAGAATTCCAGCGTGATCTGGTGTACTTTGTGGTCAGTCAATGGTTACAAAGAGCCCCTGTGTCTATGAGGGTGGTGAAATGGGGCCTTATGGACATTCCATTGGACATAAGAAGGCTTCTCTCTCTAAGCCCCGTTCTAGCAGCTGTTTTCGTAAGCTACTTTAGAATGTTTACGCAACTGCTGTTGACCACTTTATTCAAAATATCTTTTGATGCTGAAACTATGTCCAGCAGCGGGGTTGGCTTGAACCAGTTTGCGAGGAAAAACAACAAATGAACGCAGTGCCTGTAAATAGGAACAGGTCGCAGTGACAATTTGAGCTCAGGAGGCATTTGTGATCCATATAGGATATAAGTGAGATGCACCATGTTCGCACACTCACCTGTCAAATTCGTTATGCCACCTCACTTCCCCAAACACACTTATGTGACCTCTCTAGCACGACTGTGTTTCTGTTCATCTGTCTGGACGGTGGAATGAGAGATGGAAAACAACCACAAAACGGAAATGGAGTAGCCTGTGTGAGTAAAGAGGCGTTGTATGACGAAAGTAACAGTATGCTGTGAGTCAATAAATGCTGAACTGTAGGGGAATCTGTGTGTGTTTTGCTTATATAGGAACAACAACATTTATGGTAATAAAATGTCTAAATGTATTAGCATTGGAATTCTTATGTTTGTTTGTGTATATTTCTTGTTTAGAATAAGAATAAATAATGTACTGTGCTCTATAAGGTGCGTCTGATACATGTGAGATAGACATGCAAACAACTTCCTCCTGTCTGGCTTCAATGCACTCAGGCCTTTGACCCTTGACCCCTGATCCCTTAGTCTGTCAGTTAAGCACACCTACATTAAAAAACAGCACTACATACCCTCTTCCACAGTGTCCAAATTGAGGGGATAGTTTGCTTTGTTAAAATAAATAAATAATAAAAAAAATCGGTGGAATATTGGAATAATCAGTGATTCATGATCAGCGATTTAGTGATCTGAAATTGACTTTCTTTGGGAAATGTCTAAACCCATCCAAGTGCAGCACATTTTTTGTGGAGCGTTTAAAATAGGGCCGTCACCATGGATCCTCGTCTCATTATAAGAGTAAAGTTACAAATTTCCTTTAATATATGATTGTTTATACACTTAAGCTACCTAAGGTATAAAAAAAAGGAAAGTGTGTGATCTTGGAGGAGTGATCTTGTATCACCCTGAAGGTGTTTATATTGTCTCACTCTAGATTATCCTGTGTATTACACGGCTACTTACCAAATAAATATTTAAACGGACATTAAATAATGATTTGAAGTGAAATGATGTTAGTATGTGAAAAAAAGACACCACAGAGTCTCCAGAAACAGCTGAATTCCACCTCCAGTTTGCGTCTGAGTTGGTGTTTATTTTATGAAAATCACCATCTGACTGCTCATAATCCAGACATGAAATACTGATTAAAGTTGAAATTATTTTATTAGTGTACATGTAGAGATCGCAGAGTAATACAAGAAGTAGGATAGATGACTGAAATAGCAATTTACTCCTGGATATGCGGTCATTATTCAGAAATATTTGACTGCTAAATGCAGTGACTGACTAATCGGAATCGAGTATTCCATAGAGCTGTGTAATAATGCAATATACTGTACTGTATTCATTTATACTACACTGCATACTGTATATATGGTGTTACTGTATTGGTAGGTTGTAGTTCAGTCATGACCACTTCTGTCAAATGAAATTAATACTTGAACGAATACTTTATTGACTAGGCAGTGGAAAATCTATTGGTGTTGGCGGTATGGTTCTGTTCTGGGCAAACTCCCCATGCAGCCAGGCAGCCATGCATGGAGCAACAAATAAAAAACCCCAGGTGTAACAAAACAGAAATAGCAGAACTAGGCTATTCTGTTAGAGCAACAGGGTACGATTGATCATTTGCTTAATGCAGATTAGATTAGACACTTGATAGAATTCCAAATATAACAAATTGCTAAATCAAGTACAAGCTGCAAACACTTTCAAGGTAAGAATTACAATTGTCAGATTTAAATAAAAAGAGCACAGAATAATAGAAGAGATGTTGAGATTACTACTGTAAATACAAATCTGTCATACAAGAGGTGAAGCTGGGGATGGAGGAAGGTGTTGAGTGCAGCTTGCATCCAGCAATGAAAAGGCAGCTGAAAGAATGAATGAAGAGGGAACTTAAAAAGGACCGATTTGATTGGAGACTGAACTGTATTGGTAGATGTCATGATCAGCTGAGCGAAGCTGATTGTGATCTTGACTCACATGACCTGACGTGGCCTGAACTAATGCTACACTTGATGTTTAGGGATCCAATTCGAACACTGTATAAATTGTTACACCTATAGGCCTAGAAGACCCATTAAGTGATGGATGGTGAGAATAAAAATCAAGGCAACAGTGACTATGGTCAAACAGTTTTTACAGAGCCTGACTGTGTCTTATTTACATGTTTCCATTCCAAAGGAAACCAACTGCAGGAAGTGGAGCCCTGTGCCACAATCCAAACTGTGATGTAACATGAAGAATTAAAGAATATTCTTGTTTAAAACCCTGCTATATTTGGTCTAATGTTAGTTAATGTAAGCTCCAGACAGTGTCAGTTCTTACCTTGATGGAGAACAGGAAGTTAAAGTGGTGTTTGTTAATGTTGCCCCAAGGCGCTAAACACAGGACAGTTTGGTCCTGGCTCTGGTAATCAGAAAGTGATATTATTTGGAAATGGAAAGACTGGGATTTGCACGGACAACCGCTCAGCACAACTCAATGTTTTGAGTTTACAACGTGCGATTTCAACAACAAACAGTGTCTGCTGACATGGTAACAGATGACTTAATGATTTACTCTGGAAAAGCTGATGTCACTCATTTGGTAGAGAGGACCCTATTTGCGTCACTCATTTTTCTGTTAGCTTTGATGCAACATGCCATGGTTTCTTGTGGCACCATCACACCAGTTGGATAGGAAATACACAAGCATCATTTTAACTGCCTAATCCAAGAAAAATTTCAACTCAGAGTCTTCCATTTGATACAATGCGATGGAGCCATTCAACATGTTTATTTTGGAGAGGAATCTGGCCAGAAGGGAAGAGAACAGGTGAAAGGAAAATTCTGCCCTCGATCATGTGCGTCATTAACGTTGGCAACTCAAATGTTCCACATTCCTTACAGACCTGAGAGGAATCCTGAACATCCTGAAGCTCTGCTGACCAGACTGAAAACACCCTGGTGTAGACTAACCCTGATTTTAAACTTAACTTAAAGATACCTGCCTCCATGTACCATGACTTTGAGGCCTGGGGTGAGATGGGGACTCTCATCTGTATTTTTTTACAGTGTTCAAATATGCTCTTTCATGAGCAAACACACATCTGCACACATGGAGCTGCTACTACATGGACAACATGCCCACTCCAAAGTAAAGTTTGCATTCCGCAGATGTTTTCATAGATTTGACAGGATGTGTTGTGCTAAATCCCCTGGTTTGCTTGTAAGTGAATATTAGCTGCCACTCTTTTGTTGGGCAGTGGAGGAATGTACAGTATGTTTATAACAAGAGTTGTAACTTTTTGATTTGCAGTTATTTGCTTTCCCTCTGGATAAAAATAAAAACAGAAATGTATTTCTCGTGGGAAAATTGCCCACAATCCACAACGGGAAGACGTACGAGCTGGGAGTTTACTGCTTCCTTCACTCCTGCAATGTTTTCTTTCGTGCTGAATGTATTAAATTACTTTTTGACAAATCATTACTTGATTAAAATAACATAATAACATAATAACACATAGAGAGGCAAAACATACAGATACATTTTAAAATAAGACCAGATTTCTGAAATGAAAAACGAGGACAATTCAAGTTCATTGTTCAGTAGGTCATTGAAATTTCATGTTACATATTAAAAAAGGGGACGAATCAGATTTTATGTATTTTGACCTTGGTGAATGTGGTAATATGCTGAACTATGCACTGTAAGAAATTATTTTGATTAAACTTAAAAAAGTAAGTAACCTGGTTGCCTTAAAATGTTGAGTTAATTTAAAATAATAATTTGAATAAAAAGGTCTAGTTAACTAGAAATGAATGGAATTAACTATGTTTTATTTATTTATTACATTATATCAGTGCATTGCCATTGTGCCATTAGTTTACTCAATAAAAACAGATTCTTATGCTATCTGAACAAATTAGTAAATCTAAGTTGATCTGGCAAAAATATAAAGTTTTTTTTTTACAGTGTGGTAAATCATGCTCTATTGAATACTAGCCTATATCTCAATAAAATTCAAACAGAGTTAAAGTTGATCATTTTTAGTGCACTTCTGTTTAATCTTCAATGAGTTCATTCTTTTCTATGCTGTACAGATGACATTGTGACATAAAAGTGAACTAAACAAACATGTATAAACAATGAGGAACTATTGCAGCTGACTCTACAGCACAGGGGTCCTGCCCTTTGAGCATCTTAATCATTTCATGGAATATGGTGAAGAATGTAAACATTTAACATCTAAAACACCTAATCATTTAACATCTAATTATTATAATGCTATTTTACCTAACTGTTTGCGTATCTCATATGGACCTGTTTTTCTTAATTACTACCTTTCATTTTGTTCAAGTCTTATGCATTATGGTGCTCCTTTTCACTCACTTGTTTCCCTGCAAGGTGCAAATCTATGCTGTGATGAACTGACTTACTGTACATTTCTTTGCAGATATTTTTTTTACACATTTTTATTTATTTTTCCATATTATTAATGTCATATTCTTATTTGAAATGTATTTCGGGTCTGTATGTGAGACGGTGCTTCCTTTAGTCAGTGTATGAATATTACTAGTGCAGGAGGGAGGGAGAGGGGATGGTGGGGCGATAGCGCTGATATACACAATACATACTGATTAAAGATAAAATTGATTTTATTTGTTCATCTGCGGGGATTAATTTGACTACTTTTCACCAGCATGTTATAGTTTGTACGGGAATTCCCGCATTATTAAGGCCAAACTTTCAGGAACATTTTACACGGTGCAATTCAATCCCACGGCAAATTCAGAACCTGTTTAAAATACATAACAGTATAACTTTACAACCTAAATAGCTAGTATGTGCCCTACCTTGCAGCTTATAACAATAATGATAATTCACTTCAATTGCCTGTTCCAGTTCTTAATGGCAAAACTGGCCCGACCAAGTAATCAGTAAAGGAGGAATAATGAATTGAAGCTGCTATAGTGAGCAGCCCTTCTATTGGTCAAAATAAACAGCACATGGTAAGCTTTGCTGCTCTGGCTTTCTTGCAATTTAATTTTTCACTATGAACGCTGTCTTGAACACTCTGGAAAAACGGGGCATTTCTGGGGACAGCTCCAGTCGGGGACAGGCCACCAAAAACTGGAAAACGGGGACGTCTGGTCACCCTATTTTAAAATGTACTCTTTATTTGATCAAATGTGTTTACTCTTTATATTAACACACAGTATATATTAAAAATGACAAACAGAATGAAGATTTATTGTATTAATATATTATTTAATAAGAATAACAAATAAGGCCCAAGTATTTTAAAAGTTCATATGTGATGTTGTTTCTGTGACAGCCCCAGAGATCCGACGCTTTGTGTATACGTCAGCGTCCGAATTCACTCACTCATTTCGTTCACTCACTGCTGAGATATAGTGCACTAACTGCCATTCACTATATAGGAAGAAAAAAAAATGCTCATAACATGCGGGACGTGGGACAAAGCGCACTGATATATTGCTGCACTGATTTAAAAATTTACACTTAAAAACTAATGTCATAAGAGCCCAGTTACAGAATCACCTTGAAAATGACCATCACATTACACAGAAAAGCCCGCGTTAGGAGTAGAGCCAAAACTTACCTCAGCGTGCTGCCTTAAGTTGGAGCTGTGATTTTAATCTTGAAATATCCGCTGGCCTTGGTGTTAAATGAAGGCACTGCATGATGAAACGATTCTTTTTTTTTTCACTGTGCTGAGTGAAGAAAGCGTTTCACTTTGTTTGAAGAGTTTGATGCTGCAGCATTAACGACTTGAGTGACAGTCTGTGACAGCAGAGCGCGTCTCTGTGTGAACTTGCACTCTCCTAAAAGTCCCATTCAATAATCTCTCAATAAATTCATTAGAAATTTACTTGAGTGAGAGTAAGAAGTACCCACTTTTAAATCTACTCTAAAAGTTTTTTTTTATTTTTTTTTTAAAAGTTACTCAAGTAAATGTAACGGAGTAAATGTAGCGTGTTACTACCCACCTCTGGATGTCATGATCAGCTGAGCGAAGCTGATTGTGAGCTTGACTCATGTGACCTGACGTGGCCTGAACTAACACTACGCTTGATGTTTAGGGATCCTCCAAGAGACTGGACAATTGTTCCACATTCCTTACAGACCTGAGAGGAATCCTGAACATCCTGAGGCTCTGTTGACCAGACTGAAAACACCCTGGTGTAGACTAACCCTGATTTTAAACTTAACTTAAAGGTGACTGCCTCCATGTACCATGACTTTGAGGCCTGGGGCGAGAACATTTGGCCCAGCTCTCAGAGAGCTTTGGACAGGAATTAAAGACATTTTACATTTGGACATTAAGTAGCGACCCAACACATTACCAAAATTGTTTTCATACACAAGTAAAAAAAACGTGCTTATAATCAAACACTGAAATGTAGAAAAATTATCATGAATGTAATAGGCCCAACAATATGCAGTTATTAACATGACATAGGCTGGAAAGGAAAATTTTAAATTTTGTAAATGCATAAACAACAGCAAAAGTGTGATTAACATTTTAAGAAATTTCCCTCTGGGGATTGATAAATTATTTTCTTATATTATATGTCTCAACCCTTTTAAAAGTTGATAAGCCTCTTTATTTCACTGACCTAAGTATACACATTTACAATACTTGGTTAGCTACATTTTATTATTACTTTTGTATTATTTTTTGATTATTTGCATTTAGCATTGTTTTTTCCACCTGCTATCTATGACCCTATCATTTTTGGGTTGCAACCCACCAATTGAGAACTACTACTCCCTAACTACAAATTTTTTTTTATGGAATCCAATAGAACCTCTGAAGTCACAAAGCTGCCTGAAGACAGGCATTTGTTTTGGAATACCTATTACACATCAGTTGTGCTTTTCAGTAGTTACAGGTGG
The DNA here is from genome assembly GCF_019703515.2 of Myxocyprinus asiaticus. Classification (NCBI taxonomy): domain Eukaryota; kingdom Metazoa; phylum Chordata; class Actinopteri; order Cypriniformes; family Catostomidae; genus Myxocyprinus; species Myxocyprinus asiaticus. The sequence continues at coordinate 22,038,241 of NC_059368.1, forward strand.
CTTAATCATTACAGTGAACTTAACTAATCAATTTAGACATCTTTTGTGGTTTTAGCTTTCATTGATTTTCCAGTCCTCAACAACCCGAACTCAAGCTCTTGTTCCCATTACTGGAAAATAGTGAAAGGTTGGTTTGGGCTATAGTTTCATAAGAGGGATATTTAGGTTAATATGGTCCCTGACTACAGTACTCCAGTTACACTGTCAATGCTGACCTTAAGCTCTTAATGAGGAAACCAAGATTGGGAGACAAACAGCAGGTTTAAAAATTACAGCAGTTTTGGTTATTTGCTGCATCTCAAAGCCCCTCATTCCAAAGTCATATAATTATTAGATAAATCTAATCCAGCATTGCATCTGATGATGTCTAATGGACGAGACAGCTATTTTGTTTAACATGACATGGTCTTCAAGGACAAGTACCATAAATACTTAACTATTTTGTAATATAGTTCAACAAAGAGTGATGTATGAGATATTTTTTTCTGGTTATTTTGGCTTCCAGTGTCATTGTGAATTAGCGTCAATAAAACAAATGTCCAGAGTCATGAGGGGGGACAGGATGTACAGAGGGAGTAGATGAGTTTTGTCATTTACAGCCATACAATAGCAGATGGCTTTCAATGGAGTTTTGCCGGAGCAAAAAGCTACTTCATTTAAATAAGATGTCACCAACAACCAATAAAAAGCTCACCCATCAGTGTGTCTGTCTCCCCAGCAATCTAAAGTTGAACACAGAGTTCTAAATCCTGACAGACTTCATTTAAAAACACAGTATTATACCATATGAATGTAATAATTTAGCAACCCTTGTAGCCTTTTACTAATCTACAGTATGGAAGCCCAGGAGTGCCATTTACAAAAGAATGAAAGAATAAATTATCAAACTATTATTTGGAAATAAAAATGTGAATAAATAAAACAATTTATAAATGGAAAAATAAATAGACATATTTAAATGTGTTTATTTATGTTTTAGAATGTCATTATATTTAATAATAAAATTGTGCTTTAATAAATCATATTTAAATGCACCTTTTAAATTGCGTTTTAAAAGCATTTGGCAATTACTTTTCTTCATCCATTTGCAAGTTGCTTTTCTTCATCCATTTGCTAATAACTTTTCTTTATTGTTTGACTTTTCCTTTTCTTTTACCATTTGTCAGTTCATACCAGCTGAAGTCCCAGAGTGCCAGTTAAAAAAGAATGAAGGAATAAATTAGCAATCTATTAATTTGAAAATAAAAACTTGATTAAATAAATCAATTTATAAATGGACAAATAAAAAGACACATTTAAATGTGTTTATTTAATTAATGTATAAAAATGTAATTATATTTAACAATAAAATTGTGCATTATAAATCAGTTCCCTATCTGTCACTCTCTCGACGTTGTGTCAATGTAGTGACACTAGGGGTCACTCTTGGGAGCCCGAGACACCTCTGGTCTTTGATAAAAGGCCAATGAAAATTGGCGTGTGGTATTTGCATGCCACTCCCCCAGACATACGGGTATAAAAGGAGCTGGTATGCAACCACTCATTCAGATTTTCTCTTCGGAGCTGAACGGTCATGCTCACTGAGCTGAATTCCCACGACTGTTCATTCACCTCTGCTGGATCTTACGGCGCATTTCAGCGGCTTCTCCCCCCTCTGCACTGGTGCACTGCAGAGAATGCCCCTGGGCGCTTCGGCAGAAATAAAAGAGTATATTTCTCTAAAAGAGTATATTTCTCTAAAAGAGCGACACACACGGAAAGTCTTTTTAAAGACGCTTCTTTTTAAAGATGCCTTTCCATTGTGTGTTATTCCTGGTTGCGCTCGTTATCTCTCGCCTTCTGACAGTCACGATCACTGTCTTTCATGTCTGGGAACTGCTCACATGGAGACAGCGTTCGTGGATGGGTCATGTACTCATTGCGAGAACATGTCCATGGCAACGATGCGGTCGCGGCTTACCTTTGTATGAAAGCAAGCCACCCCAGAGGCTCCCCACCTCGGTCCTTCTACCTACGGGTATGAGGCCAGCGCGGCTAGCACCGCGGGCGATTTGGGGACACCAATGGGACCATCTCCGCCGGGTGTCCACCCACGGACCTCCCATTCCCCAGCACGCTCGTCTGCCCCGATCGGGCTTCCAGATGATTCCGCCGGCTCGTCTCACGGCAAGTTCGACCTCTTATTCAGAGCCCGCGAAGATCATGAGCTCTCGAGCGCAGCATCGGAGAGCGCGCTCATCCAGTCGAACACAGAAGCCTCAGCTGGGCTCCTCCCTTCGGGTGTGGTCGCCCAGTCACAGGCTGACGCAGAGATGACAGCATGCTTTCCCGGGCAGCCGCGAGCATTGGGCTAGAGTCGAACCCTCCACTCTCCCCTGAACCCCCACGGCTTGATGATTGGTTCCTGGGCTCGTGGTGCCACTCAAAGCCACGCCCCGCCCCCGTTCCTTTCTTCCCGCAAGTGCATGAAGAGCTGACAAGGAGGCACTTTTTACTTCCTGGTCCCGATCTTTCAGCTTCCCGCCCTTACTACCCTCGATGGTGGGGCAGCCAAGGGCTATTCGGCAATCCCCCCAGTGGATAAAGGCGCTCGCGGTGCACCTATGCCCGCAGAATGCTGCCACCTGGCGCGGGCGCCCAAAGCTCCCGTCCAAGACCTGTAAGTTTACGTCGTCTCTGACGGCCAAGGCCTATGGTGCTGCCCTGCATGCCTTGGCTCCCCTGCAAGTCCGCCAAGGCACTAAAGGAACGGCACGAGGGTAGTTCCGTCCTGGGATTGATGCAGGAGCTGTGCTCGGCGACCGACCTCGCTCTCCGGGCGACGAAGGTCAAGGCGTGGTCTCTCAGGTGGGCGATGTCCACCTTGGTGGTCCAGGAGCACCACCTTTGGCTCAACCTGGTCGAGATGGGAGAGGCCGACAAGGCACGGTTCCTTGCTGCCCCATTTCCCAAGTTGGCCAGTCCGGCGACACCGAGGACTGCCCAGCAGTTCTCACTCGGTGAAGCAGCAGATGGAGGTTATCCGGCACTTCCTGCCCCGGCACGGCTCAAGATCCCGCACCCCGTCTGCTCATCGCCAAGGGCGTCCCCCTGTGGTGACTGCACTGGAAGCAGACGCCACCCGCGAAAGGCTTCGAAGTGCCCCTGAGACAGGCGACCCAGGGATGACGAAACCTGCTGCTCTGGAGCTGGTAAGCAGAACACTCCATCCCCCGGTCGAGGGCCGGGAGGAGAATCTTTTGTTACCTTTGCATTTAATTGCGCTGCATGCCCAAGTGGCTGCAGTAACCAAGAGATCAGCAAGAGCGGTTTCCTTGTTCCCTGGGTCACATATCTGGTGTGCACAGCCGTCATCACGACCACCGTCCACCACTCTATTTGGCAGGTTTGGCGCTGCAGCAGCGGTCTCTCCGCCCCTGAGCGCCCAGCTGTGGCATAAATCCGCCCCCGATGTGATAGTCTCCATGGATCACGAGGACAGGCCTCTTCCTCCCCCACCCCAGGCTGTTCCAGGGGTTGTCACAAGGAGCCAGGTAAGTACTTCGATGTTCCTGAACTCAGCACGGCCACGACACGGTGTGGCACCTCAGGCTCTGCCCTGCTACGAGGCCCCACCCACCGGTACGTCTGACGAGATTGTCCCTCCGGCCAAGATGAAGAAGGGGTTTTACAGCTCCTACTTCATTGTACCGAAAAAAGGTGGTGGGTTGCGGCCAATCTTGGACCTGCGAGTAATGAACCGGGCTTTACACAGACTCCTGTCCTAGATGCTGATGCAAAGACACACTCTAGCGAGTGTCCGGCATCAAGATTGTTTCACGGCGGTAGACCTGAAGGACGCGTACTTCCACGTCTCGATTCTACCTCAACACACACCCTTCCTGCGGTTTGCATTCGAGGGTCGGGCGTATTAGTACAAGGTCCTCCCTTTCGGTCTGTCCTTGTTCCCTCATGTCTTCACGAAGGTCGCAGAGGCAGCCCTTGCCCCGCTAAGGGAAGTGGGCATTCGCATCCTCAACTAACCCGATGATTGGCTAATCCTAGCTCACTCTCGAGATGTGTTGTGTGCACACAGGGACCTGGTGCTCTCACACCTCAGCCGACTAGGGCTTCGGGTCAACTGGGAAAAGAACAAGCTCCTCCTGGTTCAGAGCATCTCTTTTCTCGGTCTGGAGTTGGACTCAGTCTCGTTGACGGCGCGCCTCACGAACGAGCGTGCATAGTCGGTGCTGACCTGTTTGAAGGCTTTCAAACAGAAAACAGCGGTTCCACTGAAATTTTTTCAGAGGCTCCTGGGGCATATGGCATCCTCAACGGTGGCCACTCCACTCGGGTTGATGCATATGAGACCGCTTCAGCACTAGCTTCAGACTCGAGTCCCAAGATGGGCATGGGGCTGCAGGACACATCACGTGGCCATCACGCTGATCTGTCACTTCTCTTCAGCCCTTGGACCGACCTCACATTTCTACGGGCAGGCTTTCCCCTAGAGCAGGTCTCCAGGCGCGTCGTGGTCACGACAGATGCCTCCAAAACGGGCTGGGGTGCAATTTTAAGCATCCATAAGCCGGCGGCTGCATTGGCACATCAACTGCCTCGAGTTGCTGGCAATTCTGCTCGCCCTGTGTAGGTTCCGGCCGTTGATCCAGGGCAAGCAAGTGTTAGCTCGGACAGACAACGCGGCAACGGTAGCATATGTCAACCGTCAAAGCGGTCTGCGCTCCCGTTGTATGTCACATCTCGCCCGCCATCTCCTCCTCTGGAGTCAGCAGCACCTCAAGTCGCTGTGATCCACTCACATCCCAGGTGACCTCAACACTGTAGCGGATGCGCTTTCATGGCAGGTTACCCTCAGGGGAGAGTGGAGACTCCACCCTCAGGTGGTCCAGCTGATCTAGAGTCGATTCGTACAGGCACAGGTAGACCTGTTCACCTCCCGGGAATCCTCCCACTGCCCGCTCTGGTACACCCTGACCGAGGCACCTCTTGGTATAAATGCGCTGGCACACAGCTGGCCCCCTGGACTGCGCAAATATGCGTTTCCCCCAGTGAGCCTACTTGCACAGACCCTGTGCAAGATCAGGGAGGACGAGGAGCAGGTCGTCCTGGTAGTACCCTACTGGCCCACCCAGACGTGGTTCTCGGACCTCACGCTCCTCGCAACAGCCCCCGGCGAATTCCCCTGAGGAAGGACCTTCTTTCTCAGAGACGGGGCACCATCTGGCACCCATGACCAGGCCTCTAGAATTTCCATGTCTGGCCCCTGGACGGGATGCGGAAGACCTAAGTGGTCTACCACCCGCGGTAGTAGACACGATCACTCAGGCTAGGGCCCCCTCTGCGAGGCGCCTGTATGCCTTTAAGTGGCATATGTTCGCTAAATGGTGTTCTTCCCGACTGGAAGACCCCCAGAGATGTGCAGTCAGATCGATGCTTTCCTTCCTGCAGGAGAAGGTGTATGTAACCGCTATAGCGGCACACCACGACACAGTGGACGGTAAGTCCTTAGGGAAGCATGACCTGATCATCAGGTTCCTGAGAGGCGCCAGGAGGCTGAATCCCTCCAGACCGTGCCTCGTTCCCTCATGGGACCTCTCTGTAGTTTTTCAGGGTCTACAGAGAGCCCCCTTTGAGCCCTTGCAGTCAGCTGAGCTTAAGGCACTCTCCTTGAAGACTGCCCTCCTGACTGCGCTCACTTCCATCAAGAAGATAGGAGACCTGCAAGCGTTCTCTGTCAGTGAAATGTGCCTGGAGTTCGGTCCAGGCTACTCTCACGTGATCTTGAGACCCCGACCGGGCTATATGCCCAAGGCTCCCATGACCCCTTTTAGGGACCAGGTGGTGAACCTGCAAGCGCTGCCCCAGGAGGAGGCAGTCCCAGCCCTGTCATTGCTGTGTCCGGTGCATGCTTTACGCATCTATCTGGATCGCACGCAGAGCAGCTCTTTGTCTGCTTTGGTGCACAGTGGAAAGGAAGCGCTGTCTCCAAGCAGAGGATCGCCCACTGGCTCATTGACGCCATAGCTATGGCATATCACACCCAGAATATGCTGCCCCCGGTAGGGCTACGAGCCTATTCTACCAGGGGTGTAGCGGCCTCCTGGGCCCTGGCCAGTGGTGCCTCTCTAACAGACATTTGCAGAGCAGCGGGCTGGGTAACACCCAACACATTTGCGAGGTTCTACAACCTCCGGGTGGAACCAGTTTCGTCCCGTGTAGTGGCACGCAATACAAGCATATAAGTCTGGGATAGTCGGCCGGGTGTATTGCTTGCACATAGCGCCTTTCACCTCCCCTGAGCTGAAGACGTGCGCCATTAACTCCCAGTAGTGTTCACAAACTATGTTCCCTGGTTGACTTCCTCCGAGCCCTGTGGCAATCGAGTTTTCGGAGAGACTTGCTGCCGGCCCTGTACACATGCTAACTAAAAATAAAAGGGGGGAAAAGAGGGGAAAAGAGGTCACGACTGGGCTAGCCTGTCTCTATTTTTGGGTAGTCGATTTGTCCCCAAAGGGCCGTTCGACACTCATAACTATGTTGGGGGAGGTTACATGTCGGCCTGGTGTGCTGGCTATGAGGAACACAATTGTCTGCCCGTCACACATTGCCAGTTCACGTAACACAGTTCAGCCAGTTGCGGCATTATATAGGGACCCCTAGTGTCACTACATTGACACAACGTCGAGTGAGTGACAGATAGGGAACGTCATGGTTACTTGTGTAACCTCCGTTCCCTGATGAAGGGAACGAGACGTTGTGTCCCTCCTGCCACAATGCTGAACTACCTGCTGAAATGGCCGGGACCTTGTCTCGGCTCCTCAGCATAAAACCTGAATGAGTGGTTGCATACCAGCTCCTTTATACCCGTATGTCCGGGGGAGTGGCATGCAAATACCACTCGCCAATTTTCATTGGCCTTTTATCAAAGACCAGAGGTGTCTCGGGCTCGCAAGAGTGACCCCCGAGTGTCACTACATCGACACAGCGTCTCGTTCCCTCCATCAGGGAATGGAGGTTACACAAGTAACCATGATGATTTATTTCATGTTTAAATTGTCATTAAATGTAGCAATAAATTAGTACATTAATGAGTCTTTTAAATGCATTTTTAATACACTTTAAAAACACCTTTTAAATTGCATTTTAAAAAGGTATTTGGCAATTGCTTTTCCTCATCCATTTGCCAATGGCTTTTCTTTTTTGTTTTACTTTTTCTTTTCTTTAACCAATTGAGAATCGAGTTAAAAAACTGCCATTGGACTGTTGACTCGTGAGAGCAACCAACGAACTTTCGACTCAGTTATAAGACACACCCCCTCTCCCACATGCCACTCGAAGAGGATGTAAGACGGCCTGTCATTGGACGATGGTACGAGCAGTTGTGTGATATTATTGGATCTGTGAATCCCACGCGCAAGAAACGGATGTGAAACATATCAGAAGATAATGGTGGCTCGTTCACTGTTGCTGTGAAATACTGAATGCGGCCCTACCTGAGCGTGCACAGTGATACATGTCCAGGATGGGAGCTGATAATTGTGATGCTGTCAACAGATCCAGTCTCCCGACCCGCGGCCTGAGCTGAAATACACGACGGAGGTGAGCAAGGGCAACGGCTCGAGTCGCTGTAGAAAGCCAGTGGACTTTCCAGAAATTATACAGAAGAAAACACACATCCCTTTTGACATAACATTCATAAAAAAAAAAAAATTATAATCATAAAATAAAATAAAAAACACTGTATGATCATCTTTAATTTTTGTTTTTTTATTAAAATAATTGCCTGTGTATGATTGGGAAAAGGTGGACTGTCGGAATGACGGTCAGCTGAGGATACAGAGAAGGCAGCGAGCACACTTTTATGGGACAAATGGTAGTGTTTAAACTAATGTTGTGTATTATGTGTATTATGAAAGTGTCTCTTTCAAATGAAAATTATATATATATATATATATATATATATATTTCACACCAATCTGCTGTGTATATCTGTTTATAAAATCGCAAATAAAGTTTGTGCTTCATCTTTTGTTGTGCTCATCTTCATAAAGATGTTTATTGACTGACAGGAGCTATACACACAGTAAACACACAATGTACACTCTCTTACAATTGTAATCTGGGTCTTATGGATTTAATATATTGAATTTTGAATGAATTTACATTTTTTTTGTACCTGAATCGATTATGTTATAGGCAACATTTAATTGACACAGATAATGGCAATTAACATGTCAAAGATGTTTGAGGTAAAATGTCCAAGATTTAGGCCAGACATTTTCCGAGAGGAAAAAAGCAATAACCAACAAGTGTTTTACCACTTCACTGCTAGAATTGTGTGAAATGAAACAGTCACTTAACATAACTTTTACTGGAAGAAAAAAAAACCCTTCTGGTTGTGTAAATGAAAGATAACACTTTATTAAGCTTTATAAACAGAAACAGTTTAGCACAGTTTCATCGTGTCCCAGTGCTTATGATCGATGATCTCATAGTGCACAGAGGGTACAGTATATGGGCTTTGTTCACAAATATGGCAGAGAGTGGTCATTCAGTAATGAAACAGGTGAATCGCTGTAAGGTCATGCAATGCAGAGAAGCAATTGCTTTAGTAACCTCTGGGAAGTTTGCACCCCATATAATTAAATCATTACCAAACCTATACCATTCGTTTGTGCCACAAAAATGAACGTTTGTGCTGGTTCAGTGTTTGAGATATTAGACATTATTGTTTTGACTGTGTGACATCACTTTCCACCCCTTTCGGTCCAAATCGCTCCAAACCGGTGCTGTTCATTTGTGCTCGATTTGTGCTGGTTTGTGCTGTTAAAAGAAACACTGTTACTATTTCCATTCCTTTTATATAGCAAGATACTTTTCGGGAGCAGTGATGTCAGTCTCCACCCCATACGGTCCAAATCGATCTAAACCGGTGCCATTCGTTGTGCTCGATTTGTGCCGGTTTGTGCCGTTAAAAGAAACACTGTAACTATTTATCTTCCTTAGAAATAGCATGAAACATTTCGGGAGCAGTGACGCTACTCCAAATTGCTCTGAACCGGTGTCGTTCTCGATTTGTACCATTAAAAGAAACATCATAATGTTTTCCTTTCTTTGTATTAAACAAGATAGCTTTTGGGAGCCGTGAAATCGTGCAGGCTAAACCCAATGTCAATAGCACTCACCTGTCTCTATCATTTGTGCTCACTTCTGGTTTATGCCGTATTTGGTATCGTTGAAGCATTGATTTTTTGGCAAAGATTAATCATAACATTTTCTTTTCTTTGTATTATATAAAGTTTTATCTTTCGTTTACACAAACGGAAGGTCTTTTTTTTTCTTCCTCCAGTTAAAGTTATGCTAAGTGACTGTTTCATTTCACACAATTCTAGCAGTGATGGGGTAAAACACTTGTTGGTTATTGCTTTTTTTATCTCGGAAAATGTCTGGCCTAAATCTTGGACATTTTACCTCAAACATCTTTGAGATGTTAATTGCCAATATACATCAGTTAGTTCTGGTCCTCGAATCTGATTGGACAAGAGATGTTCCATGAACACTGATGGTCTGACACCATCAGCACTCGGACACTTCACTGTGTGTGTATCACTCCGCTTATGTTCGTGCCGTTCTAAACTATGTAAGAGCAGTGCAGATGTGTTAACAGCTACTGTTTGTCTTTTTTTTTTTTTTTTTACATTACATATGTTAGCCAGCAGGTGGTGGAAAAAGATATTTTTTTTGTGTAATAAGAGCCAGTTGGTGACATGAATCCGCGTCAGCCACTGTTTACATACAGCAGTGCTCCGTGATCGCTACTACACTACTAAAGCTAGAAAATAGCTTTAAACGGCTTTAAATGAACAACTTCAGCATTACGGCTCATCACAGCTGAGAGACACAACAGACTGATTGATTACAGAACTCAAGGTGCTTACCTCTTACCGGAGTTTCCACATTGGTACGTACTGTTTAAAATGGCAGTGGACATTGCGGTTTCTATAGTGAATGTCTCTAGCGCACCAGCTACCGCGAAATAGAGAGGAATACCCCCCCTTAGACGGCTATTTTACCACTGAGAAAGCTGATCTTCAGAAAGCTGACAGCATCTCTGCTTGGGAGTGGCAACAGGTGATCGCACACGCTCCGTCTCTCTCTCTCTCTCTCTCTCTCTCTCTCTCTCTCTCTCACACACACACACACACACACACATCCATCCTTGTTTATCCAATAACTTGTTAGAAACAGCACAAGCCCTGATACTATTTCTGAAGTGACAAGTGACGCATCATTTGGTTTGAACCAGCAACGGCAGATTCTGGTCCGTCACGTAAGAAAGTAGTTCCATGCACAAATGCGTTTTTATGACCGTAGTTTTTCCTAATTTTTTTAACATTTACATCACACTCGCAATTGTGCTATATGGCTCTAAATCAGCACTGCTGTGATCAAAAGTCCAATGGCATTTTTTAAACTCGATTCTCAATTGGTTAAAGAAAATGAAAAGAAACAGGAAAAAGAAAAGCCATTTGCAAATGGATGAAGAAAAGCAGTTGGCAAATGACTTAAAAGCAATTTCCAAATACCTTTTTCAAATGCAATTTAAAAGGTACTTTTAAAGTACATTAAAATTTATTTAAAAGACTCATTAATTTACTAATTTATTGCTACATTTAATGGCAATTTAAACATGAAATTAATCTGATTAATGAACAGTTTTATTGTTAAATATAATGACATTTTTAAACATTAATTAAACACATTTAAATGTGTCTTTTTATTTGTCCATTTATAAATTATAAATTATTCAAGTATTTATTTTCAAATTAATAGATTGATAATTTATTCCTTCATTCTTTATTAATTGGCACTTCTGGGCTTTAGCTGGTATGAACTGAAAAAGCAACTGGCAAATGGTTGAAGAAAAGCAATTGCCAAATACTTTTTAAAACACAATTTAAAAGGTGCATTTAAATATGATTAATTAATGCACAATTTTATTGTTAAATATAATGGCATTTCAAAACACGAAATAAACACATTAAAATGTGTCTATTTATTTGTCCATTTATAAATTGTTTTATTCACATTTTTATTTTCAAATTAATAGATTGATAATTTATTCCTTCATTCTTTTGTAAATGACACTCCTGGGCTTCCATACTACAGTATGCCTGTTACAGTATGCTGTAAAACTCCCATATATGCTAATTATAATAAGTCCCTTACAAAACGTTCTGTGGCTGTACCATAATACAGTGAAGGCATAAGATGATAATATATTACTAAATGTTTGTCCTATTCAAATACCACTGTTTTTAAATAGTACTCCAAAAAACTTCAAAGCTTACCATGGTAAAAAAAAAAAAGAAGAAAAAAAAAAAAAAGAAAAAAGAAAACGAGATTGTTAGGGATAGACTTACAGTCTCTTCATGGCATGCACTTAATAAAGGTCTTATATAATTTTCACAACTATTGTTTTCTGACGTTTTTGTCTACTGTTTTTTTCCCCAGTGTTTCATTAGCTAAATGATCTGCAACAATTTAAACAACAAGAGCTACTACAACCCATTGAAGAATCTGTTAGTCTATTTCTCACAGCCTCATGTACATTCCCGTCATGGCTTAAGAACATGCAAGGTTAAGTTATGACTGTAACAAAAGGGAACCATGAGTGATTTTCATCCCAGGCAAACATTGCTCTCTGCTGGCTATGTTGGGAATTAGCACCATCTGAAACTTTATGAAGCTTCTCAGAATGCCTCAATCATGTCAGGTATTCTGTCTGTAACATAACATAAAGACTTCATATTTCATCTTCAAAATGTATCATAAAACAATATTTCAATAATATTAAAACAGGTTCTCAAGCCAAATAAACTAATATATATATATATATATATATATATATATATATATATATATATATATATAAAATTAAAGGGATAGATCACCCAAAAATTCAAGTCTCTCATCTTTCAATCACCCTCATTCCATCCCAGATGTGTCTGACTTTCGTTCTTCTGCTGAACACAAAGATTTTTAGAAAGATGTGTCTGCTCTGTAGGTCCATTCAATGCAAGTGAATGGTGGCCAATATTTTGAAGGTCCAAATAGCACATAAAGGCAACATAAAAGGAATCCATATGACACCAGTGGTTAAATTCATGTCTTCATAAGTGATTGTATGTGGGTAAGAAACAGATAAATATTTAAGTCTACTTTATACTTCCTGCCCAGTAGGTGGTGATATGCATGAAGAATGCAAATTACCAAAACCAAAAGAAGAAGAACTCTTAGGAGAGAAGAGGGCTGATTGAAAGTGGAGATTTATTGATCATTCATGTGCTCGGAACTCGCAATTACGATATTTCCGACTCCATTTGAAGGGCACTTTATACAGAGCCTGACAGCCATGACTAGGTCAAAATGGAAACAAAATCAACAGGAAGTTCTCTTGGCACTACAGGATGTGCTAGCTTTCTCATTACCCTGATATATTCTCAGGTGTCTGTGATGTTCCATTACATGAAAACCTCAGTTAAAGTTCAGGACAGACTGGAAGAGTACAACTAAACCCCTGAATATCTGAATTCAGGCCACAATACAAGACATAAGCTTTCTATTTATCCTTGTTTCTGTTATTAGTTGAGGAATTTGGAGATCAACAATGACATAATTGTTTGAACTTATCATTTGTGGTTTCTGTGGCTCAACCAGGATAAAGTTACAATGTGTCTGATGAAGAACTGTTCTCACACAATAGAGCTTGGAAAATCAATGTAACAAAAAGTATTTTCATGACCAACTGACGATGAAGAAGTGTAGCCTGAAGCCAAAGGCTATTGCCCTGGTTCTACATCAATGACTTCCTGTCCTAACCTCCACTTTCAGCACAACCTCCAACAGCGGCTCATTAGGAGCCATATCTGTATTTATAATGCCTGGCTGCTGATTTCCATATGGTATTATAGAGCTAAACATCATGAATCACACCAACATTAAAGGCACAAGATACAGACTGAAACTGCAACTCTAACATTGTCCTCTCTTGAAGAGAAGCAAAAAACATCATAGAGACCACACTTCCCCTCCTTCCCTCATTCAGTCTCTCTCTCGATCTTTCTTAGGTTGGCAATTCTGAAACAATACTCCATCTTTTCAACAGTTCTGAATTACAGCCTGCACTTCATTCGTGCCATCTTGGGTTAAGCACCACCTGAAAACAGCAAACAAGAAATAAAACTTACCGCTCTTCTAGCAGATCTTCAAAGAATTAGGTGTGAGAGCAGGGAACATTTCTGTGGCATTCTTATGCACACATTGGCAAATTTTTTCAGGGTTGGTGTGTGAGAGAGCATTAAGGCCTTAGCAAGAGGTGTTCCGTGCTGTACCAGGGACTCCCAGGCAGTAACAGTGGACTTACAGAACAGTACCCTGGTGGTAACAGTAGATAAAACTACCTTAAGCTTTCAATATAATCACATCGCTATATACCATCAGCTTACAATTTGACAGCAGTCTCAAAGGGCTGTAAAATACATCATCCTAACTTTGTCTAGCCCTGAGGAACATTCTGTTTAACTGCACTGAATGACTGCTAATTACTGACATTCCAGACCCTGCTCTTTCACCAGCCTGAACCGTGCAGCAAAAAACAAAAAAACATTCATAAATAGAAGTCACTTTGTTATTCTCTTACTAACACAAAGGGAGAACTTGTGAGAAAGTACATTTACAAAAAAAATAAACGGATTTATGCCTAGAAAACACAAACCCATTACCTAAGATACATCTGTAATACAAAATGGCAGAGTCTGTCCCTTTTATATAAAATAAAATCCAGCTTTTCAAATAGTAAGCCTCCAAATATTTACAAGAAACAAACATTTATTGCTTCAAAGACATACAGAGTATAAAACTGTTATGGTTTTGAATGTAATGCCAGCATTCATTTATAAAACACACATTTAGCTTATAATGAGACTAACAGAGCTCTTGACTGAAAGATTTTGTATTTGTTAGATGGGGAATTTTTAGGGAATATTTAACAGTGTAACTTTTAATAAAACTAATATGTTGAGGAGAGTCAGAGAAAAGTGCTCAAATATATATCACTTTTGAGGAAGTTTGTATGACAGTGCTCATTCTTACAGTAGCAAAGGATGACGATACGGTTAATATGAGATCTCCGGAGGAACTAGACCAAGACCAAAGTCCACACTGAAAATATGGGATTCAAAATCTAACTTAAACATGGAAATAGTTTTTTAGAAATCATCGGATTTAGAAAATTATTAAACAAAGAAATGCTATGAAGTCAAATAAAAAATAAAAAATTAAAGGTGTCATGACATGAGGAATCAAATTTTCCTTGATCTTTTGACATTTAAGAGGTCACTGTACTATAAAAACATACTGTAATTTCAGAATTGAAAACTTCCTCCTTAATAGAAAAATAGCATTTATTTAAACCAGGTTATAGAAATGGGCAGTTTGGAATTTGTGGAACTTGCGATGTCACAAGAATACATCTGCATATGACAGCCTCTTCAGAAAGACATCAACCTACCTTTCATCACTGCACCCTTGGCCCGCCCACTGGTGCTCACTGTCTGTCAGACAGGTGAAGAGAAGAGAGGGCCTGTCATGGGAGATTAATCCAAAGAAGACTTACACAGGACAACTTCATGTGCGTATCTGGATTTAAATGATTGTCTACACTAGATGAATGGCTTTGACCATTGTCGTTCATCTCACACCGCTTTTAAAAGATGCGATGTCAAGTTATAACGCTAAAAAGGAGACCTCCATTGTGTTTCATTTAGCTGCACTGTTTCTTGTTGTTTTGAAGGCACCTTGGATGTTTTTGCTTTCATCTGTGCGATTTTTAATTTTTAGTCTTTTGTAAACATGCACCTAAATGGATTCTTTGATTGTTTTAATGCGTTTTAATGCGTTTCCGGCGATGTGTTTTAAGAGCGGTCCAAGTGCAACTTTTAAAAATGCATCTCATTCTGCTGCTGCCACTGACTGGGAGAAATACATGCCATTCTATGTGTAAACAAACACGGAAGATGTAAGATGTGAAGACCAGCGTCTCTGCTTTGGCCTGTTGAAGCCGGTTGAAGCACTCAGCATCACCAAGGATTGTATTACGTTTGCGTAATCAGAACATTTCAGCATGGATTGTATGATTTTTCGGCTTATATCAGCATAGATTGCTTGTGAACCAGTCACAATATGATTCAAGCTTTGCAAAGGCACTGTTATTAAAGGATGGAGCAGTTAAAACACTACTGGACTGCAAAAACAAAGTAAACAGTTTCATTCATGAATATTTCATATGTCATGACTGTTTGATAGTTTATGATGCTGCGTGAACAGTTTAATATATTCAGATGAAATGTGTTAGAAATGCGTTAAATGTTAATCCTGAAATTTAGTTTTATAAATGTTGTGGTCTTATAGAGTTTGTTCCTTTTCTTTGGATTGCGTTTCAAATATGTCTGTATTTGTGGGGCTGCATGATGCTAGCCAATCAGAACAGTGGGCATTTACATTGAAGTTTTAAAGGGCCAGAGAGCTTGAAACTGAGCATTTCAGACAGAGGGCCAGAGACAGGGTGGAAAATTATTATGTATTACTAAATTATGACTGTTTTGGTGCAAAAAGCCTATACTAACATTATGCATAGACCTCAAATAAGATAACAAAATTATAAAAAAAAGAGTATGTCATGACCCCTTTAAGATATGCACTACTTCTACAGGTATAAGCCACTAATCAAAGAAGAACATTTGTGACATTGACCATGTTAACTCCTTTGTATAAAAGTTCAGATTTCCTTGTTTCCATTAAAGCACACAAGATGCTCTTTGGAACATTCTCAAATCATACTGGGGTAACATGGATCATCAGGTTTTGCACAAACTCTTGGAATCCATGCCAGCTTGTCTGCATGCTGTCATTAAAGCAATAGGGGACAACAAAATACTAAGACATTATGAAATTCATGTTAATTTTTTGACTCAGATTTTCAAACAAATCAATCAATATTTTACAGTTAACATAATTTTTTAATAAAAAACTGTATTAAATTATTAAAACAGCATTTTTACGTGTTTCCAGACTTTTGGACTCCAATATTTTTATGGTGAGCTGGATTTCTAGAGTGTTACAGCCGATGTGGTGAGATTATGTTGTGAGATTATGATGATTTACAGCTACGAAGGGGCGTTCATTAGAAGAGACGGAGAGACTCAAGTGAGCATTAACCAAAGGATATTACATGACAAGTATAAATGGGTCCTGGAAGTGACTACAACCTACATTAATACAACAAAGTTGTGCTCAATGCAAGTGATGAGCTTGATTTAGGTAAGGGTGAGTCACACATCATTATTACCCTAAAGGGACTCCAATGTGTATAAATCAGAGGATGAGTCTCACTTTGCTGTTTATAACCACTTCAGTGACAGTAATTGGGGATGGTCGGGGCCAGTGGAGACATGTGGTATGTGTGTACAGGAATATAGGACATTGAGATGACAGTAGACATGTGTAAGTAGGTCTGCAGTATGAGCAGGAGGCATACAGTAAGAAGCAGAGAGAGGGAACCTTCACACTGAGTCTGTGAGTTATTTCTGCAGGCCACAACAGCAGCAGACGCCTGCTCTGATTTCAGCTCCGGTGAAGAGACGATCATGCCTTGAATCTGACATAAAAAGAGAGAAAAACTTAATCTCAACAAATAATTAATTAGGTCAAATAATTATAATTGCAACAATAGCTGGAAAGGCAGCTATAATGTAACTCCATGACCAACACAATCACACAGGAAATGTTGCTTCCAAAAGTTCATGTACCCTGAAATTTACCCCATTCTTCTGAATTACTGACAAGAGTCAACCACCATCAGACATTTTTGCATCAATTCGAACATGATTACCTTTCACTCTAGCACTACTGAAAGCCTCTGAGACACAGGGACTCGTGTTCACATATACAACAGTGAGCACACTTCGGAAGTCACATTTTCACTTTAAAATAAAAAATTTTACTCCACTGACAGTTAGGTTTGGGGTTTGGGTTAGTGTAGGGTTAAGAAAAAAATATTTGGGCTGTTGATTTAACATGTAACCACCAAATATAGGTGAAAAGTCACGTGAGGGAAGACGTTGGCTCCGATTAGCGCTGATTAGTTCAATATATTTTAAATTAATCAATGTGATAAACCCCGCCTCTCATGCACTCGTCCTCACAGCGAGTCTCTGCAGATTGCTATGAATGGGATAAACTGATGTAAGTGGAGAAACTAGTTGCACAGTAAACAACTAGCTGACACGGACAACAGTACATTTGGTTACATCCAAATCAAATGAACTTGAAATGATTTGAAACATGAATTGGTGTGCTAGTAAGCTGCTTGGGCGCTTGCTCTTAAAGGTGGCAGCTCCCTGCCATCATGTCGTATTTACCAAGAAACAGATGGCAAATTCTCCAAAAAAGATGACTATAAAAATAATAGGCGAAATATAACAGATGAAATATACATGAAAATTTCTTGTTCCTGTATTCTTGTAGGTATGAAGTAGAGATTGACCGATCATCTGATTTTCTGATTTGCTATTTTTGTTAATAAACTCTTCTGAGTTCATTTAAGAACGCGTCTGACTGCTGGGTTCAACTCCCTTTTGTGGCTCAGTGGTGGAAATTAAGACTCTTGCGGCAGAGACCCAAGTTTGAATCCCGGCTCTGACACCCATGATACGAGGATGTGGATGAGCTTGCGTGGCATTTGATCGAGGGGGCTACGCTGCGATTCGAATGGGAGATCTCCATTAAGCATAAAAGTGGATGGGCTCGCAGCATTCGAAAAGGGAAATTAAGAGAGTTGGCTCACGCTGCGTTCGAATGGGAGACTGCTCTATTTTGACGAGGAAAGTGAGAACGAGAGTTGGTCGTGCTGTGTTCAAAAGGGAGGGCTCACACTGCGATTCGAACGGGAGACTGCTCTAAAGAGAGAGAGAGAAAGAGAGCTCACGGCATTCGAACGGGTAAGCCCAGCATGCATCCGAACACGGGTCCACTCTGCATCCGAACGGAAAAGCCCACTCAGCGCTTCGAAAGGGAGAGCCCACTATATGTGTGAATCTTGAAGCTGCGTGGGTATCATCGGCGAACAGCGGATCAAGAGGGGACTTAGTTGAAAGTTGAAAATGAAATTGAATGCCCCTTTAAACTTAATCTGTTTGCTTGTTTAATGAAGTGTCTGATGTTTCGTTTATCTATAATTTGCAGGTCTGAGAAGGTGGGATGAATGTTGGGATTGAACTGTGTATTTGTCAGTGATTTCTGAGCAACGCAGAGCCGAAAGGCTAGGATAAACATAGCATCAAACATGCAAGCTGTGTTTAATGAATGGTGACCAAGGCAGAGGGTGGTTAGGCATTTGTTAAGATATCGATGGTTAGAGGCATTCCGGTGCCTGAGCGTTTAATGAGCAGAACATTTTGGGGGTTATTGATTGCTGGGGCGGACTTGCCGAAGGACGCCACTCTGATAGCCTTTGATGGTATCTGGTTAAATGTCTTTGAATTGGTTTAGGAAAGGAATGAAATGGTGAAATGGATAATATGCTGTGGTAGAAACATTATTAAGTGCAATATATATAATCCCCCAAACTGGGTGAAGGAAATGCCAAATTGAGGGCTGACAGAAGTGCTAGATTGTGGTAAACTGCATTGGAACAGCTTTCGGAGGCAGCCTCGTGCGAGGGCCTGCTCTGGGTGGAAAGTTTGGACGAAGGACCTTGATGCGGCAATAGGGGGCTGTACTGTTGATATTTGCATCTGATCAGCCAGTTTAGCGGCCTTACGTAAGGGACAGATCCAAGTGGAAGGTTTAGATTAAAGGACCTATGTACAGCCGTAGGGAGTTGTACCATAGGTATACGGTCAGATTTGCTGGCTTGCAGAGGTAGCCTCACTCAATAGACTACCCATAGACGGGGAAATATGGTGCTTTGAGAAGAACAGGAGGAGGTGGTGACCGCCATCTCCTGTAATGCTTGCTGCAGCTGCTGAGAAGTGAAGACAAAGGGCTTCGGCGGAAGCATGGTAAAACGCTGCTGCGGCTGTAGAGTAAGTGGGCCTCCTGCAGGAGCAGAGTTTAGAGTACAGTTGCCGCAGTGGATTGAGTATTTGGGAGCATGGTAAAGGGGCTCCTGTGGGAGCGCTGCAGGGGTTTTTTTTCATTGCTGTAGATGCACATCTATAAATTTATGGAGCTTAAGGAATTGAAAGTGCCTGTGGGGAAAATATTAATAACCGTGTACACACATTTGGCAAGGGTGGGGCACAGTTGTGGCAGTGTCAGGTGAGGCACGGTTGCTGCGGTATCAAGAAGGGCACAAATGACTTTATTAGATTTATCAACACCTGTAAGGGAAGCAAAGATTAGTTTTGAACTTACATGTAGGGGGAGAAAATGGTTAGTTAGGAATACGTAAATTTATTACCTTTATATATGTCTGTTAGGGAAGCAAAAGGTTAGTTATGGAAAACATGTCAATTACGTTTATATGCAGCTTTAAGGGAAGCAAAAGGTTAGTTAAGAATACAACTTTATTACGTTTGTCATGGCGGGGCACTGCTGCGGCAGTATCAAAATGTGAAAGGGGTACTGCTGTGGCATAATTGAGAGTATGCGGGTAATGCTGCAGCAGTATCGAGCGTGGGCAGGTGCTGCAGCACATTATCTGGTGGGGTACTGTGGATACAGTATCAAATAGGGCACACATGGTTTTATCACATTTAGGCACACCTTATTGTGTGTCGGGCTCATTTCAACCATGAGCAAAGGAAATGCCAATGCGAAGGTTAACAGGAAAAGCTTAAAGGCTTTTAAGATTACTGCACCGCCACTGCACTCGAACGGGAGAGTGCATACTGCAATCGAACGGGAGAACCTATGGCCAAAATTGTGTAGGTTCACACTGCGTCCGAACAGAAAAGCCCACACTGCATTCGAATGGCAGGTGGTGGCGAGTACAGAACTTTGCAGGGTTGTGGTTTGTGAAGTGTATATATATACACTACCAGTCAAAAGTTTTGAAACACTCATTCTTTATTATAATTTTTTTCACATTTTAGAATAATAGTAAAGTCATCAAAACTATGGAATAACATAAATGGAACTATGGGAATTATGTTGTGACTAAACAAAATCCAATATAAATCAAAACTGTTATATTTTAGCATCTTCAAAGTAGTCACCCTTTGCCTAGAATTTGCAGACATGTACTCTTGACATTTTCTCAACCAACTTCTTGAGGTATCACCCTGGCATGCTTTTTAAACAGTATTGAAAGAGTTCCCATCTATGTTGGGCACTTATTGGCTGCTTTTCTTTATTATTTGGTCCAAGTCATCAATTTCAAAAACTTTTTTTTTTAAATTGCATTTTAGTTTTATAATGAAATAAATTAATATGGTAGCACAATTATATTTTTGTCTACAAAACTAATTTCAAATATTTAAGCATACGCCTTCAGATCAAAAGATTTTTAAGATCATGAGAAACATTTCAGTCAAGTGTTTCAAAACTTTTGACCGGTAGTGTATATATTTATGAGCTACACCCTCAGACTTTGATAAGAGGGAGTTTTCTGTTGCATGATGCCCCTGTGTTCAGAATGAAATAAATCATGCTCGAAGGGCAATTTGGAGGGAGAAACAATCGTGATATTCATGTTAGAAGATGACAAACAATTGCTGGATAGAGCACGCCCTAAACAAGCTGCGTGGTGAGGTAATGAGGCTGACAGGCATCACCTGTGCGGCAGAACCTGATTAAAAATGCTGGGGGTTGAAATGGTGGTTGGATTGAACAGTTAATCTTTGTTTCTCTCGCTTTCAAATAAAAATGGAACTCTAATGGCATGAAGCCGGAATGGCGCCCGTTCGTGGAGGCAGCACTGCTTTCCGGGTGGAAAGTTTAGATAAGAGAGCATATGAGCAGTCGTAGAGAGCCGTTTCACATTTTTAAAGTGCCGGAGCAGCCAGTTTCTGGAAGCAACTTTAAGCTATAAACTGCTTCGGCGAATGGAACATAGAAAGAAAGACAGGGTAAAAAATATAACACTTAACGTGGTAGCCGTCAATACTGCTAAAAACAAAAGAGCTTTTGTGGCAGTTTTTGCCGAATAACGAGATTGTTTGGATGGAAGAACTGTTCTGTTAAAGCCGAGTGCTTTACAGCGAAGTTGTATTCGATGATCCGATTGCCTGGGTCTGTTCGTGGGCAATGGGCGGGGCAGAATGCCGGAAAGACACTCATGTCAGGAGACATGAGAGTTGCTCGCGGGCTGTGATTTGTCAGATTAAAATGAACATGCTCCTCCCGAGCCTCTGTTAATTAACTCTTTTAACTTTTTTCTCTGTTGAATATTTTCTCTGTAAAATAAAGATGAAATAAAAAATAAATTACATTTATAAAAAATCTGTTCTGCATATCGGTTATCGAATATGTAAACATACAAATAATCGGTTTTGTATCGGTTTAAAAACAAATCAATATTGCTTGATCTCTAGTATGAAGCAATGTAAAAATAATAATTATAATACAATGCATACACCTAATGAGTCTTTGATGTGACTTGATTTAATAAACAGTTTTAATATAAACTTACAAAAATATAAGTATTTCATGCTTATTTACAGTGTAATTTAAAAGGTATTTCATATTCCTTCCCATACAGAAATCTGATATATGGCAAGTAACATATATATAATAGTTAATTTTGTTTGGGAATATACACTATATTGCCAAAAGTATTCGCTCACCCATCCAAATAATTGAATTCAGGTGTTCCATTCACTTCCATGGCCACAGGTGTATAAAATGAAGCACCTAGGCATGCAGACTGCTTCTACAAACATTTGTGAAAGAATGGGCCGCTCTCAGTAGCTCAGTGAATTCCAGCGTGGTACTGTGATAGGATGCCACCTGTGCAACAAGTCCAGTTGTGAAATTTCCTCACTACTAAATATTCCACAGTCAACTGTCAGTGGTATTATAACAAAGTGGAAGCGATTGGGAATGACAGCAACTCAGCCACGAAGTGGTAGGCCAACGTAAAATGACACAGCGGATGCTGAGGCGCATAGTGCACAGAGGTCGCCAACTTTCTGCAGAGTAAATCGCTACAGACCTCCAAAGTTCATGTGGCCTTCAGATTAGCTCAAGAACAATGCGTAGAGAGCTTCATGGAATGGGTTTCCATGGCTGAGCAGCTGCGTCCAAGCCATACATCACCAAGTGCAATGCAAAGCGTCGGATGCAGTGGTGTAAAGCACGCCGCCACTGGACTCTAGAGCAGTGGAGACGCGTTCTCTGGAGTGACGAATCACGCTTCTCCATCTGGCAATCTGATGGACGAGTCTGGGTTTGGCGGTTGCCAGGAGAACGGTACTTGTCTGACTGCATTGTGCCAACTGTGAAGTTTGGTGGAGGGGGGATTATGGTGTGGGGTTGTTTTTCAGGAGCTGGGCTTGGCCCCTTAGTTCCAGTGAAAGGAACTCTGAATGCTTCAGCATACCAAGAGATTTTGGACAATTCCATGATCCCAAATTTGTGGGAACAGTTTGGGGATGGCCCCTTCCTGTTCCAACATGACTGCGCACCAGTGCACAAAGCAAGGTCCATAAAGACATGAATGAGCGAGTTTGGTGTGGAAGAACTTGACTGGCCGGCACAGAGTCCTGACCTCAACCCGATAGAGCACCTTTGGGATGAATTAAAGCGAAGACTGCGAGCCAGGCCTTCTCGTCCAACATCAGTGTCTGACCTCACAAATGCGCTTCTGGAAGAATGGTCAAAAATTCCCATAAACACACTCCTAAACCTTGTGGAAAGCCTTCCCAGAAGAGTTGAAGCTGTTATAGGTGCAAAGGGTGGGCCGACATCATATTAAACCCTATGGATTAAGAATGGGATGTCACTTAAGTTCATATGCGTCTAAAGGCAGATGAGCGAATACTTTTGGCAATATAGTGTATGTACATAGCCTATTCAAATTATATGATAATAAATAAATGATTTAAGGGAAATATGTGTTGCATAAAGGAAAACAGACGTTTTTATTATTTTGTTGATGTTGTTGCATTTATGAGCAAGTATGTGACTTTTATTACTTTTATGTAGGCACACATTTTTATAAAAAAAAATCTGTGATAAATCAGAATTTAGATTGTATGGGTTTAACCTGAAAGCTATGTAAATGTCAACTGGAACTGATATAGGAATCTGATATAGAAAACTAATACAGAAAAAAAAAAAAAAAAACATGGCACTCTGCCTCCTCATTTCAAAAGTCCTCCACATGCCACTGGTCAGCAGGGGGCAGTAAGCGCAACTCCAGCTGAAGAGGTAATACACAGCTGTACAAGCAAAAAAACACTAACCAACAGCACAAGATGAGGGGTGATCATCCCTATGCCCTACTCACTGAGAAGGACAGAGCTCTTGATGTAGGCACTATGAAGGGAGTATGGCAGTATCCTTCACTAACAGTCTTGTGGAAGGGCCCTTTGTAAACAAAAAATAAAAAAAAAAAAAAAAAATCTTTCGTTTGGAATGACCCTTCGAGTGGCGTCCCCTTCCCGTAGTGCCCTTCAAGGTGCAAAAATGCAGCTTCGAAAATGCCCGAGATTGAATCCCTGGTTCAAACACAGCTGGATGGAGCACAATCTGAATACAGGAATCTAGAGGAATCTGTTTTTCTGTGTTTCAAACTACGTTTAACTTCTCACAGCGTCCTAAAAAAGTTGTGTTTATGACACAACGAAATCAAAGTGAGACTAATCATTGCTGTACTTGTCTGCCATAATAATGTAATGTATTTTCATTATCTGAATTTTTATTAGTGCTGTTGATTTAACGCATTCATTTAGTGCAATTAATTATATGAATAATAACACAATTAATCATGCCCCCAAAATTCTGTAATAAGCCTTGATGTTTTTGCATTCCGCAGTCAACAGGGGGCAGCCTCAACTTGGGCCGTATCAGAACTCCTTGGGTTATACAGGCAACATGCCTCGTCAAACCAAAGAGAGCAGGCAGTTCTCAAAGACAACTGAGTGGAGCACAATAGAATGCAGGGATTTTTTTAAAGTTTTAATGTACTTTCAACTCAACAGTGATGCAGTAATTTGAATTTCAGTAAACACATTTCAGCAACAGAACTTTCGATCTACTGTTGCCAAATTCAGTGTGATCAATCTGCAATGACAGCTATTCACTCATGAACACGCTTTTGCTAGAAATTGATGGCATACAGAGATTTAATAATTTTCAACCACACAGTATGTCTGAAAAAAATGAACAAATCGTTGACATATTTAAAAAGAATTTGCACCAACTATATGTACAAAATACATTACAAAAATGTAATGTTAATATTTGCAAGGAATAAAAGAACACATACAGGGCATTTAGAGCCTGGCTAAACAGGGCAAGTTACAGTTCCGCCAACTGGCCCAAAACTGTCTCCCACAGGTCTTATTTTTGAGACCTTGGTGCATTCTATAAAAAGGTATGCTACTGTACATTATGTCTGCTAACACATCCAGACTATTAGAATTAAAGGTGTGTTTCCACTTACCGACCACTCATCTTGGCCCATCTTGGAGCAGCGTACATTCATGGGGAGTTTCCTTACAACATCATTGAACGCCTTCCCTCTCTTCCTCGTCCACCTGTATTTATCCATGGCCTCCGTGAAAGAAAGGTTGCTGTATTTCTTAGGACTCTTTATCACAAAGGGCCAGGTTCTGCAAAAGAGATGGCTTTGGATTATTGATGTGGTATGTACATTTAATTAACATTATATTCTGGTTTACAAAGTTACATTAACCAACAGAGATAAATATTCTCCCTATTTTGAAAGACATAGTCTTACTAATCTTTTTTACATATTACATAAATAAATAAATAAATAAAAAAAAAAAAAAAAAAAATATATATATATATATATATATATATATATATATATATATATATATATATATATATATATATAAAACACAACTTCTGGCACTTTCGTGTCCCTAACAGATTTCAACTTTTATTTTTCTCTTTGTTATATGAAAGTCACATTAAAACTGACTTGGAAACTTTTTACCACACCTTCACCGTTTATTTTTGGAAGTTTTTAAATGCCTTTTATATATAGATTAGATTTTATTGTTTTAGCTTTGTCCTAGACCCAGACTTTCAATATTACACATTGATATTAATATTTAATATAAAAATACAGAATGTTACATTTAAAACTATGATAATCTAAACAGAGTGTAATAAACAAACCACTTCGATATTTATTGTTCTATAAATTTTCAAAAATTAAGACTTAAAAATTACGTTTTTGCCATCATTTCCACCACACAAAAATATAAATATCTCTTACAAGTAGAATATTTTTATTGGCCGTCATTTCCAATCAAAAGTGAAAAAAATATATAATTTAGTTGTGTGTATTTAGGATACATACAATGTTAGCAATGAAATTAGTCTTAGCAAGACAAGGGAGTGTGCAATTTTGTTTCAAAAGACTTAAAAATGTCATTTGAATTCTATTAAACCCAATACAGAAATTGAGATGTGGTAGAAATGACTATGGTGGGAATTTTCATGAATGACATAAATCTCCTGTGATGCATGTACTGTACATACACATTGGACATTGTTGTTTTGTAAGTAACTAGGAGGTCGCCTAGGGCGCCACCTGCTGGAGCACCTCAAAGCACCCCAACCCCCCCCCCCCCCATTTGGAATACTTAGATAAGGATTCCAAATTTAAAGTGAAACGGAACCTATAAATTATGTCATTGCTTACCTTATTCCTCATATTATTTATGATGGTTTAAGTGGCAAGAATTTACTCACTGATTAAAGATACTTCTGGGGAAACAACATCCCTTCAGTAAGCTTTATAGATGTATATGTGTGCAGAACAGAGAAAGAGAGGCAGACAGAGGGTGCTCAGGGGGAGAGCTATGAAACCAAATCTGTTTAAAGTTGCCAGGTCTATTCCCTTAGAATCCCCCTTATTCCAGCATCTGAGCACAATACTGATCTGAGCCTCAGGGGTAGAATAAACACTCTCCACCAGCAGGGCTCTTCAGATGTTCCTCATTTTAGATGTACACCCCCCCACCTCCATCCAAAACACACACACGCTTGCCTGCTCACACGCAAAATCACAAACAAGCATGTGTGGACATATAAACAAACACACATCTCTCTCTGTCCCCCTCTCCCTCCTCTACAAAAACCAGTGAAAGAAATATATACAAAACATCAGCAGCACAATAGTGCTACAGAGAAGACTGTAATACTTCTTTGGTCTGGGAACAATGTGTACCTCTCCTAAATTTATACCCACTGAGTAAGATAACATCTCACAGAGCTAATTCCACCTAAAACTAGCCCTGAAATACCTGTCTATCTAGATGACTGGTGGGAGAGACACTATATGTGAATTTGTCACTAATCAGACAGGTTATACAATTAACATTTATGAAACCACGATAAACCATGATGCTCACAGATGGCATGTTTTCGATCAAATATAATGTGCTGTTTAGCATAATTGCAATAACAAAACATGTAAAAGCAGAGAATTGTTTAAAGGGATAGTTCACTCAAAAATAAAAATTCTGCCATCATTTACTCACCTTCATGTTGTTCCAAATCTGTATGACATGGAACACAAAAGGAGATGTTAGGCAAAATGACAACCGTAGTCACCCTTTACTTCCATTGCATCTTTTTGCCATACAACCAGGGTTTGAAATTAACACCCGCAACCCACCAAATGCAGGTAAAAGTCAGCAATGGCAGGTAACTCCATAATTTTTACTAGCCACTTTGTCGGATGAAGTTTTGAGGGTTTTTCCTGCATTTAAATTTCCTTTAAAATCTGGGTGACTTGGAGCCACACTGCTGAAGCAAATTTAATGGTATTCATGCCTCTTATAACTGACATGCGCATCTCCATGGGGCGAATGAAGTGCTTTCACGTGACCGCCGCAGCGTACATCAACCTGTGCTCCAGAGATAAAATCGGCAGACGTGCTCTGCCACTCTCATCCAGAAATATCAATAACATAAGTACACTTTAAAAAGTGCGTTCCCCAACTCTGCAAATTATTAAATAGAACATGTTTATCAGACTCACAATTACACGCAAAGTCATTTCTAACTTAAAATGTTGACTATATCGAGAAAAAAATCAAATTTACTATGTATCAGGGACATTTAAACTAATATTACAGATTAAATGGACCATGATGGAAATTGTACAACTCAGTCCGTCACATATTTGTAGCGCAACCTCTGTGTGTTACCTGTAAAGCTGGCACTTGCGTTTCAATGGCAAAAAAGTCAGAAAATACAATGAAGAACACAAGTGAGGGGAGAAGTCTCTATTCACCTATTATCCATACTAAATATAATGTGAAAAGAACAACACGTCAGCTCAAGGAGTGTTTGATCTTGACTTTAGGGAAGGCTACACCTGGACACAGCAGGAGGACTGAAAAGTGTGAAGTGTAGTACTGTAGTATATAAATATTTTTTTAATGGTATCAGATCATTTCTGTTTTTATTTTATGTTGTTGTATTTCATTTTATGGGCATTATTAAATGTTTTAATATTACCATTTATTAAACAAATTAAATGTATTTAATTAATTACATTAAATGTATTTCACCCATAATTTTAGATAAAACTAAACTAAATTGAATAGACAAATTGAAAATGAAGTAGAAATAAAAACGAAATTAAAATTTGAAATAATAATAACTCTGGTTGTAATGACTAACGCAGCTTTCACTTTCTTTGGTATATGTTTGAGTGGAGAGGAAAAGCAACAAATAATTTAAATGTCAACAGAACGCAAAAAGAAGTGTGTTGAAGGACAATTTTGTCTTCATACACCTAAAGCATATGCTTTCATTCTGAAACCACTTTGAAGTTTGTTCAGCAGGATATTAATCAGACACTAATCATTTGTTTTTTGCATTTATATTGACAAATTGTTTTTCTTAGTTGTGAAGGTTAAAATAAGCTTAAAATATTGATGTTGAGTTTATGGTTACAATTTTCATTCATATTCTTGAACAGACTCATTCAGACTTGGACTTGACTCAGACTCGGCCTATTATGGACTCGATCTTGAGTCCGACTCAGCCCCTTTTGGACTTGGACTCGATTGTTTAAAGACTCAGACTCGACTAAGGTGGACTCAAACTCAACACTATCTCTCATTACCAAAGTGACAGTGATGGGGGCCTAGTTTGAATCCATTGAATTAAAATAAAATTTCTAGCAAGTAGTAACAGCTTATCGCACAGTAAAAACTGTGTAGCACTTAGAGCAACCTATTTTTGGGGGAGATCGAGTACGAAGAACCCAGGATCCTTACTAAATGTTATTTTAAAAATATCACCCATCTTCCATGCCACCCCATCCCAAAACTTTACAATGGCAGGACAATGCCAAAAACAATGCATATAAGTGCCAATTTCCCTCTGGCATTTAGTACATAATGGTGAGTGATTTCTATCGATCTTGTTTAGAATTCACGGAACTACTGTTCTAACTGGCCGTGTTTGCCTTCACATATCCTAAAGGTGACTTAAATCATTAGGCCTGTGTCCTATCATTCTTGTTCTAATAATTTGTCCAAAAAATGCATGCAGTTACAGTCTCCAGTTAACTTCATCACTTTTTGTGGGGCGGGGGATTTTGGCTAGTGAAAATGCTGAGTGGATATTGACCTTGGAAACTACTAGCCACAGTGGCTGGTGAGCCAAAAAGTTTATTTCAATCCCTGCAAACAATGAAAGTGAATGGTGACTGAGGCTTTCATTCTGCCAAACATTTCCTTTTGTGTTCCACAGAAGAACGAAAGTCAGATGGGTTTGAAACAACATGAGGGTGAGATAATTAATGGATTGATTTTTATCTCAACATGCAATTGGAACAAACTAGATTTAATACAATCTGTCAGAACACACTTGTGATTTCAGAATGTCTTTCAGCTGTTTTTCTCTCTTGAGCCTCTTTGGAAGGAGACACATTTTACAATGACCATACCAGATGTTTCAATTGGTCAGACAAACAGTTTGTACTTTCTGATGCAATGATGGGAGCAAGATGGCATATCTTCTAGTAAAGCTCGCGCTGACATGAGAGCAAAAACAATTGCGTGATAAGTGAAAACACTGATGCTCATTTGATCACCCAATCATTCATATGTGCCATAAATCAATCTTTTTTAAGCTCTTACGGGTCTCTGATGATGACGCCACACTTGTGTGAACTAAGCTGACATTGGAAGACCTCCCATTTCAAAGTACTTTACAAGTATGTTCCATTGAAGTGAACGTGCTCACATTTCCCCCCTTGATCGTTCCTTCCCTCGTTTTTGTTCTCCCAATCCTTCACACTCTCTTTTTTCTCTTTTCTATTTCTTTCTGCATCCCATGACTGTAAGAGTCAGTCCTTATCAAAGGCTGTTATGCTGTTTTTTTTTTGGTTTTTTGTTTTTGTTTTTAGCATTCTGCTTGTTTTCCATTACCATGATCTCAAATTTCACTGTTATCTGAAAGTGGTGTAGAGAGAGAGGAAATATTTAGGTTGACAACAAAGCTCTTTCAATACAAATGAAATGCAATAATTGCAGACAGTACAAACAATTGCAAAAAATGTAATTTACATATCCTTATTCTTGAGTGTGGAAAGGTGATGGGGTTTTTAAACTTACGTAACAGGTTCCTGGATCTCTCTGACTCCAATAAATTTGAGCTGGCCGGATATTTCTGGTAAACTCTCACACCTGGCTAGGTTGACCCTCGGGTAGTACAGCAGATATGACAAACACATCTCATCCCGTGTGCTAAGACCTCCCTGTAGAAAGGAGATTCTACATAAATGGGGTCAAGACCTTGAAATACTGCATCAAAATTAAGCATCTAAAGCAGTGGTTCTCAACTGGTTTTGCTTAAGGCCCCAGATTTTAAATTGGACATCAATACATTATTGGACATAAATTGGTGACCCCACACAACACCAAACCCATGACCCATATTTATGTAGTCTGGGTTTTATTTTCTATTCCCTTGCATAGTTTTGTTCATGATTTTTGAGGACTGAGGCATGTCACACAACCTGTCCATGTTGGATATTTGAATATTGTAGAGTTTGATTGAATGCAATGCACCCCTTTGATGTCAACTAAAAATATGGTAAGTGTTTTCTCCTCCCATTTAACAGTGGATAAGCCTTTTTTATTTTAATATCCTATGCATGATTATATACTTGGTTTTGCATTTAGTATAGTTTCTCCCTACTGTCTGCAACCCTATCAGAACAGACCTGCAACCCATTTTTGGGTCACGACTCACCAGTTGAGAACCACTGATCTAAAGCACTATTACATCCAGAGGCCTGTGACAAATTATGTTATATACGGAACAAAGCTGAACCGACAAGCACTGAGCAGCAAATATATCTTGATCTCTCTAATATGAATCCAAAACACCAGTGAATTGGCCCTAATGTTTATGGATTGTGGAATGTCTACAGAGAGAAAGCAGCTCAGTCTGTCAGAAGTGCAGCTCACTGGCTGCATGTGTGGGGATAAATGTCAGAGGTTGGATCCATCTCCTTTCAGCTGTTTGCAGACACACTGTTTGGCCAAGAGCGTGCAGACTTTTATAAGTCGATTGGAGAAAAACAGCCCAAGCCCTTGTTGTGATTCTGGCTAATGCATGGTTCTAATTACATATGACCAAGCTTTTCGCATCTTTACAAATTCAGCTTTAAAAATCACAGTCTTGAGAAATGTTTGAAAAATGCTAATGAACAGGACTAGTGTGATTAAAACTTTCGGACCCACTTTATATTAGGTGGCCTTAACTACTATGTACTTAACCATGTGATACAATGTACTTATTATGTACATACATGTTGTTGCATTGTAATTACATTTAAAGTACTTGCATTTAAGTACATTTGTAGTTACACTGTTAACTTTACCCCAACCCTAACCCAACTCTTACCCCAAAACCTAACTCTAACCCCTAATCCTAACCCTAACCCTACCATTACTCCTAAACCTACCCATACCTCAACCTCAGTAGCAGTAAATGTGGGAATTTTGCAGAACAACATGTAGTTACACAGTAAATGCATAGTCTTGTATGTGTTTAATGTTAATACGTAGTAGTTAAGGCCACTTAATATAAAGTGTGACCAAACTTTCTTTTAGTAATTTACAATAAAATCTAGCCAGTGAAATGTGACACAATCTATATGATTGATGTTTGTAAAAACAAATATGGCTTTATGAGCTTTAATCTTACCCAAGTCATATTAATTCTGCCTCTAGTGTTATATCTACATTCTGTGATTAGAGAGTCCCCCTGGTGACAGAAAAAGATGTAGGTCAGCTCAGATATTAAAACTGCATTACAAAACAGTATTTGCTTATCTGTTACATTGGTTCATGCATGCACTATTGGGTAGCCAAAAAGAATAGGTGATTAAAAGCCATTTGAATATAAACTGTAAGAAACTCTCTGATTGTTAGCACAGAACAGTTTAACAAGTCACAACTCATGCATGAGTCACATCTTGCCTGTGGGCCAAGGGTGTAGATTGGTGGGGGGCATTTACATGTTTTCATTGATCATGGTATAAATATTGGGGGTTGTACTTGCTTGTTTTGATTATTGGGGGCGGGGGGGGGGGGGGGGGGGGTTACCTCCCCCCATCCCCCCTGGAAACTACACCCACAGGGTCCTTTTAAATAAGTACTAGTCCTATAGATACACAATTCTTCTGAAAATGCCCCCTTTACATATTGAATTTATTACACCACTCTTAAGTAATACAAAGTAATTGCGAATGGCCTGAGACTCTCTTAGACAGATAATTATTTCCTCTACTGCTAGGACATGACAAATCCCTCAGCCATCAAGACTCTGAGAACAGTTAAAAGATTTAAAGATTAGTCACAGTACACAGTACAATTTCTGTACTAAATTAAAGGTGCTTTCAGTAATGTTTTTTTTTTATTTTTTATTTTTTTTATTTTTATGTTGCTTTGACTGATATGGCAAAGCATGGAAGCTTTTTCTATTTATTTTTACATCTATAATTTGGTATTTTCCCTCATTATTGTGTTAATCTATTCCTATAGTCAGATTAAGCCACATATTAAATTTGATGAGAAAGAAATCAGAGCTGTGAAAATAAAGTATGTCCAGTATGCTTCACCGTTGTGCATGGTGTTGATTGTTTAACTGAAGATATTCATCTTTTTTTAACAAATTTTCAAATGAATAAAACACACATGGGTTGGGAAAATTAAATGTGACCTAGCACCTTTAAACAGTACAACATAGTAAAAAGACTGTATTTCTTTCCCTCACAGCCTTGTTCCCTATCTGTCACTCACTCGACGTTGGTGTCGATGTAGTGACACTAGGGGTCACTCTTGGGAGCCCGAGACACCTCTGGTCTTTGATAAAAGGCCAATGAAAATTGGCGAGTGGTATTTGCATGCCACTCCCCCGAACATACGGGTATAAAAGGAGCTGGTATGCAACCACTCATTCAGGTTTTACGCTGAGGAGCCGATATAAGGTCCGGCCATTTCAGTGGGTAGTTCAGCGTTGTGGCAGGAGGGACCAACATCTCGTTCCCTCCATCAGGGAATGGAGGTTACACCAGTAACCATGACGTTCCCTATCTGTCACTCACTTGACGTTGGTGTCGATGCAGTGACACTAGGGGTCCCTATACAAAACGCCACTAGGCTGAACTGTGTTACGTGAACTGGCGGTGTGTTGTGGGCAGACTTGCTGTGTGCCTCATAGCCAGCGCACCAGGTCGACACGTAACCTCCCCCAACACAGTTATGAGTGTCGAACGGCCCTTTTTGGGGACAAGTCGACTACCCAGAGATAGAGACAGGCTTAACGCAGTCGTGGCCTCTTTCCCCTTCTCTTTTTCCACTCCCTAAAAAAGAAGGGGGATTATCTGACTGGGCCGCCAGGTCTAGTCGGGGGGTGTCCCTCCCAAGGGGAGGACACCGCGGAGACCACACCTCGCCCCAAGAGAGGGGGGGGTATTTAAGTGGAAGAATACATCACATGGTCTTTCCAACCATGTGGAGAGACTTCAAAGTAGATCCTTCCCAATGGGGGAGGAGTTATTACAACATGGAGACTGAGGGGCTCTGAACAAGGAAGATGCAGTTTGCCAGTAGGGAAACGAACTAGCGGAAGATATAGATCGCATGGGGTTAGCTTTACAGGGAACCGCCACATGCGGAGCACCTACCCCAGAACCGGGCTCTTAGTTAGCACGTGTACTGGGCCGGCAGCGAGTCTCTCCGAAAACTCGACTGCCACAGGGCTCGGAGGAAGTCAACCAGGGAACAACTTTTGTGAACACTACTGGGAATTAACAGTGCACGTCTTCAGCTCAAAAGGAGGTGGAAGGCGCTATGTGCAAGCGATACACCCGGCCGGCTATCCCGGGCTTATCTGCTTGTGTTGTGTGCCACTACCTGGGACGAAACCGGTTCCAACCGGAGGTTGTAGAACCTTGCAAAGGTGTTGGGTGTTGCCCAGCCCGCTGCTCTGCAAATGTCTGTTAGAGAGGCACCTCTGGCAAGGGCCCAAGAAGCCACTACACCACGGGTAGAATGGGCTCGTAGCCCTACCGGGGGCGGCATGTTTTGGGCGAGATATGCCATAGTTATGGCGTCAATGAGCCAGTGGGCGATCCTCTGCTTGGAGACAGCGCTTCCTTTCCGCTGTCCACCAAAGCAGACAAAGAGCTGCTCAGAGATTCTAAAGCTCTGCGTGCGATCCAAATAGATGCGTAAAGCAATGGACACAGCAACGACAGGGCTGAGTCTGCCTCCTCCTGGGGCAGCGCTTGCAGGTTCACCACCTGGTCCCTAAAAGGAGTGGTGGGAACCTTGAGCACATAGCCCGGTCGGGGGTCTCAGGATCATGTGAGAATAGCCCGGACCGAACTCCAGGCACGTTTCGCTGACAGAGAACGCTTGCAGGTCACCTACCCTCTTGATGGAAGTGAGCGCAGTCAGGAGGGCAGTCTTCAAGGAGAGTGCCTTAAGCCTGGCTGGCTGCAAAGCTCAAAGGGGGCTCTCTGTAGACCCTGAAAAACTACAGAGGTCCGATGAGGGAACAAGGCGCGGCCTGGAGGGATTCAGCCTCCTGGCGCCTCTTAGGAACCTGATGATCAGATCATGCTTCCCTAAGGACTTACCGTCGACTGCGTCGTGGTGTGCTGCTATGGCAGCAACATACACTTTCAAGGTGGAAGGGGACAGCCTCCCTTCCAACCTCTCTTGCAGGAAGGAAAGCACTGATCTGACTGCGCACCTCTGGGGGTCTTCCTGACGGGAAGAACACCACTTAGCGAACAGACGCCACTTAAAGGCATACAGGTGCCTCGTAGAGGGAGCCCTAGCCTGAGTGAACGTGTCTACCACCACAGGTGGGAGACAGCTTAGGTCTTCCGCGTCCCATCCAGGGGCCAGACATGGAGATTCCAGAGGTCTGGGCGCGGGTGCCGGATGGTGCCCCTTCCCTGAGAAAGAAGGTCCTTCCTCAGGGGAATTTGTCCGGGGGGAGCTGTCACAAGGAGCGTGAGGTCCGAGCACCACGTCTGGGTGGGCCAGTAGGGTGCTTACCAGGACGACCTTCTCCTCGTCCTCCCTGACCTTGCACAGGGTCTGTGCGGGCAGGCTCACTGGGGGAAAACGCATATTTGCGAATGCCAGGGGACCAGCTGTGTGCCAGCGCATCTATGCCAAGGAAGGCCTCAGTGAGGGCATACCAGAGCGGGCAGTGGGAGGATTCTTGGGAGGCGAACAGGTGCACCTGTGCCTGACCGAATCGACTCCAAATCAGCTGGACCACCTGAAGGTGGAGTCTCCACTCTCCCTTGAGGGTAACCTGTTGTTACGGCGCGTCCGCCGAAGTGTTGAGGTTGCCCGGGATGTGAGTGGCTTGCAGCGACTTGGTGCTGCTAACTCCATTGGAGGAGACGGCGGGCGAGTTGTGACATACAGCGGGAGCACAGACCGCCTTGGCGGTTGACATATTGCTACCGCTGCCGTGCTGTCTGTCTGAACTAGCACGTGCTTGCCCTGGATCAACGGCCGGAACCTCCGCAGGGCGAGCAGAATTGCCAATAACTCGAGGCAGTTGATGTGCCAACGCAGCCGCGGACCCGTCTAGAGGCCAGCGGCTGCGTGCCCATTGCCAACAGCGCCCCAGCCCGTTTTGGAGGCGTCTGTCGTGACCACGACGCGCCTGGAGACCAGTTCTAGGGGAACACCTGCTCGTAGAAACGAGAGGTCGGTCCAAGGGCTGAAAAGACGGTGACAGACCGACGTAATGGCCACGCGGTGTGTCCCATGGCACCATGCCCGTCTCGGGACTCGAGTCTGGAGCCAGTGCTGAAGCGGCCTCATATGCATCAACCCGAGCGGGGTGGCCACCGCCGAGGATGCCATATGCCCCTGGAGCCTTTGAAAAAGTTTCAGTGGAACCGCTGTTTTCTGTTTGAACGCCTTCAAACAGGCCAGCACCGACTGGGTGCGCTCGTTCATAAGGTGCGCCGTCAAGGAGACTGAGTCCAACTCCAAACCGAGAAAAGAGATGCTCTGAACCGGGAGGAGCTTGCTCTTTTCCCAGCTGACCCGAAGCCCTAGTCGGCTGAGGTGTGAGAGCACCAGGTCCCTGTGTGCGCATAACACGTCTCGAGAGTGAGCTAAGATTAGCCAGTCGTCGAGATAGTTGAGAATGCGAATGCCCACCTCCCTTAACGGGGCAAGGGCAGCCTCTGCGATCTTCGTAAAGACACGAGGAGACAGGGACAGGCCGAAAGGGAGGACCTTGTACTGATACGCCTGACCCTCGAACACGAACCACAGGAAGGGTCTGTGTCGAGGAAGGATCGAGATGTGAAAGTACGCATCCTTCGGGTCTACCGCCGCGAAACAATCTTGATGCCGGACGCTCGCTAGAATGCGTCTTTGCGTCAGCATCTTGAACGGGAGTCTGTGTAAAGCCCGGTTCAGTACTCGCAGGTCCAAGATTGGCTGCAACCCACCGCCTTTTTTCGGTACAATGAAGTAGGGGCTGTAAAACCCCTTCTTCATCTCAGCTGGAGGGACAGGTTCTATCGCGTCCTTCCGTAGGAGGGTAGCGATCTCCGCGCAAGGTAGCAGCATTTCCGTCTTTCACCAAGGTAAAGTGGACACCGCTGGACCTGGGCGGAATGCCCGGCAAAGTGAATTGCGCAGCCAAGTCGGACGGTCCGGACCAGCCCTCGTGACGGACTGGAAAGCGCAAGCCATGCGTCCAAGTTCCGCGCAAGGGGGACCAAAGGGACAACATCATCGGATGTACCGGCAGGTGGGGCCTCGCGGCGGGGCAGAGCTCGAGATGCCACACCACATCGTGGCTGTGCTGAGTCCGAGGACATCGAAGCACTTACCTGGCTCCTTGTGACCACCCCCGGAACAGCCTGGGACGGGGGAGGAAGAGGCCTGTCCTCGTGACCCGTGGAGACTGTCACATCGGGGGTGGATTTGTGCCACAGCTGGGCGCTCAGGGCGGGAGACCGCCGCTGGAGCGCCAACCTGCCAGATGGAGTGGTGGATGGTGGTCGTGATGCCAGCTGTACACACTGGATATGTGACCCAGGGAACAAGGAAACCACTCTTGCTGAGCTCTTGAGTACTGCAGCCACTTGGGCATGCAGCGCAATTAAATGCAAAAGGTAACAAAAAGATGAAGATCTGCTTACCAGCTCCAGAGCAGCGGGTTTTGTTGTCCCTGGGTCGCCCGTCTCAAGGGCGCTTTGAAGCCTTTCACGGGTTCTGGGCGGCCGCGAGACGGGTGGCGTCTGCTTCCGAAGGGGCGGGCTGCGGCGGAGCCGGTGCAGTCACCGCAGGGGGATGCCCTCGGCGATGAGTAGATGGGGTGCGGGATCTTGAGCCGCGCCGGGGCAGAATAAGCCGGCTAGCATCCATCTACTGCTCTACCATCGAGAACTGCTGGGCAAAGTCCTCGACGGTGTCGCCGAATAGGCCCACCTGGGAAATGGGGCAGCAAGGAATCGTGTCCTGTCGGCCTCACCCATCTCGACCAGGTTGAGCCAAAGGTGGCGCTCCTGGACCACTAGTGTGGCCATCGTCCGCCCGAGAGACCGCGCCGTGACCTCCGTCGCTCGGAGAGCGAGGTTGGTCGCCGAGCGCAGTTCCTGCATCAATCCCGGGGTGGAACTACCCTCGTGCTGTTCCTTTAGCACCTTGGCGGACTTGCAGGAGAGCCATGGCGTGCAGGGCAGAGGCGGCTTGTCCAGCTGCACCGTAGGCTTTGACTGTCAGAGACGACGTAAACCTACAGGCCTTGGACGGGGGCTTTGGGCACCCGCGCCAGGTGGCGGTGCTCTGCGGGCATAGGTGCACCGTGAGCGCCTTTATCCACCGGGGGATTGCCGAATAACCCTTGGCCGCCCCACCATCGAGGGTAGAGCAGGGAAGCTGAAAAGATAGGGACCGGGCAGTAAAAAGTGGCTCCCGCGACCTTGTCAGCTCTTCATGCACTTCCGGGAAGAAAGGAACGGGGCGGGGCGTGGCTTTGAGCGGCGCCTTGAGCCCAGGAACCAATCACCGAGCCGTGAGGGTTCAGGGAAGAGCGGTGAAATCCACTCTAACTGACGCCCGCGGCTGTCCGGGAAAGCATGTCGTCATCTCCGCGTCAGCCTGTGACTGGGCGATCGACCCCGAAGGGAGGAGCCCAGCTGAGGCTTCCGACTGAACGAGCCCGCTCTCCGATGCTGCGCTCGAGAGCTCATCACTTTCGCGGGCTCCGAATAAGAGGTCGAACTTGCCGTGAGACGAGCCGGCGGACTCACCCGGAAGCCCAATCGGGGCAGACGAGCGTGCTGGGGAATGGGAGGTCCGCGGGGGGATACCCGGCGGAGGCGGTCCCATTGGGGTCCCCAAATCGCCCCCAGTGCTAGCCGCGCTGGCCTCAAACCCGTTGGTAAAAGGACCGAGGCGGGAGCCTCTGGGGTGGCTCGCTTTCTTACGAAGCACCCAGGGGCATTCTCTGCAGTGCACCAGTGCAGAGGAGGGAGAAGCCACTGAAATGCGCCGTCAGATCCAGCAGGTGAATGAACAGTAGTATTCAGCTCAGCGAACATGACCGTTCGGCTCCGAAGAGAAAATCTGAATGAGTGGTTGCATACCAGCTCCTTTTATACCCGTATGTTCGGGGGAGTGGCATGCAAATACCACTCGCCAATTTTCATTGGCCTTTTATCAAAGACCAGAGGTGTCTCGGGCTCCCAAGAGTGACCCCTAGTGTCACTACATCGACACCAACGTCGAGTGAGTGACAGATAGGGAACAAGGCTGTGAGGGAAAGAAATACAGTCTTTTTACTATGTTGTACTGTTTAAAGGTGCTAGGTCACATTTAATTTTCCCAACCCATGTGTGTTTTATTCATTTGAAAATTTGTTAAAAAAAGATGAATATCTTCAGTTAAACAATCAACACCATGCACAACGGTGAAGCATACTGGACATACTTTATTTTCACAGCTCTGATTTCTTTCTCATCAAATTTAATATGTGGCTTAATCTGACTATAGGAATAGATTAACACAATAATGAGGGAAAATACCAAATTATAGATGTAAAAATAAATAGAAAAAGCTTCCATGCTTTGCCATATCAGTCAAAGCAACATAAAAATAAAAAAAATAAAAAATAAAAAAAAAACATTACTGAAAGCACCTTTAATTTAGTACAGAAAGACGTGAGATGTTAATTAAAGGGATAGTTCACACAAAAATGAAAATTCTTTCATCATTCACTCACCCTCATGCCATTCCAGATGGGTATGGTTTTCTTTCTTCAGCAGAACATGTGATTTTTGGAGCTACAAAGGTCTGATCACCATTCACTTACATTGTATGGACCTACAAAGCTGAGATATTCTTCTAAAAATCTTCGTTTGTGTTCAGCACAAGAAAGAAAGTCATACACATCTGGGATGGCATGAGGGTAAGTAAATTATGTGAGAATTTTGGGTGAACTATCCCTTTAAGATGAAGCACTTCACGTTGACCCTCGGATGGAGCTAAGGAGAGGACGTGGTTAAAGCCAAAGCTAATAACTTTAGAGTCATAATGGACACATTAGGCCCTAAGCCATAATGAAACTTTGAAAATGAAATGAAATCTGACTGACAGGCAAGATGAGCCTCTCCTGGCTGAGCGGCTGGAACTCTTGAAAGTTGAAATCAAACTGGTCATCTGAGGCCAGTGGGTGCAACTCAACGTGCTGCCGGAAATGTCGAGTCCTGATACCCCGACCCGCCAGGTGAGCGTGGAGCAGAACTGCAAACACATTTACTCCACTGGGCATCTCACTGTCCAATGACTTAAAACAAGAGAAAGAGAGAGACAGAAATACAGAGAGATAGCTAAATTATGCTCCCTTTTGGTCCAGGTATTGCATAATTTACCAATACAATTTAATCTAATAAAGTGTAAATGGAGTGTGAAGACAATAGTTGATGTGTTTTTGCTGTCCCACCTCCTGGAGACACTCCTGAGTGCAGTGTCCTTCTGTAATATAATCCTGCATGCCTGGGGGCAACATGTGGTAGAGACTGACCCACACTCCCGTCTCGATGACCCCGGCATCATAGCGCCTCAGGCTGGGGCTATAGTACAGACGAAGGCCTGAGCTGTCCACTATCCCTGTGGTGAGACCAATACTCTGAGCAACTTTGAAGTTTGTGGCGTAACCCTTACAGAAAAGCTGTATGATTGTTATCTTCATTACTGCTTGGCTGACAATTACTTTAATATACCATGACAACTATACTGATTATTTCCAACAATACATAAAAATACAATAACCAACAAATAAAACTCAAGGGAATTTTGTTGTTGTTCAATTCAAACATATATTTAAAGGTGCACTCAGTAATGTTTTGTTTGTGTCATCTTGGATTTACACTGACATCTAGCGGCGTGGATGCAGCATCATTGAAATGCAATATTTTTCAGTTACCAATGCTATTATAGAAACTCACAACTCAACTCAGCCATGAATAATTTAATCCATGAGTGAAAGTGTACAATAACAAGGCAGTTACTGAGATTAGGTGAGTAGTATTTAGATGATCATGTGATCCTAAGATGGCAGCCACCATGAGGGGCTCTCCATGTAGAATAAAACAGCTTATCTTATGTGAGAGGTCATTATCTTACACGTTTCAAAATTATTATTTCTTTCTTTAAGATTTCAACTTTTTTAATGAGTACAAAAATCACTGAGTGCACCTTTAACATGTTTAAACATAACATACTATATTTGCTGGACAGCATTGGGTTTGGCCTTAAACTGTTACAATGTTACTGTACATACAGTATATAACAGATATAACATATGGTACCTCTTTGTAAAGACGGGTTGTCAAAATGAATCTCCATCTGTACATAAACTGGGTCTATTGAGGTTCCTATAGACATTCCAACATGTGGAGGATACGTGAAGCCCTACAATGGATGTAAATAAAATAAAATAAAAAACAGCTATTTTCAATCAAGACCCAAAACTTTAACAACTTGTAAGTAGTGTGAAATTAACTGTTAAACAGTAGAGAAAAATAAGGCAAGGATCAGAGAAAAAAGATTACATGTTAGAACTGTTAAATTGCAACATACTGTAATAATCCATCATGGCATAACATGACATTCAGCTGTATAAAAATACTCTGTGTGTGTTTTTCAAAGTTTATGAAACTTTAAATACAAAAGTAAGACCACCTCGCCCCCAATGGCCCAGGCAAACACAACGGTTTCACATGTGAAGAAGGAGTCTGGCATATTTGGATGGTAGCATTCATGTCCCCAGTTGATCTCACTCTTGTTCAGATTGCTGTCACACTGGTAAAGCAGAATATGATGGACCAGATTCTCATGACCCTTCTGTATCAATGGCTCTATCTGAAAGCAACAAAGATAAAAGATTAAAATAAATATTTATAGGTCCTTGACTCAATTTTTCTTTCTTTTTTTTCTTTCTTTTTTTTAGTTTTCAGCACTAAAGTAAAAAGGGATGTCTAAAACTCAAAATATGTTTCTGAGTTAAGTGACACAAAGTCACAATGGGGCAGATTGCATATAGTAATATATATATATATATATATATATATATATATATATATATATATATCTATACTGTATCAAAGGTGTCATTGTAAATTAGTTCGAAGCAATGAAATAAAACAAAATCTGGAAAAATTGTACATTAATACAAGATACAGTATGTTATACAATCTAAAACAGCACTTTACATTACATGCTGCTCTGAACTTTAAGTATAAATCAGCCTCAGAGATTTAACAAAAAGTGGCCTCTCATTTAAAACTATTCTATTTTGATCAATTTAAAGAAAACTGTGTGTGAAAACAGTAGGTCTGTATGTGTGTGGGTGTGTGGATTGTTGTGTGAGCTAAAACTAGCTCAGATATCTCTGGAATAGGAAGTAGGGGATTTTAGATTTATTTTTCTCCTCACAGTGGGTTTCTTCTGTCGGAACTGGAATTCTAAATAAAATTATTTCCAACAGAGTGATCTGTGTGCTTCACTTTCAAGGGCCTCTGCCTGAAGCAGTGGGACCCAGGACCAAACAGTGGCTGAATAAACATTCAACATTCCTTTATTTCTCTTTCACCTCCTGTTAATTACCCATGGGGAGCCATTTTGTTGGGGGCCCCAAAAGCTAATGAACAAGTTGCAATATAACTTATTCTATAGTAGCATTCTATAATATTTCTAACTGATAGCAGCATTAGTGTCTGATCCATTCACCTATAACAGATTCAGATCTTCCATTATCTTCCATTTTATCTTCCATTAAATGGCACTATCATCATTATCTTGAACATTATGATTTGACAGGCATGGGTGTGCATTGTTGGACTGACAATAACAAGTAAGTAATTAAGTAAAGCTTTATTTATATGGCACCTTATAAAACAGTGTTTACAAAGTGCTTTACAGATGTTCACAAAGAATAAGACTCAAAAAATTAAAATTAAGAGAATAAAATAGAATTACTGGTAGCACATTATAATAAGGTTACATTTGCTAATATTAGTAAATGCATTAGGTATCAACTGAACTAATAATGTACAACACACACACACACACACACACACACAAACTTGTTTTTATGTCATTGTGGGAACTCTCCATAGACTTCCATGCATTTTATGGATTTAAAACAGATCCAATGCTAATTTCTATCCCCTAACCCTACCCCTAAACCCAACCCTCACAGAAACCTTTTTGCATTTTTATATTTTCAAAAAACATTGTTTAGTATGTTTAATAAGCCATTTCCCTCGTGGGGACCGCTGCCTGGGCCCCACAAGGTAGGTGATCTCAGGTTTTACTATCCTTGTGGGGACATTTGTTACACACACACACACACACACACACACACACACACACACACACACACACACACTTTGGGTTTTCATGTTTTATGAGGACTCTCCATAGACATAATGGTTTTTATACTGTACAAACTTTATATTCTATCCCCTAACCCTAACCTTCACAGAAAACTTTCTGCATTTTTAAACTTATAAGCTGTTTTCTTCATGGGGACTGACTGATTGTCATAAAAAACTTAAGGTTTTACTATCCTTGTGGGGACATTTGGTCCCCACAACATAGGGAATACCTGGAAACACACACACACACGCACACACACACACACACACACACACACACGTTGGTGCGGCTATCATAATGAGGACTCTCCATAGACATAATGATTTTTATACTGTACAAACTATAGATTCTATCCCCTAACCCTATCCTTAAACCTAACCCTCACAGAAACATTTTTGCATTTTTACATTTTCAATAAAACATTGTTTAGTATGTTTTGTAAGAGATTTAAATTATGGGGACACTAGAAATGTCCTCATAAACCACATTTATAGCATAATACCCTTGTTATTACCAGTTTGTAACCTAAAAAAAGTCCTAGTAAACCAAATAAACCTGCACACACACACACACACACACACACACACACTCTCACACACACACACACACACATGTTGGTGCAGCTATCATTATGAGGACTCTCCACAGACATAATGATTTTTATACTGTACAAACTATAGATTCTATCCCCAACCCTAACAAAATCAAATCAAATCAAATCAAATCACTTTTATTGTCACACAACCATAAACACAAGTGCAATAGTGTGTGAAATTCTTGGGTGCAGTTCCGAGCAACATAGTAGTCGTGACAGTGATGAGACAATTTAGAATAAACATCAGATTTACAACATGGTTTAAAATCTAATATACACATAAATTACACACAACACAATATACAAATAATAACATACAATGTACAGTATACAATACACACAATATAGAATACACATTATACAATAAAAAAAAAGTATATATAGTATATATAGAATGTACAGTAGGTTGTATTGTACTGTATTGACATTCAGGCTGTCGGTTGGTAGTAAGTTGTTAAGAGAGAATATAATATAATAATAATACAATTTATGACAGTCTGGTGTGAGATATAAGAGTAATAAAGTGCAGTGCTGATGTATTTGATCGTGGGAGATCAAGAGTTCAAAAGTCTGATCGCTTGGGGGAAGAAGGTGTCATGAAGTCGGCTGGTGCGGGTCCTGATGCTGCAATACCACCTGCCTGATGGTAGCAGTGAGAACAGCCCATGGCTCGGGTGGCTGGAGTCTCTGATGATCCTCCGAGCTTTTTTCACACATCACCTGGTATATATGTCCTGGAGGGAGGGAAGCTCACCTCCGATGATGTGTCTGGCAGTTTGCACTACCCTTTGCAGGTCTTTGCGGTTGTGGGCTGTGCTATTGCCGTACCAGGCAGAGATGCAGCCAGTCAGGATGCTCTCTACAGTGCAGGTGTAGAACCGTGTGAGGATGTGGCGGTTCTTTCCAAACTTCCTCAGCCGTCTCAGGAAGAAGAGGGGCTGATGAGCCTTCTTCACAACGGCTTCAGTGTGGATAGATCATGTTAGTTCCTCAGTGATGTGGACACCCAGGAACTTGAAGCTGCTGACTCTCTCCACTGGTGCTCCATTGATGGTGATGGGACTGTGTTCTCTATCTCTTCTCCTGAAGTCCACCACCAGCTCCTTTGTCTTACTGACGTTGAGGTAGAGGTTGTGCTCCTGACACCAATGTGTCAGAGTGTGCACCTCCTCTCTTTGGCTGTTTCATCATTGTCAGTGATCAGACCTACCACCGTCGTATCATCAGCAAACTTGATGGCATTGGAGCTGTGTGTTGCCACACAGTCATGTGTGTACAGGGAATACAGGAGTGGGCTAAGAACACAGCCCTGTGGGGCTCCAGAGTTGAGGGTCAGTGATGAGAAGATGTTGCTGCCTATTCTAACCACCTGGCATCTGCTTGACAGGAAGTCCAGGATCCAGCTGCACAGCGAGCTGTTTAAGCCCAGA
The DNA here is from genome assembly GCF_019703515.2 of Myxocyprinus asiaticus. Taxonomy (NCBI): domain Eukaryota; kingdom Metazoa; phylum Chordata; class Actinopteri; order Cypriniformes; family Catostomidae; genus Myxocyprinus; species Myxocyprinus asiaticus. The sequence goes on from NC_059368.1 coordinate 22,082,943, forward strand.
GCCCGGAGCTGTAGTCTACAAACAGCATTCTCACATAAGTGTTCTTTTTTCCAGGTGGGAGAGAGCAGTGTGTATTGTAGATGCAATGGCATCATCAGTGGAGCGGTTGTTGTGGTGAGCAAACTGCAATGGGTCAAGTGAGGAAAGCAGCACAGAGCAGATGTAATCTCTTATTAGTCTCTCAAAGCATTTGCTGATGATGGGGGTCAGAGCAACAGGACGCCAGTAAGTTAAGCAAGTTATTTTGGATTGCTTTGGAACAGGCACAATAGTGGACATTTTAAAGCATGTGGGGACTACAGACAAAGAGAGGGAAAGGTTGAAAATATCCGTAAAAACACCAGCCAGTTGGTTCGCGCACGCACTGACGACGCGGCCCGGAATGCCATCTGGACCCGCGGCTTTGCGGATATTCACCCGTCGGAAGGATCGGGTTACATCCACTACAGAGATGGAGAGTGAACTAACCTCTGTAGCTTCGGCCTCGAGAGCTCTTTCCGCGAGGGTGGTGTTATTTCCCTCAAAACGAGCATAAAAAATATTTAGCTCATCCGGGAGAGAGGCAGCGGTGTTCGCGGCTGAGTTTTTATTCCCTTTAAAGTCCGTGATGATGTTAATTCCCTGCCACATGCTTCTAGAGTTGGTGGTGTTAAACTGTCCTTCAATCTTGTTCCTGTGCTGACATTTTGCTGATCTGATAGTTTTTCAGAGAGCATAACTGGCTTGTTTTTGCTCCTCCGCGTTCCCGGAATTAAAAGCGGAGGTCCGTGCATCAAGTGCCGCGCGAACATCGCTATTAATCCAAGGTTTCTGGTTCGGATAGATCCGTATTGTTCTGGTCAGAACGTCGTCCTCTACGCATTTTCTCATGAAACACATTACACTATCAGCGTAAAGCTCGATGTCGTCATCAGAGGCGGACCGGAACATCTCCCAGTTTGCGTGATCAAAACAGTTTTGTAGCATACAGTCTGAATGGTCCGACCAGCACTGGATCATTCTGAGGGTGGGTGCTTCCTGTTTCAGTTTCTGCCTGTAAGCGGGCAGAAGCAGAATGGAAGAGTGGTCCGATTTGCCAAATGGTGGGCGGGGGAGGGATTTGTAGCCGTCCCGGACGGGAGAGTAGCAACGGTCCAAAACCCGATCCCCTCGGGTGTTAAAACTAATACGTTGGTGGTATTTTGGTGCGACTTATTTGAAACTGGCTTTATTAAAGTCCCCAGTCACAATGAACGCGGCCTCAGGGTGCGCGGTTTCCTGCTTGCTTATAATCCCGTACAGTTCCTTGAGTGCCCGGTCTGTGTCGGCTTGTGGCGGGATGTACACTGCTGTGATAATGACCGCTGTGAATTCCCTCGGTAGCCAGAATGGTCGACACAGAAGCATGAGAAATTCCAGATCAGGAGAGCAGAAAGACTTGATAGAATGTACGTTGATCATAAAACATACACCACCACCTCTGCTTTTACCTGAGAGGTCTTTCACTCTGTCCGGTCAGTGCACGGAGAACCCTGCGGGTTCAATGGCTCAGTCTGGAATCTCCGCAGACATCCAAGTTTCTGTTAGGCAGATAATGCAGCAGTCCCTCGTCTCTCGTTGGATCTGCGCTTTCAGCTCGCAGAGCTCGTTATCCAGAGACTGAACATTTGCCAGTAGAATACTGGGTAGCGGGGGTCGATTTGCACGACGTCTTACTCTGATGAGAACGCCGGCTCTGTTTCCCCTTTTCCTCCTGCGTTTCCGTGGCCAGGCAGCCCAGACAAAGGGCTCCGCTGGCGTGTTTGTAAACAGGGGGTCGGCATTGAGGAATTTGAAGTCCGGTTTGCGGTGTGTAATTGCTGAACCAATGTCCAAAAGTGTTTGTCTGTCGTAGACAATAAGGCAGACAACATCCAGTACAAAAAACATAAGAATTGTAAACAAAACAAACAAAACACTACAGTGTTGTGTTGGAGCTCACAACGCAGCAGCCATACTCGGCGCCATCTAACCCTACCCTACCCCTAAACCTAACCCTCACAAAAAACGCTTTTTTACATTTTCAAAAAAAGAACATAGTTTATTATGTTTTTTAAGTGATTTAAATTATGGGGACACTAGAAATGTCCTCATAAACCACATTTATAGCATAATACCCTTGTAATTACCAGTTTGTAACCTAAAAAAAAAGTCCTCGTAAACCACTAAAACCTTCCCACACACACACACACACACACACACACACACACACACACACACACACTCAAGCACACACACACAATTTATTAATCTCTGCTAATGTTAGTTAATACAATTACAAATTTTCATTGTTAGTTCATGTTAACTTATGTTGTTCACTAATGTTAACAAATGCAATCTTATTTTAAAGTGTTACCAAATTTCTATTAAAGAATAAGAAAATAAAACGCATAAAAACACATAGAATAGTAACAATTAAAAAAAGAAGAACATTTTATTGTTTGAGGAAAGGCCCAAGTAAATAAGTGTGCCTTGTGATACTTTTTAAAAGTGCTAAATGAGTCAATAGCTTATAGACTATCAGGAAGAGAGTTTCACAGCTTGGTACCATAATAACTAAAGGCTGACTCCCCTGTTTCAATCATGCCACAAGCAAGTTGCAGTTGAAAGATCTGAGTGACCCAGGTGGAGTGTATTTAGTAGTTTTGGGTTCGAGTCCACCTTAGTCGAATCCGAGTCAAGTCCGAGTCTTTAAACAATCGAGTCCGAGTCGAGTCCGAGTCCAAAAGGGGCCGAGTTAGACTCAAGACCAAGTCCATAACAGGCCAAGTCTGAGTTGAGTCCGAATGAATCTGTTCATGAATCTGAATGAAAATTGTAACCGTAAACTCAACATCAATATTTTAAGCTTATTTTAAACTTCACAACTAAGAAAAACAGTTTGTCAATATAAATGTAACAAAAACACCTCTGTTGCATTTCATATTTACATTTTATGTTTAGTGTCCTGCTGAAAAGACTTCAATGTGGTTTCAGAATGAAGGTGTATGAAGACAAAACTGCCCTTCAGCACAATTCTTATTGCGTTCTGTTGACATTTCAATTATTTGTTGCTTTTTCCCCTCCACTCAAACATAGACTAAAGAAAGTGAAAGCTGCGTTAGTCATTACAACCAAGGTTATTATGTTTCTAATTTGTCAATTCAAAATTAACTTAGTTTTATTTAAAATAATCTCTATCTAAAGAAATATTAGTCTACACTGAGATTTCTTTCTGAATCTTTTTTCTCTATCTGCCGACTGATTTGGGAAAATACAGTACATACAAATGAGGAAACACAGTAGTACTGCAGGGCAGTTCTGCGTGCTGCTAGTGTACCTTAGTCAAACCTGAATGAGTGGATGCAAGCCATCTCCTTTTATACCCATATGTCCGGGGGAGTGGCATGCAAATTCCACTCGCCAATTCTCATTGGCCTTTTCTCAAATATCAGAGGTGATTAGGGCTCCCAAGTTCAACCCCCAGTGTCACTACATTGACACAACATCTCGTTCCCTCCATCAGGGAATGGAGGTTACAACAGTAACTAAGATGTTTTACAGGCATTGCTAATAGGTTTTTTTTTTAAAACTAAGCTCACTGTCATACACAATTCCTAAATTATTAATGTGATTTTTGGCAAGGGGTCTAGATAAAGCATAATAATTCATCCACAATGTGTCCACACACAATTTTCGACAACACAAGCAAAAAAACAAACAAAAACAAAAAAATCCCGTTATATGGAATCTTAATCAATTAAGCCAATACTGTAGAAAGTAGACAGACTTCCCAGACAGCATCTTCTGGCATTACATAGCGTGAGGTATGACCAATAAAACTGAATATGAACAATGACAGCCAGTAGCAATTTTAACCACCATGTAAATCACGCAATTGCGTGGGGCCTTGGACGTCAGGGGGCCCCCTGCCCCGGTAGGAAAGCTCTAAAAAAACACTTGTGGGGTGACATGTCACATGTTGTTCTGTGTACTCATGCGAATATGCTGTTGTCAGCGCTCTCACAGCGGTTCACGTTAGAGGTCCGCTGGGTTTTGGTCAGTTTTTCAAGTAGGAGTTCAGTTTGTAATTTATGAAAAAATATCCAGGTCTTACCGAACTTGTTTCGCCCACAGATATGCGCAAATGAATAAGTTAGGGGCCGTTCACAACAAACATGTTTTGTGTACGTCTACTCTGTTTTTCAATGGTTTTTCTATGTAATCAACCGCTGGACGTACAGTAGCCTACGTCCTTGACTGCTGGACCACGTCTCGCTGTTTCTTCAGTGTCTCACACAGGACCAGCACATTTTTAGACACTGTGCCAAGTTAATGCCGTGTCTCGCATATCGAGACACCTGCGTTCTGTTTCATTCATTGCATTGCATCTAGATTATTTTTAGCGCAGGTGTCACAAATATTTAACGTTCTGAACAAGTTCAGGTTGCAAAGAGGTCAATGTTACAATGTATAACATTATTCCAGACTGTTCTGCACCAAGCAAAGTTTCAGTGCTTGATAAACGGCAATGTTTTTTTCCTTCTGCTCTAGTGTGTTGAGGGGCCGACGTGACTTGTATGTTTACTATTACTGTTACAAATGTTGCCTACGATGCCTACATAAGATACAGCCTTTTGCAACATGGTGAACAATACACTGCAGTGTCACAATATGAGCTCCAAGTGAAAGTAAATAAGACTAAATACTATTAAATTAAATACTAGTAAATATATTACTACTGTATACAACAAATCCTTAAAGTAATAATATAATACTGTATCATATTATAATGACAAACTGGACAACAATAAAAAAAATGTTGGGTTAAAATAATATTAAAGTACAACTGAACTGCAAAATGGTAGTGAGTGAAGAGTGAGTTTTATTTCATTAAACATTTTATATGTACTTGGCTACAACGGCTGATGGGATTAATTTAAAATTATGATTTAAAAAACATTTTATGTAATTTTTTTAAGCAAATATTTTCAAAATGGGGCCCCGGGTTGGTTGGTTGCTTGGGGCCTCAGAAATCGTAAACCCGCCCCTGATGACAGCAGGATCTAAATCTGAACAGTGACAAAATGGCCTGAAAATAAACAGTGAGAGCATAGTGTCTGGAAAGTCTGTTCCTATTTGACAGCTACACATCTGCTCCATGAAACTAGGAGGAAACAGAATAGGAAACATTCAGACAGTGGTGTGGTTATGGGGCAGCTGCTGGCATCTTACTAACACAGCCTGGAGATTTTCAAATTCTAGGCTATTGTAGAGAGGACAGGAAAGGGTGGGGGTCAAAATTATTATTCACTTGGCGGTTTCAAATGAGTAGTGTTCAGTTTAAATTTATGAAATGTTAAATGGTCAGCGGATGAAAATTCTGTTATCATTTACTCACCTTCATGTTGTTCCATACCCACATGACTGTTTTTATTTCACTTTCATGTTGTTTTAAAGCCTTTCTTCCATGGTCTGCAAAAGTAGATGTTAGGCAGAATGACAACCCAACCCGATCTCATGAAAAGTCGTACATAATTTATGAGTTGGCTATTTCATATGGTCTCGCATAATGTTGTTCGCATAAACTCGTACGACTTTATCACATGCAAATTCCCGGATGTCTAATGCGCAAGTAAGCACGAGTTCCATGCACAAGGTGTTAAGGACATACGTATTAATATATTTTGCCCTAACCCAAACCCCTTATCTAAACTTAACCAATTAGTAGAGTGTGTAAACATGACAGGAAACTGTTGCGTGTGACAGAAGCAAGTAATTGTCACGTATTAGATGGAAACGATGTCCAGCAATGTCATTGGCTGTAGTGAAAGTTGTAGGAATTCAAACAGTCACACGATATCATACGAATTAGCCAAATTTAGAAAAGTCATACAAATCCTGACGATTTCACCGTGAGAGTGTGTTGGACAGTCTCAGTCACTCATTCACTTTCATTGCATCTTTTTTTCCAAACAAAGAAAGTGCATGGTGACTGAGGCTGTCATTTTGCCTAACATCTCCTATTGTACTACACAGAAGAAATGGTTTGAAACAACATGAGGGTGAGCAAATGATGACTGAATTTTCATTTTAGGGTGAACTATCCCCTTAACTTCTAATATCTAGCATAGCAATTAATTTATGCATTTTTCTCCATGCACCAGAGCGATATGACAAACATATTCTTTCATGAAATATTTCATACGTATTTTGGTACATTTTGTGGCTTGACTAAGGCCACAATAAAGGTGGCATGCTTCTAATTAGTTTGAAGGACTAAAAGGGTGAATGTGTCTGCACGTTTCATTGTCTTAATGTACAGACTAAGTAAAAGCATCTTCACTGTACAGCCTTTGTATTCAACACACTAAATAACTAAATGGCTTACATTCATATTGTGCACTGCTCACTCTTGTCGCATGTGCAGGGCTTATGTTATGCACTAAAAATGTGGAGCTGCAGCCATAGTGACACATTCTTGCATATGAATGCTTGCCTGCCTCTATACAGTAGCTACATTTGACATTGACTACACCAGTTTGTGTCACGCCAATCAGTAAATTAAAGGCTAGTATATCTAAAAAATTAGTCTGAAAGAATAAAACTTAATTATGGCATTTTATCATATGATTAAAGTCTTCTAACATTACCTATTCTGCCTTTAATTAGGAAAACTTGAAAAGCATAGTTACGGGAAGACTCTTTCATCTGGGTTAGGGAGTATAATTGCAGTAACGTGTCTGATCTACAAATAGCAGCTGCAAAAGACAATAATAAGCAGGTGAGGAATAAAAAAAGAGACATAGGGAGAGAGAGAGAGAGAGAGAGAGAGAGAGAGAGAGACAGAGAGAGAGAAGGAAACTGCCACAGGTGACAACACAGCAAAATAAAATGAAAAATAATTTATATATATATATTTATATATATATATATATATATATATATATATATATACACACACACACACACACACACACACACACACACACACACACACACAACGGGTCTGTTGAATGCTTGATTCTGATTGGTTGACGGACGTTCTAAGGGGTGCAATTATTTTTCAGTAACCACACGGCTTTGAAGTAGTTCCAGGTCTTGACCGCATAACGGTTCCATATCACTTCGCCAAATTATTTCAGTTATTTCAAAGAGCCCTACAGGATACCACAACAAAATAACCAATTAAAACAAAGACATTGGTTAAGCACATCAGATAAGAATGACAAACAGTGTCTATAATATCCTAAATCAATTTCAGTTGAAAATCGCCCTCGCTCTCCCTCGTCTCACCCGCACTTACACATGCTCACACACATACATACGCATGCATGCACGCACACACACTCACATAGAGACTCGAGTTGCGACCAGCAAACAGAGCCGCACCCCAAGAAGGTAATCCCAGAAGTGATCTCTCTCAGTTTCTGAGTTTCTCTCTTTTGGTAACAAAAAAAAAAAAAAAAAAAAAAAACTCACACACAAAAAAAGCACACACACATGCACAAAATGCACTATCTTTGTACTTCAGTAAGTGCTCCAGGAAACCAGCGCAAGCCTCACAATCCTCTGTTGCTAGTTCTAAAGTGACGAAGGCTCGGACTGTATTAAACCAAGACACTGAATCTGTTGTGGAAGAAAGTAGTTCCTCTCATGAGAGCGTTTTAGGGACGAAAACCAGAAAATGCCTTGAGATAAAACAATGAAAGATGTCTTAAGGTGTGGTAACCATAAGCGGAATAATTGACTCCGGCCCGTTGAATTATTGAACAATAATGCACACCCGAGGTGTAACGGTCACTCCACTGTGCGTTGTGACCGCATTACCACCTCAGGTGTGCATTAATTTTCAATGATTCAACAGTCCGTCATCAATTATTCCATATACAGTTGCAGTCAGAAGTTTACATACACCTTAGCCAAATACATTTAAAATCAGTTTTTCCACAATTCCTGATATTTAATCGTAGAAAACATTCCCTGTCTTAGGTCAGTTAGGATTCCTGCTTTATTTTAAGAATATGAAATGTCAGAATAATAGTAGAGAGAATTAATTATTTCAGCTTTTATTTCTTTCATCACATTTCCAGTGGGTCAAAAGTTTACATACACTTTATTAGCATTTGGTAGCATTGCCTTTAAATTGTTTAACTTGGGTCAAACATTTTGGGTCGCCTTCCACAAGCTTCTCACAATAAGCTGCTGGAATTTTGGCCCATTCCTCCAGACAGAACTGGTGTAACTGAGTCAGGTTTTTAGGCCTCCTTGCTCGCACACACTTTTTCAGTTCTGCCCACAAATTTTCTATCGGATTGAGGTCAGGGCTTTGTGATGGCCACTCCAATACCTTGACTTTGTTGTCCTTAAGCCATTTTGCCACAACTCTGGGTGTATGCTTGGGGTCATTGTCCATTTGGAAGATCCATTTGCGACCAAGCTTTAAATTCCTGGCTGATGTCTTGAGATGTTGCTTCAATATCCACATAATTTTCCTTGATGATGCCATCTATTTTGTGAAGTGCACTAGTCCCTCCTGCAGCAAAGCACCCTCACAAAAGGATGCTGCCACCCCCATAGCTTGCAAGCCTCGCCCTTTTGCCTCCAAACATAACGATGGTCATTATGGCCAAACAGTTCACTTTTTGTTTCATTAGACCAGAGGACATTTCTCCAAAAAGTAAGATTTTTGTCCCCATGTGCACTTGCAAACTGTAGTCTGGCTTTTTTATGGCGGTTTTGGAGCAGTGGCTTCTTCCTTGCTGAGCAGCCTTTCAGGTTATGTCGCTATAGGACTCTTTTACTGTGGATATAGATACTTGCCTACCTGTTTCCTCCAGCATCTTCACAAGGTCCTTTGCAGTTGTTCTGGGATTGATTTGCACTTTTCGCACCAAAATACGTTAATCTCTAGGAGACAGAATGCGTCTCCTTCCTGAGTGGTATGATGGCTGTGCGGTCCCATGGTGTTTATACTTGTGTAATATTGTATGTACAGATGAACGTGGCACCTTCAGGCATTTGGAAATTGCTCCCAAGGATGAACCAGACTTGTGGAGGTCCACAATTATTTTCTGAGGTCTTGGCTGATTTCTTTTGATTTTCCCATGATGTCAAGCAAAGAGGCACTGAGTTTGAAGGTAGGCCTTAAAATACATCCACAGGTACACCTCCAATTCAGTAAACCTCCTATCAGAAGCTAATTGGCTAATTGTCTAAAGGCTTGACATTATTTTCTGGATTTTTTTCAAGCTGCTTAAAGGCACAGTTAACTTAGTGTATGTAAACTTCTGACCCACTGAAATTGTGATATAGTCAATTACAAGTGAAACAGTCTGTCTGTAAACAACTTTTGGAAAAATTACTTGTGTCATGCACGAAGTAGATGTCCTAAACGGCTTTCCAAAACTATAGTTTGCTAATATTAAATCTGTGGATTGGTTCAAAAATGAGTTTTAATGACTTCAACCTAAGTGTATGTAAAATTCTGACTGCACTGTTTATATATATATATATAAAGATCACGTGAGAGTGTGCCGGCCCGAACTCCAGGCATTTGCTGGTAACAGAGAGCACCTGCAGGTCCCCCACCCTCTTGATGGAAGTGAGCGCCACCAGGAGGGCCATCTTCAGAGACAGAGTGCTGAGCTTGGCCTGCTCCAGGGGCTCAAACGGGGCTCTTTGTAGGGCAGGTAGGACCACAGAGAGATCCCAAGAGGGGATCAGGCGCAGTCTAGGAGGATTCAATCTCCTCGCGCCTTAGAGGAACCTGTTGATCAGGTTGCTCTGTCGTGAGGGACTGCTGTCCAATGTATCATGGTGAGCTGCTATGGCAGCCACGTACACTTTCAGGGTAGAGGGAGACAGCCATCTCTCCAGCCCTTCCTGAAGAAAAGACAGCACATACCCGACAGCGCATCTCTGTGGGTCTTCCCCATGGGAAGAACACCAGTTAGTGAAAAGATGCCACTTCAAGGCATACAGCCACCTCATAAAGGGGACCCTGGCCTGAGTGATCATGTCTACCACCGCTGGCAGAAGACCTGCTAGGAGTCAGACTTGGAGATTCCAGAGGTCCGGCCGCGGGCGCTGGAGCATGGCTTGCCCCTGAGTGAGAAGGTCCTGCCTCAGGGGAATGCGCCAGGGAGGTGCTACTGTCAGGAGCATCAGATCCGAGAACCAAGTCCGGTTGGTTCAGTACGGTGCATACTGATCCTCCCTGACTTTGCACAGAGTCTGTGCAATGAGGCTCACAAGAGGAAACGCATACTTGCGTAGCCGCTGAGGCCAGCTGAAGCGGTCTCATATGCATCAACCTGAGGGGGAGAACCACCACTGAGGATGCCATATGCCCCAGGAGCCTCTGAAATTGTTTCACTGGCGCCGCTACCTTCTGCCTGAAGGTCTTCACATTTTTTAACATTCGGTCGTAAGATGTGCCCTGAGAGCGACTGAGTCCAACTCCATACCGAGAAAAGAGATGCTCTGCACAGGGGAGAGCTTGCTCTTCTCCCAGTTGACCTGAGGCCTGAGTCGGTCAAGGTGCTGAAGCACAAGATCCCTGTGTGCACACAATAGATCTCACGAGTGAACTAGGATTAGCCAGTCATTGAGATAATTGAGAATGTGTATGCCCTTCTCCCTTAGCAGTGCCAGGGCAACCTCTGCAACCTTGGTAAAGATGTGAGGGGACAGGGACAGACCGAAGGGGAGGATCTTGTATTGGCATGCTCGTCCCACGAAAGCAAACTGAAGAAAGGGTCTGTGTCGAGGAAGGATCGACACGTGGAAGTACGCGTCCTTCAGGTCGATGACCGCGAACCGATCCTGATGTCGTACTGATGCCAGGATGCGCTTTTGCATTAACATCCTGAACAGAAGCCTGTGTAATGCCTTGTTCAGGGCACGCAGGTCCAAGATTGGGCGCAACCATCCCCCTCTCTTGGGCACGATAAAATAAGGGCTGTAGAAGCCCTTGCACAACTCGGCTATGGGGACGGGCTCTATTGCTCCCTTCGCCAGAAGGGTGGCAACTTCTGCCTGAAGGACGGAGGCACCCTCGCCCTGCACCATATTGGAGAGGACACCACTGAATCAGGGCGGGCGTCTGGCGAACTGGATCGCGTAGCCAAGGTGAATCGTCCTGATGAGCCACCATGAGGGGCTGGAGAGCTCTAATCAGACAGCGGCACCAGGGGGATGACTGGACTTACCGTGCCCAGGAAGGGTGGTTCGTGGCAAGGCAGAGCAGGCGTCCCACCGGAAGCTTGACATATCCCTTAGTCGCTCCGCCGTCGAAGGTAGTCAGAGTGGATGAACTCGCGAAGCGTGTCCGGGCAGTAAAAGGTGCCTTTCACGACTTCGTTAGCTCCTCGTGCACTTCCGGGAAGGAAGGCACCGGAGCCCAGAAACCAATCATCCAGCCACAAATGCTCAGGGCAGGGTGGAGGGTTCCACTTCAGCCCGATTTTCGCAGCCGCCCGGGCAAGCACGGCTGCCATCTCAGCGTCTGAGTCATCTTGTGCTCTACCACCCGTGGGCGGGAGCTCAGAAGATTCGTCCACTTCCGATAGCAGAAGCCCACCCTCTGATGCCTCGACCAAAGGCTCATCCTCGTCGCGAGCCGTGAACATCACATTAAACCTGCCCTGTGACAGACCACCTGCATCGCTCGACAGCTCATCCAGACAGAACGAGCATGCTGGGGGATGGGAGGTCCGCGGAGGCTGAGACGGCGGAAACGCTCCCAAGTCCACATTCAGATTGCCCACGGTGCTTGCCGACCCGGCCGGCTGAGCGTCAGCCCAGGACGGACCAGGTCGTGGAGCAGACGCAGTGGCTCCTTACTTCCTGAAGAAGGAAGTGTGCTGTGACCGCAACGTTCTCATGGGCATGTTCTCGCAATGAGAACATAACCCTTCCATGAAAGCCACATCGGCGTGCTGGTGCCCCAGACACTTGAGGCAGATTTCATGGGTATCCGGAGGGGAGAGATAACGGCCACATCCAGTAGCGCAAACGCGGAAGGACACCTTTAAAAAGACGCCAAGCATTTGCTTGAGCTCTTTTAGAAGGAAATATACTCTTTCTAATATACTCTTTTAGCACCTGCAAACTCAGGCTGCCGAAGCGCCCAGGGGAAACACAGCACTCAACCGTGTGAGGGTGACCGCTGATATGTGCCATAAGAATCCAGCAGCATAGCAAAGCGTGAGAGGACGAACACACATGCATTCGGCTCTGAATAAAAAAATCTGAATGAGTGATGCACGCCATCTCCTTTTATACCCGTATGTAAGTGGCATGCAAATTCCACTCACCAATTTTCATTGGCCTTTTCTATTTTAAGCAAAGGTGATTGGGGCTCTCAAGATCGAACCCCTAGTGTCACTACATCAACACAATGTCGAGTGAGTGACAGACAGGGAACTGTGTTTTTCACACGGTTCAGTTTACACCTATTCGTGACCCTTCCGTTCAGTTTGTTCGGGGCCCCCGCCACATTCCAGCGTCTCATGGACAAAATTCTCAAGCCACATACGGCATGTCACCACTTATCTAGATGATATTATCATTTATAGTAATGATTGGCAGCGGCACATGCAAAATCTGAGAGCTGTCCTGAAATTGCTGCTGCAGGCGGGGCTCACGGCCAACTTGAAGAAGTGCGCAATTGGGCGGGTGGAAGTTCGGTATCTGGGGTTCCATTTGGGCCATGGGCTGGTGCTTCCCCAAAATAAAAAAACCACAGTGATCAAGGCCTGCCCAGCGCCCAAGACTAAAAAGGAGGTGAGACAGCTTCTGAGGCTGGCTGGCTACTACTGAAGGTTTGTGCCTAGTTTCTGTGATGTCACCAGCCTGCTGACTGATCTCACTAGAAAGGGGGCTCCCAATCCGGTCCAGTGGACAGAGTTGTGCCAACAGGCTTTTCTAAAACTGAAATCTGCACTTTGTGGGGGACCGCTCTTACATGCTCCAAACTTCTCTCTCCCCTTTATTTTGCAGACGGATGCATCTGACAGAGGGCTGGGGCAGTGCTCTTGCAGGAGGTGGAGGGGGAGGAGCGACCGGTGATGTACATTAGTCGTAAACTCTCACTGATGGAAACTGAGTACAGCACCATTGAAAAGGAGTGTTTGGTGACTAAGTGGACGGTCCTCACCCTCCGCTACTACCTGCTGGGGTGGGCCTTCTGCCTCTGTTCAGATCACACCCCAATCCAGTGGCTCCCCCGCATGAAGGATACCAATGCGTGGATCACCTGTTGGTACCTGTCATTTTAGCTGTTCAAATCTGAGGTGATCCACAGACCGGGGGCACAGATGGCTGTGGCTGACTTTCTCTCCAGAAATGGGGGGGGGGGGAGTTGGCACTAAAGTGTAAAAGCAGTGCAGATGTGTTAAGAGCCATCTGTCTGTTTACCTTAAATTTTGTGACTTTACGATTTTAGCCAGCAGGTGGAGGCAAAAGACCATTTTTGTGTGTAATCTGAGCCAGTTGGTGACGTGAAGTGAGTCAGCGTCACTCAGTGTTTATATTCAACAACACTCCATGATCGCTCGTATTACTACTACACTACTAAAGCTAAGACATAGCTTAAAATGGCTTTAAACTAACAACTTCAGCATTAAGGCTCATCACAGCTGAGAGACACAACAGACTGATTAATTACACAAACTCAAGGTGCTTACCTCTTACCGGACTTTCCACATTGGAGAGAAAATACCGTTCAAAATGGTGGAGGAGACTGCGGTTTCTATAGTTAAAGACTCTTGCGCACCATTTACTGCAAAATAAGGAGGAATATCCCCACTTGGACAGCTATTTTTCCACTGAGAAAATAGGATGTATTTGACCACAATGACATTATCTTCAGAAAGCTGACTAACAGACTACAGCATCATCAACAACTCTCTCTCTCTCTCTCTCTCTCTCTCATACACACACACACACACACACACACACACACACACACACACACACACGCATCCTTATTTCTTCAGTAACATGTTAGAAACAGCCCAAGCTGTGATACTAGTAGTTCTGAAGTGATGTTTTTGAGAGGCTTGGATGCATCATTTGGTTTGAACCAGCAACGGCAGATTCTGATCCGTCACTTAAGAAAGTAGTTTTTATGCACAAATGTGTTTTTTGTGATCGTACTCAGATTTCCTAATTTTTTATTGTTCATTGAACTGTTGTATATAAGCAATATCACACTTGCAATCATGCTATATGGTCCTAAATCAGCACTGCTGTGATTACCTATGGCACTCGGCCTGCAGCTGAATCACTATATATATATATATGAGTAGGCAGACAGTCATTCACAGCAGGCAGGATCATTTACATTTAATCATTTCACCTGTTGATGCTCATTGACCCCACCAATGGGTTTGACTTTACTTAGCTTAAATTAGTTCACATTTACTATATAGTGTGCTGTTCAAAGTTGTTCATAATGTTGACAAATTATACATCTGTATAATTTGTCAACATTATTAACTCTTTTTTGATTAGACTATATAGTAAATGTGAACTAATTTACGCAAAGTGACATGTACAAATCATTTACAGTTATTACTCACTCTGATAACATGATGTTTCCTCTTCAACTCTGGGAATTTAAAGATCTGACACCAGTATGTTGTGTCCTTCTGAGGCACAGGAACCTACAGTATTTGAAAATATTTACAAAATGTTACCTTTTTCACAATACCTTGAGGTTTGCAAAAGTCACAAAACAGTTAAATGTAGTTAGCTACAGTTAGATGGCAACAAACAGCAATATTTCTTTGTGGCAAATAGCAGATGAATGGAGAGTGTGGACTTCCAGTGTTTATTAATCCCATATCCTGTTTTGTCCCATTCAATGTTCAGTATTTTTAATGAGGATTGTAAATATGTACACTCGTAAAATCAGTTTTTGGCAGTATTCCGCAGGCAAAAAGGGGGCCATGTTTTCATTTAAAACAGGCAATCAGGATGCAAAAGTGTTTTGTTTTTTTAAAAGGCTTCGTACTGTATGTAACCACTTATGTCAAAACAGTTTAAGAACCTTGATGCCTCTGCACACTTCATATGAAATTGAAGAACAAACTGGTGTGACGTCATTTTGAACAAAGTCTGGCCAAAAACTAAAGTGTTTTTGAGTTTGTTTCTGTGTTTTCTAACAGCTCGTCAGGGTGAACTTTCAGGAAAACTTTGTACTGGCTGCTAAACACATTCTTACTGCCATTGGTCCACGTCATCGTTAGGTGTGAACTGGAGCTCCACCTACTTTGAAGCTGACAACAAATTCCTATTCAATCAGCAGGGTTGGGAGGGTTACTTTTGAAATGTATTCCACTACAGATTACAGAATACATGCTGTAAAATGTAATTTGTAATGTATTCTGTTATATTACTCAATGTCAGTAACGTATTCTAAATACTTTGGATTACTTCTTCAGCACTGGTAGATTTTTTTCACTTGTTTTGACTATAAAAACTCTGCCAGTACAGTAAGACAAAATACACATGTTAAAAATACATTCTCTGAAAAACCTAAATATCTTATGCAGTGTTGTTTCTAAAACAAGATCAATCTTTGATTTTTAGATATCTTTACAGGAAAACAATACAAAAATTATTATCAAGAATACGATTTTTGCCCTAATATCAAAGGTCTTAGTAGAATGTAAGTGAATTTTCTTGATAAAAAAATATGATCGTGCTTGGTAACATGTGCATGTAAAATGGCTAGAAATAGCATTTTAGCTTAGCGTAAAGCTTACATTGACACAAGGTTTATTTCTATTTCTTCTGCTCCAAACTTACTTCGAACTTACTTCTCTGTCTGCTTGTATGAATGTAACACATCATAAGAAAGTGTTTCACCGCTGTTCAAATACACTTTTGACTGCATCATTTATATGTATAAATGTTTTCCATCTGAAAGGACTAAATATTAAATGAAACAAATTACAATAAAATGCAAAGTAATCTCTTCAGTAATCAAAATACTTTTTGAATGTAACTATTCTAATGACTAATAATTTAAATTGTAACTGTAGTGGAATGCAGTTACTTATATTTTGTATTTTAAATATGTAATCCCATTACAGTCAATCAGTCAACATGAACACACTGGCGTGCAGACTTATTAGCGAGCAGGTGCAAATTAACCTATATCTGTACGATCGTTCACAAAGAGACTTTTTCCAAGAACTTATCATGTGATTTTTTGTTTGTTTAAAGGAATAGTTCACCCAAAAATGTATATTCTCTCATTATTCACTTACCCTAATACCATCCCAGTAGTCAGTGGCTGTCTTTCTTCATCAGAACACAAATTAAGATTTTTAGAAAAATTTTGAAGTTCTGTAGATGGGTGCCAACAGGCTGCTGGCTATTTGATGGTCCAAAAGGCATATTTAGGCAGCATAAAAGTAATCCACACGACTCCAGTCGATCAATTAATGTCTTCTGAAGCAAATTGATAGGTTTGTG